>NC_135797.1:6065000-6665000 GCF_051106095.1 Pogona vitticeps | reverse complement strand
AGACAAAGGGGATCATGGCCCTGCAGACGGATACCTTCCACCTCAGGAGGAGGAGGAGGAGGAGCAGTGGGGGGGTGAAGAGCCACGGGGGGGGGAGCTAGAGTGAACCCTCCTGGTCCTTTTCTTTTCCTGCCCCCCTTCTAAGCAGGCCTGTCGTCTGGTGGGGCTGAAAGAGGATGGGCTTCGGGGGAATGGAGCGCGTCCTTTGTCTGTGGCGCCCGTGCCCGTCGGCCTGAGCCGGTGGTTCCCTGGCTTTGGGCTCGATGGCGGGCGCTCGGCCTCATGGCTCAGCCCTCCCTCCCTTCAGCTTGGTCAGGGCTCCCACTCCCGCCCGCCTCTGCCCTGCTTCAGGCTGCTTCCTCCTCCTCCTTGGAGCCGGAGGCTTTAGGCGGCCTCATCAACTCGCCCCTCCATCTTCCTGCAGCTCAGAAAAAGGGCCTTTCCGGGAAGAAACGCCCGTTATGAAAGGGTCCGGCCCAGAAGGCTGGGCGGCTGTTTCAGGGCAGACGGGAGAGGCCTGGGGCGAGACCCTCGGGGTGGGTTGCAAGCGCTTGCCTTTCCCTGTGACGAAAATACGGGAAGCCCCACGTGGCCTTCTTTCCTGGGCCTGCCCCCCCCAAAAAAAGAGAGGGTGGAAGGTGCAGCCTCTCCCCACGGCCCCGACCCCAAAAAGCCAGACTCTCCCTTCCTCTGTCCAAAGCATTACCTCTTGCATCCCTTGCCCAGTCCCGACCCCCCCCCCAAGTCCTCCACGGGCTTCCTCCAAGGCCGGGTGGGTTTCATTTGCCATATCGCCACTTTGAGAATGTATTTCCAGTCCCCTGTCGGGTGGTTGGGATCTCCCACCTGGACCCCCCCCCAACTGTAAGCCTTTGCCGAACTTCTTGAACCCCACCAACCATCTCCCTCTCTCTCTTTTTCTCACTCACACAGACACACACACACAAATCTGGTTTGTATATAACTGTACTGATACCTCGGTTTTGTGAGTGGTTAATTTTTTTTTTGTTTAATTCTGATCACAAAATGCCTTTTTTTAAAAAGAAAAATCATGTCCTTTCCCCCCCGCCCCCCCTTCTCCACTTTTTTGTTTGTTTGTTTGTTTCTGGTTCATTTCCCCTTCTCCCCTCCCTCCCCTTTAGGGATGCTGCCGTTTGATGTAGTTTTACAGGTTCTAGATTAAAACTTTCCAGAAAGCATCTGCCTCTCCTTGGCTTCCTTGTTTGTTCCCCCCCCCCCCCGGCACGTCCATCCAGGGACATGTCTGCCATCCCCAGAGAGAGGCTGGTCAACCATGAAAACTTGGGTCCCAGTCAAAGTAGGGGAGAGCTTCCCTTTTATAGAGTTGGGAATGAAAAAAACAAGCTGGGGTAAAATCGGTGATTTAAGTATTTGGCTGGGAAGCCAAAGTTTGGGAGTTTGAATTCCCCTCTGCCTCCTGGGAGTAGAAGAGGGGGCCTGTGTAGCTTTCGGAAAGCTGCACAGTCCAAGGGATGAAGGATAAACCACTTCTGGATGTCCTCTACCCGAAAAGGGTCTCCATAAGTCAGAATTGACCCGGCAGCACCTGATTATTAGTCCTAGTGATGAAAAGCAAAATTCAGACATGGCTACACCAATGATCATTGGAATCCCTGTTTGCTGGATTCCTACTTTTGCTTTTCAGTCTGCGCCCTCCTGACCTTGGTGGCCACCGCTGAACAGGTTAAGCAAGCTGCTGAGGCCCCTCCCCACGGTCAAGCATTTAATCCTGATGCATCATCCTGCCTGATCTCATAGGGGCACCTTCCACCTCTTGAGCAAGTGGAATGGCTGCGGGCAGAGCGACGTGGCTAGCCGGGAAGGCCGCTGGGTGTGCATAATGCTGTTTCGTCCGGTCCTGCTCTGGCCGATGGGAAAGGATCGCGGTGTCTCTTGGCCCGCCGTGCCTGGGTTTGCGGGTGCAAGGGGGCGAGACCTTCCTGCGGCTGGTGCAAATCGCGCAACCAGAGAAGTTTTTAAAAAACCGTTTGTCCAAAAAGAGAAGCTTTGTCCTTGAGATGCCTCTTGAGGAAAGACAACACCCCCCACCCCACCCCACCGGGCGGCTTTGGTCTTCCGGTCGGGGCTCAGCTCCAGAGACGGGCACCAGGTAGAAACGCCAGCCGCTGCTTGTAGCAAAATAATTTTTTTATTGAAAATGCTCCGTGGAATCAAAATCAAAACAAAACAAAAAACCCAAAGGCCCAGCCCAGATTCTCAGCAAAAAAAGGAAGGTCCTTGGAGGGGGAGGAAGAATCAACACAAAACTGCCTCATCTCACCCCCATCGAGAGCCTGGGAGCTGCCACTCAAGCCCTCACCTGCGCGCACACCGGTGATCGCTCCTTCCCTCCTTCTGCCACCACAGGTTCGAGGCCTCGTGGAAACGCCTCCCTTCCGTCCCTTCTTCCCTCCCCACACCCCATTCCCTGTCCCATGACCCCCACGCAGCCCCCCCACATCTTCCCCCCTCCCTCATTCACACAGGCACTGATGCAACCTGACCCTGCAAAAGTGTAAACATCATCCCCCCCAAACCGAATCTGCCCTACCCCCCCCCGACTAGTCCTAGTTTTTCCCTTCTTTTCCCTCTTCCTCCCCCCCCCAATCCATACACAGAAGAAAAGGACCCCACTGGACATGGGGACCGAGACTCGCTGGGACGCAGCCAGAGCAGGGAGCTGGCAACCCATCCTCGCCCCCGTTATATGCGCGCACGCTCCCCCTTCGCCTTCCCCGCCGGTGCGCAGGGAGTCCTCGGGCGGGCGGGCTCGCTCCATCCCAGCTGCGACCCAGCGGCGTGCAGGTGAGACTCGCAGGTGTCTCTCAGAGGGATCCTGCAGAAGGCGGCGGGGGCTCCCCCGTCCCGCCGAGGAGCGGCGAGGGATGCGGGGGCCCCCCAGCCCGGGGCGGTGGTGGGGCGGCCTGTCGGGAGGCGGCGGCCGCGGGGCGGATGAGCGGCGGGGGCGGCTGGTTGGGCGAGAGTCTGGGCTGGAGGAAGCGCCCTTGCTGCAGGGGTGGGGGCTGGCGGTGCAGCGTGGGGGCAGTGGGGAGCGTGGGCCTCAGCAAGGGGGGCGGCTGGGAGAGGGCGGCCGCCGGGGAGGGCCGGGGGGAGGACGCCGACGACGCTGGGAGTGGGAGTGGGGGCGGCAAGGGGGGCGGCGGGGGTGGCAGCTGCGGCTGGGGGGGCGGCTGCGAAGACCGGGAGACTGCCGTGATCTGCACCTGCAGAAGGAGAAGGAGAAGCATCAGCAGCTGGATCGTGACCCCCCCCATGTGCCAGGCCAGCCTTTAGAAAGGGGGGGTGTCCCTCCTCTCACCTCGTCCTCTTCCTCGCTGCTGGCCTGAGAGGGTCCGGAGCTCTTGTGGTCCTGGGGAGGGGAGCCGCCTCGACGGGCCGCCGGAGCCCCCCCTTCCTGCTCCGCCTCCCACTCCTGCAACACCTCCTCGAGGTTGAAGCGCCGCCGGTAGCTGACAAAGAAGGTCTTCACCTGGGCCACCGTCTTGTTGCTGATCACCTCGGCGATGGCCTGGAAGTCTTTGCCGTATTTGCGGATGGCTGCGCCGCCGGAGAGAAGCGTTTGGGGGGGGGGGGAGAGAGAGAGAATGGAGAAGAGGTGAAATTGGGTCACTCCTGCTCTGACACTGAAAATAACTCTTGCATGTGCTCTCTCCCCCCCCCAGCAGCTGTTATGTATAGAACATGGAGACAGCTGCTGTATTATGTCTTAACCCCCCCCAATCATCCACCCACTGGAGAAACCATTTAAATGGCCTATCTTTTGACTGGCAGATGGGACTCGACTACCCAAGGGTCTCCAAGGTGACATTTAGTCTCGCACTGTCAAAGAAAGGGAGAGTCTGTCTCCTTTTTTCTTCCCCCCCAACCATCACTGCCCCCCCACTGCTTCCCATCTGCTCCCTTTCTCCTACCTCACGCCCCCACCTGACCACCCTCTCCTCCAGCTGGTCCTTGAAAGGCTCACCTTGCACGGCCAGCAGCTGTTCGTCGGTCGTCCAGCGGGAATTGAACTTGGTGTTGGTCTGCAAAAGAGGAGGGAAGGCGTGTTCTGCCAGCGGCCCCAAAAAGGAGGAATCGGATAGCCAGCATCAGAAAAAAAGAAGGGGGATCCTGTTGCGCCCGTCTGCCTTCCCACTCCACACACCCTGTGGCTGGAGAGGACGTAGCACTCACCTCGGGTGGCCGAAGCTTATCTATTCCGCCTTCTAGCATCTGCTTCATGCTGCTGTTGATCTGCTTGATGCTTTGTACCTGAGAAGAAAAGACATGGAAGGCTCAGGAAACCCTGTTTCCTCCCACGTCCGTTCTTCATAACTTGGAATTTTAAAAGGTCGTCTCCCTCGGATCAACGTTTGCTGCTTCATGAAGCTTGGAGGAGAAGACAGCCACAGATCCAGGACTAACAGAAGAAAAGACTCCTTCATGTACCACCTAATTAAACTGTGGAACTCACAGCCACAAGATACGATTAGGGCTGTTCATGTGGATTCCAGATTTCAGATTTTGAAAGGGAATAGATCAATTCATTCGAGGTTTGGGACCTCTAATGGCTAGTAAAGTCAGGATGGCTATAACCCGCCTCTGGTATCCTAGGGAGTCTCCCTCTGTGTTTCAGTTCCCGCGAAACACAAGACAAGAGGGTATGGTTGGATTCACATCATACAGTGGTGCCTCGCTAAACAATTACCCCGCATGACAGTTTTTTCGCTAGACATTGACTTTTTGCAATCGCTATAGCGATTCGCAAAACAGTGATTCCTATGGGGGAATTTCGCCGGACAATGTTTGGTCTCTGCTTCGCAAACCGATTTTTGCTAGATGACAATTTGCTTTTCGCTAGACAATGATTTCGCTAGACCGCGATTTCAGTGGAACGGATTATCATCATCTAGCAAGGCACCACTGTATTGGCGAGCTTTGCAAAAGCCACCACCACCACGTGAACAAAATGCTGAACTAGGCAGACCTTTGACCCAATCCAGCAGGGCTTTAAACACGTTTCGAGTTCAGGTTCAGCCTTTTGGTGGGGGGGGGGGAAGAGAACAGGCTGGGGACATGCTACCTGGCGCTTGAGGGAGACCAGCTGAGAGTCGAGGTGGCGCAGCGTGAGGGCGGCCATGTCTGGGCTGGCCGACAGGCCGGTGATGTCCTCTTGGCTCAAGTACATGCCCTTGGGAGGGCGCCGGCGGGCGCGGAGCGGGTGATGGCGATATTGAGACAACTGCACTTCTTTCTTCACCGGCCCTGGCTTACTGTTGGGCGGTTTCTGGTAAGCAGGCTGCAGAGAAGAGAGAACTGAGCAAGGGACCCTTCACATCATCACAACCTTTATTGTCCCCGTGGCACTCTTTCCTACGCTTTCTCAATTTCCAACCTCCTGGACTCTTAAGATCTGCTGCTCTCCTACCCGGTCTCCCTGACATATCATCCTCCCAATACAGTTCGCGTCCCAATAGCAGAAGATATGTGCCTCTTCGGACTTGGAAGGGTCTCGGGTCCCCTTCTCTTAAGAATCATTCCATGCTAGTATGAAACCTAGACATGTGACTCCTTTTTTTTCTCTTTTTAATGAGGATGGAGGTGTTTCAAGATGCTAAAATCTACAAGAGGTAAGGCAGGCAGCTAGGTAGGTATGACCCTTGAATCCTGCCCTGTTAGTGCACAGCACTATTCCGGGCAGTTGGCAGGATAATAATAATAATAAAACATCTAGAATAGAAATTCAAATCAAGTCATGAACCAAACGAAAACTTAATTACCATTAATAAGAGAAGAGGTGTATTCTCTAAATGTGAGAATGGGACATGGGGGGGGTGTAATAAGGAAAGGCTTCTCTGTAAATAAAAATCTCCAGAAGCCTCTGAATGCTAGGAGGGAGGGGACCCGGCACAGCTCCGCCGGCGGCTTTTTCCCAAGTGTAGGCGCCACTGCGAAGAAGGCCTGGACCCTTGTGGCTCATTGCCTCCTTTGGTACCCATTTTCAGGTCTCTGAAACAAATTAGGGCCAGCGCTGATTCCAACTCCTTCCGTGATGAGCAAAACCATACATCGTGGTGTGGGAAGAAGCCCGTTGATCCTGACCTCGCCCTGCGTTCCCTATCCTCTTTCTAGACTCGCTGGTGAAGCCGTTCCCCCTTACCTCCTTTTTTGGATCCATGGCATCAAATTCCCCCTCACTAGCCTGCCGTCCTTCCTCCAGTTCATCATTACTGTAGGGGAAATGCAGCAGCTGTTAGAAGTGATTCTGCTCGCCCTAGGCGACCTTCCCTCTTCCACGGTCTTTTTTTTTTTTCTGGTTTTCTCCTTATTTGTAGTGGCACCCTCCTCTCCCAGGAAGTATGAGAAAGCTGCCCTTACACCGATTCAGCCCCTCCGTCATCTACCCCACCGTCACCAACTCTGACTGGCAGAAGTGGCTTTTTTAAGGTTGCAGGCTGGAGCTACAGCTCTTCCCCAATTTCTCTACTGGTCGTCCCAGATCTTGGCAAATTAAATTTTCCTGAAGTGTTCTTGAATGAATGAGCTGTTCCTAACCATTGCTTTGAGCACAGCTTGGAATGAAGGGCCTCCGGGCACCGTGGTCGTGTTTTCCTGCTTCTTGGCTTAGCGACCCCCATCACTTCATGCAACCTCTTTGAAGGACATACGGTACCCCTCTGGCTGGTTCTTACTGGTGCCCCTCTCTCCTTTTTTGACGGACAATGGAAAGATTCCATAGCAAGGAAGGCTTTGGGAAACTGGCGGTTTCCTTCAACATCTCAGATCTGCAAAGCAGATGTTTGGTAAAGCAGCGGTCAGTCGTAGAACAGAGGTTCCGGACGACCTGGAGTTTGTAAGCCTCAGGCATAGCCACCGGGTTTTAGCATCCAAGCATGCAAGGCAGCTGTTCCCGATCACTGGTTCTTAACCTTGGGTTACTCACGAGTTTTGGACTGCAACTCCCAGAAGCCTTCACCACCAGCTGTCCTGACTGGGGTTTCTGGGAGTTGCAGTTCAAAAGCATCCAAGTAACAAAGGTTAAGAGCCACTGCAATAGATCGTGATGTTCACGGGATCCCAGCTGGCTACCCTGCACTTACGAAAATATCTGTGTGGCTGTTGAACAAAAGACACCTTGGGGAGCCCCTGCCACCGCAAAGGATCCAGTGACAGAGGATCTGGACCTGCCACTTCTGCTACAAACACTCTCCAAACAAACCAGCCTTTGCACATGGAGGCAGACGCTCTCCGTCTCTGACCTGTCGTCCTTTTCCTTCTTGGTGAGCAATTTGCGGGCTTGCCGATCCATCACGCTCGTCCTGCTCCGGGTTTTCTTCCAGGAGTAGTAATACTTTACCAAGCTGGGGATCAGTTTGTCAGGAAGCTGCAGAGAAGGAGGAGGCAAGAGCCAGCAGGGTGAGAGTAGAAAGGCGGCCCACGATTGAAAAAGTGAAGAGCACAAGGTAGATCTAACTAGGGTGGAATTGAGCCACAACAAGGAGGTGACGTGACTCAGGACATGACGCCTGGGAGCTGGAGCGTGGCTTTGGGTTTTCTCAATACCCACCGTGGGATACCAAACACGTTGATGAGAGAAATGGGGAACCCTCGTCCAATGCTGTGCGGTTTGCTCCCCGCAAGAAAGAAAAAAATGGAAAGTCATTACAAAGATCCATTCAGATCCCATTCTTTGTGGGTTCCTCCTTGCACCATCCCAGAAGAGATGTATTTGCAGGAAGGTCAAAAAGTACAAATACACAAAATACCAATAAGTCTTAAAATGGGTGAGAGTATTTTTGTGTTTTGGTTGCTGCTGGAACAGACAAACACAGTGCCGTCTCTGAACATTTCTGTAGAGTCCCCTAAGACTTCATTTCCACCTCCCGCTCATCAACATTGTCGCTTCCATTGTCACTTTGAAATATTTGAAAGATAGTCAAACAAAGGAGGGGGAAAGAACCTGTTCTTGATCATCCCAGAGTGCAGGACACACGACAATGGGCTCAACTTCCAGGAAGCCACGTTTCCGTTCAATATCAGGAAAAACTTCCCGACTGTTAGAGCAGTACAACAATGGGAACAGTTCACCCTGGGAAGTGGCAAGCACTCCAACACTGGAGGCATTCAAGAGAAAGCTGAACAGCCATCTGGCAGATCTGCTTTGATTTGGATTCCTGCATTGAGCCAGGGGGCAGGACTGATTCTGTGGTCTTATAGGCCCTTCTAACTCTGTTATTCTATGATTTTTGTCATTGCCGATTCACAGAAATACAGTACAGTGGTGCCTCGCTTAACGAGCGCACCGTATAACGACAAAATCGCATAGCGATCCGTTTTTTCGGATCGCTAATGCGATCGCTCAACGTTTTTTTAATAGGGCAAAATTCGCTTTGCGAAGACCAGTAAGCGTTTTGCTTACCGATCTTCGCAAAACGAAGCCAGATGATCAGCTGTTCGGCGACCAAAATGGCCGCGCGCAGCGTTTTCGCGCCCTCGTTAAGCGAGGGGAGGGCGCAAAAATGGCTGCCGGCCATAGGGAAGCATCGCTGAACGGTGAGTATTCGGCCCATTTGGAACGCATTAAACATGGAATTAAACAACATTAAACAATGGAATTCCCTGCCCCGTTCAACGATGCTTCAGCATAGCGAAGGTTAATCCGGAACGGATTAACCTCGCTATGCGAGGCACCACTGTATAGAGAAACAAGTGATGGCAATGAGGAGAAGGAGGTCTGGGGCCAAAAAGCTCCAGAAGCCTTCCAGGACCAAACTAGCCTTGAACCCTCCCTTAAGAAAACAAGCCCTCACAAGGGAAGAGAACAGGATTGTTCTTTGGGTTCGAACAGCAGCAGGAGGAGGAGAGCAGACGGCACGTACCATCTGCTGGATCCGAGTGAAGCTCTTGCCATGGAAACTGAAGGCTTGCTCAAACAGAACTTTGTCTTCCACCGTCCACTCATCGGGGAACGGGGTGAAATTGGCCAGGTCAGCCAGAGACTTCTCCACGTCGTGTTTGTGCCACAGCAGCATCCCCAGAGCCTGCGGAGAAGAGAGGCAGAGGTGTAGGAAATGGACCACCCTAATAATGGGAAAGTAGCCACAAGCAGAAAAAACGCAGCTCCCGGAGATCAACAGGGATGATAACAGTCTTAAAAGCGAAGGCAAATGAGTTAGGTATGGCTAAGGAGAAGCCCGTTTTCAGCGTCATGACTGCCCCTTTGAATCTCTTTATTTCCCTGCTAAATTCCCATACAAAGCTCCATTGTTACCTGATTTCACTAAGAGAGAGGACCTATCGGAAGAGTGAGTCGTATTGTCTCCAGCAAGCTCTCGTGGCCTCGTAAATCAGACCAAACGGCCAATAAATCAAATCTGGTTTATCCAGCCAAATAAGGGTGCCTTAATTTGTGCAGAATTTATAGGATGCAGATCTCCTTGTTCGAGTAATGCTGAACGGACACAAAGGGAGGAGGGGGGGGACTCACTGATCCATAGGGTCTTTTTCCAGCTCTGCAGTTCTGAGATTATTCTTGCTTTTTTTTTTCTGCTTTACCTGCTCAATGTTGTAGCCGTGCTTCTCCTTGGCCATGGCGATGTACTTGTCCACTAGAGGGAGAAAGAGGCAAAAACATCAGGTGCTACGGAGGGGGACCGCCAGAGGAAAGGTAGCTGCCGCCTCCATTTCATCCCCTCCCTGGATGGCACGTATATAAAAAACAAAACAACCCCTTTCCTCTCCCATGACATCCATAAACATTGGCAAGGCTCCTGGCACAAAGCCCAGGGGAGAGGATCCAAGCGCGATCCACGCACACCCGGCCAGCCTGGCAATCCTGGCATCGTTTTAGGTCGCACTCTTAAGGCGAAGTATGTATCAAAGAATAAATGTTTGAAGATGATTCCTGGATAGCTCGGTGCTTTAGGGATCTGGCTGCGGAGCAAGAGGTTGGCAGGGAGGCCCAGTGATTAATAGGGTCCCTTCCCGCTCTGCAGTTAATTGAGATTATGATAATGGATAGCCAAACCCATGTTTGGGAAAGATGCTGGGGTGGGGGGGGGGAGAGGATGGACAGCAACCCCATGGGGGCATGGGACTGTTGTGTATGATGCACACAAAGCAAACCATCACACTTTAAGGTCAGCTTCCCTTCCTTCCTCTAAAGGATACCTGGAGGGAACGATGGACCCCAGCTTCGGACCTGTATTTGCTTCAGCGCAGGTAGCAGCAGTGTTTCCACCTGCTCTCCCACACACACACAAACACACACACACACACACGCCCCTCCCTAAGCTGCTGGCACCGGCCAGGTTAATAACCCAGGAGCGAGAGGCAGCTCACCAGCCACCCGGTAATTGCTTCTAGGAGTCCCGGGAGGGGGGAAAGGGGGGAGCTGTCAGTCAGCGGCTGGGTTGCCAGCCGAGGGTGGAATTGTGCTCACCCACCCACTCCCACCCCATCTCTGAGCGAGAGGCTGGTTCCTGATTGCTTCTGGAATGGGGTTTAGGATTCAGATCCAGGAACGGCTGTGCTGGCCACCTCCGCAGGTTGAGAGGCTGGGGTTGGGCCCGACCCGGCCTTTCTGCCCTTCCTTCCCCACCACCGACGGGAGAAACTCACATTTGGCATCGGAGACACAGTGGTTTGGAGACCAGACCAGCATCCCTTTCAGCTCCTTGTTGCTGTAGCGGGATGAGCTCTCTGGATTGCAAAGAGGACAACGAGGGTCACAAGCAGGTTTCCCTTAAAGCGGCCCCGTTTTCACTGCCCGGCGTCCCCGACCCTCCCGACTCGTGGCGATCGGTGGTGCCAAAGGCCTCGGGGCTGGGCTGGCAACCTGGGGGTGCCAACGCCAGGGCGCCCCAAGAGTGGGTGAGACTAGAGGATCAGCAGGAAGTAAACCCAGGTGAAGTCCTGAATTCATCCCATCTTGGACGAGGAGGCAAGCGAAGGCTGGCTGGGTGCTTTGCCCCCCTTTTGCCCTACTGGACCAGCCGCTGCTGTGCCTGCCGCCTTGCGGGGGGGGGCATCCGACAGAGGGATCCCGGCAGACACAAATCCGCTCTCCTTGAGGTCTGCCAATGGCCACTGCTTTTTTTAAAGCCGGGTGAGTTTCCAGCCGTCCTCACACCTCCTGGGTGATGATCTAACTTGTCACCCCACTAATCAACCCCCCTGACTCCAGCACCATCCGTTTCTTCTTCAGGATGCACCACCACCTCCGATCTGCCCCTTTGGCAGAGCCCGCCCTGGACTGTGGGTCGGCATGTGGGGCCGAGAGGGCTTCCCTCCATCCCGGGCAGGTGGAGGCTGCAGGTCCCCGGAGGAGCAGAGGTGTGTTGCCAGGGGAGGAGGGGGTTGGCCTCGTGGGAGGCTCCAGGGCGGCAGCCCCAGCAAAGGGCAGCTGGAGGATCCGGCTGCTGCCAGGTGTGAGCGGAAGAAGAGGGAGGGCCAGGGAAGCCACCTGGCACAAGGCGTGAGACACAACCTTCTCCCGCTGTCCCTCTTTGGGGGCAAACGGGCAGCTGGTGCTCGCCAACCCATCCGCCACAGGGTCACCAGCTTGTTGTTTAGCCCCGTCTCACAATCTGCACATGTCCTTCGTCCACATACACATACACACGCACGCGCATTCCCGTTACCTGGTTTGCACTCTGGGATCACAGCCTGGTAATCCGCTCCCACACGGATCATGCTGTCTGCAACGGAACCAAAAAGGAAAAAAAAAGAGAGAGAGAAAAAAAAGGACGGGTTGAAGGACCAGCCGCCGGGCGCTGCTTGTTCTGGTTATCAAAGGCCACGGAGAAGCGGGGGGGGGGACGAGTGGCTTGGCCGAGGAGACCAGAAGAGCAAGAGAGAAGGCGAGGCCGGCCGCCCCGTGGCCCTGGCCGTGCTCGGTGGCTTTGGGAAGACAGAGCACGAAGGAAGGGGTTGCGCCCCCCTGCCTCGGGTGCACCCTTGGGCTGAAAGGGGGGCAGGGGGTGTTTGGGGGCCCAGCGCAAGATTAGGAGACCCCTAAAGACAAGTGTTTGGGGCCGGGGCGGGGGGGAGCTCAAGTCCAAGCACTCTTGTCGGTCCTGATAACTTGGCCATGTTTGTTCTGCTTCAGAGATGACCCCTCCAAGATGCCTCTGTGTTTGCCAGCCTACAGCTGCCCTCCTGCTCCATCCCAAGGAAGGGGGGGTGATTTGGCAAAACAGTCCCCCCACACACACTCTCACACACACACTCTCCACTCAGCGAGCCGCTCTGATCCAAGGGTAGCTGCTTTACAGAGCTGAGCCAAGGAAGATCTCTCTCTCTCTCTCGGGGTGAGCACGCTGGAGTGCGCACTGCTGCCCCTGACGCCAAAGCCTCCCCTTTGGAGGGACAAGGCCCTTCGGGAAGCCTACGGGGGGGGGAACCATCGAGAGCAACCCTCCAGCTACAGAGAAGAGGTACCATTTTCAACTGAAGTTTGGGTAGCCCAGCATTCCCCCCCCCCATGTTAGCTGCTCCTGTCCTTTAAAACAGAGAGAGAGAGAGAGAGAGAGACTCAACCCACCACACAGCTGCCGAGCGAGCGGCAGGCAAGCTCTGGAAACATTTAGGTGACATGGTGCCAAAGGAGCTTCCGAGCTTTTGCTTCGCCAAGAAACACACGCTGGGGCCAAGGGGTTCGTCCCAGTAGCCGTTCCAGGGTGCATCCACACGGGCGGGTGACCTGGAGGGTGGGGGTTTCTCTGGCGGGGAGAATGGGGTGGGGTGGCCATGAGGGTTGGCCACCCAGGCAAAGCCCCCCAAAGAGGCCCGGCTCTTTGGCTGCATGGCGAGAGTGCCAACTGCCCCTCCTCGCCATGCGTGTCCCCAAGAGGCTGAGTGCCTCTGACAAGGATAAGCAGGGCCGTGTCAAGCAGGAGGAGGGGGAGGAGGGTGTTGCGCTGGCGGACTCGTGAAGAGGCGGGCTGGGTGTCTCCTTGGCACAGAGAGGTGGCACTGTCAGCAGCTGGGGGTCATGTTGTGCCCCCACCACCCCGAAAGGGAACCTACATTTGGGAGGGCAGGAGAGAGAAAGGAACAGGGCTGGCCGCAAGTTCAGCCAGCAGCGCGAAGGGGGTTGGCCCGATGTCTCCATCATCACGCCAAGAGGGGCACGTACACTTGAGAACCCTGAAATACCTTTTGGAGAATGCGGGGGGGGGAGAATAAGATATAGGCCTGGATTGTGATTTGCTCCCATAGTTTCTCTGTTCTTCCCGAATAACTCTGGGTCTGATGCTCCCCTTCGAGCCACCGGCCTAATCCACAGCATCGCAGATGTTCAAAAAGCGCATGCTTGGCTTCGTCCGAGGTGGTTGGGTGGGGAAGGGAGCAAGAGGAGTGTGAAGCCCTTTGGGACTTCTTCCCACAAGGGAGAGGGTGACATCTAAAGGGGAAAAAAGCAAGGGGAGCCAAAGAAAGCCGGAGGGTGTAGAGGAAACGGTAGCAAGAGTTCAGAAAGAAGAGAGGGAGGAGGAGGAAGGACGCAAGCAAGCGAAAGGGAGAATAAAGGTGCGCATCCAGTCCAGATGCCTAACTTCTTAATTCCAGGCCCGGACAGACTCCTTTGTTTTTAACCTGGTGGAGATGATGAGAAGCCCTTCTGCTTCATCATGCTTTGGGGTTCTGGCCATACAAGCAAAAGAGGTCAAGTGCCGGCTGTAAAACAGGCAGATGTTTACTAAAGTGAGACGGGACCGATAAAGGTGGAGCCCCCCCCCCGGCTACGTTGGGGGACCCTTCCCCTCTCCCCCTCGTCAGCCGGGCCTGTTTTGTCTGGGCCATCCGACCCAGCAGCCATGTTGAATGGAGACAATGGGAGTTGTAGTCCAAAACACTTGGGGAGGGCGTCAGGGGAAGGAAGGTAGCCTTGTGGACAAGGAGAGAGACTCCCTTCTCCTGGCCCAGATTAGCACCTGCCTTTTTGATTCAACTTCGGTTGCCTCTTCAAGGATGCCTTCTTCCTTCCCTGAATCATAGGAGATTTCTCTCTCTCCCTCTCTTGCTAACTCTTGCCCCCCACCCAGACTCTCCACCCCCACCACTGTGGCTTGACCCATCACCTCCCAGCGCCGGCTTTTGAGCTACCCACGGATGATGCTGTAACCGCCCGCGTGGACCCAGATTCCTCTTTGCTGCCACCCAGCCTGGGGGGGGGGGGCACTGCTCTTAGCACCTCCCTCTCCCCACCTCTCTCTCTTTATCTCTCTCTCACCCAACTCTCACTCAGCAGCCAGCAGAGGGCAAGGCGAACCCAAAGAAGGGCCTTTCCCCCCCCCCCGCCTGCCCCATTTCTTGGAAGGAGCCAACCTGGGGCCATTGATGTCATGAGTCCGGTGGTGGCCTCATGTGCCCCTCCGAGGGGGGCTCCCTTGCTCAACTCTTTGTTCCACCCCACAAGGCAAGCGCTGAGGATGCTCAGCCTTCTCTTAAAATTGAGGCATCAGAGACCTCCACACATTCACTGGCTCCCATCCTTCCACCACCACCTCCTCCCCTGGAGCACAATGAAGTCTTGAGCCTGTTGTCTGGAGGGGGGGAAGGAGGAGAAGGAGGACACTTTTGCAAACTCTCTCTCTCATGTGCTCGGTGGTGTAATAGACCCCCCTGGGCTTACCGTGGGAGTGTTCCTCTTCGCTGCTGTCATCTTCTGAGTTCTGGTGGTTCCCGTTGGTGGCCGATTTGGACCGGCTCCTGGACAAGATCCCAGATTTTTCCATGACGGACGGCATCCTCCAGATCTCAGGAGACCCCCTGCGCCTGATGAGGTTCTTTTTTCTCAGGTTTTGCACCTCTTTTAAGGAAGCTTGGAATATTTGTTATTTCAAGAGGCAGATATTGCAAGCCCGCTTGTCGTTTTTTCCAAACATAACCCCCCCCCCCAAACTCTAAAATATTGCTGAGAAATTAAGGTCCTTTGTAAAATCCATGGTGGGAAGGAGGTGGAAGTTGGAGGCCAGTTTTCTCTCCAGAAAGGCCAAGCAGGGTCAGGAATTCAGATTTTCCTTTTCCATTCTGAAAATGCTCTTGTTTCCCTGCCAAAGTTGCGGCAAACTTCCTTGAAAATGGGTATTAAGGCTGGAGGGGAAACTCTTGTGGCTGAAGTTACGCAGGAGGCGTGCTAAGAGAGAAAGAGAGAAAAAAGAGAGAGAGAAGAAGAAGCTGATCACCTGGAAGTGGAGAAATAGGAAACCGATCAACTTCTAAAAAAAACACGGGCTACCTCTTCTAAATCTAATTCTAAGAACAAGCCGCTTCTCCAGACAAGATCACAGATATCTCCGCTCTGCAAAAAAAAAAATGGGGGAAATAGTGGTGGGCACAGGGACCGTCAAAATCCTCCAGAGAGGCATAAAAGGGGAGAATAAGTCTTGTGCTTCCTTTAAAAAAAAAATCTGCACTCCCCTTTTTTAAAAAGTTGCTCCTTAAGAGATGCAGCTACTTTTGGGGTGGGGGGAGGAAAGAAGGGAGAGGGTCCCCCTTCCAGAGTCCCCCATCGTCATTGTCCTCTTCGGGAAAGAGAGGTGCAGAAAAGCCGTGGGTGCCCCCCCCCCGGGTGCGTGAGGAGGCGCTCCCAAGGAAAGTTGCTCGGGGAGGCGGCTTATTTGCAAAGCGCTCCCGCGGCCGCCGCCGCTGCCGCTGCGACCATCGCTTCTTTCCCTCCCTCTCGCACAATGAGTCTGGCGCTCGCTTCTGCTCTCCCTTCTGCTGCTGCTGCTGCTGCTGCTGCTGTGAGAAAGTAGTTCCAGCCCTGGGCCTGAGCACCTCCCCTCAGACCCTTCCGCCGGCTTTGCACATCTGGCCAGAGGAGGCACACGGGGGCAAGAGAGGCGCGCAGGGAAGGGGGGCGGCCAGATGTTCTGGGTGGAGACGGGGAAAAGGTCAGGGGGAGGAGGAGGAAGGGGTGCATCCATCCATCTCTAAAAATAAAAAATCAAAAACCCCCAAGGTGCTAATTCTGGAAAAAGGAAGGAAAAGGAAAGGATTCCCATTTATTTCTTTCCCCCCCCCCCCAAAAAAAGGATGAAAGAAATCATCTCCCTTGTTGAAGCCAAGGAAGAGAAGCTGATCTATCCTTCCCAGCAGCTTCTTTGTAGCTGGAGGGTTGCTCTCGATGGTCCCCCCCCCCTCTCTGATCTTGGCCCCTCTCACTTTTCTCCCCATCCAGAAGGAAGGCGGACGCTGTTGTTCGGTAGCTGCACAACAGGAACCCGAGTAAACCCACCACCACCACTGCGTGTAGGCAACATTTCGCCCCTGGAAAGTCGTCTCCCATTCTTCTCCCCTCCACACACACAGTTTCACAGGAGCATCCTTTTAATATTTGCAGTGCGGAGGCGATGGAGGAGGAAGCCCAGTGCCTCCCTGGCAAGAGCCAGCCGTCTCCTCTGAACTGCTTTTTTAAAATAAGATTTCTTAAATCTCAGCGCTGGGATCCAGGAGGGAGCCGGCTAAGGCCTTGGGAGGAATAGAAAACAAACTCTTAAGTGGAAAAAAAAACTCCCTTCTGGCCTGCCTCCCTATGTGGGGAAACCTGGGAGGAAATTCTCCTGGCCGTGATCAGGATGGTTAGGGAAAGCCTACCGTAATGCTTGGATGCTGCCCACCATTTGAGTGAGGGGGATTTGTCAGTTCCCTAGCTGGGCCAGAGTCCTTCCCTCGGGCCTCTCTGTTCCCAAAGTCATTCCTCGGCTCTCCTTCCATCCTGGCTGGATGGCTTCCCTCTCAATTCTGCCCTCGGAGAGGGTTCAAGGCCCATCTTGGCACAGAATTTCATAGCTGGGTTCCTTCCTTCTCTCCCACCCACTCCCAAACCCCCCCCACCAAACACACATGGTCTGGGGGGGGGGGAGAGAACCTAAACATCAAGGTGGCGCACACATAGAGAATGTGCTTGGATACCGAGGTTGATCACCTTTTCTAACTAGTGGGCGATATTAAATGGATCTACACGGGCAGGATGGAAAATCCAGTACCCCCTTGAGATTCCCGCCAGGCTTTCTGAGAGATGCATGAAATTTCAGATTTAAAGTGGGGAGCGGGTGCTTTGAGGCAGGCGGGCTGAGCGAGTTCCACATGGATTGAGCTCAGATTAAACTTGAATGTTGGGTAACGTACTGACCCATGGTGATTCTGGTCCATCGCTCCTCGGAAACGGGTCCCCTTTCATTTCACCGGGGCCGATTCCCTGAGACGTAGCCTAGGATTGTGGCCAGAACCAACCCCGCAGTGCGATATTTCGGTAGAACTCCAGTAGCCATGTGCTGAACACAAAAGGGGCAAAATCCAGCTGAGAAAAACGGGGCGCATAAGGACAGTCGTGGAGCCATTTTTTCTCCATCAGCAGGTTCCTGCTCATACTGTATACTAACACTCGCGGTCCTCATTCTCTGCACACAGCACACAACCAGGCGTGCAAAAGAGAGAGAGAGCGCGCTAGAGATGGGGGAGGAATATTTGCACCACGTCCCGTACGGGATCCTATAGGTGGCTATGGCCAAGACCTTTCTTTCTGAAGCAGAGACCGAGGTTATCCTCGGCAAGCCTATGGAGGAGGTTGGTTTTCATGGGAAGAGCCTCCTAATGGGGGGGGGGGGTTGACCTTTCCAGTTTTTTTTGGGGGGGGGAAAGGCGCTGTGGAGGAACACTCTCTGAAATGGGCTGTAAATGCTCCTTGATGCGTATTTTGACATCCTATCAATGATTCCATAAACAATCCTGTCTCTTCATGATAGGCGTAAAAAGCTTGCATGCCCCAAGGAACAATCCTATTTTTACGGGCATTCTGTTATCATATTTGTAACGTCTCTTTCTGTGTATATTTCCATTTACTTCCCGTGCCTTCCCTGCGAGGAGTCAGAATTTTGACTATTCTGGGCAAGGCAACCCCAAACAACTTCACCACGCTGCTTCTGTCCAGGTCCCTATGGCTCCCCAGTCCGTCAGTTCTTCTCCTTCCGGCCCTACATCTCCCGATTAGTGTATCCCGAATGATCAGCTGTAACAAGCTGGACGTTGTTGTCCTGGAACTCCTCTCCCTTTCTATTATTTTTTTCCCCCCAACAGCTGGCTTTTTCTTTTTGAGACTGTTTGTTTGTTTCTTTTCAAAAACAACAACAACAAAGAACGGGGTCTTAATTCCTTATAGAAATTGGTGATCCCCTTCTGCTCAAAACCTCTCTCCCCTTTTGGGGTTCTTCTTATTCCGTTTCATAAATATCTGCCTGTTTCCTGTCATTTCGCTCGCAGTGGGATTCGCTGCAGGAATAAGGCTTACCAGCCCTCCTAGGCAGCCAGATGGATGATTCAGGAAGGCTAAAAAAAAAAGAAAGAAAAATAAAAAGCACCACACAAATCTGAGGAAGATCTGAAACAGGCCAGGGCTCTTTCTTTATTTACTTATTTATTTTAAAGCCCAGGCATGAAACAGCACTGGCTGGGCGAGGGTGGAGGGTGGGTGGCCCAGAGGAGAACAGAGGAGGCCAGGTGACAAAAGCAGGGCCTTCTCGGGTGCAAAGCCACTCGGCGGCTGCTGCTGCTAACCAGAGGGAGAAATTCCCTGCTGGAGAGGGGAGAACAATAGCTTATCTCCTTCCCTCCTTCCAGCCAGGGAAAGAGGGGGTGGGAGCCGAAGAGGGAATTCTGCTTGTTGCAGGCGCTTTGTAGGAGGCCTTTGATGTCCAAACTGAGCCCCCCTGAGAGCCTTCCAGGCTGCCTTCCAGCCCTGGACAGGGGAGGCGGACAGGGGAGGCGGTGCAAAGTACAGCAGGGCGATGGGGCTGGAAGGCAAAGTGGGGGGGAGAGAGAGAGAGAGAGAGAGAAAGAAAGGAAGGAAGGAAGGAAGAAAGGAAGAGGTTGATCCGGCAGGAAGAGAGGAGTCTGGGGGGCCATCCACCCAGGCTCGCTCACTCCCCGACTCTTGTTTGTTTCCTAGCCAATTAGCTAGAAGGGAATGCAATGGGGCACTCACTCTAGATGGGCACCCTGGGTCAGGCCCATCGCCCATCATCGCCCATCTTCGCCCCTGTGGCTGCCCTGCCCGGCTTTTGTATTTGAGAGCGTCCTTCTCCTCCTCCTCCTTCCTCCCACCCACCCCCTGCCCCAGAGGGCTGCTGCAGGAGAGGAAGGGGGGGGGGGACAGCCATGTGCCTGGAGGAATAGCAGGGGTGGGTGGGTGGGAGGGAAGCAGCCCCGCCTGATTGATCAGGCTTGGAAGGAGCTGCAGTCCCTCAGCCAGGAAGCCATGCGGGCTTCTCTCTCTCCCCTGCACACAAAAGGGGGGGGGGGGAGAGAGAGAGAGAGAGAAAGCAGCATGACAGGAGCCATGGTGCGGGGGACCGTTTGGGGAAAACAATGCCAAAAATCAGGTAATAGCAATACACACACATTACCACCCCTTCTTCATCACTGTTTATTCCCAGATGGAGATCAGAGACTTAAGAAAACAAGATCGCCCCCCCCCCCCCCGGAGTCAGATCTTGAGGTTTTCAGCATGGAGCCAGCATGATTTTGGACCTTTCTTGATCCTCCCCCCCTCAGCGCCCTCGGAAAAACCCACCCACACCTCAAGTCCTCTGCTGTGCCAAGCCTGATGGAGAGTCTTGAGAATCTGGAGGGGAATATTTTAGTCTTCTGTTAAAGGTATTGCCCAATGCTGATTTGAGATGATGCTCCTGGATCTCAGGCAGCTGTTTCTTTCTGTGGTGTTTTTCCCCCAAGCCCACCTGGCTGATAAATGGCTGTCAGCAGTGGTTGCTCTTCCTCGTGGTAAAATGCTCTCTTTCTCCCTGTGTGTGTGTGTGTGATTGTGTATATGATGGCGGTGTCTCCAAGTGGACTGGAATCAGAGGGGGGGGCACCACTGCAAGGCATAAAACTATGAAGCCTACATGCACGATTGTGCATATACACCTAGAACACACCTGGCGAAACGGATCCCTCTCCAAGCACAGCCCACCTGACATTACAAGCCCCCTTTGGGCTTCCTGGCATCTCAGATCTGCTCCTGTGAGCAGCTGCAAAACAGAAGTGGGGAGGAAAGGTGTTTTTTGGTGTGAGGAGGACAAATGTTGTAACCTAGTCAAGTGCTAAACCCTTTAGGTGCAGGGAAAAGGTGGTTGCTTCCTGCATTGAGGAGGACGAGACAGACACCTCTCTTTAATGGGAACAACACAAAAAAGCATTGGGGGGGGGGAAGCAGAGCAGGCACAGAAAAGACAAATGAATCAACTGGAAAAATGAACCTAAGAAATTAGGTGTGGGAGGTGTCACTGACCAAATCCTCTCTGCTTGGACGCCCACCCACTGCAACCCAGGATTCTCCTCTCTCTCGCTCTCAAGCGAGATTTGGAGCATGTCCGGCTGCATCCAATTCAGGGCATAACAAAGACAAGCGGGCAGGGTCTCGAGACCCCCCCCCCACCTTTTCCGCCCTGACTAATGATTTCTCTTGAACCACAATCTCTCACCGTTCATCCATCCAAAGATCTATGTCTCTGTCTCTCTCTGTCTCTCTCACACACAAACACACAGATTTTGGGAAAAGCCCCTCTACAAAACAGGCAAGGCACACACACCCCACCTTTGGAGGGGCACGGCAAGGGGGGGCATCACCTGCCTATGGACCAGGTTACTACACCCCACGGCTTGCCAGGCAGGGGAAAGCCCCTGCAAACCTTCCTTCTTCCCCTGTTTGCGAGTGGCAGCGTTGCTCTTCCCCCACCCTCGCCCTGCCCTGCCCCTCCAACGGGACACAAAGCGAGGGCAGGGTCTATGGAGACACCTGCTCCCCGGCCCTTTTCTTCCTGGGTGGGGGCATGCACGCACACACGCCCAAACGGCAGCAGGCCCTGGAGACATGGCTGCCGAAGGGAAGAGAGAGAGAGAGAGAAAGCCGCCGGATGTAGGGAAGCATGGAGTTTTCTTTCTGATGCCCGTGCCAGAATTTGGATATACCAGGGTGGGGAGTGAGTGGGGAAGTGGGTGCTGAAGCAGCAGCAACAGCAGCAGCTGCAAATAAAAAAAAAATCAAAGGGCTAGCCTGGTGGCTTCCCACATCACACAGATGTTCAGATTTCCCCATGGATCCGTTTCTCTCCGTTGCCTTTATTGGAGTCGTGTGCTGGAGAAGGGTTTTCAGGAGCAGGAGCTCCCATTCCCAGGGAGCCGAGCGCGGCCCGGCTGCAGGGAGACAGTGTTCCTGTTTCTTGCTTTTCTCACGTTGCGGAGATGGATGGAAAGGGCCCGGGCAAGGCCCTGGGGATGATGGATGGGCTGCAGAAAGGCCATACCTGTACGCTCAAGAGGTCCGTGACATTTCATGCATGATGGATGCCTGTAAACCATCTCTGCAGCTTCCTTGGAGTTCAGCTCCTGCCGTGGCACAAAGGCAAGAAACGCCATCTCTCTGCAAAAAAAAAGTTTTCTGCCATCAACGTCCTTTGTTCCCCCCTTCGCCCCTCGAGGAGCTCCTAAGAAGCTCTCCCTGTTCTCTCAGCAGAGCCACGTAGAAGGAAATCAGGACTCCCCCATCTTGATGCCACCGCTTATATCAGAGTGGAAGTTACCCCTTGATTTGACAAATTATCGAAAAATCAGTGGCAAGTCTGTCCAACGACAATAGCTCAGTTTAGAGCTCTGGCTGTAGAGCCAAAGGTTGGGAGTTTGATTCCCCCCACTGTGCTTCCTGGCCGGATTTCTTCCATCTCCGCAGTTCTCAGACGATGACTGTTCTGACAAAAGCAAAGTGCCATTTTTTTCTCTCTTCAGGAGACGGTCCAGAATGTCTGCCTCTGATTCCCTGGGACAATGTGGTACCAAAGAAAGACACGGCATGGGTTTGCGCAGGAAAAGAACAGAGCGTCCAGGATGTGCAAGATCCAGAGGCCGAGCACTCTGAGGAATGGTGGATGGATTCGGGCGAGGCTTCGTCTAGAGAAGGCTGAGCGGTGATCTATTGGCCCTCTTGAAGGACTGGCATGTGGAAGGTGGAGCAGGCTGGTTTTCTGCTGCCCTTCAGGGCAGGGCTTGAACCAAGAGATTCGAATTACAGGAAAAGGGCTTCAAACTAGACCTTAAGGTCCAGGCCGAAAGCGCTACAGTGGTGCCTCGCTAGACAGTTACCCCGCATGACAGTTTTTTCGTTAGACATTGACTTTTTGCGATCGCTATAGCGATTTGCAAAACAGTGATTCCTATGGGGGAATTTCGCTGGACAATGTTTGGTCCCTGCTTCGCAAACCGATTTTCGCTAGACGACGATTTTGACAGCTCCCTCTGCGCTCGCAAGACTGGTGTTTTCGGTACCTAAGCTTCGCAAGACAGCGATTTAAACAGCTGATCGGCAGTAAGCAAAGCGGCTTTCCTATGGCCGATCTTTGCTAGACAACGACAATTCTTCCCCATTGGTACGCATTAAACAGGTTTCAATGCATTCGAATGGGAAAATGCTTTTCACTAGACAATGATTTCACTAGACAGCGATTTCAGTGGAACGGATTATCATCGTCTAGCGAGGCACCACTGTGTTTGGCAGTGGAACAAACCTCCTCAGAAATTGGTGGGCTTCTCCACTATTGGAGGTTTTCCAAACAGACGTTAGATGACTACCTGAACCTTTGTTGGGAAGGGATGCCTTCACTGGCCAGTGGTTGGACTTGATGACCTTTAGGGTCCCTGTGACTCCATGAATGGATGCAAGCTTTGGTATCAGATGTGGCTGGAACTTTTTTATTTATTTATTTAAATTCAGTTTGGCAAAAGAGCTTTGTGCCTCTTGAAGTCTTGCATGCCCCCGATGGGACAAATTATTGCAAGAGAAACATCACTTTGTCATGTTTAGATTTTTCTTTTCTTTTCAGGGCCAACACAGGAGAAGCTGCATTTACAGTACAGTACTGAGCTTCTGTTACGGCTCAAAGAGATGGGTGGGTGGGGAGGGGGGGTGAAGGATGTTGCCTGTGTGTGTTCAGCAGACAGGGAACAGTAAGAAGTGTTAAGTGTTAGAGAGACTGTGGCAGTGACAAAAAAAGTGTGTGTGTGTGTGTGTGTGTGTGAGAGAGAGAGAGAGAGAGAGAGAGTCTTTCACACACCCCTGCTTGTATTCTCCAAGACTCTTACTGGTGCAAGGACATAGTTTTGCTCTTTCCTCCTTCTCCAAAGCCTTCTTCCTATTTGATGGGAATCTTCCAAGGCTCTTTCCTAAACCCCAAAACTATAATCAAGATCCTAAATTTAGAAAATACCAACAAGTGGCTTGCGCAGTGGCTTCACCACAGAGGAGGCCGTTCAGCCCTGCCGCATGCCAGCAAGGAGCTGGGAGTTCACCATCCTTTTCTCCTCTCTCTCTCTCTCTCTCCCCCCCCCCCCGTCCCCCCAACACACACACACACACACACACACACACACACACACACACACACACACAGAGAGCGCATACTGTCTCATCCAGAACAGGACAAGCTCTGCAATGCCCAAGTCTTTCTGCTTCGCCATGGAGAAACTGAACATCAAAGCCAAAGGGGTGTGTGTGTGCAGATGATGATGATGATGATGATGAGAGAGTGGGGGGGGAGGATGAAAAAGAAAAAGAGGGAGCCTTCCTAACGCCCAGCTGTTTTCCCCGTCCTGCAGAAGATTAAAAGGGTCTGATGGCCCTCTGAGGGGGAACCATGCCTGACCTGTAGCTCTGGACCACAGCAGAGGAGGGGAGAGGAAGGGCCTGACGGGGGTCACGTACACACACACACACACTCCCCCCCCCCGACTTCAGCCCACAGCACAACCCATGCCCTCCCGCCACTCTCCAGAAGCACAGCTGCCCTCCCTCCGGACCAGTCCCGCATCCTGCACTCCCTTCCTCTCTGCACACAAAGAGCCCCTCTCTTTTCGCGCGCGCGCACGCCATTGTCACAGGCAGCTATTATCCCATCACCACCACCCCCCACTATTCATGCACCGTCTCTTTCCCCCGCTGCCTGCCATCATGCTCTCCATCCTTCTGGATTTCCAGCCCTGGGGAAACAATCTCCCCCCCACACACACACACCTGATGCCGCCTCTGCCCCATAAACTTCACCCTTACACAAGGAGTCACAGCCCCTCCGGCTGATAAACCTTCCTCCCCTCCCCATCCTGGACAACAGTGCCAGCCATGCCCCCCCCAGTGCCACCAAAAGGCAGAGAGTTGCACCCACACCCGCACACCCCAGGCGATGGTGATGTTGCCAAGACCTATTGCTCTCTGCCCCCCAATCTCTGAACCGGGGAGGGCGAGACTTTTTAGCCCCCCCAAGTTCGACCCAGGGAGTGATCTGTATGCCTTGTTTCACATCCTTCCAGATTTAATATTCAGCTGGCACGCCCAGATGTCCAAGCCACGTGCATTTGTAATCTCTCTGGTACCTACAGGAACCTCTCGGAGCGATTCCCCTGCTATAGCAGAGTCTACCTGCTATTATTAATAGGGTGCCCTTCATGGCTCCCCAAAACAGACCCCCCTCTTTCTCTCTCCTGCTAGGCAGACACGTCACATCTCAACCCCCCCCCCATAAGGCCCACTCCCCAAGGCTACTGGGTTTCCTTGGGAGGTCTTAATTCAGCATCTTTTGTTTGCTGACCCTCGGTGGCATCTTCAGGAAGAGCGCACCCCCCCCCCATCTCCAGCTTTCCAGAGGCTGTCAAAAGGCAGGTGTTGGAGGGGGCTTCTGTGCAACGCCTTGCCATTACAATAAAATAAAATAAAATGAAGATAAAGGGGGCTGCCACTGGCTTCTTTAATGGACAAAGGCCTGGGTATATCCAAGTTTACTTTTGCAATAAATCTGCTCCACCTCCTCCCCAATATGGTTCTCCTCCCCCCCCCCTTGCTTCCTTGCTGAGCGTCAGCCAGGCCTTCCCCCCCCCCCAGCTGCGATCTCCCTGCCACCCAGCTCCACCCCAACACAAAGAGGGGGTGGGTGGGTTAAATTCAGGAGAGACAGACTCCCTCTTTTGTACAGCCACACAAAGAACAAGGACTGGAAGGAGATGCCATCTGCTCCCTGCAACCTGACAGTCTTAAAGAGACAGGCACTGCCCCCCCCCCACAACCTCTCCCCCCCCTCCTCCCCCTTGCCTTGCTGCCAGAAGAGAAAAGCAGTGCATGGCGGCGGGGGGGGGGGGGGGAAAGAGAGAATGGGGATGAGAACAAACTAAAAAAGGCTGCTAGGATTGGGGTGGCAAGTGGAGAGAACGGAGGATAAGAAGTTTGCCCTTTTAGACTCGGCATCCTAAGACCATCTGGGCGACAGATTTTGATGTTTACAGAGTGATGGAGAGGAGAGGTGGGTCTACCTGGATCTGGTTTGTGACACAGAGGCCTGTGCTCTTTCCTGGCCACGTGGCTGTCCCTCCTCCACCAGGATGGTCAAGAGGGCCTGCCCCAGCAGCCGGGGTGTGTGTGTGTGTGTGTGTCAGGATCCGGCTCTCCCCATCTGGAGGTCCCCCTCGCTCACAAGGCACATCAGGGCGGCTGCCCTTTTCTGTCCTCCCTCCTCCTCCCCGGGGTGCAAAGAGGAAGGGCATACACACACACACACACACACCCTCGGCCCCTGGTTCTGGAGGGGTTAAGCTTTCAGCCGTGGCAGCTGCGCCTTCCAGGCAAGCTGTGTGCCAAGCCTCATCCCAGGGATAGGATGCGATGGGGTGGGTGGGTGGCAGGAGAGGGGAGGCCAGGTCCCTTCCAGCCGGCCAGATCGGAGAGAAAGAGAGAGGGGGAGAGGACGTGGCATTTCCGTGGCACAAACCCCAAACCTTTAGAGGCCTGGAGGGGGGAAAGGAAGGAGCAGAAGAGGGAGGACGGTGGGAGAACCCCCCCAGAGCAGAGATCAGCCGGGATCCCCGGGGGGGTGGCTGCTGAAGGGGTGGCGGTGTGGGGGGGGGGCTCTAGCGATAGATGTTGGCATCATTAGAAAGAGACATCACATTGTTCTTAGATTAAGGATTAACCCCCCACTTCCTCAAGCTGGTTGTTCTATCTCTCTCTCTCTTTCTCTCTTTAAAAAAAAGGGGGGGGGGGCTTTGCCTTCCCTCCGGAAGGACACAGGAGCTTGTCTCTAACAGCCTGGGAAGAAAGCCAACATGGTGAAATGCAGACGCCTCTTCTCCTGCCGTCACCTTGGCCTTTCCCCTGGAGACGGGATACATGAGCTGCCTGTGCAAATAACTTCCCCCAAACCCCCCCCATCACAACCAACCAACCAACCAACAACACACACACACACACCTCTGCCACCACCACCACCACCACCCTCTCCAGGAAGGAATACCTGAGTTCCCTGCACCGCATTTGTCATTCACAAAGCCGGGGTCGCTTCTGGGCTGCAAAGTAAAACAATACCTATCTAACCACCGAGGATGCCACCAGCCCTTCCTGCAAAAGAGGGACAAGAAAATTAGGAAGAGGCGGGAAAAGGGCATAAAATAAAAGGAAGCAATAGCCATCGGAGGTCTGGGATGCTGTGCTAAGCAGGAGATGGATGAGGAAGGGGCTACGGGGGGGGGATAACATGGAGGAGTTAAGGCCAGATGTTTCTTGAGCGCTGGTCAAACAAGGATTCTGTTTGCAAACAAACCTGTGACTCTTGACACACTATACATTCCACACCCCGTCTATTCTAAATGGCAGCTAGATTCATGGCAGGCACAGTAGGAGGAACTCCAGAAGACGCGGGGCTTTCGACAGAGAAAAAAAATCGGGAGGAATCCTGCTTAGCGGTTTAGGTCTCTGCCTGCGGAGCCAGAGGTTGGGGGTTCAATTCCCCCACGGTGCCCCTTGGACAGGGCCACTGACATGATGCTCCATAAGGTCCTTCCTTTCCAGGGTGCTAAGATTATTGTATACATGGGTTGGAGGGGACGTGGTCCAAGGGTTGGAAGAGCAAAATGAGGGGGAGCAGTAAGGGTGTTGCCAACATTCATTTTTGAGAAATGAGAGGGAGAGGCGGGTTGGGACATGGCATGGCAGAAGACTTGTGAACTGGGTCAAGTATATTTGGCTGCAAGTCCCACACCAGGATGCAACCGAAGAAGCTGGTGTTATTTCTCATTCCCATTATGTGGAAATGAGGACCTGGATGGGACGGAGCAAGGCAAAATAAAACGAGATCCAATCTGGACAGGTATGCATCCTCGGTTGCAGGATCCAGCCTGTTCCGGGAAGGGGTTTGCACTTCCCTTAGATCAGGTTTTTTTTTTTTTAAGCTGGGTGATACTGGGCATGATCCAGCATTGTCATCAGAGGTGTTCCAGGTGTCCCAGTGGTTCAGGCCACCTTCTGTTGGTTTCAATCAATCTGTAAGGTACCCTGGCCGCAGTTACCCACACTCTCACCATCAGCCTATTGCAAGGTATGGTATGTAGGACTGCATTTCAACATGGCCTGGAAACAAGGCTCATAAAACAACCAACTACAGTGGTGCCTCGCTTAACGGGCCCTCCGTTTAGCGACGAAACTGCATACTGACAATGTTTTTGCGATCGCTTTGCGATGTTCCCTATGGGGAAAAATTGCTTTGCGATGATCGGTACCATGTTTCACTTACCGATCATCGCAAAATGATGATTTTTTAACAGCTGATCGGCGGTTCCAAAATGACCACCGGGTAAAAATATGGCCGTCTGCTGTGTTGCCTCGCTTTAGAGGCACCGAAAATGGCCGCCACAATGGAGGATTTTCGCTTAAGGTTAGTTTTCAAGCCCATAGGAACACATTAAATAGATTTTAATGCATTTCTATGGGCTTTTTAAGATCACTTAGCAATGTTTTCGGTTAGCAGCAATTTTTGCTGCACTGTATAACTAAGCTTTTCAACATAGGACGGTTTTAAAATTTAATGCCTGTAAGTGCTTGGAACCGGGATGACCAGAACATTTGCCATCTATATAGATTTGATATCCAGTGTTGTGGACAGTGATGGGCTAGGACCCAGGAGACCTCGGTTTAAATTCACACTCAGCCGAGGAAACTTACTGGGGAAGTGGAACTCATAAAACCACTCCTTATTAAAAAAAATCTCGCTGATCTTTTTTTTAAAAACCCTATTAGGGTGGCAGAAAGACAGACAAGTGGGTCCTAGATCGAATCAAGCCTGAACTATCTCTGGAAGCAAAACATACTGAAGCTGAGGCTGTCCTATTTTGAGCACATCTTGAGAAGGCAGCAGGAAAAGAGGAAGACCCCGAATACAAGATGGACTGACTCCCTAAGGAAGCCACGGTCTTGAGTTTGCAGAAGGTGAGCAGGGTGGTTGAGGACGGGACAAAATGACAACCAAGCAACATATTGGTTCTGACTTGATGGCCCATAAACAGGCCCAAAGATAGATCTATCCAAAACTCCAAATCTACTCCAGGAAACCCTACCTCTCTATATGTACAGTCACCAAGTTAGGTGAGGCAGCTGACTTTGTACAGTTAGGACCTTGTCCATATTCAGAGTGCTCAGTTCCCTCTTCGGGAGCAAGTAAAGACCTTTAATTCATCAAGTCTTTATAAATGACTTGGGGAAAAAATAAATTCGACCCTCAACAGTTGAACTGTGTTTGTGCATCCATCTGAGCAGCAAATTGGGTTTTGATTTCCTCTGTTAGAAAAATGATTTTTTTAAAAAAATGTGATACATAGCGTTGCCTGTTTTGCAAAAAAAAATATGATTGAATATATCTTAATACTGAATTTTATTTGTTGTTTTGCAAAGTGCTCAGACAGGTTTAGCAAAGGAAAAGGGGGTAGGAAACACACACAAAAAAACTAAGAAAACTAGCTGAATCAAGGAAGACAGTAGCCCAAAGCGCTCAGCCTAAGAGTAGAAAAAAATGGCTTTCTAGTGTGAAATTACACCAAGGAATTAGAGTTACGACTTTTTTTTTTACCCAGGGAAAAATCCGAACACAAGGAGCAGGCAGGGGAAAAAAAAAGTCTGTGGCTGTTCATGCAAACAAAGCCGTGAACTACCGTACGACTTATTCAGAAGCGAGGCACCTTGATCATGCATGCTCACATGTGCGGGAAAACACACCGGATTGTAAACAGCCTGGACGTTTTATTCTTTTCTCTTTAGCAAGAGATGCTTTCCCGCAGTGTGTGGATAAAGTGAATCAGAGAGACGGCACTGACAGAAGGCAAGAAAGAACGATGATGAAGCCGGAGTGTTTTCCTCTCCTTTCCTCTGTGGGCCTCTGGAGCTACTCACAACCTCTCATATTTCTTCTTGTTTTGGTGCCACCAGAAAAGTCGGAAGCCGGGGCCGAACGGAAGATAGAATCACCAGGTGATTCGCTGCTGATCACCCAGAATTTTTCAAACATCCAATCTTTGAACCATAAACTAAGGTGGTGTCTGTGTGGGTCTTGAATTCGCCTACTGAAACAGAGATGGTTTGAGGCAGCAGGAGGGGAGAGCCGTGGCAGGAATGGATTTGTGCGTGCAAGGAGCTGTAAGCTCAGTTCACCTACTGAAACCATTTCCTGCGCTGGGCACGTGTTCAGGGCACCCCGATCCTCCGTCCCGCATTGCATTTCTGCTTCCACCATTTTTGCCTGGCTCTTCAGCCACAGTTGGAGCAGAGGAATCTGGCTTGAAAAGGTACCACACAACGCAGTCATGTCAGGCCTCCGGGCTTGAAATCGGCCCATCTCTCCTCGGCAGGAGAGTCACAGCAAGGATGCAGACACTCATTGGAGAGAAGAGGCTGATGCCTCAAGGAGAGGATTAGAGAAGGTGGGACCTAGGCGAAGTCGCCAAATCTCCCCAGGCTCTTGTTCCTTCCAAGAGGAGAGAGGCTGAGTAAAGGCCACAAGCATTCATGTCTATAAATCGGCTGAGAATTACAGTGGTGCCTCGCTAGACAGTTACCCTGCATGACAGTTTTTTCGCTAGACATTGGCTTTTTGCAGTCACTATAGCAATTCGCAAAACAGTGATTCCTATGGGGGAATTTTGCTGGACAATGTTTGGTCCCTGCTTCGCAAACCGATTTTCGCTAGACAACAATTTTGACAGCTCCCTCCGCGCTTGCAAACAGGTGTTTTCGGGACCTAAGCTTTGCAAGACAGCAATTTAAACAGCTGATCGGCGGTTCGCAAAGCGGCTTTCCTACGGCCGATCTTCGCTAGACAACGACAATTCTTCCCCATTGGAACGCATTAAACAGGTTTCAATGCATTCCAATGGGGAAATGCTTTTTGCTAGACAATGATTTCGCTAAACAGTGATTTCAGTGGAATGGATTATCATCGTCTAGCAAGGCTATCCACTTCTTTCTTTCTTTCTTTCTTTCTTTCTTTCTTTCTTTCTTTCTTTCTCTCTCTCTCTCTCTCTCTCTCTCTCTCTCTCTCTCTTTCTTTCTTTCTTTCTTTCTTTCTTTTGCAAGATGCTGCTATAGGAAGAGCTGCTGGCAGACCACATTTTTTAAAAAAATGGGGGTAGAGGAGAAACCAGGGGTGGTATTTGGGGGGGGGGATGCTGGCTTGGGTTCTCATTCCATTTTAACTCCCCTTCCAGCCTCCAGGATGTTTTTTCCTCCAGAGGTAGGTGACACTGGGTCTCCAGCCCACAACCTGAGGTCAGGATCATATGACTCAGTGAAAAAGCAAGCCACCGCCTCCCGTCATGCAACGGGGGAGGCCAGTCAGCAACAAATGGGCCCGAGGCGAGTCTGTACCACCTCCTGGCTTAATGCATGGGTTCCTGCCACCCCACTCCATCCCTTCTTTTTAGCTGCAAGGGGGGGGGGGTCGGACTTTTCCCTTTCCCTGCACATGGTCGGAAGGAAAAGAAGCTGAAGCACAAGCGCCCTCTGGCGCCTGATGGCCTTCGCTTGCTTGGAGACACACACCACACTGTTTACATGTCTCCCACTTACCGTAAACTCATTTATATTGTCACATTTGCCCTGCCTAGAGAGAACCTAGGGCAGGAAAAGGAAACTATAAGGCAGGCTTCTGTCTACATGGGGGGGGGGGTAGGTGACCATCAAGTTGGCCGATCCTTTTGTTTTCTTTGGGGATAAGCATTTTGGGGAGGGGTTGGGTTGCAGAAGGGGTAGCCCTGATAGTCTAACCAAACGTTAGAGGTAAAAACAAAATAAAACTTAAAAATAAAAAGACAAATTTAAAAAAGGACAAAAATGTAGTGGCACTTTAAAGTCTAACTTTGTCAGACTTAACAGAAAGAGATCGTTCTGGGTTTTAGTTTGGATTTCTTTTTTTTTCTTCGTTTGGATTTAGTTTGGGGTTTTGCGTTTGGATTTGAGCTCTTTAGCACTGCTGAAGCCTTCTTTGGCCGCAATCCAGTACATGTGGAATTAAGATGGTAGTTTCACAAACCGCTTCATATAGTGCTCTTGCATGCACACACACACACGTCCACTCGCCCCCCCCCTCCCCAAGGCAAGATTCAGAACTTATTTACTCAAAAAGAGCATCTGTGCAACTAAGGGTGCATTAACTGGCAGCTGCCTGCTTGCTTTTTTCCCTTTTCAGTTGTAAAATCTAAAATGAAATGTTGTTCCTTGGAGAAAGGGATGGTCATCCACAAAAGCTTCCCACGCAAATTATTAGCCTTAGATCACTTACCACAATGCTTTTGATGTTGCTTTCACAACAGAGTTCATGGCGAACTCTGAAATTGCGCCCAGTATACTTACAGGACATTTCCTAAAATATCCCTTATTTATTCATTTCCTGAGTCCTGCATTGCAGGAGGGAGATGAATGAACTAGCATAATTAGTGAAAACCAGATTACATTTCTATTTCCACTTGAGGGTGGATTTTCAGGAAACATTTTCTAGCTTTAAAACAGGGTGGTGGCAAAGGGAAATAGCCTTCAGAAATGGTTGTGGTGGGCTTTTCGGGCTCTTTGGCCGTGTTCTGGAGGTTGTTCTTTCTGACGTTTCACTGGTCTCCGTGTCCGGCAGTTTCAGAGGACAGAAGTAGCACTCTGTGTTTCAACCTTCAGAAATTTCAATAGTGTTTTAAGCCACTTTAAGGACAGGCGGATAATGCATATGCCGTCTAGGAAACTGAACAAAGGAAGGACATCCATGCCAGAAGGGAATGACGAACGCAACCGTAGTGAGCCAGACACCTCTGGATCAATCTGCCACAAACTCATCCTGTGGCCTTTCATGTTGTTACAGCTCCAGCCGGCCATCGGTACTAATGCTTCCAACCTACCTTGCAGGGCTGTTGTGAGGTTTGCTGAGGATTCTAGGTGCTTTCAAGTCAAACCTGACTTGCAGCAGCCGTAATTCAATATTTTTAAGGTAGGTGAGGTAATTAACGAGTTATTTTGCCACTTCCACACACCCCCATGAGTTTTCATGGCATAGTCTGGAAATTAAACCCTGTTCACCACGCTAGGTATCCCTTGGCATGGATCAGCCTCTTAGCTGATCCTCACAATACGTTCTCTTTTTCCTCTCTCTCTTGCTCTTGTTGTTGCTGATGATTTTTCTCTCCCCAGTACTGCTTCAGCCTTTTCTGAAGCTCTCAATGTCTCTTTCCCTTGAAATTTTGGAAGAGTTGAAGAGACAGACACCCGTGCAAATGACGCCTGGGGTGGGCGGAATGAATATCATGCAATCTCGAAGTTGGAAGGGGCTTATAAGGTCATCGAGTCCAATCCTCTGCTCAAGGCAGGAATACAAATCAAAGGGCATCATCTGCCAAGTGATTGTCTAATACTGTATTTTTCCATGTATAAGACTTTACTTTTGTCTAAAATCTTTAGACTAAAAATTGAGGGTCGTCTTATACACGGAAGTAAGCTAAGGAGAACAAAAACAAGTGGAGGGGAAAGCAGGGATCAAAGCAATCCTGCAGTGCTTTGATCCCTTTCCCCCTGCACTTGCTAAGCCCACTTAGATTTCTTAATTTTGGGTTATAAAATTGGGGGGGGGGCGTCTTATACACAGAAAAATAAAGTAATTATCCAAGGCCTGCTTCCAGCTTTGGTGCTCCTGGTTAGGGAAGAGCTGGCATCCAGTGGCCCAAAGTGGTACTGCAGACATCAGACGGAGAGGAATCAACTAAACATTGGCCATGGTCACACAAGGGAAACGTTCTGTAGTTCTTCCGCTACTTTCCATACCTCTGTTGTATTGGATTGCAGTTACTTGATATATATATACAGTATACCAATATGAACATCCCAAGCAACTTTTATCAGTAGTGGTCTATTTCCTCCTATTTGAATCGATATGGCCAGCTACACAACACTGCTGGTTTATCTTCTCTCTATTCTCAACGGTCCTTTTATGCCCCCAATTAAAAAAAAAAAAGAACTTTATCGATATATTGATATAAGACTAAGGGGTCTTCTGTTTTGAAAAGTGCCCTCCGTTGCACTGGTTGATCCTACAGAAATGCATTGCATTACAATAGACACTGGACCACCTTATGTATTTCCACTGGACATTGAAACATGGAACTCAAGCCACAGTGGTTTCATCTATCTAAAAACCTAGGCATAAATTCACCCAATTATCAATTTACAGGGCCACGAATACAAAAAAAAAAGCACACTCAGCAGTAAGGGTGGCAGGCTTTGTGTACACATTAAGTTAGGAAGGCAGTTAAAGAAGGGGTGAGTAATTTTCTTTCCATGCGGCCAATGATGACGGCCACCCGTGGCTCAATGTGTTGTTAATATGGATTTTTTTAAAAAAATCCTGGCTGTATTGTACTTTTAGCAATGTATTGATGTACCGGAACAGGACAGGAAAAATAATAACATGCCAACTGCTGTAACGGTAGCAACTTTACAGCCCTTGCCTCAGAAAAGAAGCGGGTCGGGTGGCGCACGTAGGCAAATCTGGTAAGGAATAAATACACTGGTACAACGGAAATATGCAATAGCACAAGCCTTTCTGGGAGAGGAAAATAAATCATATTCCCCCCATCAGCTTTCTTTATTGTCCAGCTTTCACACCCATACATGGTGACTGGAAGTACAAAAATGCAGTGACACATCCTTACATTATGACCTTTTCTGATTCGTTAATTGCTGCCCTTCCTAGTCTCAGTCTTCTGATTTCTTGGTCTCCATTTGGATTGATTACTAAGACAAGGTATGCAAAATCTTTCACTGTTTCAGTTTCTTCATTGTCAGCATTAAAGTAGTGTAGTTCGTCTGTAGTCCTGATTTTTGTCTTCTTAATATTCAACTGTATTCCTGCTTTGCCACTTTCTTTTTTTCATTTTCAGTAAAAGTAATTTTTCTTTTTTTTCTGCCAGCAAAGTGATATCATCTGCACATCTTAAACTGTTGATGTTTCATCCATCAGTTTTCACTCCTTCATCTGAATCCAGTCCTACTTTCCGTATTATATATTCTACATATAGCTTGAAATGCGATAAAATGCACTGTTGTTTGACATATTTGGCTACAGGAAATTATTCTGCCTCTCCATATTCTGTTCTAATAGCAGCTTCTTGCCCACAATACAGGTTCTGCATCAGGACAATCAAGTGCACACCCATTTATTTCAGAATAATCCGTAGTTTCTTGTGATCCACACAGTCAAAGGCTTTGCTGTAGTTTATAAAGCATAGACTGATATTTTTCAGAAATTCTTTGCTGTTCTTCAGTAGTCAGCAGATATTTGCTGTATGACCTTCCTTTTTAGAATCCAGCTTGAACATCAGGTATTTTTCATTCCATATAAAGTAAAGTCCTTTGTTGCAACATCTTGAGCATCATTTTGGGAAAATTGAGCACTGGCCCTATAGTTATTGCACTCCTTGGTACTGTATCTTCTTTCTTGGGGATTGGAATGCATATTGAACGTTTCCACTCTGTGGCTGTTGATTTGTTTTCCATATTTGCTGGCATATTCTTGTTAGGATTTTGACCGGCTCTGTCTCTGTGGCCATAATAAACGGGCAAAACAAATAATGAAAGCATTATTAAGGAAGCCAAAACCAACACAAAGCCCCCCCAATGCATTTCCTTGCTCTAAAAACATTTAGCCGTCTCACCAGCAGTAAAACTAATGTAGCTTAAGCATAGCATGTAGACCGCAGCCTCGGGCAAAGAAGCCATTCCCTCTAGCTACAGACGTAGGAAGAACCATCTATAGGGACCGCCTAAGGAAGGAGGTTGAAAATAAAGATTCAAAGCTTTTCCTTCTTCGTGCTTCAAAGCAAAAGCTTCTCATCACCAGCTACACTCTCCAGGATAAATTTTTTTGATGATGAAAAAGCAAATGTTACACAGAGAATTGTACCGTAGCCCCCTCCCACACCACGTATTGGTCTCTTCTTTTCTTTTTCTTGCACTTCCCAACCCCAATATTCCGCTCACATTCGGCAAAACTTTCTACAGCAACATTGGCTGGCTGGAGGTCAAACCCGGGTTGCTCAGAATCTTTCTTCTCGGACGTGACAAAGAGTCCAGCTTGCCTCCGGAATCTGCAGAGGACAGACGTCCTTAAGCAGCGGGAGGCCTGACCTTTGCAGTCCATATGGAAAATTAGCCTTGTCCTATTAGTACTTTAAAAAATTCTAGGTTGCTGAAGATGGGGCGCCATAGAATCATAGACTAGTGGAGCCGGAAGCAGTCTGTAAGGTCATGGATCCTGACCCTCCTCTGTATGACAGTCTTTCAAGTATTTAAAAAGTTCTATTCCCTCTCCCCTTAGTCTTCTTTTCTCAAGGCTAAACATGCCCAGTTTTCCCGATCAGCCTTGTTGCCCATTCTCTGAACTTGTTCTAGTTTGTCAACATCTTTCTCAAAGTGTGCTGTCCAGAACTGAACACAGATGGGGTCCAACAAGTGCCGAATAGAGGGGAACTAACACCTTGTGGGATGTGGAGATTAAATGCCTGTTGATGCATCCTAAAATAGCATTTGCCTTTTGTGCAGCCGCATCACATCATTGGCTCACATTCAGCGTGTGATCTACAATTCAACAGTATCTTGTCTGTACTTCCAGGGTGTTCCCACTTAAAAAAGATGGGCATAATCTGGAAGGCTCGCCTTTTCCCAGAAAAGCCACCTGGAGGCTATTATTGTGACTATAAAAAAGGACACACACGCTCCTTTTCTTAAATTTAGAAGAAATGGAAGACCATATCAAGATGTTGTACCACTAGAGGGCGCTAGAGACAACCGTGACAAGGTTGGGTCTGGGTCTGGCTTTGACCCTATAATAATAGTGAGATGTTTTGTTGCAGCGTGTTGAATTTTTGATTAAATTCATTTGGCTGCACAGCAGAAGTGCAGGAATGTAGAGAGCAGAATAGCTTCAAGATCTCCAGAATAGGCCACCCCGTTTCTCATCAACTGGCACTTACAGTATCAATAATTCACTCTGAGACACTAATAGGAGGAAGAATAAAATCCATTTTCTTTACTTACAGTTTTCAATAGATCAAAGAGAAAAATGACAAACGTGACTGCTTTCAACAACAGACTATAAGAGAGGGGAAAGGACACAGAGCAGAGAGGCGGGACTCTCTTTGAATTCAGAGGCAGGGAAGAAACAATTGGTTAGTGCTGTTTAGACTGACAGTCACCCAAGCTCAGAAAGCTCCCTCCCAGCCACACCTTTCTTTCGGCAGCATGCAAGATTGCAAAAACTCCAACACATCCCAAGATATGTGTATGAGAAAAATATTTTTGAAAGTGGAGGGAAATTATCTGACGTCATCCCCAAGAAAGTGCAAACAATTCCAAAACTAAATATGAGTTTAAATGAAAATAAACAATTTTTAATTCTGAAACTGGAAAATGAATCCTTAACTGGGCAAATATAGCAAACTTCAGTTTTTTGGAGTAATGAATAAATGAAAGAGAAAGGGAGGTTGTAACAAAGGGACCTGAAACTGGAAGGGGCCATGCAGATATCTGGTTCAGCTCCCTGAAAAAGGTAGGAAATCTATCCTTTGGCAGTAAAGACAGAGAAAAAGTGGTTCTAGAAACATTTCTAGTCAGGTATTCTGTTTCCTAAAAGAGTCATCCTATAAGCAGCACGTGAAGACAAAGGTCTTCTACTCTGTTTGTTCCTCTTTGGTATTAAAAGGTAGACTGCTCTTGACTATGGAAGTTCCCTTTAACCCTTTAGGGTTAATTCCTACCTATGGTTTTATCCTTCATGAATGTGTTGTATCCAGTTGTTTTTTTTTGAAAGCCAGCATATCTAGTGGGTATCGGCACATATATAACAGTGAAATTCATAACTTTGAATGGTTCTGTAGTCAGTGAGCGACAGCGGTGGTGTAGCTGGCAAAGAGCTTAACTAGGACTCAGGAGATCTGGATTCGAATTCCCCCCTTGATCATGATACGCATGGACGGACTTTGGACCAATCCCCCTGGCCTCTGCCTGATTGAGCTACCTCACTGGGTTGTTGTGAGGAAAAAGAAAGCTGCCTAGCCACCCTGAGCTCACTGGACAAAAGGTGAGCTAAAACCATAATAAATGAAATTAAACTTAAAATCTGTTGTCTTTGCATTGTGAAACTGTCATGCGAAATAGCTCAGACTCAAATATTAGTAAGATTTTATGCAAGGAATTCAGTTTTAACCCCATGGGTGGACCAGACTGCCTTTTAGTGTTCCCTTCTCAGGAAGTACAGAAATGACATTTGTATGCCTTTTCAGGATATCTGTAAAAATTAAGTTTAATACTGTATTTCAGCTATCCCTTTAAAGAGAGTAATGGTGGAAGTAATTTGAAAGGGGATGGTGAGAAGAATTGCAAGAGGTGTTTTATGGGAGACAAGAAGCATAAAGACAAATGCGAGGGTTGTCAGGCACCGGACACTAGGTGCGACTTAATTTTTATTAGCTTTATTTTATGCAGTTGTTTCTGCGCTGTAAAAAAAAAACATTCCTCACAAACCACAGAAAAGCAGGCTGTTTATTTATTTATTTACTGTATTTATTTACAATAATCCCCCCCTTTCTCCTTAAAAAGAACTATATTTTTAAATATATGAAATTTTGTTGCCTTTCTTGTGGAAAGGCAACAAAATTTCATATATTTAAAAATATAGTTCTTTTTAAGGAGAAAGGGGGGGAAACTGTTTTTTTAGCATACGTGCCTTTTCAAAAAGTCTTATTTTTTTTAAAAAAGAAGACACACCATAATGAGGGAGAAACAGAGACATAATAATTTTTAACACAAACACGAATTAATTCGTCTTTTTGTTTAAAAATGTCAGGTCAAGGTGAGGGGGGGAGAAGAGCGCTGACAGTTAGAAGGCGCTACCGCGCATGCGCCCCGACAACCACGGTCCCTTTTCTTAAAAAAATAATTATTAAAACGATCTCCCTCCCTTTCCCGCCCTTTCCTTCTTTCCTCCCCGGCGCACGCGCCGCGGAAGCCTCGCCTGTCTCTCCTTCCGCCCTCTTCGTGGTCCACTCGCCACGCAGCGCATGCGTGGGCACGCCTCTTCCCCCCCTCCTCCCTGCGCTTCCTTTTCAGGGGGTTTCCCACCTCCACGCTTGTGCGTCAGGTGATGTCCGCGCTGGTGGCCTTTCTTCCCCCCGGCGTTTGGCGCGGGGAGCTTGCGCAGGCGCAGTAGAGGCGTATTGTAATTTTTTTTTCTCCTGCTCTTTCTAAACCCCCCCCCCAATAATATTCATCTCCATATCTTCCCCTCCCTGGAGGAAACTGGGGGGGCTCGTAATCGCCACCACCATGGGGGTGAGTAAGGCCTGGGTTTCTCGTGGGGGGGGTCAAGTTAGGAAATGAGGAGGGGGCTGAAAATAGAGGAGGGGGCCTGAGGGGGGAGGAAAGTTTAGTGCTGGAGGGGGAGAAAGGGGGTGGGTGGGGACATTGAACTATAATTAGGGTTTAGGGGGTCAGGGAGGGGGGTCGTGGTGGAGGAACCCCCATATATATGTTTTTTAGGGGGATTTAATGTGCCCTGGAGTTAAATGTGTTTTTTTGGGGGGGGCTGATTAGGAAGAAGGGGGGCCTGTTTATTGTGGGTTGTGTGGAAAGTTTACAAGGAGGGAAGTTCAGCTGAGGAGAACTTGGAAGAGTGTGTGCAGAAAGGGAGAGGGGCTGAGAGAAGGTGGGGTCTGGGGATGGCGGGGGGGGGGGAGGAAGGCAACAACCTGGGAGGGTTTGGGGAGGGATGGGGTTCATGGGACCCCATGCAAATACCTCCCTCTCAGAGAGAGGGAGGTATTTGCAGAAGGTACCCCTCGGTTTCTCCCTGCAAACTTTCCATTTGCAGAAAATTTGCAAGGAGAAACTGGGGGGTGCATTATGCAAAGAGGAGGAAATTGGGGGGTCTCTCTGTGGGGGGCCGGCTGCTAAGAGGTGTAACCGAAGGAGCATGAAAAAAAAAGAGGGCAGCCTGGAAGAGGAGACCAGCATTGGGGTGCTAAGACTAATGTACTGCAACGGAAACGTCGGGTCAGCATCCGTGTACAGGAGTTTTCACTTCAGTATATATGATGAAGCAGGAGCCTTGATAGTGAATCAGGACAGGGTCCAGTTGGGGGCTGAGATGAGTGTTCACGTCCCTGGCAGAGTCAGGTGGGGACAAATCAGATTTGTATAATATCTGAAGGTGTCATATTATCTGTGTTATTGAAAGGTGCAACAGGCAGCTCAACCTGTTACAGTGACTGTTTGCTCCTTTGCATCATCATCAACATTACTTTGAAAGGTTAAAGCAAAAGAGTGCTTGTTTATTACACAAGAGCAAAGAATAGAAATGGTACAGATAAGAACTTACGAAATGAAGTGAAAAATGATAAATGCAGTGATGGAATTGTACTTCGTAAATTGTATTTCAGAATTTAATAAAATGCTAACATTCTTTCCCCCCCTGCTTGGCTCTTAAAGAGACGGGCGCCTTATGCTGATCTATGCCGTGGGTCAGTTTTAGCCTTTGCTGCTTCCTCGTGTTCTTGTCGTGGATCAGAACTGCTTTCATACAACCCGGCAGGAAAGCTTAAGTAAAAAAAAACGAAGGGAACTAATTCTGTCTTTTCTTTATTTGTTTTGAAATTGCATCCATCTGTGTGAATGAGCAAGCGGGCAGGTATTTTATTGCACACTTACAGTGCAAGGCTGTAAGGAAATAAAAGAGGGTTAATGACCGTCCAAAACTTATTTTTCTCTCTCCACATTGAAATAGCTTCCCTTCTGTCTGAACCTGTCAGCACCTGCAAGGATTTATTATTATTATTTTTATTGTGTATGCATGTCAGCCGAAGCCAGTAAGAAATGCACCCTCCGTGTTGTTCTCCAGTTTTCTCCTCCCCCACCGGCCCAGAAGAGACGCTGGTCCTCTTTCTGCCAGAGAGATGCAAGCACAGCGTTTTGCTCCCTTCGGTTTGTGGACTGGCAGTTTTCCTGCCCCACTTTCTCACTGACTCTGAATTGGCTTTCCAGCCACAGCATAAGGGCGATGTCCTCATTTGAACTTTTAATGGGGGTGGAAGGGTTGTGTGGAGGTTAAGCACATGGTTTTTTGGCTTCAAACCATCAGAATTCACTGACTCACCCGCCTGGCAAAACTTCACAGTGTTTCAGAAGCCAGTCCATCTTTTTTTTTCTTCTTTTTCTTTTAAGAGCCGTATTTCCAAGCCAGATTTGTGTTGGCTTGCAGAAGTACAGGTAGGAAAAGCCGGTGCAGTATAAGAAAGTGTTTTCTTAAGCAAGACGCCTAGGCTCTGTTCTACTCTGGCGTTGTTCCCTATGGCTCTCAAGACACGACATAAAAAATTGTATAAGAGCAATTATCAAGTGGAGTTAGCCACGAACTTGGACGTTCTAGGCATCGCCCGTTGTTCTTTGGAGGTGCTGGAGCCAACTTTGCAAGATGTTGATTCGTTAGCAAGCACAGCATAAATCATGCATCTCTTCATTGACAGCTTTTTAAAAATATGCAAACGTTAATTGGTTTAAATAGGAGATTAACCCCACAAAATTCTAGTCGTTGATAAAAGCAGGGAGGAAGAGAGCATTTCAATCATTACTGCAGATCAAGGGCTGGCTTGCCTGCCTATTTTATCTAGTGGAGTTAAATACTGTATGACAGCATGATTTAGGCGCTAAGCAAATTGCATCCTGCTGTGGAGTCCTTATTGTGGTATATACCTTCTGGTTTCTGAGTATTAAATTTTACAACAGCTAGACAAGAAACCAGCATGACTTTGACCCAACTCCGGGAGGCAGTGGAAGACAGGAGGGCCTGGTGTGCTCTCTGGTCCATGGGGTCATGAGAAGTCGGACACAACTTAATGACTAAACAACAACAACAGACAAGAAACTGTCTCTTCAAAGTTGTCTCCTCCTCTTGAAGGGCAGCAAATGGAGAGCTCTAATGAGTTACTCCGTTCCTGCTTATCAGAAGCAAGTAATAGGGGACATTCTGGATCCTGCCGAGGAGGGAGGCAGGATATAAATATTTTTAATAAATAAACAATACTTTTGCTGCCTGCTCCATATGGTCCTGCCTAATCATAAAGGCCATTTTGCAATCCCTCTTCCAAACAGCTAGAGATCTTCTTAATAGTTGGCATGTATGGATGTGAAATAGGGATGTGGTGGCGCTGCGGGTTGAACCGCCTCTGTGCTGCAAGGTTGGAAGACCAGCAACCGTAAGATCGAATCCACGCGACAGAGTGAGGTCCCGTCGCTTGTCCCAGCTCCTGCCAACCTAGCTGTTCGAAAGCATGTAAAAATGCGAGTAGATGAATAGGTACCACCTCGGTGGGAAGGTCAGGGTGTTCCGTGTCTAGTCACGTTGGCCACGTGACCATGGAAACTGTCTTTAGACAAACGCTGGCTCTACGGTCTGGAGTCAGGGACGAGCACTATGCCCTAGAGTCGGACACGACTGGACTAAATTGTCAAGAGGAACCTTTACCCTTACCTTATGGATGTGAAATCTGGACAGTAAGGAAAGCTGACAAGAAAACCATTAATTTGAAATGTGGTGCTGGAGGAGAGCTTTGCGACTGCCAGAAAGAAGACAAAAATTTCAAACTGAGTGTCTGAGAAGGCAGGATTCTCTGAAAAAGACAATAATGGTGGGAAAAGTTGACGCCAGCAGGAAAAGAGGAAGGCCAACTATGAGATGGTCTGACTCAATAAAGGAAGCCCCAGGCTTGAGTTAACAAGAGCTGAGGAGGGTGCTTGAGGACAGGACAGTTTGGGGATTGCTCATTCATAGGGTCAGCAGGAGCTAGAGGCAACTTGACAGCACATAAGAACAACAGCAACAAACACATCTGTGGCATGATCTCCCAAGAGCGATCTGCCCGGCGCTCTCACCGACACAAGGCTCAGTCCTTCTTGCTTGGGCAGGCGTTCAGTCCTTGATGTGTCTTTTCTGTTTTTGTTTTCACTGTTCCAACTTCATGGCTTCTTTCTAAACCTTTGCGCAGCTTAAGGTCTTGACCCCGTTTGGGCTAATTTGCTTGCAAGCTTTGAGACTTTTATCGATGTGTTTTTGGTTTTATTTTTGTAAACCGTTCCAAGGGCGTTTTTAAATTAACCGCTAAACTTCCTCTGCTCCTGCCGTCTGCTGGTTTGGAGCGCGCAGATCTTGCCGAAGAACAGTTGCCGAGGTGGGTAGTCTCTGATGTTTAATGATGCGATGGCAAGGTGAAGCCCAGCTACTTGATAAATGATGTTTGGGGAGTTTTAAAAAAAGAGTCTTATTTACAGCTCAACTGCTTCTTATTTCAGAGGAAGTCAAGTAAAGGCAAGGAGAAGAAGCAGAAGCGGCTGGAGGAGCGGGCGGCCATGGACGCTGTCTGTGCCAAGGTCGAAGCGGCCAATAAAGTGAGCCCCCTTCCCTCTTTTAGCCTCACTTGTTGGTGAGCCGGTGTGATATCGTCATTAAGGTGTTAGGTCAGTACCAAGGAGACCCAGATTTGAATCCCTGCTCAGCAACAAAGCTCACTTAGCAGCCTTGATCCAACCTACCTTGCAGGGTTGTTTTGAAGGTATAACGGATAGTGGCCCTGGTTGCCTAGTGGAAAAGAGGCCAGGGCTCCTTCTCCCCACCCCACCCCACCCCCGGTCATGATGGTGTAAAAGAGGAGATTTCCACGAACAAAACTTGCACAGCAAGCCTGTGAAGTTCCCTGTTTCTTGAAACTACAGTGGTGCCTCGCTTGACGACATTAATTCGTTCCAGCGAAATCGCTGTAGAGCGAAAACGTCGTCAAACAAAATAACTCATTGAAACACATTGAAAACCATTCAATTCCTTCCAATGGGCCGAATACCTGCTCGTCCAGCGGAGATCCTCTATAGGGGCGGCCATTTTCGGTGCCTGTAGTGTGAAAAATCAGTCCTAAAACAGCGGGGGGGCATTTTCTTCAGCCGGCAGCCATTTCGAAACCCGACGATCAGCTGTTTGCTGATCGTCGTAAAGCGAAAATTGGTTCCTGAAGCAGGGAACTGATCATCGCACAGTGAAAAACCCATTTAAACCATCGTTTTGCGATCGCAAAAGCAATTGCAAAAACGTCAACGTTAAGTGCATTCATCGTTAAATGGGGTAATCGTCCAGCGGGGCACAACTGTATTAGAGTAGCCAGAAGTCCTGTGCTCTTCTTACATAGGGCCATTTCATTTGGCTACTGGGGCTACTTGGAAGCATGGTGTTGCTTTAAAATCTCAATTAAAACAAATTCCAAAATGGCGAGCTACTCAATATTCCCTGGGCTTCCAGATGTTCACCTTTGACCGTGCTGAGCAGAGCTGTTAGCAACTGAATTTAGCCATGTGTGAACGATTACATATCTGCCCCCCCCCCAGCCATGTGGAGAAGACTGTCTGAGAACAGCAGAACATGTGACGGTACACGGAGGATCCTTGTATTTTCCTTGTCCCTGGAGTTAAAGGAAGGCTGTGCAGGTGATAGACGTTGAAAGGCAGTCGACTAAAGCTAAATCCTAACAAGGCAGAAATTCTGTAGCTCGCCAGTTGCCCTGTCCGTAATTTGGGTGGGCAGCCTTTTCTCCCAAAGGTGCTTGAGCCCATCTCTTATCACTGCAGACTCTTCGATTTCATGGCTTAGAGAGTACCAGCTTTAGTTGGTCTGCTAGCCATGACCTGTTCCTGCATAAGTACAATCAGAACATCACAGTTCGTGCACTCATAACTTCCTGTTTAGACTACTACAGTTCGGACTGCCTAGGCTTGTCCTTGAAGATCTCTAGAGGCTGCAAGTAGAACAAAGCATGTCAAATAGACTGGATGTAAAAACGTCTTTGACAATCCTGCACTGGCTGTCAATACAGTAGCACCACCGTATCCACGGGATCAGTGCGTATAGTTTTATTTATCCACTGCCTGAAAATATTAAATAAAACACAGAAATGCACATTTCCAAGGTGTATTACCAGAACTGGCCACTAGAGGGAACCGGAGACTGTGCTATATATATACTGTATAGTGTTTCTATTCCTGCCCTTTTCGGCATCTACAGGGTGGGGGACTGGATCCGGTCCCCAGCCGATACAGCAGTCCTACTATACACATCGGGTCTGTTCAAAGTGTAGATTGTGGTTTCCAAATCACTAAATGCTTTGAGGATGTCCAGTGTGATGTCAAGAACAGAATGACGAACTAGGAGACCTGGGTTCAAATCTCCACTCAGCTATGGAAGCGTACAGAGAGTGCTGAATTATTAAAACCACTCCTCAACTATCTCACTGATCTTGAAAGCTCTGTTGGGGTCACTACAAGTTGGTTCTGACTTGACGGCACAGAACAGAATATAAACGCTTTGGAACCAGTCATTAAGATTTGCTTGGGAGGCTTATGTGTCCCACTGTTGAAATGTGTTCACTGTATGAAGATGCAGAAGAAGAGGGGCTTCTTCATTAGCACATCAGCTATGGAATGCCTTTCAAAGTGTGCCTTGGCAGCAAATTAAAGCTTTGCCTAAGTTATTAAAGTCAGAATTAACTTGGCTATGCATACTGATAATTATTACCTAATGAATGTGAGTTTTATTTTGGAGTACTTGTTATTCTATCTTAACTGTTAAGATGCCCTATGTCTTTAATTTAAAGAAGGCATTTGAGAAATAATGGTTATTATATTCTAGAAATGCTTTGTAGCCCAAGAGGTATTACTTTTAGTCACCTGGCAGAGGATGGACCTTAAGGTGTATTGGTACTATTTTGGGGGAAAGCTACTATGTTTTGGGATAATGCTTTGAAGCCGAGAGAATAATAATGTGTGTGCTTTCCTCTTGGTACAAAATCATAGGAGAGAAGAACTGGTTCAACCAGCTGTCCCGTAGTTAAGGCTGTAAACTGTTAGGAGAATGGAAAGTTTAAAGCAGTGGTTAGAATCCTATTAGTTATGCCCACTGACGTAATGCCAGTAGTTGCCTTTCAAAGGTGAATGGCCGTAAGTTAAGGAATTGATTTGGGCCTTTTCAGGCACTCAGAATTCAAAAATAACACCTTTTATGAAAAGGTGTACAGAGTAATGTCGGGTAAGTTGAACGATTAACTTGGATTACGTAAATAAGAGGCAGTTTGCTTTCTCTCCTCATTTCATGGTGTTCATATTGGCCTGAAAGAGAGACAGCTTGTTTCAAAGCAATTTTTTTTCAAAGTGAAATAACCCAAGCCTCCAAAATTGGCTGGTTGCCATGCAGGCATGAGTCTCTTCCTTCTGCTAATGACTGTTTTTCCTTCCCTAGTTGGATGATCCGTTAGAAGCCTTTCCAGTGTTCAAGAAGTATGACAGAAACGGGTGAGTAAAGGTCTGTGGTTTTGGGGGTGTTTTTCCCCCCTTTGGCCAGTAAGATTTGAACCCAGGTCTTCTTCCTGGTCCAAGTCTTCATACTCTGTTATCTTAAGATGAGTAAATTGGAAGCTTCAAAGTTCATACCTACCTGAAATCTGCCTGGCGTCCCTCGAAAGAAAAAATGAATGAATGAATGAATACCCATGTACCCACGCACCCAAGGCTAGATGTAAAGTGCATGCCGCCTCTCTTCCATACAAGCTGTTTTGCATGTCCCTTTGCTCGCTATATCACAAAGCAAACTTTTCCATCACTCACTCCTGACCCTCTCTTTTCCTTCCTTCCTTGTCTTACTGCAGGTTAAATGTCTCCATTGAATGTAAACGCGTCTCGAATCTGGACCCGGCCATCCTCGACTGGGCTTTTGAATTAACCAAAACAAACATGCAGACCTTGTAAGGCCCCGTTGGCACTCTGGGGTAGCGGGAGGCAGTGGGAGGTGTGCTTAGCCCTTGTGGACATGGAGGGAGTGTCCGGTGGGCCCTCCTTCCTCTCTGTGGTGGTAGAGCCCATCGGGAGCTCCCAGGTCCAGTCCTTAGCATCTCCAGCTAGAAAGGAATCAGGGCTGCAAGGGCTGCTGTTTTGAAGTTCAAAGAGTCTTGAGCTAGATAGCACAGCCGTGTGGGTTTGCCGTATTTTTCCATGTATAAGACTATACTTTTGTCTAAAAACTTTAGACTAAAAATTGAGGGTCGTCTTATACACGGAAGTAAGCTGAGGAGAGAACAAAAACAAGTGGAGGGGAAAGCAGGGATCAAAGCGATCCTGCAGCACTTTGATCCCTTTCCCCCTACACTTGCTAAGTCCCACTTAGATTTCTTAATTTTGGATTAGAAAAGTGGAGGGCGTCTTATACACGGAAAAATACAGTATATCAAGCCAGTTCTTCTGTGTTTTGGAGTTCTCCGTCACAGGCAGCGTCTGCACTGCCCTCTGCCCTTCTGCCCTCTGACCCCTAGGTGTCAGTTGTATTACAGAATACTTATTTATTTAATTTTTATTGTTTATTTATTTAAAATATTTTTACCCCGCTTTTCTCCTTTTAAAGCACCCAAGACTTCCCTGTCTGTCTTGACAGCTCTGTCCTTGTGTTCACCTTAGAGTTTGCCCCCGAGCGCTCCAAAGAAGCGGCTCATAGTTGAGGAGTTCGACTCCCCGCTGTGCCTCCTTGACAGGGGTTGAATTCAGTGATTCCTAAGAGGATGATGAGGTGGAAGAAGGGTTAAAGGGATCCTGCTCTTCCCTGCCTTGTCTAAATGACAATACAGGCCACTCCTTATGGGGGGAGCACTTTCTCCCTGTGCGGCTGATCTCTTTCTTCTTGGAGGAGGGGGTTGCCAAGCTGCCATTTCTCCCCCTTCTCATTGTTGTGCTTTCCCCCCCCACCGCCCCCCACTTTCAAGGTATGAGCAGAGTGAATGGGGTTGGAAAGACCGCGAGAAACGGGACGAGATGATGGATGACCGCGCGTGGTACCTCGTCGCTTTGGAAGACGGCGCCCTTCCTGTCGCTTTCTCACACTTCCGATTCGACGTGGAATGTGGGGACGAGGTACTCTATTGGTACGTCTTCCCATGTAGACCTTTCGGGGCGAGAGGGGTGTGCGGAGAAATTGGGACGTCTGAATGTCCTCGGGTTTGGAGTCAGGGTAGCAGGAACGAAGGTCTGGATTACTGTGTGTAACTCGTGAGGATTTTGAAAAGGTCGTCGTCCGCACGCTAAGGTGATATATATATATAAGAATTGAATCATAATATATATAATTCTTTGTGTTTGAAAGCTCTTCACGTAAAATTGCAGAGAGATTGGCTGAAGTTCAAGGGATCATTTCTGTAAAGAAACTTGCAAATTTGACATGTCGTCGGAGGCAGAAACAGCCAGCGTTATGGGAGGATTTCCGCTCCTGAGTGTGCTTGAATGAGACGTATATTGGTTTTACAGTCCCCCTACCTTTGTATCTTACTAGCTACGAAGTGCAGCTGGAAAGCAAAACGAGAAGGAAGGGTCTGGGGAAGTTTCTCCTACAGATATTGCAGCTCGTGGCAAACAGGTAAGCGCAGCGCTCTTTCTCTTTCAAATCCTGTTTTGGAGGTTGCAGTCCTAGTTCTGCCCAGCTGGATCACATGCTGAAATGTGCTCCCACATTTAAAAGCCAGTGGGGACCTCAGTGGCAGAAGCGTTCATAGAAAGATTCCCTTCTTTTTTGTTGAAATAGTAACTGCACGTTTACGAACCTGTGCAACCCAGCGCTTCCAGTCCTAGCACCCCACTCACAACATTGAAAAACAGGTGCATGAACTATAAAATAGAATGTTATGCTTCTCAAAGAGAATAAGCCCATGCCCACAAACAATATGGTGCATTATCATTTCTGTTCAGCTTCAAATGCAGCCCTCTGCTTTTCTCGATGTTAATTTCCTTGGGCTACATAATTCTTTTTTAAATGCCAAAGCCCACTAAATATTTAACCTGATCCAGATTGAGTTCCCTCAAGGTCTTGGGTTGTGTGTGTGTAAAATAATCCCCCTTTTTATATCTGGAACTAGGAACTAATCAAAGTGATTGATCTTCTAGAGAAGTGTTGAGGAATGCTTTCTTGTATCAAGCTAACGTTGACCTTTCTCCCAAACTTTCGTCAGCACACAGATGAAGAAAGTCATGTTAACGGTATTTAAACACAACCACGGCGCCTATCAGTTCTTCAGAGAAGCTTTACAGTAAGAGTTTGGCTTAATTCTTTTCCTCCTCACAAAGGAAGAAGCAGAAAGGACACGGTTAGGAAGTGGGAAGGTTCTTCCCTCTCGTTGTCCAAGGGATGGTTTTTGCCCGTTTATTGACTTGACTGTCCATGAAGCTACATGGGGTGTGTATGTGTGTGTGCCAGAGAGAGAAACAGAAAGGTTGCTACGCCATCCTTGCATGCCCACACCGAATCAGGCTCTCATATTTCTGCAGTACGGTCAGGTTCAGCCTGAAGTGCCTTTTATCTGAGCAACAGGCAGCTGATTTAGGACAAGGAAAGTGGAAGGGATGAGGAGCCTTGAGTTCATAAACCAGCAAAGTCACAGAGGAATGTCTTTAGTATGTTAGGACACCACCACCCCGATCCACCGGATCAGTATCCACTGATTCCTTACCTGCTGCCTGAAAATACTAAATTTAAAAAACTCAAACATACATATTTATATGTCTTTCCAAAATGTATTTACAAGAACTGGGCATTAGAGGGCGCCAGAGACCATGGATTGTAGAATGTTTGATACAGTGGTGCCTCGCTTAACGGCGATAATCTGTTGCAGGAAAATCGACGTTAAGCGAAAACATCGTAAAGCGAAAATAAAAAGCCCATTGAAATGCATTGAAAACCTTTCAATGGGCTTAAAACTCACCGTCCAGCGAAGATCCTCCATATGGGGGCCATTTTCACTGCCTGTATAGCGAGGAATCCGTCCCTAAACACAGCGGGGAGCCATTTTAAGCACCCGGCGGCCATTTTGAAACCGCCGATCAGCTGTTGAAAAATCATCGTTTTGCAATGAATCGGTTCCCGAAGCAGGGAACCGATCACCACAAAGCAAAATTCCCCCATTCAGACCATCGTTTTGCGATCGCAATTGCGATCACAAAAAGATTGTCATAAAGCGGATTCGTCGTAATGCAGGGTAGTCGTGAAGCGAGGCGCCACTGTACTTCTGTGCGGCTTGGCGCTGATTTCCCAGGGATGCCCTGGTTCTACTATATATGTCCTTGTCAGTTAAAGGGAGATACGAATGGCTTTGGTATCTTTAATCTGAACTGGAGCTGAGGTCCAGGCATAGAAGAGATCCATCATGGAGTTGTCTTTCTGCATGTCCTAATAGTTACAGCTGTCTTGTGGCACTGGCATTGAGGAGAGCGTCCAGAAACCCGAGGGATGGCTTTCTCAGATAAGCTTCAGCCCCCTCATGTTTCTCTTTGCTCTGTATATCACGGTCGTTTCTTAGAAGAGAACAGAAGGACTTCAACTTAGATCTCTGAAAACATGGTCTCGGACTTAACTGCTACCTCCTCTTGGCTCTCACCGCCAGGCCTTAGGAAGGTTTTTCTGTGCTTATTCCTGCCGAGTTGTGCTAAAGAGTGGATGTTGGGCGACCTTTTTGCACAGAAAGTCAGAAGGGGGTCATCTTTAGAAATTGATTTTTTTCAAAAATGGTCTTTGCTTTTTAAAAGGGAGATGGTTTTGTTTATGTTTTGTTTCGTACATCACTTTCCGGGACCCTCACAGGCCAAGAAGGATAGGAATACATTAAATAAGCAGTTTTAAAAATGCTAATTTAGTAAAAAAGTGGATGCATGCTTTTGGATGGCTTGTTCACGGAGGCGTTTTGGCTCTGTTCCTGTACGTAGTTTCTATGGATGGAAAAGAGCAGATACGGATTAAATGGTTTTCAATGCATTCCTATGGGAAATGCAGATTCAACATAAGAACTTTTCAACTTGAGAACCACCTTCCAATACGGATTAAGTTCTTAAGTAGAGACCCCACTGTATAAGGAGGAGCGGCGGCCGCATGAAGGGCCACATGGTTCAACTGGGCAAGGCCCCTAAGCTCTGTGGTTGTGAATTTCTCCCTATCTATTAAATACCGGCTGACGCCACTCTTGTGTTGCATGTCTCCCAACCTCCATCTCGCTCTTGCAGGTTTGAAATTGACGACACTTCGCCTAGCATGTCTGGCTGCTGCGGGGACGACTGTTCCTACGAAATCCTCAGCCGGAGAACAAAATTTGGTGAGAGTCAACACGCTCACCTGGGGAGTCACTGTGGCGGCTGCTGCCATTAAGGTTCTCCATTGCTCTCCGGAAGGACCTCATGCTCTCCGTTCAAGCCTTGCCTTTCTCTTCGTCCTTTACTGCCTGATCTGCCCCCCCCCCCCACTTCCTCTGTCCCTGCCCTTCCGTTCCTTGCTGGGCTCCCAAGCCAGAACCAGAGGACTCTGCTTCTCCATCCTGAATCCCCAGGGTGAAAGATCTTCCTCCAGGTTGGGAGGCTTTGGAAACTGAAGTCACGCCTGACTCTTGGGCATTAACACTAGACCTGGCTTACCTGTGACTTTGAACTTAAAATGTGGATCCAAGCAACTGGCCTTTTTAAAAAATTTTTTTTTACATTTCTGGAGAAATGAAGTAGCTCTCACTTAACAGAGGAATCTCGCTCTGCAAGTTTAAAGGTGCATAAAAAGTTGGCTTTTTGTAAATTCTTTCAGACTCTCATTGGACTAACTGATCCAGATATGTGACTTTTCTTTTGCAGTGGTGTGATCCTCTCCCTCTCCCTTTTTCTATGAACGTTGCAAAAATCATTGGCTCTTTGGCCACAGATGCTCATTGTATAGCGCATTGGACGTTGATCTCTAAACGAGTTACCTTGAACAGACCTCTTCTGGCCCTCGTACCTTTGGTTGGGTATCTCCAGCATGTGTTGCAAGCGGAGCGCTTCCTAATAGGCTTTAGAACCAGCTACGTACCGATGGCCATTCTGCGCCCAAACCTTTCTCCCTTCCGTGTCCGTTCATGGCAGAAAGTATTGATGTAGCCGGAGCGTCCACGCAGTTAGCTCTTGGTGGATCTCCAAGGCTGTCTCTTTGACCAAATCAAGCTATAAGCAAGCCTGCAAGCTGAGTCGGATCAGCGGCACACAGCCTGGAAAAAAAACTGCTTCCATCCGTTAGGAGTATGGAAGCCATTTAGGAAAACCTGGGGGGGGGCAGAAAGGCCCGGCTGAAGGAGCAGAGCCGAAGGGAAGTTTTGTTCAGGTAGTGTGTCCTGCACTCCCTTTTGGTCTTGATTTCGAAGGTCGTAGGCGATGGGTGGCGCTTCTGAACCCCAGTCAAGAGGTGGCGTGGGTGGTGGTGATGTTTTCTGAAGCCTCGTGTTTATGCTGCACCAAAGCTTCGCTGAGACCAAGGGTTGACTTTTCTGCTATTTACTCATCCCATCTTCTTCCCATCCTTATAAGGGATTTAACAACATGGAACATCACATGCCTTTCCGCCTCAGTGAGATGTGAGCTCCGTCGGAGGCCCAACCACACACCAGATCTGGAATCAGCCTTTGCAATTAAACCCCCAGAAAAGTCCTTTCTGCGTGCATCCCCATGGATCGCCTGAATGCTGCTGATGGGATCTCCCTTGGCCATGTCTTCTTACAAGCTGCCCTGGTAGACCCATATTCTACCCTTCGACATGGAAGCTATTTAGGATCATTCATTTCGGTTTGGCACCAGCCGATGGCTTTCCTTTCCTTGGCGGAACGGCTTGGAGATGTTTTGATTTGTCCTGCTGTTCCCCCGTGCCCTGGCCAGGTCATAATGGCTGTTGCAGCTCCTGCTCAGCCCCGTTAGCTGCAGGAGGAATTCCTGCCCCTTATTCTGTTTCTCCTCCAGACAGAGCTTTTTACCACCAGCTGCCATTTCAGGACATTGTTTCCATCTCAGGGAAGTGGCCCCTTTTTTCTTTGGGGGGTCACTTTTTGCCCAAGTTTTTTTATCTGGGCGAATACAGATGGCTGTTTCCTCCGGATCCGGGCAGGCTGTGTATCAAAAAAGGTATTTACCCTGTTGTAGGACAGTGCCTGAGCCGTCGCTGCTTGGGTTGGGAAAGCACCCTAGGATCTCCCCTCCATCCTTCTGGGAAGTCCTTTAGTCAGTGCCTGGTCTGGGTATCTCAGTGGGTGGGGGTCTCTCTGGCTGCCGAGCCAGAGGTTGGGAGTTCGATTCCCCCACTGGGCTTTCTGGAGAGGAACTGGACTCTACGATCCAGAGGGGTCCCTTCCAGCTTTGCAGTTCAGGGGTGGTGATGATTGTCCATCATGGCTGTTCATCATGTGCCCAGTGTTTTGTTTGCTCCTGGTTAGAGCAAAACAAAGCTGAGATAAAAGGAGTTTTGTCCTTTTTGGGGGTGGATTCAGCATTTCTTATTCTTGGTGTGTGTGTCTCCCCCCCCCTGCTCCCCCTCCTACAAAAATAACCCTTGAGAGTCAAAGGCCCATTTGCCTTTTCTTCTCCCTCCTCTAACATCTCAAGGATCATCACTTAATCCGTATTTTGTTTTTTTTAAAAACCCAAGACAAGATGGGAAAACGCACAAACTCTTCCTGGAACACACATCACCGAGTTACTTCTTCTAAGGCATCACTGGATTTTTCTTAAACGAAGAGGTTTCTGCATTATTATTATTATTTTAAAATGCTTTAAAAATCAAAACTGTTGTGGGTTGAGTTCGTACTTCTGTTTGAAACGTAGGGCTAACCTTACAGAAAGTTCCAGGTCTGCAACTTTTGGAAAATGGTTATACTCACTGGGCCCACCTCTTGATAAATATCCTTTGAGGATGATATTTAGCTTTATTGAACACGTGGGCTGCCTGTTATTCGGCTCCCTGATCTCCAAAAAATGTTTCTCTTTCTCCCTCGTCCCCGGATTGGGCATGCTTAGTACTTTATATTTTAAGTTGTAATAATTCTGCATTGTATACTTCTATGTGTCTAGTGTGTTGTTTTATTTTTCCTCGTCTACCCTATTTGTGTTTGCATTTTTACGTGGTTGGTTTTTTTTTTTCTTCTTTCATGTTTCAAGCATAAATTTTAAGATAACCACCTTTTTTTACAAAAGAACTTTCACTGGAATCAAAGGGAACAAACAGACTTTTTTTTAAAAAAAGTTTCATTTGTATGCTGAAAATAAACACCAGTCTATAGAAGGTTGTGTAAAATGTGTCTAGCTTTACTGTGTAGTTGTGTGTTGTTTCTCCCAGTCTTGGGAGGTTGAAAGCAACCCGGTCTCTTTTTTCCCCCACAATTCACTTTTATAAAGTGCACACTGACTCAATAGCCCAAGCTTTTTCCAGTCCCTCTTGACCTGTCTGTCAGGTGTAGCCTGCACTTTAAAAAGACAACTGTGTCTTTGAATTTTTTGCAGAGAACTTTGGATTATACAACCTCTGAGCAAACTTGTTGGAACATAAGATTGCAGTAGCCTTTTCCTGAGTGCGTACTCTCCAGATGTTCTGAACCACACATTCCATCATTCCTGGACAGTTCAACCAAGAGCTTAGGACAGAACTAGCTTGGTAACAGTTGGCAGGCATTAAGGTCAGGTAGGCAGACTTAGAATGTGTATACAGTGGTGCCTTGCTTAACGAGGATAATCCGTTCCAGCGAAATCTCTGTAGAGTGAAATCTTCGTTAAGCGAAATAAAAAATCCCATTGAAACGCATTGAAAACCCGTTCAATGTGTTCCAGTGGGCTGAAAATTCACTGTCCAGTGAAGATCCTCCATAGGTGCTGCCATTTTCGTCCAAAAACACAGCGGGGAGCCATTTTACACAGCGGGCGGCCATTTTGAAGCCGCCGATCAGCTGTTTTAAAAGCATCGTCTAGCGAAAACTCGGTTCCCGAAGCAGGGAACCGATCATTGGGAAGCGAAATTTGCCTATTAAAACAGCAATCGCAAAACAGTCATCGTAAAGCGGTTTTGTCGTTTAACTAGGCAATCGTTAAGCGGGGCACCACTGTAATTCTATTTCCCCCCCCCCCCCCCGCTCATAATGAGAAGGAACAGTAAGCGTTGACCTCTTTCTCCTTCCTTCCTTCCTGGATTTCGGAGCTTGTAATCCCTATGCTTATTATTTCATCAGCATTTCCTCAAAAATGGTCTGTCTGGAGGTGTGTGCTGATAGTCTGCGGAATTTATGGGAACATTGGGTAAAAGAGACGCCCATCGTGTTCATGGCCTCTTCTGAGCTCTGTCTTCTTTGTTGCCATCCTTCTGGAGGCTACTTTTCTTGTCAGCTGTTTGGAAGGGAAACTTGTGGTGAATTTGATTTAAAATGAAGGACTTCCCATTTTTAGAGGTGTATACTAGGTTACTGACCCAAGTTCTGGTCACACCCGTTCTGTTTAGATGACAGATTTAAAAGAGGCGCTTGCCCTTCTAGACAAGATGAGGCAATGCGTCTGGATATGATGTTATATCGGTGGATGGTTATGTGTGTATGTGTGAACTTGCAGACAATCTGCTGCCTAAATAATTGGTGGTAGCTTTTAACAGAACTCACCATTGACCCCCTTGACTGCCACGTGAAAGCAGAAAGGTGGGGTATTAATTGAATAAATGGATAAGCGCCCCAGTTCTTTGCAATACTGTGTCCCAAAACTATGTGACTTAGTCATACCCCTGGAACGCTTTTCACCGGCAATGTAACACAGTTTTTAACTCAGGTATGCGCCAAGCAAGCAGGTGTGTATATTCCTGAAATGGATTCTTTCTGCCTCCCAGAACTTTATATTGTTTGGCAAAAGGTTGTTTGTTAGTAACCTCATATCCCAAAATGAACACCTCACAGGCTGGCTTGTGACTTCTAAGCCCTGATTATAACTCACGAACGTTTGCTGAATGTTCACAGGGACACAACAGGTGCGACCCGTAGGGAAAAACGGTGTTGGTCATACCTACGGCCCTGCCTCTCTGCCCATGAATTTGCAATGGATCCCCGGTCCATCTCAGCCTAGGAATCAAGACTCCCCACCAGTCCTGTTGTAGGACCAGCCAGTTCTTGGCCTGAGCCTCTTTCCAGGTCAGTGGGTTATTATAAATAAGAACACTCCTTTAACGTGACCTGCCGCAGGCTCAGATCGCCCGCTTTCTTCCTCCTTCCTTAATGCGTCGTGTCTCTTTAGACCCCGAAGTCTGCAGGCAAGGAACTGTCTGGTTTTGTCCATCGTGCTCGGTGGGCCTTTTCCGCTGATGAAAAAAAGCTTGACCATGTTAAAAGCCAGGAGCAGGAGACCTATTTCTGTAAGGAAGGGCTGTGAGTGCTTGGAGGAAGAATGGAGAGGGACTGCCGCCAACAATGGGTGGGTTTAGAGCCAAGAGCAGGCAGGAGTTGCTGTCGGTGTGTAGAGTATCGTGTGTTTGGGGGGCAAATCCCCTCCTCCTCTCTTCCCTTGCCCCCCCACATCTGGAAAAGGAAACCCAATGTAAGAAAGTGATCTTGCATGGTCTAGAGCAATGTTCCCTAACCTTGGGCCTCCAGATGTTCTTGGACTACAACTCCCAGAAATCCTGGGCAGCGCAGCTCGTGGTGAAAAGGCTTCTGGGAGGTGTAGTCTAAGAACATCTGGAGGGCCAAGGTTGGTGACCACTGGTCTAGGGAGCAATGGCTCCCAACCTTGGCTGTCCAGATGTTCTTGGACTACATCTCCCAGAAATTCTAGCCAACACAGCTAGTAGTGAAGGCTTCTGGGAGGTGTAGTCCAAGAACATCATATTTGGGAGCCAGTGGTCTGGAGAGTCGTATCAAGTGCTGCTGCTGCTTTCTCATGCCCACGGCAGGCCTTCTGCCGTCTTCCCCACCCGCTTGCCTCTGCATCCATGAAGACCAGAACCTTCCTTGTTCCCTTTAACGGAAAGCAGAAATCCTGGGTTGTTGGGTTCTGTAATTTTCAGGCATTCATGTAGAAGGAAAGGGTGATTGCGAACCAAACTCTACCAGCAGCCTTTTCCTGTTTGGCATGCTATAGTGAGCCGTGAAATAGAAATTTCCTCATGTAACAGTTTGATGTAAAACTTCTGTTTATTTTACTTAAGGAGGGATTTTTTAAAAAAAAGGAATTCAGAGCGGGTGAAGAGAAGGATGTTCTTTTTAAAAATTGCTCCTGAGAATTTTTTTTTTCTTTAATGACACTGGGGCTTTTAGGACTCGGAGAGCGCTGTGTCTGCTGCAGGTGTTGGACAACCGCTTTGGTGGAAGGACGAAAGAGACTCTGGAAATCTTTTAGTTTTATTTATGAGTAGAGAGACTCTGGAAATCTTTTAGTTTTATTTATGAGTAGATTTCCCAACATTGTGTGGGGGGGTTGTTTTTGGGTGTGAGTGTGTGCAAAAGGACTGGTTCTTGCTCATCCTGAACAAAAAAGCAACATAAATTTTAGGATAAGAGACTCTTCTGTGTTAGCTACTCTTCTGTGTTAGCCGCTCAGAGTGGTACCGACCTACCAGATGGGCGGGATATAAATCAAATAAATAAAATTTAAAAAAAATAAAATAATGATGGCTGAAGCATGAAAGGAAACGTGGGCATGGGAAGAAAAAAAGGCCAAAGAGATCATTGAGATACTCTTCCTGTGGACAATCGAAGACCCTGTTTCACCGCTCTCTTGCTTGCTGATCCACATTTGCTGGAAAGGGGAATGAGAGAGAGATGCCAGGATGGAGCCACCAATCCAGACAGAGTATTTCTGTTCAGGTGGAGCAATGATCTGAGGTAAAAGATGAGTTTTTTTAAAAAAGCAAATGCGTATTTGCTCAAGTGCTTCTGTTTGTCAGCCACTCTTAATAAGTATGTGCATATTTTAGTGATTTACTGCATCCCTTAAACAGGTCCAGAAAAATTGTGACTGAGGTGTTAGTTCTCATTTTCTGTTTACGTATACATACACATGTATGTATGCATGTTCCTCCCCTAGAGTTTTATTTCTAAATCAGTGTGTGGGAGGGGTTTTATTTTTAATACTTGTTTCCAACATTTCTATACCGCCAGACCCACCGCTCTGGGCGGTCTTACCACATAACGTATACCCAACCCTCCATCCATAAAACAACATAATCATAATAAATGAAACCAACCAACAAATCAATAGAATACAGACCAATTGATAAGCTGAAACAGAACTAAGTACAGTGGTACCTCGCAAGACGACAACCTTGCAAAATGACAAATCCGCATGATGACGAGGTTTTGTGACCACCATTGCGCTTCGCAAAACAGCGTTTCCTATGGGGGAATTTCGCTTTACGATGTTTTGGTCCGTGCTTCGCCAGACACTTTTTTTTCCGGGACTGATGCTTAGCAAGAGGACGATTCAACAGCTGATCAGCGGCTCCGCAAATGGCTTCCCTAGGGTGTTTTCGGACCGATGCTTCAGAAGACAGCGATTTAAAATGGCTTCCCTATGGGCGATCTTCGCACAACAATGACTATTTTTCCCATTGGAACTCATTAAACGGTTTTCAATGCATTCTAATGGGGAAACGCTTTTCACAGGACGATAATTTCGCTAAGCAGCTGTTTCAATGGAACGCATTATCATCATCTTGCGGGGCACCACTGTAGTGGCAACAAACCTCAACAATAAAGGTAGCCCGGAGGAATTCACTGGTATGTTTCTAATTGCCGTCTGCTTCTGCAGAATTAGGCCTTCGTCTTTGGCATGCCTCACTCAGACTGGATGTTGAGCTTTTTTTTTAAAAAAAAAAGACTGAGGTCTTTGAGGAGAGATCTATTCAGTGCAGGTCAGGCCTCATCTTCAGTACTGTGTCCAATTCTGGACACTGCACTTTAAGAAAGATACCCACAAGCTGCAAGAAGTTCAGAGAAAGGCAACAAGGATGATTAAGGAGCTGGAAACCAAGCCCTAGGAGGAAAGGTGGAGAGAACTGGGCATGTTTAGCCTCGAGGGAAGATAGGAGAGCACTTTTCAAATATTTGAAAGGTAGTCCTACAGAGGAAGGGCAGAATCTAGATTATCCCATAATTCAGGACATGTAAGAATGGGCTCAAGTTAGAGGGAGACGGATTTCAGCTGAGTATGAGGAAAAACTTCTTAACTGTTAGAGCAGTACGACAATGGAGCCAGTAACCTCAGGAGGTGGGGAGTGATCCAGTGCTGGAGGCACTCAAAGAGAAAATTGGACAATCACCTGTCAGATATATTTAAACTTGGATTCCTGGATTCAGCCAGGGGTTGGACTCAATGGCCTTATAGGCCCTTTCCCACTCAATTATTCTATGATATGATTATTTTGACATTATCTGGAGCTGGATTTGGCCAGAGATGAGTAACAGAGCACATGTTTGGTGTGTAGCATGTCCCAGGATTAACGAGAGAGATCCATTGCAATCCTGTATATGTCTATTCAGAAGTAAAACCCCTACATTTTAATGGGGCTTAGTGCCGGGTAGATGTGTTTTAGGGGCACTGCTATAGGCACTTATCCCATAGAATTAGAAATGGGGATACCAGTAAATCTGATTTATCTGTCATCAACCACATCCGGATGTCGTGGGAAGGGAGCTCGGTGGTAGATCGGTGGCTTTGCAAGGAGATGATGAATACAGCGATAAGCTTTTTGACTTAACATCAATAGTAGAAAGAGTTCAAAGAGGCACACTTATAGACATAAAATGTTTCAAAACAGAATCTAAGAGGTTTGGTGACAAGGTGATTTTTTTTTTCTCACATGGGTTTTCATGAATAAAGGTATCTTTACACCATCTGACGGCAGCAAGAAAGAAAGCTTATTTGATGTTTTGATAGTGGAGTAGAAGGAATAAATACACAAGTGTGATGTTGATAGATTAAGCGTCACCCCTGGTGTCTGCTGTCTGAGCTGAACTAGGGAGAGACACCAGATCGGAGCCTCCTGAGCTGATCTTCAGGTTGAAAGAGGTTGATAAGGGCACGGCTTCTTTGACAGCGAAGGTCTTAAAAGTCTACCAGACCCAAGTATGCTGCTTTGCAGAAGTTGGAACTTAAAACTCACAGCATGCCAGAGGATCCACAGTTCAGCCTTTCTACCAAGATCTTGCCAGTGCCAAAGCCTGAACAAAAAAACTGTGCACATAGTACAGCCACCCCAAACCGGGGTGGCAGGGCGCCTGCATCTCTGCTACAGCTATAGGAACGCTGGACGTTAATGTCCTGATTGCCTGTTGGCTGAGCTCACCTTGATCTTCACGGTGCTGGGGGCCAAAGCTGTGATTTCCTCTTATGCGCTGTTGCCAATGCCAGGATACATGGTCGTGCCACCCGAGAGGACGTTGTTAGCCTAGAGGTCCTTCCGAATGTCATTGTCGCCCTTCGTGACGGAGCTGTAGGTGGTTTCGTGGATGCCAGCGGATTCCATGCCTATTTGGAAGGTAAAAACGTTGAAATCATGTTGAGCGTGCATGGGTGAGGAGCTTCATGCAGAGTGATGCTGTTTGGGTGGGCAAGGCGCTATACCCAACAGAGCGTTGTGATGCCTTCAGCAAATATTTTCATTCCGTCTCAAAGATTGCATTTCACAACGTGTACCCAAGAGAAAATGCTGGGCAGTAGAACTCTCGTCGTTGTTTATTCGTGTCTGACTCTTCGTGACCCCATGGACCAGAGCACACCAGGCCCTCCTGTTTTCCACTGCCTCCCGGAGTTGAGTCAAATTCATGTTGGTTGCTTCGATGACACTGTCCAACCACCTCATCCTCTGTCATCCCCTTCTCCTCTTGCCTTCACACTTTCCCAACTCCTTTTCCGAGGAGTCTTCTCTTCTCATGAGATGGCCAAAGTATTGGAGTCTCAGCTTCAGGATCGGTCCTTCCAGTGAGCACTCAGGGTTGATTTCCTTCAGAACAGATAGGTTTGTTCTCCTTGCAGTCCAGGGGACTCTCAAGAGCCTCCTCCAGCACCACCTAGAAATCTAGGGCGGGATGAAAAAAAGTTCTGTCTTGTCTGGCAACCCAACCAACCATCTTCTCCATCTGGGGATGTTGGCCAACTTCATCCATCCTTTCTTGCTAGCATTTATGCCTGTATGTGGAACACACGACCACAATGTGTGAAAAGGATTGGAAGAAAGAAAAGTTGGTAGCAAGCTGGAGCGGGTAGACCTCTTTCAGGGAAAGTTGAGCCAGAAGGGGGAATCCTTAAGATCAAGAAACTTGTAGGGCAGAACTCAAAGGATTTGGTGGCAGGTTTACATTACAGCAGCTGCCACCAGGAGGTACCACTTCCTGCTCCATTTAGGGGAAGCCTGCTTTCCGTCATTCTGGAATTTGGAGCTTCCTTGTCTATTTTGGGTTTTTTTTTTTAAATGGCAGCACAAAGACCTGCCCCCCAGAGAGATCAGCTGTCACCCACCACCCAATGTTAGATACCAATCCGTATCGAAACTGATCCCCTTCTGATCCAGGCTGGCATAATCGAGGCTCTCTGTCTTGTTTCCTTACAAATCCCTGCGCGTGCTGTCAGCGAAGGTTTAGCCATCCGTGCAAAATGTGTGACACTTCTGGCAGTTTTGAAGGAGCACGTTGACCTTTTCTGTCACTAATTGGATCCTCGCATCTAACCCCGTGCATCTCTCCTAACGGCCACCCTCAGCTGGTGAACAAGCCGTTCTTCGTTGACATACCCATTTAAGGGATCCCTTTTCCTTTAAAAGCAACTGAGCAAAGCAGTACCAATAAAGGCATATATTTATTGCTGGGTGGAGTTTGGGTCGTGTTTAGCCAGAGGGGGGGAAAAAGGAAGGGGTAAAGAGAGAGGTCTTGTTTTGTTAAATCAGCAGAGTGGGTAGAGAAAGAAAACGAAGCCATTTCTGTGTCTTCAACAAAAAGGTGTGGAATTTAATAATAATAATCTTAGAAGCAGATTGTCAAGTCCAGCTGCTGTCAAGGAGACACAGGCCACGATCACACCAGGGAAATGTTCCCCCTGTTCTAACGATATTTTCCATACCTTTGTTCCACTGAATCGTGATCACGTGATAGATATACCTGAATTAACATCCCGATGTGTTTTAAGGCTACCGATTTGTTTTCTCCTATTTGAATCATTACTGCCGGCTACACTGTGGTACCGATTTATTTTCCCTTTTGTTTTCTGGGGCACTGTAGCCCCTGATTTTAAATAGAAAGAAATTATCGATACATCGATATGTCAAATAGGGGTTCCTATTGTTTGGTAAAATTTTCACTGTTGCACCGGCATCTCTGGAGGAACTGTGTTGCGCTCAATGGACCAAGCAAACACATCTGGATCTGTGTCACTTGCCAGACAGTAGATGGAGCGATACAACATAGTGCACTGGCATACCTGAGCATTAACATAGTATTTTATGCCACTGAGGAATATATTTAAACCCCATTCAGAACAAAATAACAGAAGCCTCCCAGCAAGAGGGAAGTAAAACTGCTAGTTATACCACTGGTGGGGTAAATGATTCAATAATGTCCTTGCATTGTGTGACTGGGAATTTCTACAGTGATTGAACAGGGCTAAAACTAGGTAACATTCGCCTCTAGTGAATATACATTGGGAAGTCAAACCTCCAACCTCTGGCTTCCCAGGCAGAAACCTAAATCATTGAGCTATCCAGCCATCCTTAAATCTATTGGAAATTGACATGCAGCACCTATTTTGTCACAAACGAGTGCTTCAACCCTTATTTCCCCTGTAGAGTTTGTGATCACTAGTTAGTGGCCATGCTGATGTGGATTCTGGAGGTTGTAGTCCAAAAAAGATACCATTCTCAAGTTGTCTTCTAGAAAAATAGCCATGTTAACTTAATCAAAGGCCAAACTGAATGTTTTGTGGCACAGATTCACCTGTGTGGCTTTCGTGGAATATCTTCCATTGGACTCCTCCAGCATGATCTGATTATGATATGGGAAGGCTGGGGTTGTAGGCCAAAATAGCTGAAGGGTGTATTTCAAGGCTAAAGAATCTTGAGAAATACTATCACAGGAAAAGGACTGTGACAATAGAACAGAAGTAGCTTATTTAGATTGTAAATAAGATCCAACACAAGGGCTCTTAAGGCAACTTATGATAAAAGAATGGAATTATGTAATTTTGTAAAACAACACTAAACAGTAGAGTTATGAAGATCACTAGAAACAGTAAACAGCAGAATAAAAGAATGAAGACTAGATATTAACTCGTTCAGACAGTGCTAAATCAGTTTTTCTCAGTCTTTTTTTAAACCCACATCCTCTTTTGTTGAGCATTCTTCCTTTCAATCATTCTGGTCCGGGGGGAGTTCGCTTTTTGATTGAGAGAAGCCTGGCTAGGCCTTCTGCCCCACTTTAATCTTAACACTGCTGTTGGAGGAAAAGTTACTTTTGCAACTGTAAGAGTGATGAAAGTGGTTGTTGTTGGTGGGATTTCATGTTATCCACATCTAACGGAATCCACACTATAGGATAACCTAGATGTAAATAAAGATAAAGCAAATATAATAAGGAATGAACTGCAGTTTTATCCTATCATCTAGGGAAGAATTGTGGTTCTTCCCTGTTAGTGGAAACAGCTCTGCTTCTTGAACAACACATTGAAATTGACTTGTTTCCACCCTTTGCCATAGCTGAGATTAACCTCAGTTTATTCAGGTTCAGCAACACAGTAAGATGTGGTTAATTAAGAGAAAAAGAGAAGCAAAAGGTTCCATAGAGGTCACGATGGAACAGATAAGAGGAGAGTAAAGTGTACGACTCTAGGGGGGTGCTGTGACATTCTCATAAAGCTAGAGTTTTAATATTACGCCAAAACCAATTCAAAGGTTTTTTTTATGAACAATGTTTTTTAAAAAGTCTTGGTGTGACTTCAAGAACTTAATTAACATCTGAATCCTGGGTTGAATGTAAATAGAATCTTCACCAGATTTCCACACCAGTCCGGAAGCGTGCCTGGAACGTATATTTCAAGTGGCCATGTGTTCTGTTTTGCTGAGGACAGTCCTCTGTTTGAAGTTGGGGTGTCCGGGGATATTCTTCAGTTTAAATGATTGCTCAAAGAGAAAAGGATCCGGAAGAATCCAGAAAGCCAATGTACTTGTAGAGTTGTTCCTCCAGTGTAACCGTATCTAGCAGGAACAGACGGTGTGAGGGGAACATGAGTCCTGCGCTTGCATTTTGAGCAAACGTTGGCGCAAAGCGGTGCGCTTTAACCTTCCTCTCTACCGCCGTGCCCCCTTTCCAGAGAATCCTGCCTTCTCTGAAGGTGCCCCAAAGTAGGACAGCTGCCCTTTCAACATTTTTGCATCCTGAAAGAGTTCAGGCTCAATTTGCTCTGGGATCCGTTTCTTTGTTTTTCTGGCTGTTTGCATACAAACATGCAAGTCTGAATACATGGATTTTCATCTTTGGAGCCACTTTGTTGTTGTTTAGTCGTTTAGTCATGTCTGACTCTTCGTGACCCCCATGGACCAGAGCACGCCAGGCCCTCCTTGTCTTCCACTGCCTCCCGGAGTTGGGTCAAAGTCATGTTGGTCGCTTCGGTGACCCTGTCCAGCCATCTCGTCCTCTGTCGTCCCCTTCTCCTCTTGCCTTCACATTTTCCCAACATCAGGGTCTTTTCCAGGGAGTCTTCTCATGAGATGGCCAAAGGACTGGAGCCTCAGCTTCAGGATCTGTCCTTCCAGTGAGCACTCAGGGTTGATTTCCTTCAGAATTGATAGGTTTGTTCTCCTTGCAGTCCAGGGGACTCTCAAGAGCCTCCTCCAGCACCACAATTCAAAAGCATCAATTTTTCAGTGGTCAGCCTTCTTTATGGTCTAGCTCTCACTTCCATACATCACAACAGGAAAAACTATAGCTTTGACTATGCGTACTTTTGTCGGCAAAGTGATGTCTCTGCTTTTGAAGATGCTGTCTAGGTTTGTCATCGCTTTCTTCCCAAGCAGCAGTCTTTTAATTTCGTGGCCTCTGTCACCATCTGCAGTGATCATGGAGCCCAAGAAAGTAAAATCTGTCACTGCCTCCGTATCTTCCCCTTCTATTTGCCAGGCCTCTCTATTTGCCTTCTGGCAAATAGAGAGGCCACTTTACTTGTATAATAATGGAAAGAGAGAATAGCCCAGGAGGGTTGTTGTGAAGGTTCGCTTCCTGGCTCCTGACTTGCCCCAAATAAATCACCAGGCTGGTGTGGTTTCGAAATTGGAGTAACATTTATTGCATTATTTAACAAAAATCCAGTGTCCGCAAAAGTATTCCAAACCTTCTTCCCTGTCAAACAATGGGTCTGACAAGGGTTTCCGCTCTTCAACTTTGAACGGCTTTCCCTCCTGAACGTTCCAGGGTCCCGGCCAGTTCAGAGATGCACCCATATTTAATAACGATCTGTTCTCCCCCTCCAATAAGGGGATTGTATCTTCGTCTCGGTTGTCCACCCAGGCAAGCTCTTGGGTGGGATTGATCATCTGCCAGGGTCATCCTGTCGTTCCATCTGGTGCATCTCCCGAATCTGCCAGGGCCAGCTAAAATGGGCCCGCTGGCAAATGATGGTGAAGGTCCTTCTAGGGGCTGGCCACCAAGTGCCCTCCAGCTGTTTGGCACTCCAGCTTCCATCAGCCTAATGCAGTTAGCATGACATCTGAAAAGCATTGGATTGTCTACCCTAGATAAAACAACAGTGGGGCTAAATGGGGAAAATAACTTGACCTGGTGTTAGACAGATTCTTATATTCCTAAGAATGGGAGTGATAAGTATAGTCATCCAGAGAGAACCAGATAAGGCAAGGCTGCTTTATATTATCCAGCAGTGCCTTTTTGTCCAGATGAATTTCTCTATATAAAAATGCCCACTCACTGGTAAGCTTCACCTAGCAGAGGTTCTTTTTAAAATGTTAATAAAATCTTCCTGTTTTGCAGGTTCAGCCTGTTTTATTGCTTTCATGCAACTGACAGTGATTAATTGCCCTTTTCTTTTATATAAGGGGGAGGCATGTTAAACTGCTGGATTGTTACCATTGTGAAAAGGGGGGGGGGAATTATGGAAAAAGATTCCCCACTTGGTAAAAGGAAAGGAACTGATTGCATTAAGGGCAGTTGTTCAATCCCCATTCAGGCAGAGCCGATGAGCAATGTGGACTAAACCTGCAAAAAAGAAGGAATTGTTGCTAGAAAAAAATCTCAGTATTACTTAATCTGTCTGCATTGCACTGCTGGGTGTTTCAATTGCACTTTCAAGCACGCATAGAGGGCTGAAAGAAGGCAAAAAAATCTGAAATGAATTGATTGATAAACAAAATGATGTGGACTTTCCATTTAAAAAAAAACAAGTGAATTTTAAAAAAATGCATTTTGTGTTAATATTGAAGAACCAACTTGGACCTTGCCTTTGTTTCATTGCAGAACAAATTATTTTTAACCCTTGCCGTTCCTCATATTGTGATGGCACAGATTAATTTCCTCCTCCTGCGCCCGACTGAAATACAGTCGATGTAAGAGCATGCTTTTGAGGAACACGGTGTGCTTTCTTCTTTCTTCTCCTCCCGTCTATGGAGTCTCTGCCCCAAAGAGCTTACAGTCAAAGCCAGCTGCGGAAGGTCCTCGCCAGCTCCTGCTGCAGCCCCAGAGAAAGGAAGGGAAATTGTCGGTTTGCCGAGGCTGCCTTTCCATGAAGTTATAGCCCTGACCTCCTGTCTCCTTAACACCCCCATAGCCTCTTCCACACTGACGCCTGCCCTGCCAGGTTTGAGAGACACTTCACACATTCCTGGTTTGGATATGTTCCATGCCAACTGTCATGGCAGCCTTTCAGGCCATTTGGTGGCCAAGCTGCTGGAGATGCTGGAATCCAACCACGTCCCAATAAATCCTGTCTCCCATGTTGCCATTTCTTATTTTCCAAAGCCAAAAAAGGGGGGGGGGCTGTTCGAAGTGACCATGGCAAAGCCCCATTTTTCAGCCGTATACTGCAGTGACACCTGTGCCTGGAAATTCGTCTGGACAGACTGTGAAGCCTCTTTAGATTCCATTTGATGGCAAGAGATGGAGGAGAAGGAAATGGGCTCTCTGTTCTCCATCTAAGATGTCAGCAGAGGCGTCCAGAGATATAGCACCAATACATTCTGGAACTACAACAACTTCCGAAACACACCCGGTCTGGTCTGGTCTATTTGGGGAGGCTGAGCAGGTTTAAGTTAGTGTTTTGATGGGAGGCCACTAGTAGAGAATAGGAGAGATCTGCAGATAGAAATGGGAAGAGCTCCTCCTGGAAAGCCATTGCTGCCTGCCAGAGCTGGCAATACTTGACCAGATAGAGTAGAGGCCTGCCTTATTAAGTAAGAGACCCTTCCTATGTTGCAGAGATTACTCTGCAAAGTAGACCTCGAGTTTTTATGCATCAATAACTGAGCCGAGGAAAGAAGGGGCGGCCAAAGTGCAGGGCGCCAGATGTTCTTGGGTTCCAGAGTCCGGCCTTCCTCACCGTCTCCTGGGTCGAGCTGACAAGATTTGGAGTCCAGCAATCTATCCATATTTACAGTATTTGATATCAAGAACAAAGTGCCCTTTGTCCTGCTGTACTGCAATTCCCAGAAGCCTTTTCAACACTTGCTGTGTTGGCCAGGATTTCTGGGATTTGTAGTCGAAGAACATCTGGGAAACTAAGGTTGAGAAGCACTGCTTGCTTGCTTGCTTTTCCAAGAACGAGTTGATAGCCACGAGTGGACACCCTTGTAGCAGTCTGGATGCTTTTCCTTATTGCTAGAAATAGCCATTTCTGTTCAGGTATCCCAAGCGTGAAGCTAGTCTGTTGCACATGCCCAGCAGATACCCTCTTTCCCCGAAAATAAGCCCTAGTAGGATTTTTCAGGATGCTCGTCAGATAAGCCCTATCCCCAAAATAAGCCCCAGTTAAGTGAAACCCCACCCTCCACCCTTGTGCAGCAACTAGAAGAAGATGGCATGACTGTATTTGAATAAATGTAGATTGTTGTACATGGAAAAAAAATCCTAAAAATAAACCCTAATGCATTTTCTGGAGCAAAAATTAATATAAGATCCTGTCTTATTTTTGGGGAAAACATGGTAACAATGGGCTCAAGCAACAGGAAGCCAGATTTAGGCTGAATATCAGGAAAAACGTCGTAAGAGTAGTACGGCAATGGGACCCATTACATCTGGAGGTGGTGAGCGCTCCAACGCTGGAGGCCTTCAAGAGAAATGTAGACGATCCTCTGTCAGATCTGCTTTGATTTGGATTCCTGCCTTGAGTAGAGAAGGTTGGACTCTATGGCTTTAGAGGCCACTTCCAACTCCATTATTCTAGGGTTCGCTCTTCTCCCCTTTTCTTTGATCAACAGGGGCTGGGAAGGCATCACCATGTAAGGGATTTAATGGGGAGCAGCAGTTAGACGTTTGTCAAGGTATTGGAATATAAATGCTAGGGATAAGAGTTTGGGACCTCGGCTTTGGGGTTGGTTTCTTTTTGGACTACATCTCCCACAATGAGCTAGCCTGGATAACTGTCTAGGGAGTGATGGGGTCTGTAGTCCAAAACAAACTTCCAGGCCTGCCTTTCAAACGTTAGCTGTTGGTTCTCCACCTGCATTTTGATGCCATGTATAAGTATTTTATTTATTTATTTAATTTATATGCAGCCCACACTACCCAAAGGTCTCTGGTCGGCTCATATTCGTCATGTTACGTCTCAAAAGCTCACATTTAAGCCTTCAAGGGGCCACCACGTGTCTGCCTTTTTAAAAATTTGTTCTTTTTATGTTCCTTTTATTTCTAGCTATCAGGCTTGTACAGCCTCCAGCAGTCATTCCTCAGCTGGGCTGTCCTTGGACTACAACTCCCAGAATCCTCCCCCTGGAACTGGGCGGGGAGGGGAGAAGGAGCGGGCAAAGCCCCGCCGGCGTTAACCGTTATGACGCCCGGCTAAAATGGTGGCCCTCCAATTGTATCGGACGTTAGCGTGGGGTGTCGTTCTACCCTTTTTCTCTCTATGGTTGCACGGCCAATGAGGGATTTCCCTCACCTTTTCACCCGCGCTCGAACTCTAAGGGCGGGCCCTCTCTCTTCTTGGTAGCTCTATGGTTTTGGGCGGACTAAGGTACTTCCGGAGTGGGGGGCCGCCATTTTGTTCGTTGCTGGAGGTGAAGCTGCGTCGCTTGCTCGGATCATGTCGCTGCAGCTGCTGAGGAAGGGGCTCGGGCTGGGGCTCCGGCCGCCCACCCGCCTGGCTGTCCGCCCGTCCAGAGGGGTGTACCACAGGCCTCCCGAGGACCCCATGAGTGTGATGGTAAGAGGAGAACGAGGGCGGGGAGGGGGGGTCAGCAAATGCAAGGTTAGGGGCAGCACCCATGAACAGTAGGCCGGTGCGAAGTATTGGGGGGGACGAAGAGGTTTTGGAGGCTGGGGGTTTATTGATGCCCTTCATGCCCAGGAGGCTCTCAGCCTGGCTTTTGTGCTTGCAGGAACAACAACCGCAGCCAGATTGGCCCTCGGATTTGAAGCGGTTAGGGGTGATGGCACAAGAGGAAAGGGGGCAGGGGTGGGAGGAGGAAAGGGAGAGAAATTTAAGTTTTTTTCCCCCCTAACATTTCACCTGTCTCTGTGGCCGGCTTCTTCAGAGGGCAGGACTTAGAATTCTATGTTCTGCTGTAGCTTGTGAGATAATTGAGTATTTATAGCTGTGGGATCAGCTTTTTGTCCTTGTCAGGAGATTGGGTGGTGGTATTTTTTTTTGCTTGTATTGTTGTAACGAACGTGGCCAAACAAGCCTGAAAAGCCTACAACAACAAATAACAAGGTTGCCACTTCCTGCAGAGTCAGGGAAATGGAAATTGGTCAAGGAAAGTCAGGGGGATTGGTCTGAAGTCAGGGAAAATGTGATTGCATTATATTCAAGCGGTAGGTTTTTGACCTGGCGGAAGAGCATGATCTGTTCTTGTGGCAACTGGAATGCAGAAGTACTGTAGCAGAATGCAAGTAAAACTTAATGATTCCCTTTCTCAGCTCCACCCCCCAGCAACCAGCCTAATATGCATGTTGAACTCTGTCCCTTCATGATTTCCAAGGTCTGTAGCCTTTGGAAAGCAAGACTAGTTTAAACATTTAGCAAGATACAAACTTTAAACATCTGTTTTCATCCCTACCTGCTAGTACTGCATTTAATTTACATATAAAAGTAAGCATGTTATAAAAATAAGCTGATATTAAATCTCTCAGTTTGACCAATATTTTTGCAGGGGAGACTTATGTAGTTGTAGAGTGGAATGTTTCATTAAGACTTGCATTAAAGCAACATGACCTATTCAGTTTTTAACTTGTGGGGTATATTTTAATGGTGGTCAGGGAAATGGACAAATGTTGGTCAGGGAGAGTCAGGGAAATGAAAACAAAATTTCAGTAGCAACCCTGAATAAGTAGGCGCTTGGGCTACTGAGATTTTGACCTGGCACTAGCGAGTCCTGACTTGGCTTTAGAATAACAAGGTTCAATGCTTCTAACTCTATTTTGCCTTTTTCTATCCAGCAAGTTTCCTTTGGATTCGCAGTCATTATGGCTTCAGTTTTCGTGCCAATTATGTGGTACTACTGGGACTTGAAGAAGCACGGCCTAATAAAGGCACGAAGCGAAGTGTAGAGCAAACCAAACCTCCAGAAGTGCAGCCACAGTCTCTTCACGAATGCGCAACCACTGCAGGGAACAGCTCTTTCCCATGCCCTCAACTCTATGAAGACTAGTGTCGTGAAACTCTGTAATGAGTAGTGTGTCCTGAATCATATTCTGTGCCAGTTTCCAGACTGGAGGATGTAGTTCAAGGCAGCAACTCTTCAGAAGAAATAACAATGTTTGTTGCATTAAATTGAGTTAAAAAAAAAAAACCCTGTTCTGTGTCATGTGGGTTTTTTGCCCTGTTTCTTTTTGTTTTGTTTAACGGTTGGCAGGATAAGGGAGCTTGTCCTTCAAAAAGCCTAGGACTTGAGCATTGCATTTTTGTTGTTGTTTAGTTGTTAAGCCGTGTCCAACTCTTCGTGACCCCATGGACCAGAGCACGCCAGGCCCTCCTGTCTTCTACTGCCTCGCGGAGTTTGGTCAAATTTATGTTGGTAGCTTCGGTGACCCTGTCCAGCCATCTTGTCCTCTGTCGTCTCCTTCTCCTCTTGCCTTCACTATTTCTCAACATCAGGGTCATTTCCAGGGAGTCTTCTCTTCTCATGAGATGGGAAGAAAAGGAGTAGCCCTGATAGTCAACAAAAGAGTGGGAAAAGCTGTACTGGGATACAACCTCAAAAATGATAGAATGATTTCAATACGAATCCAAGGCAGACCTTAACATCACAGCAATCCAAGTGTATGCACTAACCACCAATGCTGAAGAGCATTGCATACATCTTTATATGCCTCCTCAGAGTAGCTCTGTTAAACCTGCCCCTTCTGCGCCCTTTTCTCTCCTGTTGGTAGAATCGGTTTCTACTTTGTGCAGCAATCACATAATACAGGCAGGTATTTATCTGATTGTTACATGTGTAAGGAGGTGGGTGGCACTGTGTGTTAAACCCCTGAGCCACTGGGCTGTCAGTTGAACAGTTAGCCGTTTGAAAGCACCTGACAGTGAGCTCCCGTTGCTTGTCCCAGCTCCTGCCAGCCTAATAGTTTGAAAACATGCAAATACGAGTAGATGAATAGGTACCACCTTGATGGGAAGGTAACGGCGTTCTGTGTCTCTGGCCACATGATCACGTAAAGTGTCTAGAGACAAACGCCAGCTCTTCAGCTTACTAATGGGGATGAGCATCAGCCCCTAGAGTTGGACACGACTTAATTGTCAAGGGGAACCTTTTACGTTTACATGCGTATTCCATCTTTCAGGAAGGCATAGAGTTTGCTCCAGTTATAACTCCGCAAGAACTAGTCACCAACTCTGCTTAAGCTAGCATTGTGAGGACAAAATCAGGACAAGGAAGACTTCATTTTCCCTAGAGTAAAGGTGACATGTCAGTGTAATACATAACAGATCAATACATTCTGTTCAAGGTTGGGAGTTCAATTCTGTCATGTGGCTCTTTCATAGGGTCTGGACGCGATCCATAGGGTCCCGTCCAGCTCTGCGGTTCTATGATGATATCTCTCCTGGAACGCAGAAAGTTGTTGCATACCTCATGAAACTACTTCATCGACTCAAGAACTAAGATGACTGTTAAGTAGATACAGTGGGAATGCTATTTCTCGTAGTATCACTCTGCATTGTCTATCCACGGTATTATCACTCACTGTTGGCAGCCCAACAATACCTGGAATGAGGAATGTTGCCTCTTGATTTCATTCATTCTTTTGGAGTTTAGGAATGTATTTACGTTCTTTTAAGTTAAATGCCCAGTGGCCAAGGTGAAATCAACCAGAACTCAGATCATCTGTCAGCTTCAGGGGTTATACAGGGAAGCAGATGGCTGATAGGTTTGGCCCAGCACTTAATATCAAGCGAGGGGAGGCCTGCCAACCTTCCTTGTCTTGCCAGACTAACTCCTATCAGTTCCAGACAACCTGGCAGTGAATGGGGATGTTGAGAGCGGCAGGACATCAGGTTAGAGAAAGCTGACTTAAGATATATGAATGATCTAGCTTTTGAGAAGAGGATAGTTAGTTGTGGGGGTGGAGGTGAGGTGCTTGCCTTTCCCCAGGCGCCACTGGCTTTCAGTGAGGGCACACTCGGAGATCTTGACCTTTGTGGTATTTTTTTAAAAAAATTTTTATTTTATTTATACCCCGCCTATCTGGTCGATATGACCAGCAAAGGTCCCCAACCTTGTGTAATTCTTGGGACTGCAGCCCTGACCTCACCTGTCCGTCACAGCAGAACAGTGGAGTAGGAGCCAATGAGAGGATGGAAGGTGGAGCTAAGGATGGGCTGGAGCTGGATATAAAGGCTGGTGTTTGGAGTATGAGAGAAATTCTGATAGTGAGAGACAGTGTGAAACTTAAAAGTGTACTATGTGAGTTAGAGATCTGTAAGAATGCTGAATAGAACAGAGTGTTAATGCAGTTTTAAAGTTAAAATAGAACTGATTCAAATACAAGTGATTAGCAACCTGTGATTTACCTATTGAATATAAATCATGTTAACTTCCCTGATCTAATAAATGAGTTAAGTTTTAAAAGCACGCTTGTCTCCTTGATTAAATGATATTGAAGCAGCAATGCCTGGTGGCAGTGAAGAAAGAAGAAGAGCGAGAACCTCGTGAAGACCTGAGGGAACAGGGGCTTCAGAGGGGATCGCCACATAAGTGGTGACCAGCGGTTGGAATCCGATTTAGTCCAGTAACAGAAAGATTCCCAGAGCAGAAAAATATATTTTAGTTAGGGAATCTGAGTGGAAGGAGTAGGTAACTTCCTAGGGCTTTTTCAAGGGGAAAAAGCTTAGTGGGAAGGCTCCTAAGCTCAGATCGGGGGGGCTAAGATAGGGACAGGCTCTGAGGAAACCATTTCTGGAAGGAGTTTACCTCAAGCAGAAACTGGGACCAGTTGGCTAGCTTGTCCTGAGCTCGAAGGACAGAGTTCTGAGGGGACAAAGCGGAGACCAAGGGCAGAGAAGCTGAGGTGACTCAAATCAGCAAAAACTGGAGTTAAAGCTGATATTTCTGTTTATTTGGTGCCTAGAGGCAGGGAGAAACACTTTGTCTCAGGAAGAAGGCCTGGCTGGGAGCCATAGGCCTAAATACAGTATCTTAACAGTGGATGGTTGCTGGGGGAAGCAAATTTATTACAGACTCTAACTCACAGGAAAAAAAGAGGGGGAAAAGTGTACGTTTTAAATTTGAGGTTTGTAAATTGGAGTACAAGCCTAAATAACTAAACATGTCTTCCACGCGGGGGAAAAAGGTGGCAGAGATGCCTCCTGAGGTGGCAGTTGGTTTAGATCAGGAGGGGGAAGATATTCAGGGAGGAATTACCTCAGAGGGTAAAATGGAGACTTCGAGGAGGAAAAACCTAGAATTTCAAAAGTTCCAAAAATGGAAATCACAAATGGAATTGGAATTGAAAGCAATGGTGATCTATGATGAGCAGGAGGCCAGTCAACTGTCCTCTGAGCAGAGAGAATTGCAATTAGAGTTGGAAAATTGGAAAGCGGAATAGAGAGCTGAGTATAGGCAGATGGAGTTACACCTTAAGAAGAAATGGAAAATAGGTGATGGGGCTGAGGAAAAAGCTTTACAGCTCAAAGCTGAGGTGGAAAAGTGTAAAGATTCTGTATTTATTTATTTATTTATTTTTATCCCGCCTATCTGGTTGGTTAAGACCACTCTGTAAGAAAGATAAAGCCCAAAATTGTTCAGGTACCAGGAGAAGTGGCAGATTTAATTTCACACATTCAAAACCCGAACTTTTCTGAGGTAAAAGTGGGAAGAAAACTTGGGAGGACAGCAAAAAGGAGCCCAAGGTTTACTTCAAGAACCAGCAAGAAAGTGGCGGCCATTTTGTAGGCAACCCCACAGAACAGGGCCAGCCAAAATACAAGCACTGGGAAGGGAAGGGAGATGAGACCCTTAGCCCAGAACAGAGAAACTTCACATCTTGCTTTGAAGGCGGAGAGAAAGGCCATTTAATTTCACAATGTGCCAAAACCAGAGAAGGGGGTGAAAAAGCCAATTTGCCCAAGTCAATGGGCTGCGTGCAGCAAAACAAAGTTACCTCAGAAAATGGCGAGACAGTAACTTGTAATACAAATACAGCTAGGGAAGAGAGTCATGAACAGCGAGCAGAACAGCTGCCTGTAGCTGAGATTGTCCATTGCCCTTTAATAGAGGCCAACCAGGAACTTTTTAAAAGTTCTGGGGACAGCATTTTCATAAATGAGACCAAATGTATGCAGCAAAGAAAGAAGAAGGGCAAGAACCTCATGAAGACCTGAGGGAATAGGGGCTTCAGAAGGGATCGCCGCACATGCGTATTCCATCTTTCACTCAGGAAGGCATAGAGTTTGCTCCAGTTATAACCCCACAAGAACTAGTCACTAACTTTGCTTAAGCCACCATATAAAGTCATTGTGGTATAGCAAAGGTCCCCAACCTTGTGTAATTCTTGGGACTGCAGTTCCCAGAAGCCTTCACCACCAGCTGTGCTCACTAGGGTTTCTGGGAGTTGTAGTCCAAGAATATATGGTTTGGGCTTGAACAACACCGGACTGGAGCGACGACTGGCAGGCCAGACAGGAGCCAAGAGACCTAAATCCCTGAGCTATCCAGCAGAGTTTCTTTCACTATTTCTTTCTTTGCCAGTCCTTGCAGATCATCGTCATTATCATCATCATGTGCTGTCAAGTCAATTCTGACTTATAGTGCCCCTATCCGGGGTTTTCCAGGGGAGGGCCAGGACAGGGTGATGAGGCTGGCGTGAGGGGATTGAAGGGGGGGCTACGTGGCGAGGAAGGTGAGGGGAGAGCACAATCTAGAAGAAAAGGAAAGGTGGTTTTGAACAGGCAGAACCACGTATTTGGGGCCCAAACGCTGTTTTCTCAGCATAGAATCAAAATAATAATGGAGGGGGAAAGGGTCTGGAAGGCCATCCTGTGTGACCCCCTGCTCAAGGCAGGAACCCTAGTCCAAGCAGACCTGACAGAGGCGCCCCCGTTTTCTCTGAAATGCCTCCAGCGTTGGAGCGTTCACCACCTCCCCAATTATTGGCTTCATCGTCGTACTGCTCTAACAGTTAAGAAGTTTCCCCTGACATTTCAGCCTAATTCTGGCTCTCTGAAGATTGAGCCCATCATGACGTGTCCTGCACTCTTGGAGGATGGAAAACAGATCCTGGCCCTCCTCTGTAGGACAGCCTTTCAAGTATTTAAAAAGTGCTATCCTATCACCCCTCTGTCCTTTCTCAAGGCTAAACCTGCCCAGTTCTTTCAGCCTTTCTTCCTAGGGGTTGGATTCCAGTCCCCTGATCCTCCTTGTCGCCCTCCTCTGAACTTGCTCCAATTTGTCGGCATCCTTCTTAAAGCGTGATGTCCAGAACTGGACACAACACTCAAGAAGAGGCCTAACCAGTGCCAAATAGAGGGGAATCAGTACCTCATAGGATTCTGAGACTATATTTCTGTTAATACAGCCTCAAAGAGCATTGGCTTTTTTTGCCGCTGCATCACACGATTGGCTCATGTTTAGTTTGTGATTTATGATGAATCCAAGATCCTTCTTGCTTGTCATATTGCTGAGCCAAGCATCCCCCACCTCATAACTGTTGGGTTTGCTTTTTCCGAGGTGCAGTGCTTTGCACGTGTGTTTTGCACCAATTAAACCCGCTCCCTGGCAGCCTTCCTTAATCATGTGGCTGCCACTCACCCCATTTCTGGGCCTTGCTGCCCCGCCCTCCTCCTCTCTGGGCCCAGATGTCTTGGGGGACATCTGGGCCCAGAGAGGAGGAAGGGCCCCCGGTCGCCCTCTGAGGCGACATCAACCTGGAGATCCGTAGGGAGCTCCTCTTTGCACAAGTCCACATGCAGGGCGTGGGCGGGCTTTGGGGGGGTCCTGAGGGGTGGTCGGCAATTCCCGGCCCAGGGCGAAGGAGGTGAACAGTGCGCTACCATGCAATAGGGCCCGCCGGATGAGGTGAGCGCTGGAGCGTTCTGGCGCTGGTTCCTCGGGGTGTGGAGTGTTGAGGGGAATATTCCCGGGGGGGGGGATGAGCCACAATGAACTATGTTGAAGTGCGGTGATCACAAAGAAACAGCTGTGGACACCTCTGTGGAGTAGAGCTCAGAATGATGCCTCCTGCACCGAGCTAGGGTAAAGTAAGGCCCTAGTCCTCATGGGTTCTGGAGACAGAGTTGGAGCGAGGGACGTTTCTGTTTGAACCAACTCTTTGGTTTTGCAATATTGAACCGTCCTGTCCTTTTATCACGCATATTTCTTTATGGAATGTGACTGAAAAACTCTCCTTTGCTAGAGAACTTACAGATAGCAAATTATGTTTTAGTTTGGATACATATATTACATTGTCCTCATCACCACCGGTGGTCTGGTCCTCTTCTGCCCTCTCCAATTCCTCCGGTGGTGGCTTTTTCAAGAAAACATTGGTAGGTGCGGTGGGGGTTGGGGGCACATCACTTCGGGATAGGTCCCCATCAGCCTCGGCCCCTAGGCGACGGTCCTCTGATTCAGGAGGGTCTTCTGGAGCAAGCAAGAAGGCCCCAGAAACACCTCCACAAGCGTCCCAGGTGGCTTCAGGTACGGATTGGGACTGTCCATCTGATTCCTTCAGGTCCATCCAGAGGGACACATCTCCCTCTGAGCATCCCACTTTGCTGCCTTCTGTGGCATCTCCACCACAGGCCTCAGGGGCTCCAGGAGCATCAAGAACTTCTCCACCCTGTCTTTGGGTACAGGAGGGTGTGCCGGTGAGGATGATGGCAGCTGTTATTTTCTCAGTCATCCCACACCTCCCCAAGTTGGGTGGGGCAGCCATGGGCATCTCTGCCAGGAGGAGACCTTGATTGTCCTCCTCACCACTGTAGGTCAGGTCCTCTTCTGCCCTGGGTAATTTTTCCTGTTGTAGCAGCACATCCATGGAAAAAATTGTTCGTGGGGTGGGAGATTTGGGCGGATCACATTGGGTTACGTCCCCATTAGCCTCGGCCCCCAGGCCACGATCCTCTGATTCAGGAGGGTTTTCTGGAACAGGCAAGAAGGCCCCAGAAACACCTCCACAAGCGTCCCAGGTGGCTTCAGCTATGAATTGGGACTGTCCATCTGATTCCTTCATGTCCATCCAGAGGGACACATCTCCCTCTGAGCGTCCCACTTCGCTGCCTTCTGTGGCATCTCCACCACAGGCCTCGGGGGCTCCAGGAGCATCAAGAACCTCTCCAACCTGTCTTTGGGTACAGGAGGGGTCGCTGGTGAGGATGATGGCAGCTGTGATTTTCTCAGTCATCCCACACCTCTTTGAGTAATTTCTCCTGTTGTAGCAGCACATCCATGGAAAAAAACTGTTGGTGGGGTGGGAGTTTTGGCTGGATCATATTGGGATTGCTCCCCATTGGCCTCACCCCATGGGCCACGATCCTCCGGTTCAAGAGAGAGGACCGAGAATAGCGAATTGGAAGGTGACCCCACAGGACCTGCATCACAGGAAAAGTTGGCTCTTCCTTCCAACACTCCACCACCTGTTCCAGCTGGTGGTTTGGCTCTGGAGGGGGCTCCAGGGAGGATGATGGTGGGAGCGATCCGTCCAGGGTCAGAGGTGGTGACTTGCGTTGGCTCTTAATCGCGAGAGATGCTCCATGCCCAAAACCTTAAAGGAAAATAAAAACACCTTTTTACAAGACGGAGGTGGGGGAGAGGTGGCTTCATGAGAAAACCTGATTTCTTCAGCAAATGTATAAGCAAGGTGGCCAAGTGTGCACTTCGTATCCACGGAAAGGCTGCTCCAGAATAAGTCAGATCTACACAGGATATCATTCCTGCAAAACAGCCCGACTCATACATACAACATACTTGTGCGTGTATAGGGCTGGATCACAGCCTCGGAATCTAAACAAAGATTAAACAGGCCTTTTTCAATACGAGTCAGGTTTTTAGCTTCATGCCAAAGCTAATGGGGCCAAAGTGTATGAACGGTATTTGTGAAGAAATTAAATAACATTGATAAAAATACTAAAAAAATAAAATTACTTCTATGCCTGTATTCTTTGAGATGCAGAAGCAACTTCAGGAATTAAACAAGAGACACACTTAAAACCGTATCTCCAAAAGGAGGTTAAAACCACTACAATTCAAGTCCTGTATTTTAGCATCACTCCCACAGCTACCCATTTTGCTATTCGGTTATAGTGTCAAGACAGGAAGCTTTCCTATAACGCACCATTTTGTTTAAAAACTTGTTTTGCGAATCAAACGGTCAGTGGCAATGCTCTGCAAAAGTTACACAGATGGTCAAGCGAGGCTCGACAAGGCAGCCCCAGAAGGTATCACACAGCCAGATTTCCTAGTGTTAACATCCTGAAAGCCGCAGCAGGCTGGAAGCTCGTCACTTTTGACCGCTAATTTGACGCCACTTCTTCTGTCAGTTCTTCTGCTGGAGGGCAACTGTATAGCAGAAAAATGGAAAATCATCTTGATATGGGAACATATTTTATGTTCCACTCCGCCTCTTTCTTTTTCCTTTTTCCTCATATCCCTCCCTTACTTTTTGTATCCTGTACCCTATCCTAAATTGTTAATAAACAACAACAACAACAAAAAACAAACAGAAAACTCAGTTCAAGGGACTTCAGTCCCTTCCTGCCTTTCCCCCCAAGGCCTACACTCACCTTTCTCCTCCTCCTTCTCAGGATCGTCCACATCAGGATTGGGTCCACCTATCCATCTCTGGAAGACATGTGCCACGAAAACAGTGAGGGACAACATTTTGCGATGGAAACACAGAGGTGAAATGCGACTCTGTGAAACCTCCGCTCAGCTGTCTCTCCACCGAGTGACCGTTGATCCCCCTCCTCCTGAGTAAATTCTGTGGTCAGAACATTGCTGGGCCGACGTTGGTGAGGTCACAGATCGCTGCCAACCTGAGCTGGCCTCGTGGGTTGACCAAAGGAAAAGGCCTGACCCTTCTATGTTGGTGACCTCCCTATTCGTAGAAGCATGAAAAACGAATATCTCCGGGCCTCTGGTACCGCGGAGGACAAGCCGTGGTTAAGCACAAGCGCAAATTAGGCTCATTGGTATAGATAGATTTATCTATCTTTTAAAAGATGGTTACCCCCACCTGTCTGCTTAAAAAGGAGCAAAAGCTCATATATTAAAAGATAATATTCAGTTCTTCCAAAAACAACAACACACACACTCGTTTATGAATGTGGGGTGCTGAGCGTCTGTATTCATAATTCAAAAAGCCAGGAAAGGGCCCGAAATGGCGGCACAAATGCCAGCAGGAGAAAGGACGCCAAGTTTTACCTAGCAGAGGGCAGCCTGGATTTTGACAGCACCCCTGGCAGCTGTCTGGAATGAGGGCTGGCACAGGGTCCCTTCCAGCTCAACAGTTCTAAGAGGATGATGGCTAAGTTGCTTCATTCTTTTCCTGCATTCTCCATGTTCTATTTCTGTTTTCAGACGGGCACCCTCATATTGCAACACTCAGAGACTTAAACCACTGAGCTCTCCAGCCAGCTCTACCACCATCTTGTACGTTTTCCCCCCCCATTAAAATGGTCCTTAAAGTCTCTAAAAATCTCATTTTTTATCCAGTGCAGAAGGCATATATACACTTGTTGTTATGGGCCATAGACTTACAGTGATCCTAACAGGGCTATTTAAAGAGTGGTTTTACCAGTTCCACACACCCCATGAGTTTTAATGGCTGAGTGGGGATTCGAACCCAGGTCTCTGGAGTCTCAGTCATTAATTTACCCACTGCCCCACACAGGATATCACATATATGTACCTATACACCACCCCCAAATAAGGGAACCACGATATGATAAGCAGCAGAGGCAAACCAAGTATCTTATCCATATTAAAAATCCTCTTATGGCATTTCTTAAAATTGAAAAAAACAATGTTGAGATGAAGTATAATGAAGTCTCAGGAACTCCCTGCTAGTGGAGATTGGGCCATAGCTTAGCAACCTTTTATTTTTGGGCTATAACCCCTATTCTCTCCAGTCAGCATGCGCTTGAACTGACAGGGCACGCTTTTCTCCCTGCTTCTCAAAGGCCTTCAAACATCTGATCTGGCTAAGGGTTGAAAAGCAAGCGGTTGCTTCTGCTTATGGACATGTTTTAAATGTTCATCGGTTCTTCTGCTTTGCCTTTGCAAAAAAATGTGGATTATGGTTAATACTCTTAACAGAGAACGCTAGCTCCGATAACTTCACCTTCAGAAATATTTGTTTCTAAGATTTCACTTTTAATGTTTTTAGACCGTGGATGATTGAATCAGTGGATAAGGAGTCCCGCGGATAAGGAGTCCTACTATATTTGCAAACCACCCTGTTCCGCAGTTTTTTTGCATTCTGCGTTCAATGAAGATGGTAGCTGCTTCTGAAAGTGTGCATTGCATTTAAAGCCACCCAGCCTTTCTGAAAGGCAGCAGCCGCTATCCCAGGGGTGGGCAATGAATTTCTATGGGGGGGGGGCGACATGAAAAACCTGAACTGTGTTCCGGGGGGACAAACCAACTTTACTTAAAAATAAAAGATAAGCAACTGATCCACTTTAGACAAAAAGCTATAAATGGTTTTGCAGTGAGAGAATACATTAGGAATTACTGTTGGTCAGCCAGGTGGGGTACAAATTCCTGCAATAAATCAACCCTAAAGAGTTTTTCCTGTCATTCCAGGGGTTGTAACACAACACCTTGGTGTCAGGTGGGCGGATCCTAACAGGCTCCACCCATAAGGGAGGGACGGAATTGGATCCACCAATGGAGTATGAGGCTGATGCTACCTGTATTGCTCTTGCTGGTTCTGATTGGCAGGTTAATTCATATAAATAATCAGGACATTATCCTAAGTTTCTCTGCAGGGTTAATTGAAGCAGTAAAGTATCTAAGGTAATTTTTTGGCAGGTGGTTTGTGCTTCGTGGAATTTCTGCCCCAGACGTTGCTTGTCCCTTTTATCTCTTGTTCATCGTCCCTCCTGTTAGACGAGGCAGATGTTTCTGGGAATTAAGTCCACAGTTTGTGTTTGATAATGAGAGAAGAAATTGTTGGTTAGGAGGAGAGAAGGGTTTCTGTGGCGCTAAGGCCTTGTTTGCTTTTGCTTTTCTAAGTCAAAAAACTTACCATCATTTTTTTGGGAAGTTTTCTATTAAACACCTGTAAATCCAGCTCTAGGATTTTTAAAAAAGGAGAAGCAGATGTTTCTGTGATCAATTAATTCCTTAAAATGTGTGTTGTCTCTTCCATTGACAGCAGGTGGCGCCATCTCCTAGATCATGGGGTGATCTGGTTAGTTAGCACGCAACCTGGTATTAATTGTTAATCATTATATTATATTATATTATATTATATTATATTATATTATATTATATTATATTATATTATATTATATACTGATGGAACACAAGGCAATCTTGTACAGTGGACCCTTGACTTACAGACGGCTTGACTTACAGACTTTTTGAGTTACAGACTTCTCTGGCTGCAAAATTTAGGTTGGACTTGCAGCCTGAGAATTGACTTACAGACCAGAAAAAACCAAAATGGAACAAAAATGGCCTGTTACGGGATTAATCGGTTTTCAATGCACTGTAGGTCAATGGAGACTTGACCTACAGACTTTTTGACTTGAGAACTGCCTTCCAATACGGATTAAGTTCTCAAGTCAAGACCCCACTGTACAGTACTCAAGCAGTCTTTCGGTTAGCACCTATTTCAGGATTCAGACCTACTTTGCATTAATATAATATTGTTTTCAAGGAAATGCCCTAAGGATTGATTCCCAAGGAGGCAGGCATGTTAGCGTGTTGTAGCAAAAGCAACATAGATTCTTGTGGAGTCTTTAAGCCTGCTAAGTTTGATTTGACATGTTCAGTAAGGAAGGCACAGGTTTATAGGTTCGCCGCCTAGAGTGGTCAATATGACCAGATAGGCGGGGTATAAATGGAATAAATAAATAAATTAGGCAGGCTGCTTCTGCAGGGGTGGGGCCAGAATAAAGCATGATACAGAAAAAGGACAGTTTGTATTATTGATGGTGGTCAAAAATGTGCAAAGGGCGGATTAGTAGAAACATCCCTAAAGTCAGCTGTACAAGTTAATGACCTTCTAAGGGGTTAAAGCAATGGTTTCTGATTTCAAAAGTGTATTTTAACTGAAGCCAATTCTGACCTGCTTTGCAGTAGGATAAATAATACAGACAAACCCACATGGATGAGCCGTTTAATGTATGTAATACGATTTTTTTAAAAAAATAAAAATCTCCGAGTGCTGTTCAGGTTGAGAGAAAGTTCAACCTCTTGATGTATTCTTGTTCAGCTGTTTTCAGAAAAAGAAATAAGAAGTCACTTCCGGCTTCAGCTGAAATCCTGTGTTGGAAGCAGAATGCACTTCTTTTAACACCTCCAGGGGTAATTGACTTGTGTTAACTGAGCATACAAATGCCAGGGTGTTTATGCTACCCTACTCTTTGGAGGTTTATAGCCACTTTTAATAATACAGTACAGCTATTATCCTCTGCCTTCCATCTCATTCTTTGTTCTCTCCTCCTAACCAGAGGCCTGTAAAGCTGTATTTTCTCTGTCTGAAGGAGCGAGCTGCTATATATCTGCGGGAAAAAGCTCACGCCACGTCCGCCCTGCCAGTCTTATAAGCACCACAGGACAATGGGTGGCTATTTTTAGGAGCACAATTCTGTCACTTGGTTGCAGTAAAAAATACAGAGGCTCTTGTGACATCTCTGAAGACGTAACACCTTCCATTTGACAAGAGCTTTTGTGGAAGTAGCCTGCTTCTGCAGATGTTGGGGGGGGGGGTGTCTTTCCTAATTAGCAGACAAGGATGCCCCTGATGCCGTCATGTGTAGACAAAATAGAACTTAACACGGTGGTTTGCGGCCTTTGGCCTCTCAAATGCTGTGGGCTTCAGTTCACAGAATTCTGACCGTTGACCACGGTAAGCCGCCCAGAGACCTCTGGGTAGTGTGGGCGGCATATAAATAAATAAATAAATAAATAAATAAATAAATAAATAAATAAATAAATAAATAAATAAATAAAAGCGAGAGATTCTGAGAGCCGGTGGCCTGGACATCAGGAGCATCAAAAGTCTCTGGACTTACGCCTTGGCAGATGACCTCTGTCTGTCTCTAATTAATCCCAATTTAATTAGCCAGTTCTGTGCAATAAGTTTTTTTTTTTAGCACGGTGGTGGTGGGGTCCGTTGCAAGAAAAATATCTCATTGCATCTTACACATTGTCACTGTTTTCAGGGCCTGAACATCTTTCAACTATGATGACTTAGTCTGCTGTCCTAAACGCTTATGGTAAATAGGACCGGCCGGCGTTTTAAAAAGGGAAAAAGCGTGCCACTTCTATACCTCCCTATAGCTCTTCAAGCACTCTCTGTGCGGTTTACAATGCAATTATGCAGGTTACACATTGCTCCCCCCCCCGGCAAGCTTGATACCCAATTTACCAATCTTGGAAGATTGAATCAACCCTGGGCGGATTACCTCGGATTGAACCCAGGTTGCGAGCAGAGTTTCGGCTGCAGTACTGCCATTTAACCGCTGCACCAGGAAGCTCTTAATTGTTATGGGGAAAAGGCATTAATTACAGAGGTATCCCTTTCATGGCTTCTGAATACTTCTGGGAAATTTCTGTTTTGAAAATCTCTCTTTCCTAGAGACGGAGTGGCTGGTCGTGAGACCAAGATGGCAAGTCATCGTCCTGTTGATGGTCCGTCTGTACCTGAGCAGCCGACAGCTGCCACAAGCGGCGTATCGCAGGTAAGTTCTTGTTTCTTGTGCTGGACATTATCTTGTGGTGATGAGTTCCCCAGAGTCCGAATATTACTCGGGGTTAGTTGAGATGTGTAACTTGTGGTTTTTTTAGTTACTTTTTTTGGTAGCTGGAGAAGAGATGCCCAGGTGTCTGGGAAGCCCAGTCTCACCCCGCCAAACTGACCCGTCCACCTAGGGGTCACCATGTGGTGTCTGCGGCCAGCGTCCTGCTTGTCAGACCAATCTCGGACACATCCCGGCTAGCTCTCTGCCTCCCTGGACCGTTAGCACTCCAGCCAGGGAGCAAGATGACAGCTCTCCCCACTCAGCTGCTGAACGACCAACATCACAGGGAGGTGGAGATGTGCTAGCCAGGCCGTGTCGAAAATTGGCGCGATATGCAGGAGCCATAAGTGGGCGATGCAGTTTGGGGAGGAGAGACTGGGCTTCCCAGCCCCCTGGATCCAGGATATACATCTACGAATATGAATATCCCATCTCCAAGGGGAAGCAAGAGACAAAATTATAAATAAATTGCTTATCATTAAGTCATTCAATTTATACCCCATATTCCTTCTATTAAGGTAATGGCCCATGGCTCTTCCCCACTCCCCACTTTATTCTTGCAACAACCCTACAAGGTAGGCTGGCACTGATGGGTGAAGCAAGCAGTGGGGGGGGACACACGACTCCAAAATGTTGCAGTGAAAGTTGTTTATTGGCTGTGTTGTGCAATTGGTCCAAAGTTGGCCACTGAGTTCCCTGAGCAGGGGAACTGAAGCCAGGCCTCCAAAATCCTCGGCTGGTAATCATCAGTGCCCTCTCTTCTTCTGCAGGAAGACATGCCGGGTGCCAGCACCAGCCTCCTGGATGCTGAGGCTCCCAGCATGATTCGGACCCCCCTGCGGAGTCAGCAAGAGAAGGGGTCCATAGAAGAGAGACTCAAGGTGTTCTGCTACCTGCCCAAGAGGCGGGAACCTCTAGGCTGTTACCTGTCCAGGTCTATCCCTTCCAAAGTCGACAGCTTCCGTAAGAAGATGCCCACGGAGACGAGCCAGGACTGACCCTTTTCCCGCTGCCCGGATGGATGGTGTATGTATGGGTGTTTCTTCCCATTTATCTTCTTGGTAACTCTGCTTTTCTACCTAAAGAGAGACACTTAAGGAGGCGAATAATAAAACGTATGCTAAAATGGGGAGTAGTTATCAGTTACATTTCTGGCCCTTCTTTCTGCAGGTGACGTTAAGGCCATGTAGCTCACTTTTCTCCTTTTATCAGCACAACAACCTTGCAGGGGAGGCCAGGTTGAAAGGGCATGCGAATAGCCCAAAAGCAGCCATTGAGTTTCGTGGGCACCTAGATTTCCTAAGTCCTTTCCCAACACTTTCACCATGACATCCTCTGGCCTCTTAAAAACAAAATTTAAATGATTGAAGATGTAGAACTAACAAGAGTCAACAACTGTAAAAAGCCCAACATGCTACAAAACAATGGGTGTTCGCCAAACTGGTGAAATCTTCCTCCCCAGTGACAAATTTATTCCTGCTCCAGACAAGTCTTTTGAGTTTTCTCAATTAAATAAATAAATACCCCCCTCAAAAAAAAACACGATGCCTGTGAAGAAATTACTATATTGATCTTTATCTTGAAAGGTCAGTTTATTTCACTGCCCTTTTCAAGAAGTGTCTCCTTGCCATAAATTATTATGTTGAGTAGCAATTTTGCTCGGCTACTACAGAGGCAAGTGGTTTCTGTCCCCCCCCCCCGCCTTCAATTTCTCAAAAGGCATTGATGCAAGCTGAAAAAGAGTATATGATTTTAATAGCAGTGCTGCCATGCTCCTACGTTGTTATGTCCTGTCACGTTGCCTCCCGACCGACCCTATGAATGAGCGATTTCCAAATTACACGAGTCTAGTTTTTTTTCCTTCTCCTCTTTTCGCCTGGCTGTTGCTTCAACATATTGTAAACAACTAATTTATATACCAAGTGGCGTGAAGATGGGGAAAAGATTTAAACTTGACAGGCTGAATAAATGGTTGCTAATTATGGGTAACTCTGTACTGAGTCTTGTTTGAACCCCTGCTTTATATATATATGCTGAGGTTTGCGTTCGTTGTGAATAAGCAAATTAGGGAGTGCTAATGTTGGTGCCAATCTGTTGCAAAACCAATCAACACTGATCTAAAGGCTGTTAAAATCATTTTTTTTCGGGAGCAAACCAGGGCTTAATGGTTCATTGAGCAACAGTGTAGATGTTCCCAGGATTGGATGTTGTGGGTCATAGGATGGGAAAGATGGAAAGCTTGTGATGAATTGCAATCGGTTTTATCTTTTGGGATTTCTTTCTCTCTCTCTCTTTTTTTTCTTTTTTCTTAACAATTAAGTAACATCAGTAAATCAAGGGGGCAAGCCGCATACTCAGAAGGTTTGGGAAGAGCAGTCGAGCTGGAACTAAAACAATGTGCCACATGTCGGAGAAAGATGATCTATCAAGTTTAAAACGTTCAGGAAATTATAAAAATATTTTATTATTTCATTCAATTAATTATTATCTCATCGCTTAAGTTCAGTGGTGTAGGTTTCTGGCTGCGGAGCCAGAATTTGGGACTTCGATTCCCTTCTTTACCTCCAGGGAGAAGAGCCAGCCTGGGTGGCCTTGGGCAAGCTGCGCAGTCCCAGGGCACCCACAAATTAAGGGAAGGGGAAACCCATTCCTGAGTACTCTCTACCTGGAAAAACCATAAGTCAGAACTGACTTGACGGCATATGACTATTATATATTATTAAAATGATTAGAAATAGCGAGCCATGATTTCAAGTAAAAAGAATCATTTGTTGCTGTCATTTTGTGCTTTCATGTTACCTCTGACTTATGGTAACCCTATGAATCAATGACCTCCTCTTCTCAACAGCCCTGCTGAGTTCTTGCAAACTCAAGACTGTGGTTTCCTTTAGGGAGTCAGTCCACCTCATATTTGATCCTCCTCTTTTCCTGCTGCCTTCGAGACCCATTTATTGTTGTCATTTACACTTAAAATTCCTGCATAAGTTTAACTGATTTAAATGAGCCTGATCTACTTGCGACTTTCTTTCAGTCAATCATTTGCTACTAAAGTAGGCACATTTCAGCCAATTAAACTTATGGAAGAGCTGGCTCAGTGGTTAAAACGCTGTACTGCAGCTAAAACTGTGCTCACGACCTGGGGTTCAAATCCCAGGTAGCCGGCTCAAGGTTGACTCAGCCTTCTATCCTTCCGAGGTCGGTAAAATGAGTACCCAGCTCGCTGGGGGGGCAATGTGTAGCCTGCATAATTAAATTGTAAACCTCCCAGAGAGTGCTTGAAGCACTATGGGGCGGTATATAAGCAGCACGCTTTGCTTTTTTGCTTTATCAAATCCCCTGTTATTCCATTGATTCAGTGGGCCCACTCTAGTTGAGACTAGCTATGCTAACCGAAACCACTGTGTTCTAAAGTGGGATCAGGGGAAAATGTAACTTGAGATTCCTGGGTGATCTGTACTGTGTCAGAATGAAACCCACCCACTGCGACCACATCAGAGGTGCCAGTTTAGCAGCATCCCATTGTCTTGACATTTCAGAGCCAACGTCTGAGACCTCGGAAATAAACCCCAAAGTAGAGTCTGAAAGTGATCTCCACTTGTGTATGTTATTTGCCAACATGTCAGAACTGATGCAGAGTGACCCTAATAGGGTTTTCAAGATAAAGGAGGTATTTAAGGAGTGGTTTTACCAGTTCCTGCCAACCTAGCAGTCCGAAAGCATGCAAATGCAAATAGATAAATAGGGACCACCCTCGGTGGGAAGGTAGCAGCATTCCGTGACCACAGAAACTGTCTTCGAACAAATGCTGGCTCTATGGCTTGGAAACGGGGATGAGCACCTTGCCCTAGAGTCGGACACGACTGGACTAAATGTCAAGGGGAATCCCCCATAGGTTCCCATGGCTTTGAACCCAGGTCTCCTTGATTCTTAGTCCATGCACTATACCATGCTGGGTCAAAGATAGTCAAGATTAGAATAAGATGGTGAAGGATTGGCCCTAATTAATACAGGTTGTCTTCCAAAAATCTGGAACTTGTTTGTATCTGAGTGTCAACATGCACAGACACACTGTTCTGTCTTTTTATTCCTTAAGGTGAAGTGGCCTGGGGGGGAAGTTTCTCCATTCATGGAGCAAGGCTCCTCCGTTTTGCTGGTGGATCCAGGGACCGCTGCTTGCAACTCCTGCCACTGCTGTGTTGTGAGCAAAGGATGATGACCAGGTTGCGGTTGTGTGCTCTGTGTCTCTATCCATCCTCAGGATCTGCTCTTCTTAAAAAGAAATCAAGACTAATCCTAAAGGGACATGTGTTCACGTCAGAGAAAGGTGTTAAGGCGATACGGCTTCTGCTATATGAAACTCCTCTTTGTCTCAAGCGTCAGTGTTTATTTTTGTAATAAAGGATGTTAAACCTCTATAGCGAGTACATTTAACTTCTCTCTGTTGTTTCTGATAAGAAAAATTAACTGCTCTATCTTTGTGCTGTATTTGATTAGGTTTTTATGCCATCTTCAGGGACAATCATCAGCATGATAACTTGAGCAAATTACTCTCTTCTTTCTCATTTTTGAAAAAGAAACACCCCCCTAAAATGCTTATTTAAAAAAAAATTCAGAATTCTGCAAGCTACCATTGCACGAGCACTTTTTTTGTAAGTGCAAAAGAAATTAACACCACTTAGATTAAAGAAATGTGCTGATCTTTATTAGTCAACAATTATTAGTAACTTGGTTTTTGGCTGAGTGATGGCAGGAAAGAATTCATTCTGAGTAACTTTTCATTTGTAATGTGTTCCTTTGAAGCTGTGGGGCTCGACTTAGAACTGGACAGAGCGAGGCAACTATTTTTGGTATCAATACTGAATATTTGCCATTTGTTTCCTTTTGTTGGATGATGGGGACTCCAAGCCCAAAGCCTGTCTCCTATCTCTCGGTTGGAGGGGCTACCTTTGAATGCAGCGGAAGATGATGTCCAGGCAGCAATACCGTTCCTCCTGTGAACCTAGTCTGTTTACCCATGTTAGTGGCGAGTAGTTGTGGCCATTTGTATTTTCTCCACTGTGGGCTTGCACAGACTGGCCCAAATCTTGACACGTGGGAAGGAGATCAGCAGGAATCACACGGATGTTCACTTCTAGGTTTTTTGGGGGGGAAAGCTGGGTTTCTCCCCCTCCCTTAAGTGAAATAGTGCGAGGAGAACCTCCAGATTTTTGGACCCACAGTTCTTGCTGGGCTTGTCTGACGTGAGCTACAATTCCCAGAGATCTGGGGTCTAGATTTCCATACCCTAATCTAGCAACAGATTGTTAAGAAGGCCTAAACTATATATACACTAACTTTCTCCTGTGCAAAACTGCAAATATTTCCCTATACCTATTTAAAAAGCAGTAAGGCTTAAAATAAAGCACATGACAAGGGGGAAGATGAAGTTGGAAGAATCCTCAAAATTTTAACTACCATAACCATTTAACACCTCGGTCCATTGAGGATCTTGGTGGGGTTTATCATTACAGGTCCCTTATTATGGCCCCCCCAGGTATAGTAATCAGTGTGTAGGTGCAGGTGGCCACCATTTCCAGCCTTCATCCTAAGAGTCTTGGCCAGTCCATAAGAACAGATGGGGAACAGGTGTTTTGCAAAGCTAACAGCTCTTCATGGCGCATCCCAGGCCGCACCGCCCACAAACACTTGGCGACATCCTAAGAAGGACAGCTTGAAACAATATCCTCTTGTGGAGAAAAATCCATTTATACTGTATATGGCTCAGGCAGTCTCCCCGTTACAACCCTGGCGCGATGACGTCACAATATTTACAATGACGTCACAGGCCAATTTCTGTGGGGAGGAGGGACCGGGGAGGGGGCGGAAGGAAAATGAAACTCTCCTCCCCCACCCCACTTTGGGAGCGCACGTGGGGAAGGGGGAAAGGCAGGAGGGGGAAAAAAAGGGAGGATTAAGTACTTCCGGTGCATTCAAAGAGGTAACCCGGAAGCGCTTCCTCGCGGCGTTCCAAGCGGGAAGATGGCGGCAGAGGAACCTCAGCAGCAGCCGGAGCCCCTCGGTGGGGATACAGATGGTAAATTGAGGAAAGGGGGGGTCTGGGTGCACCTGGAAGGGGGGGAATCCCTCCGCCCGGTGTGGAAAGCCCTCGTTTTTATCTTTCTTTTCCTCATGGCTACCCCCTCGTTCCGGCTTGGGGGGCCCCGTTGGTCTCCATGGGAACGGTGCTGTCCGGCCACTATTTCCCCCCCCCCTCAGCGCTTCCTACTTTGAGGAGACACGCGGGTCCCCTCACACACACACACTAGGCCTCGCGGTCTCCTTGGTAACGGCGCCCTCGCGCTCCTGGGGCGGCGTTGGAACCCCCCCACTCCGCCCTGGGTTCCCATGACAACGGCGCCCCCCCTCTCCCCTCCTTGGGCCCCCTCTTCGCTTCCCCTTTAAAGGACGAGGAAGGGCGCCGGGCCTTTCCCTCCCCACAGGCCGCAGCCCCACGGTTTCTATGGGGACGGGGCCCCCCTCTACCTCCCCCAGAAGAAGCACCTGAGGAGAAATTGGGGGGAAAGCTTCCCTTTTGAAGGGCGGAGGAAGAAGAAGCAACGCTCTCCCTTTTCGTTTTCCCCCTTCCTGAGGGAGCCTCACGGTTGAAATCCAGGTTAACTTATTACTATTTTTAACCCGTGATTTTGGTAGCTGCTTTTTTACAGCACCATGACTGTACATTTTTTTTTAAAAAAATCCAAAATAATTCCTCAGATGCTGCAGTGAAAAAAAAATTACAGAAAGATGGACATGTGGCTTTGTTTTAGAAGAAGAATTAAAAAGAAAAAAAACAACAACCCCCTTTAAATACCCGAAGAGTGGCTGCTTTATATAGGCCAGCCTTCCTCCACGTGGTGCTCAAGGGATGTATTAACCAGCAATCGTCAGTTGTTAAGACCACCAGTGCTTTCTGAGGTGGACAAAATTTGTTGTCCTCAACTGGCCTCGTGATAATCAGTGAATGAAGTGCAATTGGTAAGGACTTGGGGGCTGCAAAATCCGAGACGTGTGATATATTTCTGTCCTTCTGCTGGTGAAGTTTCTTGCTTAGATTGTTCCTCAGTATTCCTTCATCGGCTGGGCTTAATTTTAGAGCTTCTGGTAAGAGAGGACATCCCGGTCTTGACTAAAGCCTAAGCCGGTGGTAACAGATTTTCCGAGAAGAATGTTGTAGCACCTTAAAGAAAAAGAGATTTATTGTGGCAAATGCTTTTTGCTTATTCTTGATGCATCTGGTAATGTGGGCCCAGAACCAGGAAGCGATTCATTTCATCTGTTTTAAAAAAAATGATATTCTTCTTCTCTTTTTTCCCTTTAAGTAGGAGCTGAAGTAAAACTCATTCTAGCACTTACCAGAAGGTTTGTGGCATTTCTGAAGAAAACGTGAAGTTTATATACATGATCAGATACTTTATCAGGCACAGGTGTGGAGATAGTGTAGGTCAATGCCTGTCAATGCATTTATTTCAGCAAGCCCATTGTAGTTCATAAAACACTCAAGTGGATTTCTTTTTTAAAAAAATCAGTCTAAAAAAGAGCTTTAAGATGTTTTCTAATTATCAGTATGCATGTCATAGTACACTTAAAAAGGTGGTCATCAAATTTGGTTGAACAGGAGATATGGGAAAGAGAACAAATAGAAGAAGAAATGAAATGTAATGTACTTTAATGAGCCTTATAATGCAGTGGTTAAATTGCAGTACTGCACTGAAGAGTCTGCTCACGACCAGAGTACGATGGTGGGCTCAGGTAGTTGACTCAACCTTCCGCCCTTCTGAGGTTGATAAATTGAGTACCCAGTTTTGGGGGGGGGTTGCAATGTGTAGCTTGCACAATTAAATTATAAGCTGTCTGGAGATAGCTTTAAGCACTGTGGGCAGTATATATGCAGCACACTTTGCTTCAGTGATATATCTTAGGCAAAAGTTGAAGTTGAGAACCAAGATACTAAACCAAAGGTTTCAAATACTGGTTCTACTGATAAGGCTTAACGAGGGAACACGGGCAAAGAGGTTTATCAAGCAGGAGTCTCTAAGGCTGGCAGAACTCGTTTTCTGCCAGGTCCTACCCAACCCAACAGAGCTGCTATCACATTTTTGACCCTTTCTAGCTTTAAAGGCTACTTTATGGCAAGCAGAACTATAAAAGGTAAAGCCTTGCCCCACATTTTTATACCATTCATGAAAAAAGATTTTCCTGCTGGTTTTCAGCAAGGATATGCCATAGCCAATTAGCAAATCATTCATTTGCCACAAAATTCCCTGTTGCTGTTGTTCTGGGTGGTGAGGAGTTCACAACATTAGTGGCAAACAAAATGGACACAAAAAAAGATGATTCCCAGTGTTCCTCCCTAGGTTACACAAACATTGACTTTCCCGCTCCATACGCATGTGTGCCCTCTATTAGAATATCCGGCCATCTTGTTTCTTCCCTGCTTCATACTCCTCCATACATTTTGAAACTTTAGAGATTAAAACCACATGACTTCTGTGAAGACTTCTACACTTCTGTCTTCCCACACTCTTGCCCCCAGGATTTATGGAAATCTGAACAGCTTGAACTTCCAAGAAGAATCTTGTCTTTGTCTATATTTTTCCATCTATAAATCCTTCTCAACTCTTTTCTCCTTTTCTGTTCTGTGGAAAGGATTTCCTTCTTGAAACTGGCTTGAGAATACTTTTTCCCTCAGAAAAAAATCCCTGTAGATTTTTTTAATATATACTTCCACCTAGGTTGCAACTCCTCTGCACCGAATACTCTTTGATATATGTGCCATTGTTGTCCCTTGGCTTATGCCCTCTTTGCTTGTTGACAGTGTGGTTTGTTGTATTTGCATAGCAGTGAAGTATTAAAAGAAGGGATCCTTCCCAATGAAAAGATCAGTGCCTCTATTGAGCCACATTAACATGCCAGTAGGACCAAGGCCTGGAGACAATCCAGTGCCTTTAAAAAACCTTACAACGATTTTGTTTGCTATGGATTTGTTACATTTAATTGTGCCTTTCCTCTTATGAGCTCAAAAGTATCCCAAAGGCTGTTCTCTTTCTAACTTTTTTTTCTGATAAGATAGGTCAGGATGAGGAAAAGGTTGACTGATCCAGGGTGGATAAGTGGGATCTAGGTCCTATATTTCCAAAGTCTTGGCCCACCTTCTTAATCCCTCCATTGTACTGGCACTCTACTCATGATTTAAGCAGGTCATTTGCTCTGTTTGAGATTAGAATCTGACTCTGTTGACTATCTTCTGGCAGGCTTTTTATTAATATTAAAAGTATTTTAGGTGCTTATACAACAGAACCAGGTATTGATTCAGTTGAATTTACTGCAGGCCTTGGTGTCTCCACAGGAGGAGTCAGTTGGAAGAGAACGCCAGGGTGTGGGCTGACTGGGCGCCCTATTTAATTCCGTACTTCTTTGAGCTTTCTCTGTATGGGTTTCCTGAGGGAGATACTCTGAAGACTGAGCATGGTTAGGCTTGAGAAAAGAAGACTGAGTTGAGATATGATAGCATTTTTCAGATACTTGAAAGATAGTCATCCAGAGGAGGGGCAGAATCTGTTCTCAACCATCCCAGAGTGCAGGACACATCATAATGGGCTCAAGTTACGAAAAGCCAGATTTGAGTTGAATATCAGGAAAAAGTTGCTGACTGTTAGAGCAGTATGACAATGGAGCCAGTTACCTCAGGAGGTAGTGAATGCTTCAGTGATGGAGGAATTCAAGAGGAAGGTAGACATCCATCTATTCAATATACTTTGATTTGGATCCCTGCCTTGAGCGGGGAGTTGGACAGACTCAGTGGTCTTATAGGCACTTATTCGATTATTCGGTAATTGGAGGAAAAGAATTTGTGTTCCGTGTTCCTTAGTACATTCTTCGTGCGGTTTCTGAAGTAACAATTGATCTGAGCCGGGTTGCCAAATAGTTTTGCTCCTGTGCTTTTAAGGAGTTCTTGGCACATGATAGCCAAACTTTGCACCTCATTCCATTTCCATTCCAAGAAGAGGTTCCTCTGCTAAATCTGCCTGCTGGGAACGGTGTTGTGGAAGCATGATGATAATCCCTAGATAGAGGGTAGTTTTCCAGTAGTGTAGGTTCTGCTTGTGGTGTTTACTGCTTCTGCGTTTGGTGATTGTCCCGGGTTAAAGCTGTGTGTATCCAGGAGATGTAAGGGCCCCCACCTCTCCAACCCCCCACCAAACAATAAATAGATAGTGGTTAGCTTCCCCCCCAGTCTAAAAATACTTGTCTGTTCTTCTCTGCTGTTGTGCTGGTTTGCCACCAGAGTTTGCAGTGTCATTCATTTGACCTGTTTTGCAAATATGTCTTGTCTTAAATTATAGTTCATTTAATGCATCTTTAGCCAAGAATCAGAATTGACTGTTCATTGGTCCAGATTTAGAGGAAAGCTCCTTGGCGGAGTGGGGGGTAGGAAGGAATTTGTTCATCTTTGCCACTCTTCAGTTTCCTGAGAAGGGGAGGGGAAGCCCGGAAGGCTGCAAGCCCGCAGTCCCGACTGCAGGGGGGAAAAAAGGGGTTTGCGATGGTCTGATTCTTGCCTCACTGCAGTCGCATCCCAGCAGGCTGAGAGTCAGGGCATCCCCGTGCTGGCGATGATGTATGATATGGAACAGCCCCAGGTTGGGTTTCTCTGTTCTCTGCAGCATTGGCAGCTGCTGTGAGCAGAGGATGCCCGAAGGAGCCTAGAGGAAGGGGATCCGGGGCCGTGTTGCAAAAGCAGATAAACTTTCACGTGGGCTGTAATTTGACAGTGTGGGGGGTGGAGCGGGCGGGGAAACAGGAGGGCAGCGTTTTGGTGTTTGTGGTGGCGGGATCTGGATTTTCAGATGGATGCCCCCCTGGTGCCTGGGTGCAGGAGGGTGTCGGCAAGGCATGTTGTAAAAGCACTCTACCCGACGCAGCTTGTTTTGCTCATCCGGCGGGGATGGGCCTCTTGCTCAGCCCTCGGAGCTCAGTGCCGTAGAGGGGGCTGCAGGCCCCAGAGCTGCCGTGGAGGTGTGTGTGATTTTGTTTATTTGTGTGCATGTGTGTGTGTGAGAGAGAGAGCACACTTAGAGTTGATAGTGAACCAGTGTTCTGGGACTGTCGTTTATTGAAGGTTAATTCGTGAACGATGTTTTGTGTCCATGGTTGTAAGAATATTTTATGGTGAAAAAACGAAAAGCTAGGATGTGGTAGTTAAAGCTTAGGGCTGGGATTTGGGAAATCCATTTTCATTATCCCTCATAAAGTTATGAACTCCGCTGGCTGACCTTGGGCCAGCCATCCTTTCTTGGCTTGATCTACCTTGCAGGATTCTTGTCAGGATAAAAGAAGGACCCGGTGCCTTCTCCCGAGGTCCCTGAAGGAATGTTTGTGGGCCAGACAGACAGACATGTAAATAATGAAATAGATAAACAGTAAAACTTCACATACAAATTCCGGAATCCATTAGAGCTAAAAATTCTCAAAGTTCTGGGCCTCTCTCTCTCTCATTGTTATTTTGCTCTCTCTCTCTCTCTCTCAGTCCTTTAATTTTGTTGCGGTTAAATTCTTATGCTTGACTGACGATGGGTTTATTTTCATTTTGTCTTGAGCCCGGCTCAGCTCCTTACTTTTAAACTCTGGGAGACCATTGTAGACACTATTGAGACCAACCCAGTGTGACCTTTCTCAATGGCATTGTTCTCTTCTCTTTCAGGAGTGAATTGCTTGGCCTACGATGAAGCTATAATGGCCCAGCAGGATAGAATTCAGCAGGAGGTGAGCTCTCAGAAACACAGAGGTTGGCTTGCTTTGTGTTCTGGTGCTTGTTGATGGCAAGGGACTGCCGAAATACCAGCTCTTTCTTCAAAATTTGCAAAGATCCAGAAAAAAAGTGTACAGATGTCCTAGACTTCATTGTATTCCCTGTGTTGTCCTATCCTAGTGTCAGTCCAGAAAGCCCTCCTAATTTGTGCTGTGACTGTGCCCATAATTCCTTAGCTATGACAGCCGTTCTTAAAACTAAGGGATTAAAGAAACCTTGGTGTTTTGGGTGTCTTGCAACTGACTTCATCGGACTGTGGTGCCCCTGGAAGAACGTTGCGTCCTGTCGGGCCCTCAAGGCCTTCCTGTTATCTTGCAAGTCAGGCCCTTCCCCCTTCTCTTGGTGGGGTGAAGATATTAAGCCTGGTCTTAAATTAGTTTTTTTTTAAAATAAGTTTTATTGGTGACAAAAGATTTAAAATTTACAAGTCAATTCTTATACTTTTTCATAACTATAATTTAATAAATTAATATAATATAATAAATATTTCACAAATACTGTATTTATTATATATTATAATAATATAATAAATATTTCACATAGAAAGACTATGTATTAGTTGTATTCAACTTTGTATAGATTTCAACTGGAGGACACTTTACATTGATATTTTTGATTTCTTTGGGGCTGCTCTCTTAGCATTGATGATTCTTTCCAGAATTTTCTAAACTGGATTTTAGAATCCAAGGGTTTTGTGTGTGTGAGTCTGTGCGTGGGGTTAATGGAGACTGTATACTCTATGAAAGGATACCCATTATGCATTAAGATTCTCCCTCTCTCTTTTCCTGTCTTACTGTCATCAGTATTTTTGTTTGTTTGTCCAAAGTTGCCATTACTGATACCTACTCCATCCGTGTGCTTATGGATGGTTTTGGCACCCACTTTCAGATTCTCAAGCTGTCTGTTTTAATTGCTAACAACAGTATATTAATCAGGTAGAAAATAGAAATAATTCTCCATTGACTGACCACTTATTTCATTAATTTGCTCTGTTAGATCTTGCCAGTATTTGTGTACCTTTACACAAGGGTAAAGGGTTCCTTTGGCTTTGCATTCTGTCCGGCCCAACCGTGATGTTTCCTTACAGTATTTTGAAAGCTTTACTGGACTGTGGTGTCATCTATAAATTATTTTTAGAGTTAATTCTCATACATTTCCGTCTAAATCTAAGAAAGCTTTTTTGGCTCTAGATGAGTGTCTGGTGTCAGTAATGGACTGGATGAGGCTAAAAAAAAAGAAACTTAATCCAGACAAGAGAGAGGTGCACCTGTTCAGTCAAAAGGCAGGCCAGGGAATAGGGATGCAGCCTGTGAGGGGTTGCACTCCCTCTGAAACCACAGATGCACAGTTTGGGAGTATCTGAGCCCGCATGCCCAGGATTCAGTGGACACCAGGAGTATATATTTGCACAGTTAAAACCCGTGTTACATCCTGGCTGAGTTACTATAATGTGTTCTTTGGAAGGTGTTCAGAAACTTCAGTGGGTCCAAAATGCTACAGTGAGATGGTTAATGGGCTGGATGCAGGGATCACATAACCTTCCTGTTACAAGCAACTCCCCTGGCTGCCGATCTGTTTCCAGGCATAATTCAAACTGCTGGTTTTCACCTATAAAGCCCTAAATGGCTTGTGCCCCTACCTATCTCAAGGAAGGACTGTGTCTCCCTTTATGAGCCGGCCTGGGGGATAAGATCATTAAGAGAGACCTTTGTTTTAGTCCTACCACCTTCACAGGTATATTTGGTGGGGGCATGGGGGAGGGCCTTTTCTGGGGCTGCTCCCAGACTCCGGGACTCCCTCCCACAGGAGGCCAGACTGGCCCCGTCTTTGCTGTCCTTCTGCAAACAGGCAAAGACTTTTCTCTGCAGAGAGTTTTTTCCTTTCTGAGTCCTGAGCGGGGCGGAGTGTTGCGCCTTGTTGCTTTGAATGTGTTTTTGGTGTTGATTACTATTTCTGTATGTGACAGTTGTTTGATTCTTTCAAAAGTATTTGTATATATACTGTTTTTAGCTTTTAAATATTGCCTTTTAATAATGTAAGTCACTTTGGATCTTTTTCACTGAGAAAGGCAGGTAAAATATTTTACATCTCTCTCTCTCTCTTGCTGGTTAATGGACTGTGGGCTGGGGAGGTCTAAAATTGTGTTGTTGAGCACCATTGAATTGAGTATTTAAATATGTTTCTCAGGGTATATTTTGCCACTTCTGAGTGTCCTTATTTTGAATCTCCTAACCATATCATTTTGTGTCCTTTCTACTATCATTTGCACAGCAGCATATTTCTTTGAACTGTGTTAGTGGCTCTCAAAAATCTGTATTTTGTGCTGGGTTGGTTATTTTTTTCTTTTTGTTTTTTGTCTGTTTGTTTTGGTACAGCTGTAACTTGTGCTAAATGGTAACCAGTTGGCTTGTATGCTTTCTAGTTTTAAGTTTCACTTCCTTTGTTTTGATAACATCTCGATAATACCTTTGATTACAGACTAGTCTTAAATGACTGATTAAAGTTAGGGATAGCCAAAGTATGAATCATGAACTGGATTGAGCTTCAAGGCCATCATATAGTGGATAGGGTGACCCGAGTGTGAATCCCCACTTGCCCATGGATACTCGTGGGTGGGTGGGGGGCACAGGTAAAACCAACCCTTAAATATCTCACTTATTTTGAAAGCCATATAAGAGTTGCTGTAATACAGGTGTGACTTAACACAGAACCAACTTCCTCCAGCCCCAAATGGGGGAAGGGGAAATAGGCAATTGTGATCCTAGAAATTTCTAGTGTGCGCCATTAGCAATGTTCCCACTATGTTGTGCGTGCTTGCCCAGAGCTCCATTGTGGTTGCTCATGGGCAGCCGGTTTGTTTGCTTCCCCTTTTCAAACGAAGCCCTGCCCACCCTTACGCACGCAGAGCGAGGCTTCCATGCGGTGGGACTTAGAGGGAACATTGACCCTGAGCCATTGTGGGCTATTTCCCCATCCCCAGACCTATTTTAGGCCCAGGCATGCAACGGAGTGAGCTCCCGTCGCTTGTCCCAGCTCCCGCCAACCTAGCGGGTCGAAAGCATGCAAATGCGAGTAGATAAATAGGGACCACTTCGGTGGGAAGGTAACAGCGTTCCGTGTCTAAGTCGCACTGGCCATGTGACCACGGAAAGATTGTCTTCGGACAAACGCTGGCTCTATGGCTTGGAAACGGGGATGAGCACCGCCCCCCTGGAGTCGAACACGACTGGACAAAAACTGTCAAGGGGAACCTTTACCTGTACCTCCTTTTTCAAAATGCAAACTGACTGTGTGTGTGGGGGGGGGGTTTCAGTACTGGAAGCCCCTCCCCATTAACCCTCAGGGAAGGTGGCCCTAAATGGCAGTTTGTGCCCCCTAGAAAGGAACGTGTCTGTGATCAGCCACGTCTTGCTCCAGATAATTTTGCGTGAAGGAGGAGGCTCAGCCCCTGTTCTAGGAGGGGGGGTGCAGTTCTCCAGCATCCCGCGGAAGCTGCCTCTTGGCTCTTGGAATTTGCCTGCCTTTGACTTGAGCCACCTTTTGGTTTTCCTAATTCGTGCTCTTTCCCGAACAAGCGTTGGCGGAGGTGGTTGCTCTAGCAACTAAGTCATATCTATGTTCAGTGAAATTAGGCCTTTCTACCACCTGAGAACCTCATCCAGAACTTTGAACCATGCAGCTGACGTGCTTTCTGCCCTGCAGGCTCTGCTTCTGCCCCCATAAGAGCCCAAGGCATGTCTGTCTTGTCTGGCATTTCTGCCCCACAGTGGCTTTCCATAGGTCTGTGGGAAGCCCACCAGCAGGCATGCCGGCAGCAACTCTCTCCTGCTTGCGCTCTCCAGCATGTGGCATGAAGGCATGCTTTCATGTAATAGTTAGGGTTATTTCTCATGACCAGTAGCTTTATTTCCGAGGAATTAGTTTAACTTTAACTTTATTTTTATTTTATTTCATATATCTTACTTATGTTGACAGCCGTCACTGCTCTTTGGGGAAGTGTATTCCATGATTTTAACCTTACGTTGTGTGATCAAGCAATTCCTTTTCTTGAATCGTCTTCCACCTTGCATCTTTCTTGGATGCCTGGCCTCTCGTATCCACTGGAGGCCGCAGAGCTCAGCTGGGCTGCTAATAAAAGACATTTTGGAGCTCACCCATCCAAAGGGTCCCCCTAAGCCGGAGGTGGCTGGGTGGCACAGAACAGCCGCAAGAACAAACAGAGCTCAGAAAGTTACACTTTAAAACGAGATTGCTGCAGTGCTTCCTTTCGGCAGTTAGTTGTTATTGTTGGTGTGATTGTGGAAGTCATTTCTTGTGTCATGAATGATTAACACATTTCTTTGACTTGAACGGGAGGCCGAAAATAAAGGAGGGCTCCCCCTGTATCCCTCTGGTGGCAAATTCTAACATCGCCCCTTGGAAGGACTTTTTAAAACCCCACAAAAGATTACACAAAATAGCATTTCCCTTGTTACTCACTTTTTTAAAAAAAAAAAAAGGCTGAAATGTGTGTCAAAATATCTTCCAAATAGCTTAAAGTGTCCTCTAAAAGAAATGTAGGTATCTATGAGATAGTTCTAAAAACTACTGTACCGGTGTAAGTGCCTGCCACATTACTCGTTTACTCAAAAGGTAGCTAGCTGGAGGTGAGTACGTTACTTGTTACAATGGCAAAAAGCTGCTCCCCATCTGTTTTTAGTTCACCAGGTATAATTTTCTATGTCATTTGTGAAACTTTTGTTTGATACCTTTTCTCCTCATGTAAGATTATTTGCTGTGAACTTACTCCTTGTCCTTTCGCATCAGAAACAGATGCCGCCCGGCCCAGTCGCTCTCACCCGTTGCTTGTGGAAAGCGCTGTCCCTGCTCACTGAGTTCCCGTCACCCAAGGAGGGGCCCTTCCAGATGTTGTAGGAACCCCCCCTGTCAGCGCTTCCGTTGGGGAGGGGTGAGGGAGGTGGTCGTCCAGCAGTTTCAGGGGGCTGCCCATTTCTGACTTAATGCTGGTGTTATTTATCTCACCCTTGCTGTGGTCAAACCAGCTACATTCTGATAACCCTTCTGCACTCCACCCTGACACGCTTAAAATCTACAGATTTGGGGAAAGTAGCATCTTGCTGGGCTTCTCCATCACCCCTTCCCATGAACATCCTGCCTTTCTGAGTGGTTCTAGGGAGATGAGAAATGTACTGACAACTTTGTGATGTTGTGCTAGGGCTTGACGCAAGTATTTGGTGGTTGCCAGTTGACGAGCATGCATACATGCGCCTGCACTCCGATGCCAGTCATTTCTTACAATTATTGACTTGATTATGTGGTTGCAATATCACTGATCTCCTCCCCTCCCTCCCTCCCTGAAGTGAATAAAGGACATGGAAAAATACAGCCTTTGCCAAGAGACCCATGTACAGTGGTGCCTCGCTTGACAATGTTAATTCGTTCCAGCGAAATCGCTGTAGAGCGAAAACATCGTCAAGCGAAATAAAACCCATTGAAACGCATTGAAAACCAGTTCAATGCATTCCAATGGGCTGAATACCTGCTCATCCAGCGAAGATCCTCCATACGGCGGCCATTTTCGGTGCCTGTATAGTGAGGAATCTGTCTTAGAAAACGGGGGGGGGGGGGGGCATTTTGAAACCCGACGATCAGCTGTTTGCTGATCGTCGTAAAGCAAAAAATCGGTTTCCAAAACAGGGAACCGATCAACGTGAAGCGAAAAAACCCAATCTAAACATCGTTTTGCGATTGCAAAAACTTCAACGTTAAGCGGATTCATCATTAAACAATGTAATCGTCCAGCGGGGCATGACTGTATAGATAGAAATTCAGTGTTGTGTTCCCTATATAGTACTAGGCAGGAGCAGGGAGATGGACTCTCCCATTCACGTGCATCTCACATACCAAAATATTTCTTTTCAGATTGCCATCCAGAATCCATTAGTCTCTGAAAAGATGGAATTGTCAGTCCTATACAAAGAATATGCCGACGATGACCATGTCTATCAACAGAAGATCAAAGTAAGTAAGGGAGCCGGTCGCTTGCATCCACCTGTACAGATTGGAAAGACCAGCAGCAACAGTGAGAGGATTGGAGCAGGCTAGGAATACAGCTTCAATCATCTACAGCCAGCACTGTGTTAGCTAGGAAGGATGACAGGCTGTAATCACATACACAGTGAGGTTACCGGCTGCATTAGAACCTTTTCTCTGCATTGAAAAGTTAAGAATGTTGGCCTGCAAAGCTGGGGCAGGGAATCACTAAGGGAGGGTCTGAGTAAAGATATATGAAACTGAGGACAGTGTGAAGGAGGTGGATAAGAATCTGTTAGGCTCATAATATTGTAATTGGAAGTTGCCCAGTGGAACAGACAGGTCAGTAGATTAGGGACAGGCAGAAGTACAAGTCTTTGCACACAGCATATTAAATTCACAAAAGTTGTCTCTGTGCAGTGTAGCTGTACGTGGATTTTAAAATGGGCTTATATGAATGTGTAGCTGGCCGGATAGCTCAGTGAGTTAAGTGTCTGGCTGCAGAGCCAGAGGTTGGGACTCCAATTCCCCTCTGTGCCTTCTGGGAAAGGAGCCAGCCTGTGTGGGCTTGGGCAGTTCAGTTCTTAGAATTGTTGTTGATCACAAGGCTGTCATTCAGATGCAGATGCAAAAAAAGGCAAATCCTATTTTAGGCTGAATTAACCATAGTATCGTCTCCAAATCAGGTGTGCTAGTTTCCCTCTATGCAGCACTAGCTAGGCCTCATCTTGAATACTGTGTCCAGTTCTGGACACTACATTTTAAGAAGGATGCAGACAAACTAAAGCTGGTTCAGAGGAAGGCAACAAAGATGTTCGGCGGACTGGAAACTAAGCCCTGTGAGGAAAGACTGAAAGGGACTGGGCATGTTTAGTCTTGAGAAAAGAAGAGTAGGGTAGCACCTTTCAAATACTTGAAAGGCTGTCATTCAGAGGAGGGGCAGAGTCTGTTCCCACTCATCACAGCGTGTAGAACCACATAATAATGGACTCAAATTACAGGAAACCAGACCATGGTTGAATTTCAGGAAAAACTCCCTTACTGTTAGAGCAGTACAACAATAGAACCTGTTACCTCAGGAGGCGGTGAGTGCTCCAACACTGGAGGCATTCAAGAGACAACTAGGCAGTTGTCTTGTCAGGTATATTTTGACAATTTCTTTGTTGAGCAAGGGATGGATTTGATGGCCTTAGAGGCCCCTTCCAACTCCGTTATTCTAGGATCCTATAAGGTTAACAATAGGGCTGGGGAACATGTCGTCCTTTTTATTGTGTTGGGCTTCCTCTCTCCTCATTCCTCACCCTTGACTGTGTTGACTAAAGCTGAGGAACATTGCAGTCCATGTGTTCCCCAGTCCTGAACGGAGAGACGCCTCAATTCCAGAGACAGAGTTTACCTGAATCCCTGTTGCAGTAGGGGTGAAAAGTAGGGCAGGGTGATACTGTTTGGACGTTGAGCATCTGAGCTTTCTGGGGAAATGGGTCTTGGCACTGTTGGAAAGAGGGTGCCGGATTTGTTGGGAGCCTTGGCCAAATCCAGAAGGACTCTTTTGATGCTCTCGGACTCAGGATAGGAAGAGGCTGAAATATTGGAGGAAGAGTGCTGTGGCTTTGTGGTTGGTAGCCATGTGCCAATGCTGCCAGTGGCTGTAAAAGACTTTGTAACATGCTTAAAAATGAAGTTCTGGTTGAATTCTAAGCTAGCCTATGTTCAGATCTGTGTAGGGCAGGCTTAAGTGGCCAAAGGGAGGCAGCGCCAAGTCCTGCTGTGGGTTGCTAAACTCCTTGGACACGAACCCATCTCTGTTCCTCTCATTTCTCCCACACAGGATCTTCTGAAGAAGTATTCATATATACGGAAGACAAGGCCAGACGGCAATTGTTTCTATCGGGCGTTTGGCTTTTCCCACCTTGAGGCTCTGTTGGAAGACGGCAAGGAGCTACAGCGGTAGGACATGGGAGGGAGAGGACCCCAGTGGTCCAACACTTTGGACCTGTTGGCGCTTGCAATAGAGTAATGCTGGTGCGGGCTTGTGTTTTGTTTTCTTTGTTTTTGTCTTTATTATTGCCCGTAGCTTCAAAGAGGTGGCTGCCAAAAGCAAGGAAGTGTTGGTCTCCCAGGGCTTCACGGAATTCACCATTGAGGACTTCCACAACACGGTAAGAGCCCCCTCCCGCGCCCTGAGGCCTCAGCCTTTCCCAACCTGGCCTTCTCCAGATGTGTCGGGACTACAGATCTCGTCATTCTTGGCCAGCAGGGCCCTGGGCAGTGTTGACTGGATCATAGCTGGATCATTGAGTAGACCCAAACGCATCTGGGAGGCCTGAGGATGGAGACTGTTACTTTAGCAGAAAGAGGAATGTGTGGAGTCTGGGTCAAGAACCAGGCAAGACATTGCTGAGGTCAACAGAATGTGGGAGTAAAGGTGAATGACCTTCAAAACTTCCGTATCTTTTGTTTTAGTAGCCATTGTTCTGGAGTCTTTTTTGTTTGTTTGTTTGTTCGAGTTTTGTGTCTTCTCCCCTTACCAGTTACTGGCAGTTCTTAAATCTGTTTGTGGCCCTTTTAAATGCATGTTCTCTGCAGAACATGATTCTAGCCAAATTATACACCCGGGTATCAAAAATCCAGTGAAAAGTTATGAAGCTGTGTAGCTAAGAGTTGGGAGGCCCTGTGTTTGAATGCTTGACTTTCTCTCCCCCTCCTTTCTCATGGACAAAATGGTATTTAGGCCTAGCTATGCTGGCACAGAACAAACGCCGTATGTTTTGAAGGTGATCTGCCTCAAGTTAAGAAATGCCGTAGGCAGTGTCTGTTGCATGCTGGGTTTTGTGACTCAGTGTGCAGCTGAAAATGTCGGCAGTGATTTCTGAACTTGGGACAATTTGTCTCGAAACGTCACCCTGTTTGCATAGCTGCTCAAGAGGATTTGGGCCTTATCGTAGGCATAGTTCAGTGGGTGCTGCAGGAGGTCCCAAACCTTTGCTCAGACCAGTCTGTGGTCAGCAGTAATCCCCTTTGATCGTGACAGGACCTTTTCTCTCTAAATTCATATTGTGGTCTGTATAGAAGCCACATGTATTTTATTTTTACACCACGTTGCGTTTTCTGGCTCTGCCCGCTCGGAATATAGAATGTTGATATTTTGCCATCTCCTGGAACTCGTGGCGGAAGAAGAAGATGCCTCCCTAACCCAGACATTGGAAATGTTTTGCAGTCCAAGTGAAAGAGGTTCAAATAGGCACAACTATAAACACCTGGCGTGTTTGATCAGTAAGGAAGAAATGGAGGCTTGAACCTTTGAAAGGGCTGCATTTTCTGAGACCATGAGAAATCACGCCCTTTATGCTTGCGGGTTGGTGGGGGCGGCTTTTGTGGCTCTACACGTGGTCTTGGAACAGAGCTTCCGTCACTCTCCACTGAGTCGGCTGGTCTAGGCTTGGGTGCAGAGTCTGTCCACCTCTGGTCTGGAGGGAGCCCCTGCTCATGTGTAAGTGAATGTTGGGTCAAGAAGTCCTCATTTCTTGTCTACCCTCAGTGTGCTGCCAATCACCGTGGAAACACAAGATTTTCCTTAGCAGGGCTTCCCTCTCTCCCCCCCCCTTTTATTTTTAATTTTTACTCTCTCTGCACCCGGCATCCTTCATCACAATCCAGCTGGGTTTTGTCATGGGTGGAAGGACAATGTGCCGTCCCTTTTTGCATTTTGCTGGCTGTGCGCCAGGCCCCACGTGCCACTGCCTGACTCCAACCAAGCCATTTCGGGCCCACTACGGTGAACATGTGGAAGAATGGCTCACCCCGCTTCTGCCATTGCCTTTCCACAAGGACTCAACCCAACAGAACTGCCATAGGGTGGCCCTCAGTTCTTAAACACCTGCAGCCCTTTAGCCTTTTCTCACAGCAAAACTCCTCCAGGCCGCTGGGAAGGGTGTTTGACCGCAACTGTGTTATTTCTATCCAAAGAGACAAGCTGTTTGCGCCACCCACCCTGGACCCTTTCCTTTAGCTTTGGCTGCTGTTTTCCTTTGCAGTTCATGGATCTCATAGAGCAAGTGGAGAAGCAGACCACTGTGTCAGACCTGTTGGCCTCCTTCAACGACCAGAGCACCTCAGATTACCTTGTCGTGTACTTGCGGCTCCTGACGTCGGGATACCTGCAGCGTGAGAATAAGTTTTTTGAACACTTCATCGAGGGAGGACGCAGCATAAAGGAGTTCTGTCAACAGGTCAGGAGGACCGGGGGGGGGGGGCTGGGAAGGGAAGCCTTCAGGGTGGAGGGGATGAGCCCCGAGGCTGATCTGGCCCTTCAGCTTTTTCTCGACTCTCAAAGAGGATGTTCCTCACGACCCAACAATGTTCCAATGTGGAAATTGTAAACGTGCTGTCTTCCAGAATTTCTGATCATTGGGGGAAAAAAAGAGAAGAGCAGGATGATATGTGCCCAGCCTGCTGGCGGAAGACCCTCAGGCAGGCCTTCTAGTTCCCGGAGAGAGAACCTCCTTTGTGCACAGCTGGCCCCTTTAGTGGTAGAAAGGCTTTCCTGCTTGAGAGTCTCCCCCCACTGCACTAGAGGCCTGGTGCTGATCAGGCCAAGCCTGTGAGTTCTAGGCCCAGTGGCCTTTTGGAGGTGGAGGCTTCCTCCTGTCAAGAGGGCTCGTCATTCGATGGTAGAGCTCCTGCGGTTTGCACACAAGGTCCCAGCGTCCCCAAAGGGGCCTGAGCCGAGATAGCTGTGCAAACGTGCTGGGAAGCCTTGGCTGTCCCAGGAGGAAAGCACTTACATTAGTGGACTGACAGGGTGTAAAAGGCAGCTCTCTTGTGTTCTGGTTGGTCATCATTGCATGGAATATAAGCAGAGCCACCTCACCTAAGTTACCTGCCTCGTCCAAGCCCTCTTAATGTTTGGTAGTGGGAATGCTGTGCCGTGAATGGTTTAGTGTAGGCCTTAAAGTCGTAACTTGATGGGCAGGTTTACCGTGGACTCTATCCAGCCTTGGTTCTGTCTTCATCAGTATCTGGCACAGAGACCGGGGAGCCCTCGGATACACACACAAGGCTCTTGTGCATTTTGTGTGGTTGTGAGATTCCCCAAGCCAAGCACAGAGTAGAGTAGGTGGCCTCCTGGAAATTGGCCTGGTGACATTTTTTTACCGTCATGTGTGTCGTTCCTGGGATGACAGGATTGCTGAGGTGCCTGGAGCGTGGCCCATGGGAGCGTGGGAAGCTCAGGGCAAGGGGTTTACGGGGCGCAGTTGGGCTGGGCTGGGCGGCCCCTGGCAGCCCCTGCGGGCGAGACCTCACCCTGCCTGTGCCTGCCCTCTCTCTCTCTCTCGGCAGGAGGTGGAGCCCATGTGCAAAGAGAGCGACCACATCCACATCATCGCGTTGGCCCAGGCCCTCAACGTCTCCATCCTCGTGGAGTACATGGACCGGGGCGAGGGCGGGACCACCAACCCCCACGTCTTCCCTGAGGGCTCGGAGCCCAAAGTGTATCTACTGTACAGACCAGGACACTACGACATCCTGTATAAATAGAGGGCGGGGCAGCCTGGCTGGTGAGCCACGCCCCCTTTCTTCTCTCTCTCTCTCTCTCTCTCTCTCTCTCTCATATCTTCCGTCTTGCCCACGTTTCCCCGCCCACCCGCCGGGCAGCATCGTCTGTGGTTGTAAATGGTGATCGCTCTTGCTGACATCTCGCTCACTTGGTTTGTTATTATTATTATTATTTTCTCCTTTTGTTGTTACACTTACACACTTCTGTGTTTTATTAAAGGGGATGCCGGTGAAACAGTCTTCCTTGCTCGTAGCCTCTCCCTGGTGCTTATTTTTTTTTGGGGGGGGTGAGTGGACCTCCTTCTCTCCCTTCTAGGGCAGCCCCTGGGAAGCAGAGCGTCTGGCGGCTGATCACCCTTTGGTACAAGCCCCTGCTTGCAAAGTATGTGGCAGCCAATAATGGTCTTTTGACAGATTCCTTGTAAGGCATCCGCCCATCCCTGCAGAGTCTGGCAGCTGCCACGCTGGAGGCCAGAGCTGTTTTAAGCGGCAGGACCCTCGCCCTCAGGCTTGCAAAGGTGACCTCTGGGGAGTAGGCCCCCTCCACCACACCCCCATAGCCCCCATCCAGGCTTCCTTGCTTCTGTCTAACTCTCTGCCCATTTTTGCACCACTCAATGGATGCAGAAGAAGTCTGCGCCTGTTACGTATTTCTGACCAAATTAACTGGCATAATTTTCAAGTTTAGGATTAGGATTTGCTCAGCAGGGAACCGTCCGTTTTTAATTTTGTTTAATCTCTGAAGAGTGCAATTTGTTGCAGGGGCTTTCCCCAGTAAGGGGCAGTAACATCGGAGCCTGTTTGAGCCTCTGACGACCCAGAATCGGAGGACTGCTGCTATTGCTCGGTTGTGGGGCCACCCTGTCAGTCTGGGCAGCGGACTCCATATTTCCGTTAAGCAGCTCTCTCCAAACGGGAAGCTGCTCATTGCAAGATCCAGAAGGAGCCCCTTGTTTTTGCTACTGATGCTCAGCAGAGGGAAGGAATGAGGAGGATTTGCCCTTGCAGAGTTTCAGGACTGACTTGGGAGGTGGAAGGGAGACAGGCATCTATGTCACCACAGGCTTCACAACGTGAGAAGGTGCCCATCCATGCTTCCTGGGGGTGTTGGGGGGTTAGGATAAACCTTGTACTGTAGTAGAATCATTTTTCATTTGTTCTGCATCAGGCTTCAGGGGTGTTGTGTTACATTTCTCTGCAGGAGGAAAACTGTGCCTGAACTCCTGTTGTCCAACTTGTCACATGGTATTTGGCCCTTTCTAGTATTTGTATACCTATTGTTTTTAGCTTTAATATTGTCTTTTAATGATGTTGGCTGCCTTAGGCCCTTTCTTACAAGAAAGACGGGGTAAAATTTAAAATAAATAAACTTCATGCAGTGTAAGGCATCAGCCGCTGTTGTTTTTCAGGTACTTGAAGGTTCCAAGACCACAGGATCGGGTGGGGAGAATGATCTTAGGTTTCTGAAAATTGCTCACTGCCAGGATTTTTGGAAATCAAAGGCTCATTCTTGCAGCCCGCGGTTCCCAGCAGCTTCCCTTTGACAAAAAGGAGCCATAAGAAGCTCTGGAGCCTTCCTGGAGGTTGGCATTGGAAACTTTCAATTCTTGAAAAACATTGCCGGGCTCACGTGGCCTAAAGTGGCACAAGAGGATTTCAGCCCATCTGTCATAAAGGGGGTGAGGCTAAGAACTTGTTCTCCTCTGTAGTCTTTTAAGAGTGTGTCCCTTCTAGTTGCAATCACGTGTAGCAGCTTTTTTTGCCCTAAACTTCTACTCTGGCAGATTTTAGCAGATGCTTGTTACTCTGTGACATAAACCCTGCCTCAGATTTCTGCATGCACTTTCTCTCCTTCCCTCTTCTCTTACCCAGCCTTGCTCTTTAAGTTGATCCATATTCTATCCGTGTCTCTTCCTGCTGGTGGTGGCAGTCTCTCTGTGGAGCTTTGTGTATGTGTGAGTGAGTGAGAGACTGAAAGAGAAGAAATTGCTATTTGGATTCTCCTGAAGAGATAATGCAGGGAATTAATTAATACAGTCCTGCTTAGGAGCAGCTGGAGAGGGTGGGAGGCTTGGGCGGGTGGTTTGCCTTTTCCCTGCTGTCGAGATCGCTTTCCTGTTACTCTTGCTTCCCTTCCCTGTTGTTCGCTTTTTTCCCCCTGCTAGTTCCAAGGCTGGAGCAAGAAGCTACTGTACCTGCTTGCTTTTGAAGTGCCAGGAGCTTGAGCCAAAGATGGAGAAAGGATTGCTACTTGTCTCGGGTCCAGCGAGCCTTGCTAGTGTTCTGCTAAAGCAGAGGGGGCATGCTGGGTGAATTTTTTTGTTATTATTATTATTTTTAGCACCTCTCTCTCATTTTCCCCCTCCAGTGGCTGAGTGGGGAGTTCTAGGCAAGAAATAGCTGCTCAGGATGTTACCAAAATTGGTTGATTACACTTCAAAACTGTTCCGTGCCTTTTGGCCAAAGCAATCGGTGGCCTTTCTGAGGGACGATACTTAAGCAATCTGTAATGAAGTTCTCCTTCTGTCTGGTTCCCAGATCCACTCAATTTCTGAGGATAAGATGGGGGAAAGATCCAATACAGTAAGAGATCATGTACAAATATTCAGCCTTCCATCTTTTCCTCAGTAGTTAAGTGGAGCCGAGAACCATTCGAAAGAGAGTTTCATTTCATGTTGCTAAATTACTGCCTCTGAAGGCAGCCTTAGATGGCTTTGTCTGAAATGCTTTAGGCAGGTGTTAAAGTGGAATAAAACTATTTTTCTTACCATCCTGAGAATTTGCCTCCCTCCCCCCCCCCCCCAAATTTGGATCCACTGGATGTTACCAGTTCCGTTCAGCCTCCCTCCTCCTTGCACCCGGCACTCTCTTGTGCCAAGCCCTCTTCCCCTTCCTCCGTGCAAAGGGACCGCTTGCGACTGAGGTTGGTCTCCCCCCCCCCCCCCCGCAGGCCCCATAAATTTCAGAAGAGGCTCAATTGGGCTTATGCAGGCATGTTTTTTATTCCAGGATGCAGCCATTTCCAGATGTTACACTAGCCATGGGGGTGTTTTTCCTCCCCCGCTTTGCTTCTGCTCCCCTCCGGTGTTTTGTTCTGCAGGGCTCACAGGCGGGAAGGTATGGGGCCTCCGGCGGCAGCATCTGGTGGGAGGAAAGAGCAAAAGGTCAGGCCTCGGATGGAAAGACTCCCCTTTGCCAGGACCCCAGGATGCTTTATGAGTTGCAGTCACTTTTGGGGCCTATGGGTCCCTCCCTCCGCCACCACCACCCCAGCCAGCCAGGGGGAATGGCCCTTTGTTTTGGGAGTTGTAGTCTTGAAGACATGACGCTGCCTCACCCGCCAGGCTCTGAGCAGGACCTGTGCTTGGCCCCTGCATTTCCTTGGCAGGGGAGGGGAGGAGGCCAGCAGAGGCGCAGGCGAGCAGGAGCCGAGCAGAGCCAGGGAGGGAAGTTAAGGAGCCGGGCACCAAACAAGCCTTCGGTTAGTGAAGGAAAGGAGGGCTGGCTCTCCAGCTCCCTCCACACAGCCGCGGCCTGGCCTGGCTGGCGCTGCCACCTTGGCACCATGCAGAAGACGAGTCAGACGTTGTCTTGGTTCTTGAGTTGCATTTCGTCTTCCACTCCCTGCCGTTTGTCCCCCTTTGCTTTTGCAGAGCCAGGCGGCAGCCTCCATCCCTCCCTTCTCCCCCCCCCCTTCGCTTCTTGTAAGACCTGCGTCTTCCCCGGTTCTGAGCCTCACCTTCCAAGGTGGAAAAATCCTTGCCTCTCCATTGGGACTCCTTCGGGTCCCTAAGACCTCGTTCCCTTCTCGGACAGGAACACAAGCCTGGCTTGCGGTCCACTGTCTCGATGGTCCTTTGCTTTTTACACCACCTCGACCCCCCTTCTGCTCAACCCGAGGAGGGGGGGCCTCTCTTCACTGCTCTGCACCTCCTTCCCAAGATTGCCAAGAGGACCCAGGAGTCCTGGCTGCATCAGCCCCTTAACGTTGGGGGACCCTGTGGGCAAAAGCACCCGACTCTAGAATTTTTTTAATTTTTTGCTCATAAATTGGTTTGTGGGATGAGACTGGATTTCTTTTGTATAAGGACCGTGCACTTCGGTGTGTAGAGATGACCTGATATCCTCCACCCGTTGGTGCTTGCCATTTTTAGTGGAACATGAAAGAGCCCCCCCCCCGAGCAACATTTGGGTGGGAAGGGTGTGAGTCAGAAAAGGGTACAGTGAGGAGGGGTGTGACTCGGCGCCCCAGTCGTTGTTACAAGAAAAACTGGAGCCCCTTAGAGCTGTTTTTAAGCAAAACAGGAAAAATGCCACAAGACCCCCCGTCCTTGATCTCCTGGCTCTTAGGTTGCTTGGGCTGAATGAAATACAACTTTAACTAGCTCTGGTTAGTAGCATCGGAGGTTGCAAAAGCAGCCCATGCAGAAAATCCCACGGCATATACTGCGCACGGTGCAGGGAAGCTCTTACCCCTTTCTGAACAAGTGTGGGTCACGCTGGAAATGAGAGGACAGGAAGGTGAAGATCCCCGTCCAGGCCTTTCCCCGTCACCCTCCCCGAAGACCTGGCGCTTGGTGGAAGCCCAGAGGGACCTCCGCGGATGCCCGCGGGCAAGCACAGCGTCCTGGGAGACTCACCCGTGGGGAAGAAGCGGGGCAGCTTCTCCTTGTAGATCTCGTCGTCTTTCTCCAGGAAGACGCAGATGATGATGCGGTCCACCTGCCGGCAGGACGGATCGCAGTCAACAGAAGGCAAGTTCTGCCCTGTGACTTGCTGTGCTAGGCCAGCAGAGGTTGAGGATGAGGGGGACATTTCCCGACCACACACATCATGCTCTCTCGCTTGCTTTCTCTCTCTCTCTCTCTCTCTCTCTTTTTGGCAAGGGGGCCTCGGGAGAGGCCTGGAGAGAGAGCCCTGAGGAGGTACTTGGTGCCTCCCCGTTTTGAAATGCCCGAAAGCCTGCCCGTCAGCTGTCTTCCCTGCAGGGTGTTACAAAGATGTCTCTCCAAGGGCTTCTCCCTTCTGTTTTTCCACGGGAGGCCAGGGCTGATGTCTAGCATGGGAACAACGTGAGCAGCGCAGAGAGCAAAAGCAAGAAGAACCCCCCCCACCCAGCCCTCCCCTGTTCAAGAGGCCAGGCCAAGCAACGCAAGGCCACCTCCACCCCGTGCACCAGCCCCCTTTACCTTCTCCTTGTTGTCCTCTAGCCACTTGCGCAGTGTGTTGAGCACAATCTCAGCAGCGGCATCATTTGGGTATCCTGCAAAGAGGGGGGGGGGAAATCCCGAGGTTTTCTAGAGGATTCCCGTCAGGAGGCCAGGAACAGCCTGTCACTGCTGCTCCCCATTCTCCTCTCCTTCTTTGGTTTGTACTTACCAAACACGCCGGTGGAAATACAGGGGAAGGCCTGTGGGTGTAGAAAAGGGGCATTAGGGAAATGGCCTCTTATGGCTATGAGAGCAAATTAAAGGCAACTGGTGACCCACTTGAGAGGAAAGGGAGAGACTTCAGATGCCAAACAAAGAGGAGTTTATTCACTAAGAGAGTCCTGCATCAATTTTGTGGTTTTCTTGATGCACAAAACATTAATCCCACAGAGATTTGGCCGCCTATTTCTGAAATGTCATGAAGTGAGAACTCTGTGTGAGCACATCTAACTTTTCAAATTGTACAATTAAGAGATCAAAGGTCTTGGGCAGCAGCAACCGCTCTTGAAACCCCCGTCTTCAGCCATGAAAGGGTTGGGTGCCCTGTTGCTTTGCTGCTTCTGGTCCTGCTCGTTTTCAGCTAGCCAGCCCAGGTGTGGAAGAAGGTGGTGAGTCATGACCTCTGCGCATGCCCAGGAGCCTCCACCACTGCCAACTCTGAGAGAGGCTAGGGAAGGAACAAGCCAGATTAAGGCAGGATTGTGCAAGGCCCCATCCTTCATAGCTGCCGATCACTATCCTCCCAAGTCGACAGGTGCAATTCTATCTTTTGTACCGAGCCGCTCTTTTCTGAGCTCCATCCCTTTTCTCCGTCAGGGACCAGGAGAAGTGGAAGACGAGGACCGTGTGCTCCTTACATCATCAGGAAGGAACACAGAATTTAACACAGAGGCAGCCGTTGCTTTTGGGCACGGGGGAAAAGTTTAACGTCTCCCACTGTATGCAGGTTCTCAAGGGAGAACTGTGCAGCGTGGCTTGTTCTCCTCCTGGTCTGCTCCCCCTCCCTCCCCACCAGGCCCATTTACCCCCCAGCATCCTGGCTCTGCTAGTGGCCGGCTTTGCACTGCAAGAAATCCCACAAGCAGGAAGGGGAGGTGATTCTTTTAGCTGCCTGCTTTTGCTCCTCTGGTCCCACCCTGGCACATACGCGCGGAGGTTGGACTGTGAGCTATTGTGTGGTTAGGATGCCCTTCTGGCAGATAATCAGATTAATTTGTTTTAGCCACAGGTCTTCATGGTAATGACATATGTTTGTACTAGAACCGCAAAACAGGGACTCAGGATCAAAAGTATCAAATCCTTCATGCAGAAGACACGATTAAATCAGGCTGTGTGAACTTTAAAAGGTACCCAGAGTGACAGATTAAGATGCGCGAGACCTGCATTCAAGTCTCTGCTCAGCCAGATAAATGCACGGGAGGTGTCACTGGTAAAACCACTCCTTAAATATTTCAGTACGTTGAAAATGCTGTTGGGATCCCTGTTAAGTCAGATGCGACTTCACAGCATGTAGCTCACTTGAGCTCTTGCTTTAGATGCACTGAACATAACAGTCTTTTACATTTATCTACAGCCATCAGGGTGTGTGTCATCTCCCCCCCCCCCCGAGAACTCAGGACTCCTGGTTTTAGTTCTTGAGGGCAAGAGCCTCTGGCGCCCTTCTTGTCCCAGGGCTGAGATTGAGTCCACCTCAGGACAATCATCTGCCTTGGGGTCCAGGACAAAGACTTGCATTGGAGTGGGCAAGGTAAAGGTAAAGGTTCCCCTTGACAATTTTTGTCCAGTCGTGTTCGACTCTAGGGGGCGGTGCTCATCCCCGTTTCCAAGCCATAGAGCCAGCGTTTTGTCTGAAGACAATCTTCTGTGGTCACATGACCAGTGCAACTTAGACACGGAACGCTGTGACCTTCCCACCGAGGTGGTCCCTATTGATCTACTCACATTTGCATGCTTTCGAACTGCTAGGTTGGCGGGAGCTGGGACAAGTGACGGGAGCTCACTCCGTCACGTGGATTTGATCTTACGACTGCTGGTCTTCTGACCCTGCAGCACAGGCTCCTGCGGTTTAGCCCGCAGCGCTACCACGTCCCTGGAGTGGGCAAACATCAGCCTAAAGTAAGATGAGTGTGGTCTCTGGGGCCACAATGTGTCAATGGCCTCGGAAGCTGCACGGGTCAAACCCTTGTATGCGCCATCAATGCGCCACTCTGGAAGTTAACTGTTGCACGACTGGTTGGCGGGCAGCCCCTCTGACTGGTCCTAAGCAGAGTAGATGAACTTTAGGGGGTGCAGGACAGGCTGCATGACACACCGGCAGCTCTATCTCCCAAACGATCGAGCCCCGTGGCTCTCTTGAGGTAGCTGCCTCGCTCTGCCCAAAAGCACGGGCAGTCCTGATTCAGACCATTCTTTTATAAGGGGTCAGCCTGAAAAGTGCTCAAAGCATCACTTATTTTGGCCAGTTTCTGGCACTTGTGTGTTTGTGAGTAACAAGACAAGCAAGACGTTAGCAAAAGGAGATCACGTTTAAGCTTCACGCTTTTCAAAAAGGATAAACTACTGCATTGTTGAGTCCACAGCATGGTGGCACAACGGCAGGCTGTGTTTGGTCTTCTTGGGTGTTGGTAATTCCAGTCAAAACCTGTGGGACCTTCCAGATCCGATTGGATTCCAGTCCAGGAGAGCCTCAGTCAAAGGGTCAGGGAACAAAATACAGCAGTAGATTTGTTTCCCAACTTTGCTGTAACTTGGTAAGTTTTTTTTCTGCAGAAGGAAGAAGGTCTGTCCCTGGTCTAATTCTGCAGTCCTCTTGCAATCTCCTGCTTCACAAGCAAACAGCAAACAAACTGGGGAAGAAATGCCCTGGATCCATTTGTGTGATTATGTGATTTTTTAAAAAAAGTCAAAGGAATTGGGAGTTTAGCAGTCCTGAGGAAAGCCAAGCCTCTGCAGCTCCTTCACCCCCCCCCAAAAAAAACAGTAAAGGCTCAGCATTTCTTTTGGCTTTTCAGTAGGGTTCATCTTTAGACTCATAAAAACTACTGTAGTTGACTTATTTAAGAAGAGAACTCCTGAGATTTGATTCTGCTCGGTTTCTGTGGATGGGAAACACCAGGATGGAAAAATCCCAGAAGTTTCCACATGAGCAGGTAAGAGGAGCAGGCCTGCCAGCATCTCAACCCTTGCATCCAGAGCGGATGGCGTGAAACTTCCCTCCATTTTCCATTCTAGTAATACTATTTTACCAAGAATCTTGTTTAAAAGACCAATCCCACAAAACGTGTCTCGCATTGCAAGGGCTCCGGCAGGGGAGCGGCGAGGGTGTCGTTCCCCCCCACCGCCCCGCCTGCAGCCCCGACTCACCACAGTCCTCAGCTTGTTCTCCAGGGCCAGCTTCAGGCTGTGCTTGTAGCAGTTGCCGAGCTCCGTCTCCTGGGCGGCGCTGGGCTCTCCCTGGGCCATCGGCCCCACCGTGTGAATGACGACTGAAAGGAAGGGGAGAGATGAGGGTTAGCGCCCAGAAGCAGCATCGCCGGGCCCCAGCCTTTCCCAGCCTCCAAGTGTGTTTTGTGTTTAGTCGTTTAGTCGTGTCCGACTCTTCGTGACCCCATGGACCAGAGCACGCCAGGCCCTCCTGTCTTCCACTGCCTCCCGGAGTTGTGTCAGGTTCATGTTGGTTGCTTCGCAGACACTGTCCAGCCATCTCATCCTTGGTCGTCCCCTTCTCCTCTTGCCATCACACCTTCCTAACATCAGGGTTTTTTCCAAGGACTCTTTTCTTCTCATGAGATGGCCAAAGTACTGGAGCCTCAGCTTCAGGATCTGTCCTTCCAGTGAGCACTCAGGGTTGATTTCCTTTAGAACTGATAGGTTTGTTCTGCTTGCAGTCCAGGGGACTCTCAAGAGCCTCCTCCAGCACCACAATTCAAAGGCATCAACTCTTCGGCGGTCTGCCTTCTTCATGGTCCAGCTCTCACTTCCATACATCACAACAGGAAAAACCATAGCTTTGACTATTCGGACTTTTGTTGGCAAGGTGTGCTGGACTACAACTCCCAGCATCCTTAGCCTAAGAGAAAGGCCATACAAGAGCTGAGCTGCTTGCCAACTTCTTCACCCACAACTTCTTTCCACAAAACTGATGGGCCTGCAAACCCGATTCTTTCCAAGGAGAGTAGAGTCAGAATTATTTTGTGAATACTACACTCCTAGGCATCCTTGTTAATTATTAAGCAACACTGACTTATTTTTCTGGATGCTGTTTAAATCTACACACATTGCCCCTTAGCTGTAACAAGGGTCCCTGGGTAGTTCTCGAGCTATTACTCAGTCTTAAAAGAGCTATCTATGGAACATTCCAATTTTTTAACATAATTTTTTAAAAACACACACTTAGCAAGGCAGTCACTGAGCAGCCATCTATCTTGTGATGTTCCCTTTTATTAGTGCAAGGTTATACACTTTTAAAAGAATATATACTTTGAATGATTTACACTCGTATTCTTCCATTACTTATCCTACTGTCACGGAATAAAAGTCTCACCGGAAGCCTGTTGCAAAAGTCTGGCAGAGGTGGAAGATGGCAGAGATGAAGCAGCGGCTGGGTGTGGGAAGACTCGCATCCAGCACCCCTCTGCTCCATGTCACGGTTGCAGAATGAGTGCTCCCACACACACACACCCCAAAGATTGTGGCCTGAAAATCCCAGCTGGACCTCCCTCCGTTGACTAGGGTGGCTGCAGCCCCAGCAGGGCCCTCTCGTCCCTCCATATTTTCTAGACTGTTTTGTTTTATTTTTGATGGGCAACTGTGGTCCTCCAGATGCTGTCTGACTTCGACTCCCCTTACCCTCAACCCTGGATTGCCTTGGCTCTCCCGGAGAGCCCCTGAAACTCAGCAACCCTTTTTTTTGGGGGGGGGAAGGAGAGATCACCCTTCCTCTTTCCTGGCCTCCTTTGCTGGAGTTTCTCCTCCACCAGATTGTGTACTGGTTTGGGTTCAAATATACACTTAAGGGGGAAGGGGTAGGAAAAGTCCCTCATGCTGTTGCAAGTGTTCCAACATGCGCCTTGGGACCCGGGGCATCTGTGACAGATTGTCTGGGCAGAGGGGGGGGGCAAGAACCGAGAGGGGTCCCTTCCCCTCCCCGGCCCAGGAGAGGGGCTGGGGGGGCTCTCCGGACCCCCTTTTTTGGGGGGACACACACACCCTTGGAGGGCCCCCCTCCTCCCGGCACAGGCTGTGAACACCGAGGGAGGGTCTTCCCTGCCGGTGAACCTCGCCCTGGACGAGGAGGCGCTCTGAGTGCACCAGGGGGCGCCCTTGAGCCAGCCAGCGGCGCCTGCTTTGGAAGCCGGCTTGGACACTGGGGGATGTGTGTGTGGGTGACCCCCGGGAACCTTGCAAGGCCGGCTGGTTCCTTCTTCGAGGGAAAGAAGCCCGGCTCTCCTCCGCCGAACAACGTCTCTGGAAATAAGAGAGGCTCAGCCCCAGCCGCCCCCCTAAAGGCCCGTCGTGTCGCGCCAGTGCGAAGCCGCAGGGATGCCACGAGTGGACTAAAGGCCAAGGGCCACCTTTACCTGTCACTAACTGTGGTGTGGGGCGCCTCTGGCAGGCCGTAAAGGCACCTCAGGAGAGGGGAAGTTGGGGGACCGGAGACATCAAGGACGAAGGGGGGGGGGCCCTTCCAGGTGGGGCTGGCCTCCCTGTGGCCCAGCTGCCCAAAGGCCCTGAGCTTGCAAAAGTGGCCTCTGTGGACCCCGCAGCTCCCCGAATCCTCCAGCGGCTGCTCTGGCGGGTTGGGAGGATGCTTGAAGCGGGTCGCCCCAAAAAGTCACTTTTCCAGCCTCGGCCAGGAGATGGGCTCTCCGTGTCTCCACAACTCCTGCCCTTTCTATTCCAGTGGAGGGATGGACAAGGTCACCCAAGTGAAGAAGGGTCAAGCCCTTTCCCCAGCGCCGCCACCTCGCCGGGGAAACCGCAAAGCCACACCCAGCCACACCAGGCAGCGCCACAACACCTACAACAATGTTTGAATCGGCTAGCTTCTCTCTCTCTCTTTATAGCAGTGCAGCAGCCATAAAAGGGACACTCAGTGGGGCGTAGTGGATAGAGTGATGGACTGAGGCTCAAGAGGCCTGGGTTCGAATCCCCGCTCAGCCATGGAAGCTCCCTGGGGTTACGTGGCACCGGTCAAATCAAAGGCCTCCCCTACCTTGAAGGCCCTTCTGGAGTCACTATAAGTCGTTTGTGACTTGACGGAACAGCAGCCATTAATTAGCAAGCTTCAGGATGGGATTCACCGACGGATGGCAGTTCCAAGACCCAGGCGCATGGTCTGTGCCAGAAACACCTGGATGCAGCCGTGCCTGGACTGGGGCTTTTAAACCTGAGCAGAGTTGTAGATCATGTCCTACTCACAAGGAGACTTTTACCAGGCAGGAAACCCTGAGCTTCTTGTGGCACTGTGTTCCACAGGGCAAAGATGGGCCCCTGTGTTAGCACATCTCGTGCAGGAAGGTCTCTTCCCACAGTGGCCTTGATCTGGCCCGCTCCCTCCGGTGGATGCTTGGTCCCAGGGAGCTCCCCATCATCCTCCAACAGGGATCCGCCCAATCGCTTTTCTCAGCATCTTCTCTAAAACCATCTCTAGCAGGCACCTGCTCAGGCTGTAGTTTTTCCCATCCTGGGGGGGGGGGTCAAAAGTGTTTTTTTTGGGGGGATAACAGGTTGCCCTATATGGGTAGCCCTTGTTAAATAATTCCTCCTTGAGCAGGATATTAAAGTTGGCGTGTATGTGTATAAAACAGGCCCTTTGGGGGAGAAAGAAGCCTCTGCTTTCTGAGAAGGAATGACTTGACCCCATTAAAAATCGCTTTTAATGTAAACACCAGGTTGTGGGTTGCAGGTTACTTGGCTGTTATAAAAGAGGGGGATCACGGCTTGAAAAAGGTTGAGCCCCACGGCTCTGCTCCCTTGGGAAAAATCCATTCCCCTCTCCCAACATCCAACCCAAGTCAACCTCGTGGAACTCAAGCCCATTCATTCACTGCAACACTGTCCCCGGATCCTCATCATCATCATCATCCTCATCAAACCAGGTTTGGGCCTTTTCTGTGACATCCTTTCTGGTGTCTGGAGAGGGCTCTCAGCTGACATGTTTGGGGGGCTTTTAAACGAAAGCAAGGACCTGCAAAATTGAAGGTCCAATGTCAGACATTAATCCAGATCTCTCCTTCCCCCCTCCGCCCCCGGGCACTCCATTTCCCTGCTAAAGAGTGTGATGTCGTCTCCATCCCAGTTCTTCCCTGAAAGCCCAGGGGCTCTGCCTTGGCACTCCTGCCTCTCCAGCCCTCCGAAGGCTGCCAAACTGCTGCTTCAGCTTCTCGGCGGCCAGATGCCACCTAAACTCTCCGAGTGACGCAGGGACCCGAGGGACAGCTTGGTTTCCTTTTAGTGCCCGGAGGCAGCAGGCTTGCCCCTCCGCCCCCCCTCCCCGCCCGTGCACTCCTGGGACGAAGGCCGCCTCCTGCTGTTGGAAGCAATCTGAAGTCCCTGATCTGACTTAGATCAGTAAACAAAGGAGCCCTTGCCAAAATTTTCAGGATCGGGAGACGCTTTTGGCTCTGATCGATGCATAGCTCTCCCCCGCCCTCCTGCGCTCCTTTGTGATGTGAAACAGGTTTGCTTTGAAGGAGACACACACAGATCACTAGGTTTTTGCTGGCATTCTCCGGGTGCAAGCGTTAGAACAAAAGATCTGAGGTAGCAAGACATGCCTGGGAAGGACCTTGCGCTAGCTGTGATTTTGCTGGCAGTCAGGAAGGGCTGAGGGTGGCAGCAGGCGGTGATCTAACAAGGCTAGCTTTCACAGGATCAAAGCCCCTGGACGTTCTGATTAGCATCAGGATAATTGTGCTGTCCACTGTCCCCTACCCATGCTGCACTATTCCATCTGAACCACAATCTACCTCTGGGGTCACAGTGCAAAGTGTTTTAGGGATGGTGTGGCTTGGGCAATTAAGATCCCGTAGGTTTGCAGAAGTCCTGCTCTTGGAATGGGAAAGAGATGGGAATGGTTAGAGTACACCTAGTTGATGCAGTTCCACACACAACCCTGAAAGTCATCCTTCTCGCTCCTCACCTTCCGTATAGAAAGGAAGAGCAAAATGTGGCGTGGGTAAAAAGAAGGCTGGGGCTTGAGAGGGTCAAGCTTATCCTTCAGACGCCAGTCTCATAGGGTTCCTCCCAAACCACTGCCCTCTGGGAGCGCCTCTGCTACATCACCACCACCACCATCATCCCCAGCCAGAGTGCCCATGGGCAACAAGGTCCAACACAGCCTGAGAGCACCGAGCAGGGAAAGGGGGAGAGCTAAAAGATAAAAGCCAGCCTTCGCAGCGCTTCTCGGCCTATTTTCCACTGCCCTAAAGGGGATGCAAGCTTTGAGGGTAGGCCAGAATGTGGAGAATTGCTTTAGGACAGTTGCCTTCCCTCCCCCCTGCCGACACCGACACCAAGGGGCACTACGGGATCCGAGAGGTGGTGGCCCTTGTCGGAAGAGTGGCAGGAAACAGCCCTTGTCTCCCAAGCCGGCCGCTTCCTGCGTGGCACAGCAGCCCCTGATGCAATCCCAAGGGGACAGCGAGTGCCCTAAGCCGAAGAAATAAGGAGGGGCATCCAAACTCATGGGTCCCCCTCTCCCCCCCCCAACCCCATTGGGATATTTTCATTTCCTTGGCCTTCTCTTTGCCTGAGCGCGGTGGCGGCTGCAGCACCGGGAGGATCCTGCCTCCTCTCCTGGGAAATACAATCAAAATGCAAATCTCCGACTGACACACCAGTGCACTGCCCGGGGTAATAAAGACAAATGGCTTGCGCAACCCCTTGGGCACCGTCTGCCATAAATCAGCTTTCCCTGGTAATTGGCGAGAGGGGCATCTCTTCATCCCACCCACCCCCACTGCTTGCAGGCGACCGGTGGTTCTTCGCACCAGAGAGCAGTGCAAACTAAACGGACTGGTTTCCCCTCCCCTGCAACTGATCAACAGAGGTACACTGCTCCTCAACATGGAGGTTCGGTTTTGCCATGGCAGCCAGCACATCTGCCCCTCGCCTGATGGTGAAAGAAATCTTGTTCAGCAAAGCCTATCGGTTTTCAATTAATCCGTGAATTAAATTTTAGGCCTGGCAAAGCCCTGGAGGGAAAAAGCATGCTTTTAATCGAAGCGCAGGTGCCTAACGCCGAGCAACATTCTGGAGGAGACCATCATGAAAGGAAAAATCAGAGGTGGAAAAGAGTGTGTGTGTGTTTTGGAAGACAGCGTCTGGAAACTGCAGCCACCATGGACACTGGGAGGGACAGTCCCCAAAGCACAACATGTGTCACATCTTGGGAAAAAAGAGGGGGCACCTCTTTGAAGCAGGATCTCCGTACCAGATGTTGTCAGCAGGATATAAATTCTGATACGCCTGCCGTTCCTGCTAGCAGACCACAGCATTCCTATAACTGACTGCCCCGGCTGTTTCTCTTGTCTGTCTTGGGGGCCACGTCAACCACATGGGGCTCCCACGGCTTCCCGGCTTCTCTCTGGCGTGCTGCAGGATGAGCTCCCGTCATCAAGGTGGAAGAAAGAGGCAACGGCCACTCCAGTTACCTCCAGGACACAGAAGGAATTGGGACCATCTTGCCCTTTACGTTTCAGTCTTGGGAAGGTCTTGATTAGAGGGGATTTTTTAGAAAGTTAACAATCTTTTCTGGGGAAAAAAAACTTTAAAAATGAAATATTTTTTAAAAAATGAATTTGTAATGAGATTTGGGGAGTTATAGTATTTAATAGATACACGTGGGAGTTCAGAACTTACATCTTGATGGACATGTACAGAATGGCCCTATTACCTTCATAATATGATTTTGTTGTTGAAGGTAGCTAGCTAGGATTGTCACCAGAAGTTAACTCACATAATTAAGATAAGGGTGCCATTCTGTATATGTCTACTCAGGTGTAAGTGACAAGTCTTATCTATCTGTTGATCTGTCTATGAAAAACTGATTGATTGATTGATTGATTGATTGATTGATTGATTGATTGATTAGTTGATTGATTGATTGATTGATTGATTAGTTGGTTGATTGATTGATTCTCCTCCAGAACCCCTGGGTATCGAAACTGATTGTGGGACAATAAAGAAGAAATTCATCACTGGCCCTACAGATGCCATCAAAAGGAAGCAACAAAATGGTGAAGACCTGGATCCTAGGAACATTTAATTAAGCCTGGAAAGGATCTTAGCTGAAGTGGCCCCAAGTAAGCAGGAAAGAAAGAGGACTGCTGGATGACATGGTGTCCCGGATGAGTGTGGAACGTCCATTTTAATCCCCTTTCTGGTGCTACAGCCAAGCCAAGGCTGGCCATGTTCTCAGGAAGCTGTTAGGATTTTTAGAGTAGGAAGAACAGAATCGTAACTTGTTAAAGAACAGAAAACTCCCCTTCCACTGGAAGGATGTGAACAGTGGGGCCACCCAAGGATTGTTTTGGATGGGGGGGGTTGTGGTCTAAGCAGGACTGGGGGGGATTTCATCCTCACATTTCAGGGTAGGACCTCCTCCTTTTACTCCAGTCATGTACTAGTTATGGCTAGGAGACAGGTTGATTTTTCACGGGTTCATAAATGGTCTGGAAGTAGTGGGGAACAATAATGACCATCTTTTTGCTGAAGAACCTGCAGTTTCAGAAACAGAAGTGAAAGCTAAACAAATTACTAAGAGTAGGAGGGACACCGAGGGAACTGCTTCAAGCTACCGAGACCAAATCTTTCTGAAGCTTACCAAAATATGGAAAAAATATGGAAAACCAAACAGTGGCTCTCAGACTGGAAACATTAAATAGACATTCCTGCCACAAAGAACAAGAGACAGCAAAGTTTGCAGCAACCGTAAGACAATCATCACCTTGACTTCCCGTGCACGTAAAACAACACTCAAGACAGAAACTTCGAAGACATTTCTAGTAAGAAACAGAGTTAGATTCCAAAAAGGAAGAAGCACTAGAGATCTTACTGCAAATATATTTTGGCTACTTGTGTACTAAGAACTTCAATCTGTGCTTTACACTATATATTACAGGAAAGCCTTTGACTTATTTGAACCATGGAAAAGATATGTGTGTGCATTTGTACGTATGTATTTATATCCCTCTGTTGCAGCTTTTATAAGCCAGGAAGGACAAGGGCCCAACAGACATTTATTTATTTATTTAAAATATGTTTATCTCGCTTTTGTCCTTAAAAAGAACCCAAAGCAGTTAGCCTTCTCCACTCCAAGGGTCCTGTCCATATTCTCAGGTTGCAAAACCTGAAACCCATGCACTGACACAGGGTAAGCAGGGGCCAAAGTTATGGTTTGTTTCACACAAAATGGATGTGCCACGACACTGATTCGTCCTGATGCACTAACAATACACTGGGCATGAAGGTACTGTTGGGAGAGAAATCCAGTACAGAGTCACAGTTAGAGTAGCCCTATTGAATCAGTGGGGATCTAGTGAGTCAATTCCACTGTAAGTTCCATTAATTCAGTGCGCCAACTCTAGTTGCAACTTACTACTACATTTCTTCCATGGTGGAAGAAGAGAATGTTTTTCCATTGGCAAAGGTGTCATATGGATGTATTTTATGTCTTCCAGTCTGTATGCAGAACCTATCCTACAGAAAGCTGGATTAGATTAAGATGAAGGAGGAGCGAAAACTGGCAGACGAAACCTCAATAATTCAAGATATGTGGATGACACCTTGTTACTGGTTTAAAAAAATGACAGGAAGCTGCTACTCAAGGAGGATAAGAACATACAAAAGCAGGACTGCTGCTGAACATTAAGAAGTAAAAAGAATGGCTACACAAGAATTACATAACTTTAATGTTGATAATGAAGAGATCAGCATTGTTAAAGGCTTTCTATACTTTGGCTCAATCCACAGTCCGAATGGATACTGCAGCCAAGAAATCAGAACACGGTTGACATCCTGAGGGATGAACTGAGAAGGAATATGAAAATGATCCTCAAGGGTAAGGATGTGTGACTGGGGACCAAGATCAGGATCACACCTCCAGTGAAATTCCCGGCTGCTAGGTGCAGAGGTAAAAGCTGGACAAGGAAGCAATCTGATGGGACAAAAACTGCCGTGTTGGAGGGGCGTTTTGGACTGCCAGAAAGACAAAATGCATGGGTTCTAGGTCAGCTCAAGCCTGAACTCTCAGTAGAAGCTAAAATGTCTCTTATGCTTTGGATAGATCATGAGAAAATAGAAGTCACAGAATAAGTTCCATGGTACAGTGGACCCTTGACTTACAGACGGCTTGACTTACAGACTTTTTGAGTTACAGACTTCTCTGGCCGCAAAATTTAGGTTTGACTTGCAGACTGAGATTTGACTTACAGACCAGAAAAAAACCAAAATGGAACAAAAATGGCCTGTTATGGGATTAATCGGTTTTCAATGCACTGTAGGTCAATGGAGACTTGACTTACAGACTTTTTGACTTGAGAACTGCCTTCCAATACAGATTAAGTTCTCAAGTCAAGACCCCACTGTACTTCCTCGTGGACTTGCTTTTGGGGCACCCAGCTGGCCACCAAAGGAGCAGGAAGTTGAACAAGCTAAAGTTCTCTCTGCCATCCCTTATTATGCCACTCGGCTTTGCACCCATCATTCGGGCCAAGAGGTTGGACTAGAAAACCTCGGGGTTCTTCCCACCCTGCCATGGATTCTTCCTTCGAGAAGTGGGTATAAACGTCTTCCATCCCCAAGTGGGTAGGAAAACACTGGGAACAATGTTGTCAGCAGTATGTGCTTATCACTCCGCAAGAGATGCGATTAAGAAGGAGAAGGAGAAGAGTGTCCCAATTTAAAAAAATCCGTCTCCTTGATCTGCCGTTTGCGAGTGAATCGATTTAATCACGGAGATTGCTGCTGCCACTGCGCCAAGGGAGCACGAAAAGATGGGAGGTAGCACGAAACAGCAAGGTAACGTCCCTTTCCCAGTCTTCCAGGCCAGAAAAGAGAAAAGAGGGAGGGAGAACGAAATCTGTAGCCAGAATGTTAGTCAGAGGCGGGCACCCAGCCTGCCGTGAAATTCAATTACAAGGCAGGTAGGTGGAAAGGCAGGAGCCCCGAGGAAGGCAGAAAAGCAGCTCAGAAACAGATCAGCAAGGAGTTAAAATTAAGCCTCTTCCTGGAAAGGCAGGCGAGAGCCAGCTCTTCCATCCAGAGGGAGCAAACCAGTGCAGAAGCGGGGGGCCGAGAGTCCTCCGCCTCTCCACCCACCCACGCACTCCTGTGCATTTCCGATTCCAGCGTTTCAGCCTGAATTGTGTGATGCGGGAATAGATGTGGGTGCTCCTGAGCAAGTGCAGAGTTCATTTTCCTCCCCACAGAGGGAAAAAACAAACAGAGAGAGAGGGGGGGGGCTTCTGTACAACCTGGACCAGAAAAGACGGTGAATCTCCTTGGCACCTGGATTTCCGGGCAGGTGGAAAGCTCCACCTGACCTTGCCAGGGGTCTGGGTTCGAGAGTTGCTACCAGCATCCTCCTCTATGGCTCTGTTCTTGGACTCTTTTACCTTAAATCCAATCTGAAATCAAAGTGGAGCATTTGTCCTCAGTTCCTAGAGTATGAGTTACTCCAGGAGCAGGGATCCAGGGCTTGGTTTGGTTTGATTTTGGTAAGCTTTGGATAAGAACTGATTAGAGCATAACAAAGACAAAGGAAAGTTCATAGAATCATAAAACAGTGGAGTTGGAAAAGGCCTAGAAGGCCACCACGTCCACCCCCCGATCAATACAGGATTCCAAGTCAAGGTATATCTAACAGATGCTTATCTAGCTTTCTCTTCAATGCCTCTATAATATTTATTCTATTTGTAAATATAGAGCAGGACCCCCTGTATATGTAGGGGATTGGTTCCAAGCCTGCCCCAACAGATGCTGAAAACCATGGATAATAGTGAACACCATACATAACATGGTGAAAGAATATATATATATATATATCTCCAGAAATACATATTTTCATGGTCTACAGTCATGGCCAAAAATATTGGCACTCTTGCAATTCTGTCAGAAAGTGCAGCCCTTCTCTCAGAAAATTGTTGCCATTGCAGATGTTTTGGTGCTCACATGTTCATTTCTTTGGTTTGCGTTGAATCAATACAAAAAAAAGAAGAAAAGTCAAATCTGATACAATCCCATACAGAAACCCCAAAATGCACTGGCTGAAATTATTGGCACCCTTAACTTAATATTTCGCATCCCCTCTGGAAAAAAAATAACTGAAATCAATCACTTCCTATAACTATGAGTGAGTTTCTTACACCTCTCTACAGGAATTTTGGACCACTTTTCTTTTGTAAACTGCTTCAGGGCCTTCAGATTTGAAGGATGCTTTCTCCCAACTGCTGTTTTGAGTTCTCTCGACACGGATTCTATGGGATTCAGATCTGGATTCACTGCTGGCCATTTCAGAACTCTCCAGCACTTTGTTTGTAACCATGTCTGAATGCTTTTTGAAGTGTATTTCTGGTCATTGTCCTGCTGGAAGACCCATGACCTCTGGTGGAGACGCAGCTTTCTGACACTGGCCACTACATTGCACCCCAAAATTCTTTGGTAATCATCAGATTTCATGATATCATTCACACAGTCAAGGCACCCAGAAGTGGTGTCCTCCTGGGTCTCCTACCATAGTGTCCCTTTTCATTCAGGTGGCGATGGATAGTGCGAGCTGACACTGTTGTACCCTGTGTCTGCAGATCAGCTTGAATTTGTCTGGAAGTTAATCTGGGTTCTGTATCCACCATTCAAGCAACCCTTCATTGCAATTTTTCAGTAATTTTGCTCTTCCATCCACATCAGGGAGGTTAGCTACAGTGCCATGGGCTGGTAAACCTCTTGATGATATTGCACACAGTGGACACAGGAACATTAAGAACTCTGGAGATGGACTTGTAGCCTTCAGATTGTCAATGCTTTTCCACAATTTTTTCTCTCAAATTCACAGACAACTCTTTACACTTCATTATTTTCTCCATGCTCAGTGTCACAACACAAGGGTTGAATCAACTTTTCTCCATCTTAACTGGTTGTAAGTGTGGTTACTATATTGCTCACACCTCTTACTTGCGACAGGTGTGTCTAAATACAAATTAAAGGAGCATCACATGCTTGAAAAGCAATTAGTGTATATACTCGAGTATAAGCCAACCTGAATATAAGCCGAGGCACCCAATTTTACCACAAAAAATGGGAAAACTTATTGACTCGAGTATAAGCCAAGGGTGGAAAATGCAGCAGCTACTGGTAAATTTCAAAAATAAAAATAGATACCAATAAAATTATATTAATTGAGGCATCAGTAGATTAAATGTTTTTGAAGATACTGCCCTTCTGAGCTGCGAGACACACTTCACTGCCTGTGGAGGGAGGACTCATACTGGATGCTGCGCTTATCTACTGCTGTATAACATGATGGAGGGAGACAGAGGATGGAGGAGGAAGGTGGGAGGAGGAAGGTGGGTACATAGAATATGCAGAAGGAGGAGGATGGGAATGTCCTGGAAGCGGAAATGCAGTGTAATTAACCCGGGTCATTGGACCACCTACAGAGGCTGCAAGTGCCCGTAGATGAGCAGGGGAGTCTGGAGAACACCCGCAGTGCAGGGGAGAACATGTAACTTTGACACTGGCTTGAGTATAAGCTGAGGTGGATGCTTTTTCAGCAAAAAAATTGTGCTGGAACACTAGGCTTATACTCGAGTATATACAGTATTTCTTACCATTTAGACATTTTTGGCCATGACTGTATTTACCAGAACAGGCACTAGAGGGAGCCCAAGACTATGCTGTGTATTCTTCAGCAAGGTCTCTTTCTCCCTCTAGTGACGTATTTACCAATCTGGTAAACACGTCATGAAAATATGCATTTCTAATATTTTTCTTTAAATATTTTTAATATTTTCAGACCATGGATAAGTGAAATACTGATTCTTTGGATATGGAGGTCCTTACTGTACAAAAGGAGGATGCACAAAAGTGGTCTTTCCTTAACTAGCATATGGGAGACCAAGGGAGGAACATCATCTCCCAAACTCTATTTGACTTCTTAGTTCTTTCTCATGCCTTTTCCTCCAGTGAGTTCTACATGACATTTATGGCTCTTCTCTGGCCCCCTTTATCTTCACAACTGCCCTTGGGTGACCCTGAGCCATGCTGAGAGGGAATGACTGGCTCAGGATCACCCAATGAGCTTCAGTATTTCACAGAGAATCAGAAAACCCCCACCTCCAAAGTCCCAGTCTGATACTCTAACCACTGCACCTCACTGATTATAATGCAATCTTCCCAACCTTCAGACACAGCAGATTACATCCACAATCACCCCACAGAACACAATATGTTGAGTGGGCATTCTAGGCATAGAGGTCTGCATTTAAATACTCAGAGACAGCCCCAACAGGCATTCCTAACCAAATAAAAGGCCATGGTGGTAATAATGAGCTTTGTGGCACAGTGGTTAAACTGCAGTACTGCAGTCAAAATTCTTCTCACAACCTAAGTTCGATCTCAACGGACTCAAATAACCAGCTTAAGTTATTTGATTCTGTCTTCCCTCCTTCTGAGGGTAGTAAACTTACACAGTTTGCTGCCAGGGCAAGGTGTAGGCTGCATCAGTACATTGTAGACTGCCCAGAGAGTGTGTTAAAGGCTATAGGGTGGAATGTAAGCAGCAGATACTAACACGTACTGACAATGTGAATTGATGAAGTACCCCAGGACCAGATGCAAAATATTAGTTCCTTTATCACCGAGGAAGGAGAGAGAGGGATAGAGAGAGACAGAGAGAGAGAGAGAGAGAGAGAGCCTTCCAACTTCTGGCTTTTGGTGGCACTCCATGTCTTGAGATTTCCAGGACCAAAACTTGAAGGCCAGAGCAGGCCAGTAGGGGAGCAGGGGGGCTTCTTGGCCAGCTAATTGTAGAAACGAGTTACAAGGGCCATCTTTTAAAAGCATCAGCACCCACCACCTTTGTCCCCAGTCCTGTGACCTTACCTCCTGGCTTCGGGGGGAGGGGGGAGGCCCTGACACAGTGGATGCTTGACCCACCTGCCGGCACCTTTGAGCTCCACCAGGGAGTTCTGGTCCACTTGGGGGACCGGGTAGAGGCGGACGTCCAGGCTGAGGATCACTGCCCATCTCGACGCCTGCCGTTTTCCTTCTCAAGCACCGAGAGGGCTGGGGAAGCAAACAAGCCCCCTGAGACTCCAGCCAGTATGGGGAGACCGACCACCCTAGTCCCGGCCGAGGGGCTTTGGTGCTCTCCAGACTGCTTTGGGGTCCCAGAAGCACCCTGTCCCTCTCCTCGAAGTGGGGACCGGAAGAGGGGCCCGGAAGAGGCCTTTGAACTGGCAAAGGACCCAGTGTGTGCAAGGAGCACCAGTGACTGTGATCACAACGGCCCGTCAGCAAGGGCTGCTCTCAACCTCTCCTACGAGCAGAAGACCACAATCGCCCACAACCCCTTTGGAAACACTTTACACATCCTGCATTCCACTGGGGCAGATTAAAATCATGCAAAACACCCACCTCACCTTGGCCTTCCCCCCTCCTCTGGCAATTTTCTGAACCCCCCCACCCCCCGGTTTGCAGGCTTGATCCACTTCTGACTCGCCCAGGGATGAGTCCGAAGCAGATTTTGGCCCAGGGCGGTGACGGCAGGGTCTTCTGCAAGGGGCACATCGCGAAGGCCACATTAAACCCCCTCTGTAATAATGGGGAAAACCCACAGCGTTGATTTTAACAGGCTGGTGGGGGAAAGGCAGGCGCTGGACAACTGGCGATAATGTGATTCTTAAACATAACGGGCAGTCTTTACATTTTATGATTGATCAGAGAGGTGGCTGTTTTCGTACTCTTTAAAGTGAATTCTCTCCTTTCCTCAAAGGAACTAAAAAGTGATGCAACAAGCAGCAGAAAATCTATTGATGTATTGATTTTATTTGGGAATAGTCATCGGGGGGGGGGGGGGTTTAAACTCCTTAAAATTGCTTCATAATGTATGATGTAACAATTGTTTCTAAAAGCAGTTTTTGGAGTTGTAGCCCTGTTAACCTGTGCAAGCATTTTATCAAGAAGCACAACACAACACAAGACAAACACACACACTGTGCCACTTTAAATGCTAACTGCTAAACTTCTATACAGTAGGGAACCCCCCCCCAAAAAAAAAAATCTGTTGGAGAATAAGAGAATCCACTGATTCTCTTATCCACTGGCTGAAAATGCTAAATATCCCGCCCCCCCCAACATAAATTCCTATTTATGTTTTTTCCAGGGTGTATTTACTACAACTGGCCACTAGAAGGAGCAAGAGACAGCACTCGATTTCCACATTTTTCAGCATCTGCAGAAGAGGCTTAGATCCGATTGCCCACAGATACTGCGGCCCTGCTGTCTTCTGATTGCAAGCTTTCATAGAGTATTGTCCACTTCTTCATACATATGAGTCAGAATACTGAGACTCCATGGCAAAACATTCAATGCAAGGCTCTATGAGACACTGGCGTTTGGTTTGCATTTCATAGCCCCTGTTTGGTATTGTGTTCTTTCGAAGCCTCCCAGACTCGGCTCTGAAGGGCCAGATGCTCTCTAAGCCTTTGGACAGTGGCGTCAAAAGACTTCTTTCTTCCCCATATGAGAACTTGTATATATTTCTCAGTATGGAGTCAAAGAGATACACCTTTCATTCAGTTCTCGCATCGATTCAAGTATGTTTTTGCACGTTTTAAAATATACCTTTTTCACAGGCATTTAAAAAAAAATCTATGCATGAAAACAGTTGTAAATCCAATACATCTGTAAGCCATCAAACCCATCCCAATGCATTAAATAGTCTCTTTCTGTTGATGTTTCATGCCATCAAGTCGCCTCCAGCTTATTATGGCGACTCTATGAATGAGCAATCTTTAAAAGGTCTTGTCCTCAACGGCCCTGCCCAACTCTTGTAAACTCGAGCTTGTGGCTTCCTTTAGGGGAGTCAGTCCATCTCGTATTCAGGGTCTTCCTCTTTTCCTGCTGCCTTTCCACCTTTCCCAGCATTACAGCCGTTTTTCAGAGAATCCTGCCTTCTCACGAGGTACCCAAAGTAGGACAGCCTCAGCGTCAATATATTTGCCTCCAGAGAGAGTTCAGGCTGGAATTGATCTAGAACCCACATCTTTTGTCTTTCTAAAAGTCCAGGGTATCTGAAAAGCTCTCCTCTACAATTTCAAATGCATCAATTTTTTTTCCCTGTCAGCTTTCTTTACTATCAAGTTTTCATACCCACATACACATAGCGGTTGGGAATCAAGCAGCGCGGATGATCTTGGTCTCCAGGGTCACCGCCTTATGCTTGATGATCTTTTCGAGCTCCTTCATCGCTGCCTTTTTGAGTCTCCGCCTACCTCTGCTATCTTGGCTGCATAGGCCAGCTCAAAGACAGTTGCCTCCTGAAAGCATCAAAAGGGGAAACGGATTCAGCTCTGAAGAGGGCGTTGTGCTCTACAGCCGCCCGTGGGCCTGTCAAGTGGATTCTTGCAGCTGTCGGTACTTTCAAGACAGCCTGTCCTGCATATCTTGACATCCGAACAGGTTCACCGTCCGAGGGGGCAGGCCCTTCGGTAGCCATGCTCCAGCGCCTGAACTGGGTTCCAAGCAACTGGCAACCAGCACAGGGTCATGCGATCTTGACACCCTGCACTCGTCAGCGTCGGCTAAGGACCCGAGACTCTTCAGAGGCAGCCCCACGCAGGAGGCCACATGTGGTGTGACTATGCCATGCGGTGACTGTGGCCAAACCAGATTGACTCAGGAAAAGTTGTCGCTGCTGCATGGAGTTTTGGGCAAAGGCGCTCCGCGTCGCCGGCACCACCTCAGAGTCCGGGAAGAAGCCCTTGTCCAGGGGGTCTCGGCAGCCTCCACCGGACTTCCTTCGCTTGCCGTTCTCCACATGAGTCGGATGGCAACATCCATCATCCTAGCCAGCGTGAATATTATGAACTGCCTTGTCATAGCTATCCGACATGTCACCAAATTTAAGCGCGAAACTGACTACCCCAGGCAGGACAGGAGCTGTGATCAAACATCCACAGCACGGCAGACGAGGGAAGGTTGGGTTAGCCTGGGAGCAATTGTCGAAAAAGGCGTTTAAACAGATATTTTTAGAGAAGCTACACATGGTTAAACGGTAGTCTTTTTTAAAGACCAAAAAGGAATGGGATAATGGGTGAAAAAAGCATGCACTAGCAACATGAACTAGAAACAGACAGATTTCCCATCCCGGGCCACAACCCTCCACAGATGCTTCACACTATTTTCTGCTTCGCGCTGCAGTTTCTAACGCCTTCACATGTCAGGCATACAAAGAGAGTGACTGAGGGTTACATTATTAAAATCAGAGCTCCCTTAAGTGGTTAAGAAATGTGTTAATTTTAGCATGAGCTTTCCTCGGCTCTAATGGGGGGAAACTGGCTTGCTTCTGTTTGGTTAACTGATGATCCGGAGGTAAATGTGCCTGTCGTTTGTTCACTGTGGCACAGAGCTTTGAAGGAACTACATGACTAGAGGGAAATTTTTTAGAATAGCAGGAAATGCACATTTCCCTTAAGGAGAAACTTGCCTCTGAAATGCACTGCGACGGATCCATGCCATGACTTTCTGAATGCATGCTCCACAAACGAGGCCTGAAAAGAGGAGGGAGCGCGGCGGATTCTCCCTGGGACATTTTGCATCCCTCTTACGTGGTCAGACAAAAGCACCCGAGTGCTCTCCCGTCTGGGTGATTTATGGCTGCCAGTCCCGGCCATTATCCCTGCTCTGTGTCCGATTTTCTCGCCGCCTGTCGATACTGGACGCACCTCCATCCCTGCCCTCTGGCGAATGATTTAGAGAGAGCTGGCATTTGCCATTAAAGAGGTGGTTTCTCTCCGGGGGGGGGGCGGGCGGTGGTGGAACTGACGGCTGGGGAGGTGATTGATGGAGGGACAGGGCCCTGGCATCCTGCAGCGCTTATTGACGCCTGCCCATGCCGTCCTTCTCCCATGACAGCCCAATCAATAGTGCTTTGCATTTGCCGTCTGGGTATCGGCGTGATAGATGGCAGCCACCAAATGCTCGGCTTGGCAGCCCTGCCTGCGCACCAGTTTCCACCTGGGGTGAACGAGGATGGGGCAGCCTTGGCATTGGGCAGGGCTGCTAGCAAAGGCCTTCTCTCTCTCTCTCTCTTGCTGCCCCTTTGCTTGGTTCAGGCTGGTTTTGGATAAACCTGACTGCAGAGTCCCTAGAGTCTCCTCTCTCTGGAGTGCCCTTAACAGCTGCCCGATCTTCCTATTTGCAGGGGATCCTTTCCCCTGTTACAAAGACAAGAGTACCATTCCGTGTGCCAGCGTGAAAGCTGATTTGTTTGCAATGTGGTGCTGGAGGAGATGCCCTGGACAGCCAGAAAGATGAACAAGTGGGTCCTAGGTCAAATCAAGCCAGAACCATCTCTGGAAGCAAAAGGTTGAAGCTGAGGCTGTCCTCCTTTCAGGACGACATGAGAAGGCAGGGTTTTCTGAAACTTGAACATGCATTCAGCTTCTACGCTCATGCAAATTTGGAAGTGCAGGTACCCACAATAGCAGTTCTTGTAGGTAGATACAGAGAGTCCAAAAATACAGGCAGTTGGATTAGTCCATATCAACCACGGAGGAGCAGGTCTTTTGCGGAGCAAATGGCTCTTAACTGCCCACCAGCATCACAACAGAGATGGCTTGCAACAGTGTTCACCTCCTTAGAAAATGCTTTTCTCTCCCAGCTACGGCACGGATTGTGGGGAAGCCCGGAGGAATAAAGCTGCCTGAGGTCCAGCGTTGTTTTGTTCTTATAAATCAACATGGTTTGTTGTTCTGTTTGCTTGCCCCATGTGTCACAATAAGCAAAGGATTGTTATTAATAAGAGAAAGAGAGAGGGAGAGAGAGCTTCAGCTTCCATTCCCCTCAGATTCCCAGGGCCCCCTAACTAAAAGGAGCCCAGGGAGGAGGAAAAATTCCCCAGTACAACCGAGGTACAAGCTGTGATTCGTCTTTTAAAGAGGCTGCAAGAAAGGGAGGTTGGCCAGTCTTTGGGTCAGAGAGTCCCAAGCCCGCCTCCTTCCTACATCCCTAGCGCAGAGTCTGAGTCCCAACGAAAAACACACTTTTTGCCTCCTTCCCGAGTCATTCTGGTCATGCAGGCGTTGGGAGGAGACACACAATCTTCTGTTGTTTGCCTCAGGCCGCAAAATGTCTTTGGGCCAGCCTCACCTGAGGGTCAGAAGCACGGATCCGTGGGGTGTTTTAAACACTCTCAAAAACGCTGCTAAAATTTACAGAGCAGGGGCCGCCCCATCCGTCTCTTGCAAGCCAGTCCCTGATAGCACCTTAAAAACTAATGAATTTATGATGGCATAAGCGTTCATTCATGGACTCCAGTCCGTGAATCTCTTGAAGCCGACTTCAGCCCCTGGAAGCTTATGCGCCGTAATAAATCTGTTAGTCTTTTAAGGAGCTACACGAATCTGGGTTGTTTTTCCAATGGACACGGCATAAATGCCAAGACTGTTGTTGTGCAAAAAAAAAAGGGGGAGAGGAAGGATCCAGCAGGTCATGAACAAGAATCCGAAATAAATGTTTCAATGTAGGCAGAGTCGATAATAAATTACAGGCACCAATTACAGGCTTTAGAGTAAACCAGGTTTCTCAAACAACAGATAGCTGAGCACCCCTTCCCGAATTACGACTGGGGGGGGGAGGCACCTTTCCTGTCTGTGTACTTGAAAAGGCCTCCCATCTCCTAAAAGTCAATGTTTGGGGTAGAAGGCAGAATTATCCACCCGCTGGGAGAGCTGGCTACATGGCAAGGTAGAATGAGAAATAGGCAGCCGTTCTTCCCCCTCTTCTACCAGGGATGTTGGCAAGACCCAACCAAGTCCCAAATCTGAGTCCGAGACTCTGGATCCAAGTCCCAAGTCCCTGTTGAAAACAAATTATTTTCTCCAGAAAAACGAGGGAGGGTTGGGTGAGTTCTCAGTTGCTAGTTGACTCTGAATCATTGGGAAAAGACAACAACCCTGAGTTGACTCCAAGTCAGGTCAAGTCAAAGGTATGCCTTACATCCAGGTAAAGGTAAAGGTAAAGGATCCCCATAACATTTAGTCCAGTCTAGGGCACGGTGCTCATCCCCGTCTCCAAGCCATAGAGCCAGCGTTTGTCCGAAGACAATCTTCCGTGGTCACGTGGCCAGCGTGACTAGACATGGAACGCTGTTACCTTCCCACCGAGGTGGTACCTATTTATCTACTCGGATTTTTACATGCTTTCGAACTGCTAGGTTAGCAGGAGCTGGGACAAGCGATGGGAGCTCCCTCCATCGTGGGGATTCGATCTCACAACGGCTGGTCTTCTGACCCTGCAGCACAGAGGCTTCTGCGGTTTAACTCACAGCACCACCACATCCCTTGCCTTACATCCAACGTGACAGCAAGTCCTATGACTCGAGTCCCCATCTCTGCCTTCTACAGAGTTTAATCAAATACACAATAACGCTGAACCCCTTTCCAGAAGCTGACATGAGAAGCGGTCCAGGACTCATCCAGAGATGTAGGAGACAAGCTCCTCTGTTTTTCGGTCTCTTTAGCTCACAAAGCAAGTCTCTCTTGCAACAAGCCAGTACCCTTCTACAAGCACCCGGGCACATTTGTTTAGGAACAGCTATTAAATGGCAGTAATATATGATTTCTATTTTAGAATCCTAGAACGGCAGAGCTGGAAGGGACCCGATGGATCATGGAGTCCACGTCAGGGAGGCCCGGTGGGGGAATCGAACCCCCGACCTCTGGCAGCGGTTTCTAATATATATGTTGAAAACCGTTAACACCGCAACAAAACTGATGCAGATACTAAAATGCACCACAAAACCTTCAGCTCAAAACCACAGACAGCTCCATGGCAAAAAATAAACAACAGAAAGCATGTAACAGATAGCCTTAAAATCCTGGATGCACAGAAGCACTTCTTGCGGAGGAAAACAGGGCGAGGAAATGCAGTAAGGATGCCAACCACAATGTGTCACACACAGACTTCCATTTCATCTCTCTCTCACACACACACTCACACAGAGTACTTCTGAAAATCTCAAGGGGGAATCTTTCTCTCCGTTTATTCAATGAACCCCATTTTGGGTATGAACCTCTTTGCAGCGCCAGATTGTGGCTTGAGCAAGGAGGGGCCTCCCCTGAGCTTCCGGACGAGACACCCCACCTTACACTCAAGCCACGAGTTGCCCTGTTGGCACTTCACCCCCTGAGTTTCCTGCCGGAGACCCCTCCTCTTATCCTCTTGCCCACCCACCCCCGTCACTCCTCCTCGTGCCCGCCGGGCAGCCAACAGTGGCTTCTTGAAGCTGCTGCTGGAGGAAACTGCCTCTCCTGAATACTAAGCACCTGCTTAGGATGTGACTCGAATGCCACATCTTGAGGGGAGAAGAGGGCAGGGGAAACAGATGTGTGCCGGGCACACTCTCCCGGAGATCGGTAGTCTTGGCACGCAGCTCACGGGTTTTCGGCATGACGATGCCTTCTGGGGCACAGTTCAGGCCCTTCCATGCGCCGGCCTGACCCACCCGCATACTTGCTATTCGATGGGAAATGTTGGGCCTTCTGAAGCGAACAAGCGCTCGTCTCCCTGAGACTCTCCAGCCGCTCTTCCTTCTTCCATTTCCGGCAAGAGATCCGTAGAGGATGGGAGAGAGAGGAGGAATGCACTGGAACAACATCTGGTTCAGACTGCTCTTCCTGACGGGCCTCTCTGGCGCGGCGCTCTGGATTTTCCTTTTCTCATCTGGCATGGCACAGCCGTTTCTAAATTCATATATAATTTTATTTTATGCTTAGCTCCTGAAGGAGGCCACAGCCGAAATGGGACGAGCCTGAGCTTTTTAGATAAGGATAAAGTCTGTGTTGTAATTATTTCCATACCTCTTGACTGACTCTGTCTCCCCTTTGTACTTCTGCCCAGGGTGGTTAAGTCAACCTGCTCTTTTTTTCCCAAGGTGTCCAATTTCTACTTTAAAAGCGAGAGAGAAGGTAAGTGGGCCGCTCGCACTTTTAAGAGAGAGAGAAAAGAAAACTATGCACTGAGTTGCCAGATGAGCATCCTCTCATTCTCTAAGAATCCTGGGCAAAACCCTGGGATTGTGGATGATGCCGCCGAAGGTGGGGGCCCTTGCGGAATCGCGCAAAGCCGATCTGGGAGAGTGAGACAGGCAATGTGAATTTTCTGCATTTCCTTCTAAACAAATCCATTCTGTGCCTTCATACAACACCTTTGCGCTAAGCCAATAATCCCCCCCAAAAAAATACCAGTTTGAAGTGGAGAAAAGGTGGATGTATTAAAACCGCCAAGAAACCATCAACCCATTCTTTCTCTTCCGCCATCCCAGCTGGTCCTAAGATTTGGCTTCTTGCCTGGCGACCCATTTCAGCCGGCGCCTTGCAACCCTAAACGCCCAGAGAGGAGGTGGCCAACGGTTCCTGCTTTTATCTCCTTCCCAGTCCATTATCCCCAGCTTGTTTCTGGTATCAACGCTGGGACTGGAGACTCATCCAGATTGTCACGTATGGAAAGGAGAAGAGGGCTGAACTTCCTCTCCTGCTCAGTCCTTTCCACGTTAAAACCAGACACATTCCTCACGCTCTCCTTTATTTCCGAATGTAAAAGGCACTCTGGACAATCACAGCTTGTCTTGCTCCTTAAAACAAGAAACTCACCAGGCTACTATCTTCTCCTTCAGTACTCAGGTGAGCTCCCTCGCTTTAGCCATCTGCTTTTTCAGAAAGCCTTCCTTTTTAAAATTATTATTATTATTATTTTTAGGCAGAACTCCACGTACAGGAAGGGTTGGGAGGAACCGAAGGTCTGTCTGCCCCTCATTCTCTGCTCCAGCTCCTTCTCCTACTCCTCTGAGAACCGTCACAGTTTGGGTAAAATAGTTCCAGCCTTGGCTTGTGGGAGTACAAGCCATAAGGCATAGGTATAAATAAACAAAATCATCACGTCTAGCAATGTGAAATGCGGAGGGGGGGGGAATGGGAATTTATGCCCATGAATCCAGTTCCGATGATTTATTTTCAAGGCCGTTGAAAACTATTAAACAAAAGAAATTATTTTGACCACAGCACATGTCATGTACGCCGACATGATGCACTTAACAACAACCCTGCCGATTAGGCTGCGCAGGGACAGAGGTTAGGAGGCAGCGGTTTGCTGATAACGTGGGAGGATAATCTTTTTTGAATTCTTATTCTTCCAAGGGGCCCCGTGGGTTTCTCTCTCTCTCTTCTTCTCCCACCTCCTCTCTGTCTACCTCTTCCTCGTTTATTTCTTTTCTCTCTCTATCAGCAATCTCTCCCAAAACCTAGCAGGCTGTTAAGGGAAGGGCGGAATATCTCTCACTGCAGTTCTGAACCGATTGCTTGCAAGTGGCTTTTGAAACTAGGCCGAGGGGCCAAATAGCACCCTAAACCCTGAAGCCGGTTTCCCCACCCTAACCTCTTCAGCCTTCCAGTGAGTAAAGAGATGTGGGATGAGATCTGGATCGGCATCTTCCATCTTGCATTCTCGGTTGTCACTTTCACCCCCCTCATCTTGTCCACACGGCAGTTTTATCTCCAGTAATTCTGTGACTGCTTTGGGTTAGAGTTTTTCTAACCTCATAGGCTGCCTATAGTTTGTTTGACCGGGAGGGACTTTTCGGGCTGGGGTAACTATCATTAGATCCTGCGCTAAACAATTGTTCCTTCTCGTCTCTGAATTCAAAGAGAGCCCAGCCTCTCTGCTGAGAGTTCTTTTCCCTCTCTTTAGTCTGCTGGAAGTTCAGCGTTTGTTTGCTAGTGCGCCGTTGACTTGTTCACAAGTGTAAGTAATGAAATGTTTTTCTTTCTTCTATAAATGTCTCAGTTATTGAGACCGTAAGTGCCAGTAAATGAAAGAGGAGTGGATTATCGGGGAAAATGAAGCTGTTCTCCTCTGTGAATCTCTGTACTTTTGTGTTTAGCATAAATAAATAAATAAATAAATAAATAAATAAATAAATAAATAAATAAATAAATAAAGGAATTAAACCAAAAAAATACAAAACTGCAACAATTTTTGATGCAGATTTGAATAGATCATCTCAGTACTGGCATCCATACCTTTGAAGGGTAGTTGCTGCTATATGTACTGAGTTGCACTAGATCATTCCAGTTACTCCTACCGACGCACATCTGGAATTGCTCTTTGCAGTGTCTCTCTCCACACAGATTGCTGCCCCCTTTCTGCCTCTCTTCTCCATTCTCTCCCTGACCACATCGCTTTTTCTTTCGTTCCCCCTAATGTTCTCAAACCTCCATGTTCCCCCCCCACAATACTTTCTACTGCTTTTTAAATTTTAAGTTTTAATCTTAAAAAAGCAGTTTGCTGGAACAGCTGGTATCCCAAGAAAATGAAACAGGAGCAACAGTAAGGGGCGGAGGGGTGGAGAGTCGCCAGCAGAAGCAGGCAGATAAGGAAATGGCATCCAGTAACCTAGACCCACAAAGTGCACACATCACCACCCATCAACATACAACTCTGAGAAAACAAGGTTTTCATCCTGCTTTGACTCTGCTCACATTGGTTTCAGCTGGTGTGTTGTGTGCATGTGATGATGCAGCAGTGGTATTATGAGTACAACAAACCGTTGCAGAGTTTTGAATGTTTGGTTAAGTTCCTTTGTGCAGCAGTGTGTTGATTCACAGAGCAGAGTAGCATCAAGTTCCTCAGGATAATCCACCCCTTTTTCATTAACAGACACTTAATCGTCTCAGTAACTCACTCTGAGACATTTGTTGGAGAAACAATAAAAGTGTTTCATTTACTTACAGTTGAACACATCAAACAGCAAACTGACAAACACGAGCGCCTTCAGCGAAAGGCCTCAACAGACTAGAAAATGTCCAACAGACAAAAGAGAGGGGAAAAGGCAGAGCAGAGAGGAGGGGCTCTCTTTGAATCAGGGAAGGAATTACTGTACAGTATTTGTTAGTGCAGATGGGACACCCAAGACGGACAGGACATAGTGGAGAGTTCCGACTAAACGCAATCCACCTGGAGTAGGAAATGGCAAGCCACTCCAGTATCTTTGCCAAGAACGCCCCATGATCAGAAACAAAAGGCTAAAAGATATGACGCTGGAAGATGGGCCCCTCAGGTCGGAAGGCGTCCAACATGCTAGGAGAAGGGGACGACCGAGGATGAGATGGCTGGACAGTGTCTGCGAAGCAACCAACATGAACCTGACACAACTCCGGGAGGCAGTAGAAGACAGGAGGGCCTGGCGTGCTCTGGTCCATGGGGTCACGAAGAGTCGGACACGACTAAACGACTAAACACACACACATTTGTTAGTGCTGTTAATGACTGACAGTCACCCTGGGCCAGAAAGGTCCCTCCCATTCACACCTAACTAGAGGCAAGATGCGAGGTTGCAGAAATAAAAAACCTACTCAAATGTAGACAGGCTTTTTGACTCTAAGACAGGGAAAAAGGCAGCTCTCTGCAATTCACAGCAGATGTTAGTCATAGTAGCATTTAATCAATTTAGAAATCAGGCAAGGATGAAGCAAATCCAGTCACAGACTATCTTTCATCCAGCCAGCTATATATTCATCCAGGCTCTGCCATTTCTCCAATAAGCTAAGCCGTTTTCTGTTTGCTCACTTAGCCATTGATGAGCTAAGAGCTCTATCTATTGGACTTTGATTAATATGCCTATTGCTTCGTTTGCTTAATTATTTTAATTTAAGCAGGGACGGTGTGGAGCAAAGAGAACGCCAACTGCAAATTTTGAACGAAGGATGGGAGACGGGAGCTGGCTAGGGGGTGGGCAGCAGGAAAAATTGTCCTTCCCTCCCCCCTTTTTTATTTCTTCCAGCTCAGATTGATTACAATAATTAGATGGGATCGGGGACTAATTCTGGGTTGCTATTGAGGTCTGACTCGTTTTGTGGTTCAATTTGTCAGCTGCCAGGTGATACAAAAATAGTTGCCATCAAGAAACAGGAGAGAGAGTGGTAGGGGAGTGAATTCCAAAAACAACAAAAAAGTTTTGGGGAAGAGAAGGGACTTCAAGAGCCCCTTCTGGACAAAAGAATTTGTTGTGTAAATCAAGCAATTTGCCGACCTTCCGGACAGGCCTTCTGAAGCCACGCTTGTTCTTGCCAGCCTCTTCTTCATCTCCGGCCTGCTCCTTGCAGTCCCTATTTTTATTTCACAATATTCTTTTATGCTGTTCCTTTTATCCTGTACCTTAGCGGGGTTCCATCCAGTAAAAGGGATTTCGATATAAAGCCGCAACTCATTTCATCAGAGGCATCTCCCAGCGGACGACATCCGCCAGCAAATGCTTCAGACACATCTGACGGAAAGGGTGCCGTCTGCAAAAGCCGAAGCTAAGTAAGACTCGCTAACCTTTAAGGTGCCTGAAAAATTCTACGTTGTGTTTGGTGGCAGAGATCAACCCAGTTACCCCTTGGAAAATAGCAGTAAACAGAAGAGAAAGCTGCCTGGTTGGAAGTTGTCTTAGGATGACAATCTGGTGGTCCCTGTGGGTTGAAATCCTGCTTAAGATGGCATGAGGTCAAGTGGAAGTGTACAAGGTGGCACAGCCGGGCAGCCCCTGTTGTGCGATCAGATTGCGCAATCGATCACACGGTTCACGTTGTGAGTGTTGTGTGACATGCCTGCTAATGTGTGTCCTGAGCATGACCCTCTTCCCTTCTGCAGTTTTCTCTGCTACTTCTGCAGCTTTGTTTTATTCCTGCAGAGCTTCGGAACAGGATTTCAGCCACCAATTTCCCGTTAGAAATCGCATGGTGGTGAAAGGACAGACCTGCTGAATGAAACAAGAGTCTTAATGCCTGGAGCCTCTTACCAACCAGCCAAGACTGCCACGGGCAGCTAAGCACCCACCAACTCTGGGAAGAGAAATACAGAAGGACCCCTGGAATTAGTATCCGTGGTTTCACTTATCCACGGTCTGAAAATATTAAAAATATTTAAAAAAACAAAAACAAAGTAGAAATATGCATTTTCATGATGCATTTAGCCAAAGCAGCCACTAGAGGAAGCTACAGAGCATGCTTTATATCGTAGTCTTCTTGTTGAAGAATACATAGCACGGTCTCTGGCTTCCTCTAGTGGCCCATTCTGGCAATACTTTTTTCTGGATTTTTTTCTCTTACCTATCCATGAGACATTAGTAGACATGATTTTCAGCATCCACAGAGGGGCTTGCAACCAATCCCCCTTGGATATGAAGTTCCTACTGTAGCACCTCTCATACAACAGAGAAACTAACTTCTTGTTGTGCTCCTTGTCTTTACTGGAGCACATAATGTACAGGTATGAAGACACTGGACCAGTTTCTCTCCCATTTACTTTAGCTCAAATGCATCGAAAACAAGTGTTCGCCCTTTCAACCCCTTCTCCTACTGAGCTGTCCGAAAACTATTCATCCGCTGATGCAACAATGGGATCCAGCATGCACCTGGGGGGGAGAGTCCCTTTTTCCATTGCAGCCACACACACCCCACAGCGCTACCCCAGAGGCCTGCAAAACCTTCAAAAGGAAGATCACACAAATCTATTGCCTATACTGTATAAGAATGCGGAGAAACGGCAACAGGTTTAAAGAGCAACTGGCCGGAGATGTGGAAAGCAAGTCCTGTGATCCGACTGGAAGGAAAGGGGCATGTTTAGCCCAGAGAATCAAGGACCCGGGAAAGGAAGAGGATGATGGGTGGGTGGGAGGGGAAAGAGCACAGGACTGCAGTCTTCACAGAGTCAGGTCTTCATCCATCACTCTGTCCGTAAAGCTGGTTCATTGCATACTCTCTAGATCCTAATCAGGTGGGAGAGAGCCTTTCCCCGCAGGAGCAGGAGAGGGTGGGCTGGCATTTAACGCAGGAATAATGTAATTTTTGAACAGCAAAGATGTGTATTAACTGAAGCAAGAGAGGGGGACGCTCCCAAGCGATAATTAAAGTGCTTTAAAATGCATGTTTGATTTCTGCTTGAATATAAGTTGTTAATTCGAGTTTCAAATGCAGCTCCACCATCTGAAGAATAAAAGTGGCTCCTGAGAATACAGAGTGGAGGTTTCTAATCTTGCTTGCTCCATTTGCTTGTTTCTTATATTTTTATCCCACCCAAGTAGCTTAGAGCAGCATTGATCCTGCCCCCCACGAAACAACCCTGAGTTTATGGTAGGAGGAGATACAAGAGCTAGACTAAGGCCACAGTCACACCAGGGAAATGTTACCCGCTTCTAACAATACTTTCCAAACCTTTGTTGTGAAGCATCACAGTCAGGTGGTATAATGCTGTTGTTTAGTCAAGTTGTGTCCGATTCTTCATGACCCCATCGACCAGAGCACGTCAGGCCCTCCTGTCTTCCACTGCCTCCCAGAGTTGAGTCAAATTAATGTCGGTCGCTTCAATGACACTGTCCAACCATCTCATCTTCTGTCGTCCCCTTCTCCTCTTGCCTTCACACTTTCCCAACATCAGGGTCTTTTCCAGGGAGTCCTCTCTTCTCATGAGATGGCCAAAGGATTGGAGCCTCAGCTTCAGGATCTGTCCTTCCAGTGAGCACTCAGGGTTGATTTCCTTCAGAACGGAGAGGTTTGTTCTCCTCGCAGTCCAGGGGACTCTCAAGAGCCTCTTCCAGCACCACCGTTCAAAAGCATCAATTCTTCGGCGGTCAGCCTTCTTTATGGTCCAGCTCTCACTTCCATACATCACGACAGGAAAAACCATAGCTTTGACTAGGTGGACCTTTGTCGGCAAAGTGATGTCTCTGCTTTTTAAGATGCTGTCTAAGTTCGTCATCGCTTTCCTCCCAAGAAGCAGGCGTCTTTTAATTTCGTGGCTGCTGTCACCATCTGCAGTGATTATGGAGCCCAAGAAAGTAAAATCTGCCACTGCTTCCATATCTTCCCCTTCTATTTCCCAGGAGGTGATGGGACCAATGGCCATGATGTTAGTTTTTTTGATGTTGAGCTTCAGAACATTTTTTGCGCTCTCCTCTTTCACCCTCATGAAGAGGTTCTTTAATTCCTCCTCACGTTCTACCTCCTCACATGGTATATACACCTGGATAAATGTCTCAATGTGTTTTAATGTTTCCCATTCATTTTCTTCCATTTGAATCATTATCGTATCACTGATTTTTCACTTTTTAAATGGGGCACTGTTGTTGTTTAGTTGTTAAGTCGTGTCCGACTCCATGGACCAGAGCACGCCAGGCCCTCCTGTCTTCCACTGCCTCCCGGAGTTAGGTTAAATTCATGTTGGTCGATTTGATGACATCGAAGGGGCACTACATTTATTTTATTTTCAAAACAAATGATACATCGATATGTTGAAAAGTGTTTCCTGATGGATCAAATTTCCTCTGTTGTGACGGCACATCTGGAAGCAATGCATTGCAATCAGTGGACCTGGTGCCCCCACCCAAGGCTATATCACACAACATAGAATTTTCAGGGACCTTGAAGGTTAGCAAGTCTTATTTAGCTTATTTAGTATCTGTGGGATTGTACACACATGCCATACTACTAAGAAATATATCGAATAAAAGTCCAGTATAAAGGGGGGGGGGGAAGTGGATGCCTCCTTGCAAGTGGGAATTGAACTGCAGTTACACCACTGGCCGGTAAAATGAATTGCTAATAGCCGTGCATCGTGTGATTGCAAATTTACGCTATCATCTAACTTGAGCATAAGTAGGGAACAATTCCGTCATGTTATCTGTTCACACCCTAAAGTCTGGTAGTCTACTAGGCAATATTTTGTGAAAGAGGAAAAACTGGCCAGAGAAATATATCTTTTGAGCCACATTTGACTCAAGTCAAATAGGTCTAGTAGGATTTGTAAAACACTACAAAAGCCCACCAAACCTCTTGAACTGTGAGGAAGGAGGATGCAGAAGTGGGATGAGGATGAAGACATTATGCGGAGCAGTTCCTTTTGAATATGACCTTGAGCTTTCTGAAACAATGTTAGTTATGTACTTTTTTAAAACTAGGGAACGGATTTGATTTTAACTGGTTTGAGAATCCAGGAGTCCCACACCCCAGCAGCCACTGTATTCTATTCCATCCTCCCACCTCCCACCCCCAATTCATTTCTCAGGATGAAAGTACGCTCCATGCAGGGTGGCAGATATACTATTCAGAAGACAGAATATTACAAAGTTCTCAATATCTTTCAAGATAAAAAGACATCAACTACCCAAATCACCCAGTTAATATTTTGGAACAACCACTTTTCGAATCCTCTGCATGGCCTGTCAAGTGCTAACCGAACCAGTTAATGTAAGTATGGACTTTGGTACTGTTCACATAACTGACCGTTTCGGTTTGGTCGGAAGGAGGAGGACTGCTAGAATCCCCCAGGCCAGATGACCCATCGAGCCGCGACCTATGGAAATTGGAGGAGGTCTCTGTAATGTTCTCGCACTTCCACCTCATACTGTTTTGGATATCTTTTGAAGCAAGACCCCTCCGGCAGCTTGATAAGCGAAGATATAAGCTACCCGCTTATTCCATTTGGCACATCGTCATGCAAAAGTCCCTGCTACTTGCTGTGACCATCTTGCTTTGGTATGGGATACGTACCTCTGAGTCCATCCTGCCTCCCCCCAAGGCCACGTGGCCAACTGCGACACATATACAACCTTGAAGGTGGGGCATAAAAGTAGCACCAGTGGCAAACGTTCATGTTTCTCGCTCTTATCCTTTCTGAAATCCGCCTTTGCTGGTTAGAGATTGACGGCTCTCAGAAGATGGGACCTCATTAATATCTGTGCAAAGTTTTTGTGTTCTCTGAGTGTTACCATTGAGAACATATAGAATGATAGCTGGCTCTCCTCCTCCCTGCATTTAAAAGGCACTTATAAACTCTGCTTTATAAGCCTTTTTTTAAGCAACCCTGCCTCCTGCATTTTTTTAGTTCTTTGTTTCCCCATTTGATCGTTGCTTTATTTGCCTTGCAGCCTGCATCTTATTCTTACAATTTATGCCTCTTGAAGTGTTTGTTGTTGTTTTCTAACCGTTCATTCAACATATTATTATTATTATTATATGCTTTTAACGTCTGTAAACCACCCGGAAATAATGCATGGCACTAATAGGGTGGTATAGAAGTTTAAGAAATAAATACATACATAAAATAAAAATAGATTAATTGAATTGGAAAGGGCTTGTAAGGCCATTGAGTCTAACCCCCCCGGCTCAAGGTAGGAATCCAAATCAAAGCAGATCTGAAAGAGGGTTGTCCCATTTTCTCTTAAACGCCTCCGATGCTGGAGCGCTCACCACCTCCTCAGGTAATCGGTTTCACTGTTGTACTGTTTCTCCTCCCTTATATTCAACCAAAATCTGGCTTCCTGCAGCTCGAGCCCATTATTACGTGTCCCACACTTTGGGATGATCAAAAACAAAGACTACAGATCCACTATTTCACTTATAAGGTCACAACTCCAGAATCCTCCACCTCCCATTGCCATTCCACATGTGACCCGGTCAGTTGTTTAAGGTTGAAGCTCAATAATATTCAGGCCAAATGTCATGTCTGAACGTTTGTGAGATCTGACCGAACAAGCTTACAAAATCACCCTTTTCTGCTATGTTTATAAGACTGCTGAGGCCCGAGAATGTAACTGGTCAAAGATCAGCCAAGGAATTTCATGGTCAAGTGGAGATTTGAATCCAGAGTTCCTAAGTTTTAGTTTGACACTCTAATACCTGTGGCCCAACTCCCACGATCTGCCTCCAGCCCCAAGATTGGGGGAGAATCTACTTCCCCTGAACAGACTACAACTTGTCCTACAAAACCAGCTTTTATCATGCATGCTATTGCAAAAACTCAGCTTTTTACGGTAGCCATCCCTCATTGTAAAGTTTTTTTTGTGGAAGGACTGCTCAGCTTTTGTAAACAGCATTTTACAACTGTTCCTCTCAAATATGGGGAAAGTCTGTTTTTCTCCCTACAACATAGGAATCAAGGCTGTAAATAATCTGATGAATAAAACAAGCACATAAAACGTAAAACAGATTAAATGTAACATGCAACTTTAAAAGCAATCAAAAAAGAGATCAATTTTTTAAAAGCGGGGGGGAGGAGGGCACCAGCCCTGCTTAAAATGTCAGTTTTACGGCACACCATGTTAACAGCCAACGACCCGACTAGGTGGAAACATTTTTCTTTGCTGGTGGAAGGGTAACAGCAAGGGGGACAGCTTAGAAGGAGAGCTTGGCTTACTTCCGAGGAAGCCCTTTGGCTCCTGGCACCCAGAATGGGTCACAGCTGCTCAGATAAAGTCAGTCTTTTCTGGTTGTTGTGGGTTTTTCGGGCTCTTTGGACGTGTTCTGTAGGTTGTTCTTCCTAATGTTTCGCCGGTCTCTGTGGCCGGCATCTTCTCTGGTGAGCACAGAGTTCTGACTCCTGTCTTCTGAAGATGCCGGCCACAGAGAGACTGGTGAAACGTCAGGAAGAACAACCTTCAGAACACGGCCAAAGAGCCCGAAAAACCCACAACAACCACCAGATCCCGGCCGTGAAAGCCTTTGCGACAAATACATTGAGTCTTTTCTGTTATGTGGAGACGATGGCTCTGTTTGTGCCATATGGAATCACACCAGCTGTTTCTGAAACCCTCCACAGGTACTGTCACCTATTGTCCGGAAAATAGACCTACTTCTTTCTAACCCACTGTTATATGCTTCGCAGTTCCCCCGACACCACCCCCTTGTTCTCCTGATGAACCTGTCAGCTTTAGGTGAAAGCATTGCCCGGTTCGCCAGATAATACACAAAAAGAGGACCCCAAAATACAGGGACCTGGCAACACTTAAGAGTTCTAACCCTTCTCCAATTCCATCACTGAGCAAAGGGGAAAGAAGGGGAAAGTTTGTGATACAGAGGAGATGCCCTTGCTCTTATCTCTTTCCCTGGAGAGCAGAGTGAGTGAAGACGTTTGGGGTCTGTGAAATGGAGAAAGTGTCTACACCCTGGGATAAAACTGGAGAAAAACCCCGTTCTGAAATATGTACAACTCTGCGCAAAAATAGTGAATAAAAAAATATAGAATAAAAAAAAATCCCGTCACAAGTCACAGAAACGCACCCCCACATATAACAAGGACACGACAGTCAGTATAATTCTTCCACCTTGATGCGTGCTCCCTGTAGCTGTATAATTCACAGGCCAGTAACAACAGTCCTGCCTAACCATAGGCTACGCTGGCATATAAATAGATATAAATGACAATTTTCTAAGACATGGAGTTGTCATGTTTTGCTGTCGTTGTTGCATATGTACTTCATACTTCCCCTGCAAATAGCTCTCAGTTCAATGGTCTTTTAAAAAAAAAATGTCAGCAAAGATGTAAAGCTGAAATGGTTTAGCAGTATATCAGCACAGCGCAAAACTTTTTTTTAGTTACAAGCCAAGGCTGTCATTTCATTTAAAACGATATTTTGGGAAGACAGGGCTTTTCCCAGATTTTTTGTGGCACAAAAGCTTCGCGCTTCCATTGCATATAGCCGTGGATGCAAAAACCTATTTTTATTTTTAAAACTGAAATCTGTATATCCGTAGAGCACAAAATGTGTTTGGTTAAACTGTCAGTGCATCTTGCGCTAGGTCTGTTTTCTAATTTTTTAAAAAGTAAAACAAATATATACATATATTTTAAAAATAGCTATGCAAACCAGTGGGAGGGAAGGAGCAAAAACGTGTACGCCAGGCCTCCCTATATATGTCTGTATCTATGTTCTCAAGACACATTCAATGAAGTTCCAGAAAGACCCCAAAAATCATTCACCCAATACAAATTTGTGAAAAAGGAAAGAGGAAACAGGACAACAACAGAAAGGAGCAATGAGGGATGAACAAAATGTACTAGAAACTTGAGCTAAAAGACTTGATCTGCATGGGATTTGCAAGAACATTGTCAGATCCTCGGAGTAAATATGGAAATGTTCAGCGAGGAACACAAGGTCTAACAGCAGGACAAATTGACTGTCTGGTGGCGTCCTCAGAAAGTCTGAAACGGAATAGCGCATCCACCTTCCCACATGACTATCAATCAAGTCCAACAATTGAGGCAAAGACTTAAAAACAACAACACATTTTCTGTCTTTCTGAAATGCACACCGAGAGCTGGAGAAAATGAAGCCACACTTCCTCTGGCATGTGTGAAAACAATCCGAAGTTTCAAAAATAAAAATAGCCGTGACGGCACTGTTTTTCGAACTTTTTTGACCCTGAGAATGGTTCTCTCCTCCTTATTTGCATAGACAGAAACCGCCTTTATAACAATAAACCTGAGAATTTCAAGAAGATGATGAGTTCGAGATATAGTATATAGAATTGACACCACCAACAACCACATTGCATGGCCCATCAAGTCATCTGGAAGGGCTGTCAATTCAGATTTTCACCTGTATTCATCCCAGGAACATGCCTTGCCTCGTCTCTTCCGCCACTGAGGAGGTATGTCTTTCCTGTCCTGCAATCCAGGCCCCTTTCTACTTTTCCCTCTAAATGTCACATTTGCACAACATTGTTAGGGCTGCTCTCTTCTCAGCTCCCCTAGCTGAATGATCCGGCAGAAATGATGTATGAGAGCAATGCCTGATGTCTCCCGTGGCATATTTCATTAGCACGCTCGGTTCCCACTGGGAGAGAGAGGGCAAGGGAGGGACCTAGCTATCCAGGGTGCAGAAGCCAAACACAGTGCCTGTAAAGTTCAGACTCAAACCCGAAGCGGATGCATTGTCCCCGTGAAATTAGAGTCACCATATGGGAAGAGTAGCATGAGGGCAGCAGAAACCCGTCGCTTATATGGGGTGAGGGAGGTACGGGAGAAAATAAGGGATGCAAATTCCGACTCTCCTTTTAGAATGGAGATGAAATTGCTACAATAAATAGTGGTTGAGTACAATACACCAATTCTTCCCCTCCCTAGAATTTAGAGTTCATCCATGCAACAACATTCTTGCACCATAAAACATTATTATTATTATTATTTGTACTAATACAAGCATAATCAGTTTTATTTGATGGGGACACGGGAGAGGGCCTTCTCTGGGGCAGCTCCCAGGTTACGGAAGGCTCTCCCTCAGGAGATCAGGCTGGCCGCCCTCCCCTTCCGAAAAAAAGCGAAAGACCCTCTTTTTCAGGCAGGCTTTTGACAATCATGGCCGAGTCCCTTCCTAGAGTCAGACAGTTCTTTTAACGTTCATTCAATTTTAATTATTCAATTGTAGTTTAATTAGCATACTGTTTAATTGTATTTTTTTAATGTTTAACTTACTATGTTTTCAAGTCTATTTCTTATAATATTGTGAGCTGCTTTGGGTCCCCTTATTGGGGGAAAAAGGCAGCATATAAATAAAACAAATAAATAAATACTGGCTTTTTCCTGCTTGTGAAGATACAGAGACAACTCATCATAGCTTGTCCCCCTCTGTCCATTTGGGAGTTATAGTCCAGCATATCTGGAGGGGGACAGGTTGGGAGCTATAGCTGTCACTCTATGTTAAGGGCACTGATCTCTTCATGGTCTATCAAGCTGCATACCGGTGGGATTGAACTCTTAGTCCAGCTACTCCAGAACAGCCCACTCTGTCTGGCAGCTGCAATCCAGGGTTGCAAACAAGAGAAATTATAAAGGTAAAGGTAAAGGTTCCCCTTGACAATTTTTGTCCAGTCGTGTCCGACTCTAGGGGGCGGTGCTCATCCCCGTTTCCAAGCCATAGAGCCAGCGTTTTTGTCCGAAGACAATCTTCCGTGGTCACATGGCCAGTGCGACTTAGACACGGAACGCTGTTACCTTCCCACCGAGGTGGTCCCTATTTATCTACTTGCATTTGCATGCTTTCGAACCAAAAACTATTTTTTAAAAAACCTGGGGATATTGCCAACCATCCACCTTCTGAATGTAAAGTGTATGCTCGGCCAGCAAAGCCCACCGCTTCCCATTCAGTGAAACGGGGGTTGGGGGAGTGATTTAGAACTTCCAAAAAGTTGCTCTAAATCACTGAACACCCCAATGACCCCTGCTGTCACGGTGCACGGAGTTGTGTATTAAATTGTGTATTAAAATATTTAAAGGGGTATATAAGAAAAGCAGCCCTGAAATTGAAAGTGCATTTGAATGTGTGGCTTGGAAATAGGTTATTATTTATTTTAAGTCATCCCAAACGATGGGCTGAACTCTCCAGCTGAACAAGGTTGCTCTACCGTGACATTCCGCCAGCTGAACAATGCTTCGGTGACAGCTTAGAAGTGACACATTTAGATCTAATGCTTTGCACTCGTTAAGAGTTTCAATGCTCTTATATTATAGTAAGTGGGATTTCTAAGAATTTAGGGGTTTAAATCTTACAGCTGCAAGCTTTGCAAAGGCCGAATCAAAACAACAAATATTATGAGGAGTGTGGGGACATGCCAGATATCAAGTGACAAATCTCTGACGTTACAAATCTTGATGAAACAAATGAGATGTCTATTAAAAAAACCATTCTCCTGGATCGCTAAGCTTCTAAATGTCCAAGCCTTGCAGATAAGATTGTGTGTTTTTTTTAGATACGATATTTTTATTTAGCCCACTGGGGTTTCACATACTTATATAATAAGTATGTGAATAAGTTTTTGAATATTCATCGGATATACAACCATATAGCCATTTATTTCTGTTTGCTTCTTCAATAAAAGGTAGAAAAATGGAGACTTGTTTCTGGACATTCAGATGTATCTGTCTTGTATGGGGCAAATGCATTAAATTAAAGGAGGGAGGATCACAGAAGGTGCAGATGATTCCTCTGGTTCACACTGGATTGACCTGCTTTTTCAAATATAAGCCAGCCGTGAGGACACAAGGCTTCTGATGTTTCCCTGGAGGTCTAATAAAGCTCTGTAGGGCTCTTTAGGGGAAGTTCAGCATTAGTTTATCTAACCAGACACCTACCCTGTAAAGTTAGCAGTTACTTACATTTGGCTGGCAGACGGTAGCCACAGGTGATTTTGGCTTTCCCAGTTTCGCAACCGTTCAGAGTCCGGCATTCTTCTTTAAGCAAAGGCCCCGCAGCACGATGGATGCTCCCATCCACTACAAAAGAAAAAAATTAAAGAAACGTTGTATTAATGGAACAATGCACCCACAGTGCTTACTAATTACTTTACTAGTTTGCATAAATGCTTTGGGCTCAAGGCGCAGACCTGGCTCTTCTCCCTCCTTTCTCCTTACAACAACCCAGTGAGGTAGACCAGGGCTGAGTGACTATTACTCCGAATCACCCAGTGAATGACAGGACTCAATAAGGACGAGAAATCCCAGTCCAACATAATCAGATTATCTGTCCTGTAGCTGTGGGAGACTCAGACAGAGACCAGCAGTGTGTTGGTCACATCGCCTGATTAAGCAACAGTAGTGCATCAGAAAAAATACATAGGACGTGGCATCCACCTCACAAATATTCAAATGATACCATCCCTTTTAGACTGTAATGTGAGAGGCACAAGACACGTAATTACTGATACGAAACAGAACATTTTTGATCATACAAAAACATGACAATTCAACAATTCTCTACTGATTGATAATATGTTTATATACTTTTATTTTTGAAAGTGTCTTCCTTAAATAAATAAGTACTGTAGGACCACCATATCCATGAGGGATCGATTTCAAACTTCCCTATGGCAAAAAAACGTGGATAATCGCGAATCCTCTCTATATAGCACGGTATCTGGCTCCCTTTAGTGGCCAGTTCTGGTAATTACATCATGGAAATACATATTTCTGGGTTTTTTTAGAGTTTTTTAAAAACTTTTAACATTTTAAATGTTTTCAGACTATGGGTAAGTGAAACCATGTATACCAATTCCACAGAAACAGGAGTCCTGCTCTAAACAAGAATGCAAACCCAGCTTACACCCTTATTTGCAGTAGGGGGAGAAGATATTCCGTCTAGAGGAGCTGATATTCAGGAGGAGATATTCAGCCTGGCTGATCTTTGCATTTTAAATTGCCTTTCCTGAACAAAACAGTGGTGTGGGAAGAAGCTGACTATGTCAGCTTCAAGGCAGCACAGGCAACAGGTCTCGTTCGATGGAATGGGGCAGCTTTGGACCTAAGAGACACAAAGCCAGTTTTTCCTTGCCCCATTTCCAAAATCAGGACTGGACTTTGCACCCAGTGCACACATTCCTGTCATCTGCAAAGAGGCTTCTCTTCCACCCAGGTGAATGCAGACTTTCAAAAAAACCTCCCTATTTAGATGGAACTCAACATCTACTCGAATGTCATAGTCACCTCCTCACAGCTATTTTCATCCTGTTTGTACCTCTGGCCTTTCTTTTGCACCTTTCCTAGTAGGAGGATGAAGGGTTGCTATTTGGAAGGGACCTACAGTACACTGATAATTTTTGTTTCTGTCCATGGAGTTTTCTTGGCAAAGGTACTGGAATGGCTTGCCAGTTCCTGCTCCAGATGGATGGCATTTAGTCAGAACTCTCCACTATGACCTGTCCGTCTTGGACGTCCCTGCACGGCATAGAACGTTGCTTCCCTGAATGACTCGAGCCCCTTCGCCACGACAAGGAAGCAATCTGTGGATTTTATGGTGCCCAGTTGCCATCTTTAGAATGGTTTACATTTAGAAGACTGATACCTACAGTCCAGCATTACCCGCTCTGACTGGCAGCAACTTTCCAAGGTTTAAGACATGATTCTTTCCAAGCCCTACCTGGAGAGGCAGGGGAGTGAACAAGCAAGGCATCCGGTCCACCAGGCAGCTAATCCCCCAACCCAATAAAGCCGCTGAGATTCCCTGTTGTTTTCCCACCCAAGTACAATACTGCTTCTGCTTATGTTCAGGATAGTGTATTATTTTTTGGGGGGGGGGCATGGGAAAGAGTGAGAAGAAAAGTCACTGAGGGTAAGTCCAATGGAACTATTCAGAGCTAAACAGAACCTCCATGGGCAGGAAGAGTAGATCTTCAGTTAGAACACATCGAATACAGTTGCTTCTGTGCCTTGCATTGAAAACTTCTCAGAAACCAGTGGCTGGTAACTCTTGGGAGACAGAATGTCAGACATGATGGATTTTAGGAGAATGATTACCTAGCTTAGCGCTCCAGGGCCTGCAGGGGGTGGGTGATTTGCTGTCCGCCCCCAAGACCATTAGAGAGAAGCATTGATCTTTGTTGTTTAGTCGTTAAGTCGTGTCCAACTCTCCGTGACCCCATGGACCAGAGCACGCCAGGCCCTCCTGTCTTCCACTACCTCCCAGACTTGGGTCAAATTCATGTTGGTCGCTTCGGTGACCCTGTCCAGCCATCTCGTCCTCTGTCGTCCCCTTTTCCTCTTGCCGTCACACTTTCCCAACATCAGGGTCTGTCTCTGCTTTTTAAGATGCTGTCTAGGTTTATCATTGCTTTGATCAGAGGTCCATTATTAGCTCATTTGCAGTCCATCTCCTAATCTATAAAACAGTATTTTACTGGCTGGACTCTAAGAGAAGTCAATAAAAAGCCTGGGCGCAACAAGCAATTTTTCTGGCCATGTAGAGTCGGCCCACTGGCCTGGTTTTACGTGGGAGAAAAGACACGCATCGACCGCTGTTGTGACCACATTACGGACATAATGGGAAGGCTGCAGATTGAAGCGCGGGGTATGTGTCTACTTCCGGAAGGGAGAGGAAATTAAAAAGATTCAGCCTGCCACCCAACACCCCTTGCCTAATTTATAACCAATATTAGATTTGAACCAGAGATTTGGGGGGGGGGGCTCATAATTTGCATTCCACAGGTCACTCTGGATGGTTTGCCACTCCATGTTTTGTTTGATTGCAAACAGCAAATGCCGCCCACCTCTGATCAGGATTGGTGCCCCAAGGAAGGTTTAACCCACAGTCCAGACACCCACTTGAAAGCTGCTGTTTGAGGCACAGGGTCTTTCCGTCATGTACCAAACCGTGGCTTCAGGAGAGAGGGCCACGTAGGTACTGTATGTCCAAATCGTCATCCCAGAGAGAAAGAGTTTGGCCATCTCTCCCTAAGGGGCACCCGAAATCAACCCCGGCTGTGATTTACAGTTTTAAAAAGATAAACACAACATTGACTTTGTCTGTGGTTTAGCCCCTAGCCTTCCCCTTTCATCAGCATCTGGTCACTGAAATTTCACACCCCTCAATATTCCCTCTGGAAGCTGCCTTTCCCTGGTGTTTTCCTATTCCTTCTCGGGAGGAGCGTCTGGAGCATTTATGGCTTTTATCATTGACCGTGGGCCACTGCAGCTGCTCAAGTGTTGCTGGACTACTAATCTCAGCATCCCCCACCACTCGGCAAGCTGGCTACTACTGCTCACGGGAGTGGCAGTTCAGCGACAAGGAGAGAGCCACGCATTCCCCAGAAACGGTACTCTATAGCTCCTCGGACAGATGCTTTTTTAAAATGATTGTTTAAAAAACTTTGGTTGGTGGGCACAGCCTTAGGAGTCCCTTTGTCACTTTGGAAGGATGTTAGCATTTTCAGCATGACTCACAGAAGAATGTAAACCTTTAATGTCTTCCCTTGGATCCTTATAAAACCCAGAGCAAAGAGTGAATGCATCTTTTCTCTAAATACAGAGGCAACAGGGGAAACGGCCCTCCCTTTCTTCTTCCCACTGACAAAAGCTAACTCGGCTGCCGGCTGAGTCTTGCTCCAATACTTGCCATGGGGGGAATGGGAGAGCGCTCCCTACCACACCAAGATTTACTTTTTGGGACACAGCCCCCTAGAATCTCCCAGCCAGCATGGATTTAGGCCATCAGTCAAAAAGTAACTTTTCCAAGCACGGATCACACCTGAGAGCAGTGCAAAGGGTAGGGACAGGCTGTGTGACACCAAATCCTCTCTAGTAGAACGTAATGGTGGTGGAAGCTCAGGACAAAAAAGAGAAGATTGTTATCCATGCTGTACCCAATGGTAGGGCCAACCTGTGGGACGTGGTGGCGCTGGGGATTAAACTGCTGAAGCCTCTATGCTGCAGGGTCAGAAGACCAGCAGTCATAAGATCGAATCCATGCAACGGAGTGAGCTCCCGTCGCTTGTCCCAGCTCCTGCCAACTTAGCAGTTCGAAAGCATGCACATGCGAGTAGATAAATAGGTACCACCTCGGTGGGAAGGTAAACAGCGTTCCGTGTCTAGTTCCACTGGCCACGTGACCACAGAAACTGTCTTTGGACAAACGTTGGCTCTACGGCCTGGAGACAGGGATGAGCACCCCGCCCTCGAGTCGGACACGACTGGACTGAAAGTCATGGGGAACCTTTACCTTTACCTAAAGGCCAGCTCTGTCTTAATATACATTTTTGCGTAAGCTTCTATGAGGATGTAATGAGGTATATTTGTGAAATGTTGAGAACCCCCTGCAGAAGAGTGATTGTGCTGATTTCCCTAATTTTAAAAAATGTGATTGGATGTTGAGTTTGGCTTTCAGGTCTTGGATTTGGTGCTGGTGACGGAGTTCGTGGGCCAAATTGTCACTTGGGCATGAAACCACCCTTTGGCGAACAGGCTGACATCGGAAATCAAACAGCCCTCATGACCCCACTGAATTGTGGGACAATTTGATGTCCTTGACAAAGTTTTTTTTATTTACAACTGCTTTCTTGACTTCCATATCAGTACGACAGGCCGCTGCACAATAAACAGATGTAGCGTAAAATGGAACGGAGAACAAACCCTTTGAAAAATGTGGAAATGCAGAGAGAAAAATGCGTCAGATGTTTTCCCTTACAGGCACGGCCCCGTCCCACGCATGACCCTGTGCCTATCAAGGAGGAGCGCTGGACGGAGGGTGAGGGGCGACACGAGAGGAGGGTGAGACCAGTAGGCTTCCGTGCCAGGTCCACAATTTGTAATGGAATCATCCAGGAGAGGCGACAGGCAGAGGAGATGACGATGGTAGTCTGTCGTGACATTCCCAACCATGGCGGGAGGAGGCAGGGCCGTACGGACGTGGTGCGCGGCTGTCTGGGTTATTTCTGGCACAGTACAAAGCCAGGAGCCCCCAGGGAGGTGCTGTCATCTCGGTTCACCACAGAGGAGAATGTGCCCAAGGTTAGTGGTTGGCGGCTTCTCTCCACCCGCCCTGCCCCGACGCTCCTTTTTTTCTTCTTCTTCTTTTCCTGAGCTCGCTCCGGCCCTTGCGTTTGATAGACCCAAGGCCTGAGGCCTCGGTGGCGGAGGGGAATCCGGGCAGTCGCCTTGCCTGTCCTTGAGAGACTCCCCCAACGCTCTAGAGACCCTGGGGTGAGGGTAGGGTGCTCCACGTAGCCCCCCCTCCCGGTGGTTTCACATTCAGAAAGATGGGGATATGCCTTTCTGGACTATGACTCCTAGCATGGCCATGCAGGCTTGGGGATTCTGTGAGTTGTAGTCCAGGAAAGGAAGTTCTCCTAGCACTATTTCAGAACCAGGCTGCAAGCCGACTGGGATTCCAACTGCCCCAGCCCATGTTTCACCTCCCTGGCTAAAATGTCTGGAGATATAAAAGTCGAAATACCTATTCTTGAGTGATAAGTGGTGGTAGTCATTGTTTCAGCTATTTTTCTCCTGCACAGGAAGTGTATTTTTAGAGAAAGAGGGGGAAAAACCAAAGGGAAAGGAAAGGAACAAGAGAAGAGACTGCTCCCCTTTAGAGAGAGAGTCTTCTAGGCATGTTCAAGAGCACAGCCTTGAAAAGCAATTTCTTGCTGGAATATAACCAAAGAAAAGATGTGTTGACTTTTCCAACTCTGGACCTTTACCCCCTTGGGCTGAAGTTCTGCTCCCTTTGTTTTGAGGGGCAGTTCCTGCGTTGGGGAGGCTGCCAGGGGCTGCACATCCACCGCGCGCCTCCGACTTCAACGCCTACCATGTGGTTCTAAACTGCGGACGAGAGCTCAGCCCTTGCATCTCAGCGACACGACGGCTCTCTGGAGCACTACGGAGCATCAACATGAGCGCGCACCCTCTCCCATCACACTGCCTGTGGGAACAGACCAACGGGTCATTCCAAGTTAAAAATATACGGAGGGTTGCATCGTCAGCTGCTTCTTGTACGGCCCGGGCAGAGAAGGGAAATTTTGCGGGCTATTTAGCACGCCACTTCTGCAGGGGGCAGGAAGGACCTGAGGAGGGGGCCTTTGGGTTTAAACCACCCATGCTTTAAACAAGCAAACAAGATTGAAGCTTTTTTATCGGTTTACAGGAGGGAAACATTCTGTACATGCTCAGAGACACTTGGCTAAACTTTAAACCATATCTCCGATTAGGAGTGTAAATGTACTCTTTGTGCACATTTGCTTCTGTGGGTGAGGAAATGGAGGGTGGTCTCCTTTCCAAGTGTTTTTCCGGTGGGGGAGCTACTTAAGAAACTATCCTAATCTAAAGGGCCTGCACGTTGCCACCTCACCGTAGGCTCTGCTTGCGTTTTCCTGCACCCATTTCTCATTTGGGTTGTGGAGTTGGCCATGCGGTTGCCTAGCAACGGCTCCACAGCATCTTACCTGGAGCAGAGTGGATGCTCTGATGACTAAAGGGCCTTTTCACCTGCCACATGCTTTGTGCCTTTCTGTCTCCTCACATGGAAACCATCACACAGGCTGCTCTCAAACAGACCCCCCTCCCCCTGTCTTCCTAGGCCAACCTCCGCATGCCCCTGCCTCCTCTGTTTTTCCGCCCCAACGCCCATCTTGTTAACGCGAATGCGTTCTGCCATCACGCATGGCTCCCCCCCCGATCCCTTCCACAGGCTGATACTTCCATGCAGAAATGTGGTGAGATATGAAGCGAACGTGACATGTTTCAAGGAGAAGACGGCCCAGGAAGGGGACAGGATCAGGGCGAGCGCGGTCGGGCCCGTTGGTAACGGAGGAGCAGAGAACTTTTCCATCAGGAAAGTCTTTCTGCCCTAGAGGCAGTTGAGTGGGAAAAGCCACGGTAAGGCACAGGAACATTCTCAGTTATGAACTGTCACAACAAAGACGTTCATACAATCGAAAATATCTTAGTTGATTTAGCTTAGATGAATTTGTAGATCGCGGGTGGGGGGCAACAAAAAAGCACATTCTCTTCACGTTCAGATGAGGTGTAAACAATGTTGTGTAGGGGTCGCCCTCCAACGCATCCTCTGTCAGAAAGGAGTGCCCATGCTGCCTGCCATTTGCACAATGTTTCACAACAACAATCTGGCTGGAAAGGCCCCTGGGTTGGAGGAGTCCCTGCCGTGCCTCTCAGGAGGAGAGGACCCAGCCTGTGCAGCCTTGGGCAAGCTGTACTGGCCCAAGACAGTCCTGGAGGAAGGGCCTGGCATGCCACTTCTGAGCACCTTTATACCTAGGAAACCCAAAGATGGGTTGCCATGAATCAGAATCAACTTGGCAGTTGACACAGGACAAAATCCTGCCGCTTTGCATAGTAAGTTGCAAGAGAGCAGGCCTGCCGAAGCAGTGGAGATCTGGGGAGTCATTTCTTCCATAATTCCTCTTGATTCACGGGGCCTATCCTAGTATACTGACTTACTATGCTAAGCAACAGGATTTCAGCCAACAATGACGATTCACTATAGTAAGGCTGCTATGGAGTCTTGGTGGCTACACATCTATTCTCTCCAGTGTCAGAGTCCACATGCTTCTAACTCTCCCTTGCTGGAGAACGCCAGGGGAGAGGAGAGCCGCAGCCCTCGAACTTTGCTGGCGAACTTCCACCCTGGGGCAACCCCAACCTCCACCAGTGGGTTGGGGGAACAGGATACTGGACTAGCCAGACTCTTGTTCAAACCAAGCAGAGTTATCTTTTCAATGTGACCCAACTGTTGAATCTTTTTTTAAAAAAAATTAAGTCAATGCATTTTAAAGTGATGGGCGAAGCAACCTTAAAAGGGGAAGTGGTGGAAGGATGGTCTACTGGAGAGAAGAAACATCTTCCTCCCTCCCTCCTTTGAACACAACTCCCAAAATTCCCCAGGCATCATGGTCACTATCATTCAAGGCCGTGTGTGTGTGTGTGTGTGTGTGTGTGGTGTGTGTGTTCTCAGTGTTCTGGATTCGGCCTCATCTTCTTCCTCTGAAATATCTGGGCAGCTTCCTAATATGTACCTATGAGAGCGTGCGTGGCTTTGATGTGGCATGAAGGCAAGGAAGGAGGGGATAACTAAGGAGAAGAAGGTCAATATTTAAGAAGAGATAACGGGAGGGGAAGGCAACATAAATTCGGGGGGGGGTTTACATTGCGAGGCAAAGAGGACTCTGAATCCTTCCTTTAAATTTTGACAAATGGTGGTATTTCCACCCAGCGAACCAAGGGTAATTTGGAGTGTCCTGGAAGTGCACAAGGGGGCACTGCACTGCAAAGAGTGGAGAAGAAGAGAACCAGCATCATCCTCCTACCCCCATCCCACTTCACCCACTGCTTTTCTGCCAGGAACAGCCAGTCCGGAAGGCCACGAAGGGTTGGCTAAACTAGAGGTGCGAGCGGCAGCAACAGAGTTTCCGCGGGAATCCATGCGTAGAATTACAGAAGACCCCCCCCCCCATGGGCCCTGAGCCCCACTCCACCCACCGCAAGCAGGATCGGCCCTTCCTCGTCCCCCTCCTGCCCCGAAGCATCGGATTAATACAGTTGGAAGCCTTCACAGGGAGAGCAGACTTGTGGGTCAGGAGGTCTGTGCAGAACAAAGAGCATCAGATGCTTCTCATGAGAGGGTCGGATCATGTCCTGCAAGAGGCGGGAGGACTAGTAAATCCCACCCCACCCCTTCCCCATTTTAATATATATTTTCCTTCTCCTTTTAAAACATTTTACAGGACTCCCCACTTTAAACCAAAGCAGAACAGTACAACCACAGGCAATATTTACAAGCAGGGGAAAATACAACAAAGTTGTTAAAAGTGACATTCTGACATTTAAGGAGCTGTAACTTTTGCTCTCTCTCTCTCTCTCTCTCTCTCTCTCTCTCACTCTCACTCTCACTCACACACACACACACACACACACACACACACACACACACACACACACACACACACACACACACACACACACACACACACACACAACCCCTCCAAAAAGCAGAATTCCTTCTTGTCCCACAGTATGGCAATCCAGGGTCAAGTCTAAGCATTGTCTACTAAATAAATTTCCCCAAAGGATACATTTCATCAAAAACAAAAGCATGTTGTTAGCCGCCTAGAGTGGTCCTCACCGACCAGATAGGCGGGGTATAAATTAAATAAATAATAAATAATAATAATATAATAATGGAGAGTAGAAGCTCCATAGATTTGATTTTGATCACATAGGCTAGCCACAAATGCATTTTTTTTGAATACTATCATTTATGTCTGGGATGGGAAGAAAACAGCTGTGGATCCAGATGATCGGAAATAAACTGTCAAAGGTTTCCCGAGGTTTCCCAAACATTTCACAACATCAGCAACAAAATGAACACTTTCAAATTACGTATAGAGAAGAAAGCTAGGTCAGGGGTAACCGGGGTTGACTGCTGGGGGTTGGCCTGAGTCGGTGGGTGGGAGCTGATTATTCTAGAAGAGGACCTGATGGCTCCCGAATGCCCTGGCTAGCTGGTACTGTGAACCGGAGAAGTTCACTTCCCAACATTTTATTATAGCTCCTTACTGGTATCATTTATTCATAATTTATTATTAATATTAAATTGCTGTTACTCACTATTACTGTTGCTCTTTATCATTATGTAATATATATATATATGTATATGAATCATCAGTTGTATGACTAGGAAGGTTTATGAAAAGAACAAAGCAACTAAGTGTAATTTGTTTGTGTGTGTGTGTGTATGTGTGTGTGTGTGTGTGTGTGTGTGAGAGAGAGAGAGAGAGAGAGAGAGAGAGAGATTGGTTTTGCGCAGTGTTGACGTTCTTTTTCCTTTTCCTTCCCTTCTTTTAGGCTCTCCAGACGCGACGTGTCTTAGTTAAAACCCCTTTCATGTGGAAGTGGCAGCAATTATATTTTTACCCTGCCATTTCTTTTTCTTTTTGTAAAAATAATTGTCCCGCTCATCCCTTCTCAGAAACTAGAGACTTCTTTCTCCCTCAAAGGGCCTACTTCTCATATATGGACAAAGGCTAGCCACTACAGCACATATAAGGCAACCGGTGACCACCACCCTCAAAAACACAAGGCTGTGATGGGGATCACAACCCCCCCCAGGTTGGGAAACACTGGTTTAGATGATGCATTACAGTGTTCATTGTCATTTCCCCCCCCCCAAAGTTACCATCCAAGTTCTGTCCCTGTTTTCCTGACACAGACTTTACCCCCGTTCACCACCTTCCCTGGGATTAATCCTGGCATCCACCCTACAACGGAGCTGAAAGCAGCCTGATGAAACAGACAGATCTTCAATCATCACCCCCCCTTCTCTCTCCCACTCCCCAAATCTGTGTGCAGGCCTCTAATCCTCTCTCAAGGGCAGTGCAATGGGATAGTTCTGTAATCCACTTTCACTGAGATCTCCTTACATAAAGAAGCGGAGAGGGAAGGGGGGCGCACGTCGCGCCAGGCCCATCTGTCAGTCCTGGGAATTATCCCCTCAAATCCCATCAGGGTCAGTTCCGCCCTTCTTTGCCAGCTTGCTATGGGGTTATGGCTGAAAGAGTTCAGGGGAAAGGAAGCCCCAGCTGTTCCCCCACGAAGCTGGGGTCAGGGCCTAGAATCGGTTTCTCCAACCCCATGGGGACGGCCGTCGCTCCACCGGGATCTGTTCCTCGGTGGCAAAAAGCAGCCTCCCCATCACCCAATGTTTTAGACTACAACTATATTGGTACTCTCTAACACATCTGGAGGGAGACATGTGGAGGAAATGTACTATACAGTGTGTAAAGTGCCATATTTTTTTCCGTGTATGACACCACCATGTATAAGACGCCCCCCACTTTTCTAATCCAAAATTAAGAAATCTAAGTGGGGCTTAGCAAATGTAGGGGGAAAGGGATCAAAGCGCTGCAGGATCGCTTTGATCCCTGCTTTCCCCTCCACTTGTTTTTATTCTCTTCTCAGCTTACTTCTGTGTATAAGATGACCCTCAATTTTTAGTCTAAAGATTTTAGACAAAAGTATAATCTTATACACGGAATAATACAGTACTTTTAATCACTGGGTGGATAAGGGCACACCATTGCTGCTTGAACAGCAGGGCCACGAATTGCTCATTTCTGCTTTAAGAATCACCATAAAGAGGAGGGGCAGGATCTGTTCTCAGTCATCCCAGAGTGGAGGATGTGTGACAATGGGCTCAAGCTACAGGAAGCCAGATTTAGGCTGTATATCAGGAAAAAAAAATCAATGGAGAGAGCAGTATGACAGCGGGACCAATGACCTTGGGAGGTGATGAGCGCTCCCACGCTGGAGGCATTCAAGAGAGAAATCTGTTTCGATTCAGATTCCTGCACTGAGCAGAGGGTTGGACTCAATGGCCTTAGAGGTCCCTTCCAACTCCATTGTTCTATAATTCGATGTGCCGTCAAGTCATTCCTGACTCCTGGTGACCCTTCTTAAGAGTTTTCTAGTTCCTGAGAATACTCAGAAGTTGTTTGCCATTCCTTTCTTCTGGGTGTGGGTGTGCTCTGGGACTGTGCAGCTTGCCCAAGGCTACACGGGCTAGGTCTCTTGCTGGGAGGCACGATGGGGAAATCAAATTTCTGAGCTCTGGCTGCGCAACTCACTGAGCTATCCAGCCAGCCGCTACCTCTGTCGTGCAGGGCGACAAAAATAGTCACGATTCTTGTTTCTGGAATCTGACAATAAGGAAGGCAACATTTAGAAAAAAATTGTGGGGTTGGCAGGCCGGCAACAGACCATTTTCTAAAATTTCAGGGTCCAAATGTCAGGCAAGTGCTTATGATGAAACAGTGGCCGGATGCTTCAGCAAGGATTGCTTGAAAAATAGCAGACTTGGGGTGGGCGGATGCTTTGGCAACAATAGCATGATTTCGCCATTGTTGCTAAAGCGTCTGCCCACCAGTTTGTCGCAAAGCGATCTGTCTCGCTACTTACCTGCTTTGCTTAGCGGCATGCCCTGCTACTTAACACAGGTAAAACGAAGTCGCCACGAGAAGGAACCCCAAAATCTAGGACTCCTGATGTGGCCGGACTCCATTCCCTGAGAATTTCGGTTCAGAGATGACAGGTGGAAACCGGGCCTGAAAATCTGAGTCTCTTTGGCCAAGAGGTCAGACATGCCAACCCACACGCCCAGTGCTGATAGGGTGGGGCAGAGCGGGGTAAGGGAGAAAAGGGCTGTGAGGTGAATATAGGGACAACGCTGGGAAGGCGTGAGTCTTAACAAGTGAACTGACAGGATGGAGGAAAGCTGCCTTAAAGCGCACCTAGTCCTTCTGTCCTGCTAACCCAGGACCGCCTACTGACAGACGGCTTTCTATAGTCTCAAGCAGGGAAGGATTTCCCCCACCTTCAGCTGCCTGGCCTCGTTTTAAAACTAGAGATGCCCAGGCTTCAGCTTGAGATTTTCAGCATGTGTGTTACCGTTAAAGCTACTGCCTCCTTGACAGACCGATTGGGGATTGGTCTTCTGTGCTATCGATGTTGTGTGCACTCATCCAATGAGTCAAACAGGTCTTGCAGGTTCAAAAAGAAGTCTTAAACCTCCAAGACCTGTTTGATCACGGAGGTTGGTAAGAGGAAAATGCATGAGAACCGATGATGATTCTTCTGTTCTAGAAGTGGCTGGGAGTTCGATTCCCCAGTGTGGAAAAAAAGCCAGCCTGCATGGCCTTGGGCAAGCTGCACAGTCCTGCTGCACCCCTACAGGAAGGAAATCGTAGCTTCATAGAATCATGAAGTTGGAAGGGGTCCATAAGGCCATCAAGTCCAACCTACTTATTGCTCAGTGCAGGAAAACAAATCAAAGCAGATCTGCCAGGTGCTTGTCTACATTTTCCTTGAATGCCTCCAGTGTTGAAGTGCTCATCGCCTCTCCAGGTAATTGATTCCATTGCTGTACGGCTCTAACAAGTTAGGGCATTTTTACTGATATTCCACTGAAATCTGGCTCCCTGTAACTTGAGCCCATTATTATGCATCCTGCACTCCACGATGATGAAGAACAGATTCTGACCCTCATCTGAATGACAGCCTTTCAGGTATTTGAAAAGCGCTCTCCTATCTCCCCTCTGTCTTCTTTTCTCAAGGCTAAACAAGCCCAGTTATTTCAGGCTTTCCTCCAGGCCCCTGATCATCCTTTTTGCCCTCCTCTGAACTTGTTCCAATTTGTCAACAACCTTCTTCCAGTACTTAAGACGAGGCCTAACCAGTGCTGAATAGAGGGGAACTAATACGTACGTTGCAGGATGTTGAAACTATACTTCTGTTAATGCAGCCTAAAATTGTATTTGCCTTTTTTATAGCCACATCACACTGTTGGCTTATATTCAGCTGGCGATTTATGACAATGCCAAGATCCTTCTTGCTTGTAGTATTGCTGAGCCATTTATCCCCCATCTTGTAACTGAGCATTTGGTTTCTTTTTCCGAGGCACAATACCTTGAACTTTTCCCTGTTAAATTTCATTCTGTTGTTTTCAGCCCAGTGCTCCAGCCTATCCAGGTAATTTTGAATTTTGTTTCTGTCTCTCAGAGTATTAGGAGTCCCACCCAATTTTGTGTCACCTGCAAATTTGATTAGTATTCCCTGCACCCTCTGATCCAGGTCATTAATAAAAAATGTGGTTTTTTTTCTTCTTCCTTTTTAAAAATTATTATTTGGATAACTTGGGTTGGAGTATGGGATACAGAAGGTAAAAGGGGAAAAAGATTGAGGTTGGTGGGGAGGAGAAACAAAAATATACTAACATCCATTCTATTCATATTGCAATATCCAGTTAGTCAGGAGTTAGGGAAAGAGTTAGGCGGTTGGAAGAATTTGTTTTGGAAAGAAACACTTGGAAAGAAACGTACAAGAGAACTGAATGCAACTGTTATAAAGTGATTGAAACTAAATGCAAAGTAACCAGCATTTTTCTAAGTTAAATGGAGTTTAATGAAGACCAAATACAATTCCATCTATGGTTTCCTTAATTCTTAAATATGTTAAATCTATTAATAAACAATATTATATTTGACACGATTGATTATGTGGTCCTAATTGGTAATTGAGGAAGGATTTCTTCTGGTGGCAGTGGAAGTGGAGACAAGAGAAGCTGTCATGCCCAAAGGCAAATCTGTTTGTTAGGGAGAACATACAGAGGAGCTGGGGGTGTGTGACACCCACCTTTTTTCTAGTTGGAATTGTTTGTAGTTGTGCATTTAGAATTTCCTGCTTTAGAAACTCCCATATATGTGTGGTTACACTCTGCTTCGGTCTCCTTTGAAATCAAGAATTCTAGTACAACATGATCACTCTTACACAGAGTTGCCCTTATTGCTACTTGCTCCACCAAATCATCTCTACTGGCTATAATCAAGTCAAGGATAGATAGTCTTCTAGTTTCTTTCTCCACTTTTTGTAGGAAAAAAAATTGTTTTAAATTCTGGTATGATGATATATTTGTCTAATATACAAACCGGCCAGAGTGGCTTCGACAGCCAGATCGGCCATTTAAAAGTCAAACAAACGAATGAACGAACAAACAAACAAACAAACAAAATCAGCCACAGAAGCCAGGAATTTCTTGAAAGGGCCATACTTAGCAGAATTTGCCTCCCAACAGATATAAGGACAACTGAAATCTCTCCTCATAACTACATCATGTCTCTTTGAAAACCCTGCAATTTGTTTTTCAGAAGTTTCATCTGCAACCTATCCTTGGTCGGGCAGTCAGTAGTAGACTCCAACTCCCATTCTCCTTTTGCTTTATTCCCCAGCTACATTGATCCAGATGCTCTCAATAGGACAGCCAATCTCCTCCTCCTCTTGTATTTCTGTGCAGGAATATGTAATTTTCACATATACTGCAACTCCACCACCCTTTCTATGGTAAATGGTAAAGCACTTCTGAGTATTCTCTACCTGCAAAACCCTGAAAAGGGTCACCGTTAGAGATGGGCACAAATTCGAAAAATGGTGATTCGTTTTGATTCGCGATTTGTGAAGGTCGATGAATCATGAATAACAATTTTTTTTTCTGACAAAGTGACAAATCAATTTGTTGATTCGTTTTTGCCTTTTAAGCTCTATAATATGGTTCCCCATGCTGTAGAGACACCAAAGTTTGGTGAAGGTTGGGATTTCAGACATCCAGGTTACAAGCTCGCAAATTGGGCTCCCTGGAAAGTGCCCTTTTAGCACCAAACTTGAATGGATTGTAGAGGAGAGTCAGAGAAAACCTCTCTGCGATTTTTGTGTCTGTAGGTACTTGGGATGAACCTTCTGGGGGGGCCTGGCTCTCTATGGGTGTATAACTCAGATGTCTGAAACCCAATCTTCACCAAATCTGGAGGGATTGTAGAGGAGAATGAGAGAAATTCTCTCTATAATTTTAGTGTCTCTAGGTGCCTGGGAGGCCATTTTATAGCTCTATGTATCAGTGAATTAAAAATCTCAAAACCTCACTGATTCATATTTGTCAAGGATATCGATTTGCATGAATACGAACTGTTGGACTAGTTTTTTTTTTAAATGAATGTTGCAGTTAATTTTTAAATTCATGCCTAACTGCGGTCACCAAAAGTCAGACTTGACTTGACGGTGCACAATTATTATTAATTAACCTCAAGAAGGATGCTGCAGGGAAGTGGGAGAGTGCCTGTTTTGCCAGCTGAAAGCCCCTGGTCCAATTCTCAGCAACTCCAGCTAAAACAATTGGGTAGTGGGGCCACAGATAGTCAGGATCCTTTGGTCCTCCAGATGTTTTGGACTTCAACTCCCATAACTCTTAGCACTAGCCATGTCAGGTTGGGCTTCTGGACCTTGAAGTCCAAAACATCTGGAAGGTCAACATTTCTTTTGCTGTGGTCCTATCCTTTCCTATACAAACAATTGGAAAACACGTCTCCTGTTACATATTGCCGAAGATGCTTTTTACTTCCTGGCTATAAACCTGCCTGGAAACATGAAAGGGTAGGATATACATCTGCACCAGCAAATAAATAAAGTTTACTCCCCAAGACCCTGATCTCCCACTGATTTAAGGACCAGGGTGATGTTTTTGTTCTTTAGATTAAAGATATGCTTCCAGGAAAAAAAAACCCAATTCTGTTCAAATCTGTTCTCAGTGGCTCACAGCAAACTGCCACAGTTGCTTGGCTTGTGAAATATCAGACTGTGCGCCAGATGAGATCTTAGTGCCCATGCGCCAGGCATTTGCATGCATGTGCAGGAAAGGCACCATTTATACTGTTTTGTAACAAATGTCCTTCCTGAAAAAAACAGCAATTGCTCCTTCTGATTTTTGGTTTTCTTTTTGGTGCCATGTTAAAATCTTCCGCGTTCTGAACTTTAAATGTTTGCTTGGACGGATTTGTTCATTTTCTTTATTTGCTCATTGAATAGTCTTGATGCCTTGTATCTTTATCCCTTGTTGTTACTCTACTGTATTTGTTTTTGTAATTGTTTGCAGACTGCCCTGGGGTCCCCCAGGGGAAGAAATTGTTTATTTTTTAATTGTTAACAAAAAAAATACAATGAAACAAAATAATGCAAAGTGCTTGTAGCAGACGTAATTGAGAGACAGCATAGTGGTGAGTGTTGGAGACTGGGCTTCGGAAATTCAGGTTCAAATCCACAGTGAACCGTAAAACCCGCTGGCTAACCTTGGGGCAAACTCCACTTAAAGTGGGGTCTTGACTTGAGAACTTAATCCGTATTGGAAGGCGGTTCTCAAGTCAAAAAGTTCTCAGGTCAAATCTGCATTTCCCATAGGAATGCATTGAAAACCATTTGATCCGTATCTGCTCTTTTCCGTCCATAGAAACTAATGGGAAGCTGCTATTCTGCCTTCGACCACTAGAGGGGGATATTTTTTCTTTTTTTTCTTAGGTCAAGAAAGGTTCAGGGAAGGCAGGGAAAATACAGTCCAGGCAGGACAGTACCAGGCAGTCCGAAGACTGTCTCCCAATCCAGTCTCTAAACGCTGGGAGGAGTGAGGAAGCAGACAGGCACCCTTTTCACTGGCCAACAGTTAACTGAAAGTTCAAATTTTGCACTTTCCCTGCCTCCCACGTGGTTTTTTTCAGTTCTTAACTCAAATCTAAGTATGTAAGTCAAGTCAATATTTTCCTAAGAGAGTGGTTCTTAAGTCAAAATGTTCTTAACTCGAGCCGTTCTTAAGTCAAGACCCCACTGTATCTCTTTCAACCTGACTACCTTTACGAGCTTGATGTCGGGTAAAGTGAGGGCAGAAAGAACTGTGAACATGGGAGGAGAACCATGTTTTACTGAAGGAAATACAGGAAATAAATGTAACCAAGAAAGCAAATATATAAACATACAACGTTATAATTCTTCCAAAGCTCACTTCTGCTGCCATTTCCCTTGGCCTGAATTGTTTCTTGATGTCTAGATGTACAACGACCGACAATTGACACAGCTATCTCTTTTGGAAGAGACAGGTGTGTCAATTGGGCAAGAATATCAGGTAAAAACAAAAGGAAAATAAAAAAAGACAAAAAAGTTGCGGCACCTTAAAGACTAACTGTTGTCCTTTAATGGAAGCTTTCGTGGACCTTTTATGACCACTCCTTCAGATTTCTGAGGCAGAATGCAGAGATCACACAGTAAAACTTTCAGCTCTTGTAAATCTGGCTTTCCAAGTAGTTGATATTTATTATTCATAAAATCATAGAATCATAGAAAAGTGAAGTTGGAAGGGGCCTACAAGGTCATCAAGTCCAACCCCCTGCTCAATGTAGGAATACCATGAAAGCATATCTGCCAGGTGATTAAGTTTTTCTTGAATGCTTCCAGTGTTGGAGCACTCACCAATTCCCGAGGTCACTGGTTCCACTGTCGTCCTGCTCTAACAGAAGGTTTTTCCTGATATTCAACTGAAACCTGGCTTGCTTTAACTTGAGCCCATGGTTGCATGTCCTGTACTCTGGGATGATCGAGAACAGATCTTGCCCCTCCTCTGTATGACAGCTTTTCAAACATTTGAAAAGTGTTATCCTATCACCCCCTCTGTCTTCTTTTCTCAAGGCTAAACATGGCCAATTCTTTCAGCCTTTCCTCCTAGGGCTTGGTTTCCAGCCCTCTGATCATCCTCGTCGCCCTGCTCTGAACTTGTTCCAATTTGTTAGCATCCTTCTCAAAGTGTGGTGCCTAGAACGGGACACAAGACTCAAGGTGAGACCCAACCAGTGCTGAATAGAGGGGGAATGAGCATCTTGCAGGATTTGGAAAGTGCGTTCACAATGATTTCAAAGTTGTTTTGAATATTTATATTGTTGGTAGTGGTGGTTTGATTTTTTTTTTGCATGCCGTGTGGGTAGCTTTTTAGCAAATGACAATACAGATGTTCTCAAAACAGAGAAGATTGAAGGAGTCAGTGTCTGGGAAGAACCACTCAAATCTTTTATGCAAGGTGCCATATGCAATGATGGCATTGTTATTTGCAGTTAACAGACAGCCAGTAATATTCATCATCACCACCAACAATGCAGTAAAAGATGAGATAAATATATGAGTAATCACCAGTATGAGAGTACAGCATATCCTACTATTATCCCACCCCACCCCACCCCACTACTACTAGCATTACTCCTCCACAGCTTCATCATCCATAAGCTACTTAAACATATAACTTCTCAAGACTCCAGGGAGAAAGCGGAACAAGGTTAGCAAGTCATACTAACAGAAGTCTAACTAGGCGACTCCAGAAACACAAAAACAGAGAATCAAAAGGTCAGTCATTTTCCTCGAAACAGTGACTGCCCCTGTAAATTTAAAAAGTCGGAGTGCACAAAAACCGAGGGCCGGCAGACATTGGCATTGCTCAGCTGATCTGCTGTTGCCAGTTTAGGATTGCAAATCTGTGTTTGTCTCATCCTTCCATGTGAGAAAGAGGGGAAAAATAATTACTTCTTCTAGCCCTGGGAGAAGACAAGTGGACAAGTGTAAGAGAGAGAGAGAGAGAGAGAGAGAGAGAGAGAGAGAGAGAGAGAGAGAGAGAGAGAGAGAGAGAGAGAGAGAGAGTGTGTGTGTGTGTGTGGGGGGGGGGGGGCACTTTGCTGAACAGAAGAGAGTAGAGCCAGGACAATTTCTGCCTGGAAATTATGCAAAACAGCACAAACATGTTAACACAGGTAATGTGTTGAAATCATGCAAATTGTTCAAAGTGACAATGATGGTTGCGGCTCGGCTGCAGGAGGGTTTTAAGGATTAGAAGCACCAGGGTTGCCTGCGTCTTTTTAATCGCCAGCCAGTCCGTCTTTGTTTGCTGTGTGCCCTTTGCCTCGCAATCTAAAAAGGCGTCCGAGTTTTACGCACAGATGTCCTGGGCAAATTGTGGAGGCAGGGATAAGGAGAAATTTATCTTCTTCTTGCCTCACTCTCGCCTGGAGCCGAAGGATCTTGCAGGTCTTGAAAATCCCTCGCTTAGAAGATCCAGAGAGTCATGACAGCCAAAATCAATGGGAACAAAGAATTTTTAAACAACACTTGGCATAAAATACTTTGGGTTTTGCTTTCATTTTGCGTTGGCTATATCTGCTGAAACAGACTAAGGGTGTGATAAGACGACATTATACGATTGCCTTGGCTCATGACAGAAAGCATTGCTTCACTGGCTACGATCTTTAAAGAGACCCTTCACAGTGACTCTTCCAGCCGCATATGAAACTGCCCCAAGATTAGAGATCTGCATGATTTTCCCTGCACTCTTCCTGCTGGTGAAATAGCAGGAGGATTTATAGATGTCCATGTGTGGCTGCCCCAGAGATGTGAATGTTTCTCTCTCAATTTCACTGGGATTTTCTAAATCCCACCTGTATTTTGTTACATATCAGGTTTGTATTCGTGGTGAAGCTATCTTTGTTTTGTATCAAGCTGCAAGATTGGTATTTCTCTCTCCTACGTTCAAGGTGACATGATTTTCCTCCCATGTACTTTTCCTAATGTGCACATTTGCCCACACGTTTACCTAATTTACGTTTTTGCCCCACAGACTAAAGTAGTTGGGCTATTTTATTTTCAATTATATCCATTTTGGCCATTTGTATCTTAAAATGCACACCTTGATCGTTGCACACTTTATTTCCCAGAAAAGCTGGAGATTTTCCAGGCAAGGCGCATTGCTTATGGCATCAAGTGGTGCATAAATGGTGCATTGCTTATGGCATAAATTATGGTGCATAATTTTCCATGAAAGTTAAAACAAAATTCTTTCCCACCCCAACTCAGGGGCCGGTATGTGTATGCACGACAATCCCTGTCACACTTCCTCCAAGTCACTTCAGCCTTAGTGAAGATACAGCTAAAGCAGAGCATGGACACCTTACCTTTTTTTGACTACAACTCCCAGAATCCCCAGCCAAAGGAACAAGAATTTCCAAGCTCTGTCGCATCTTGAAGTTAAATCTGCTTACATGGGGTGTGTTTGGTGGATGCAAAACCTTGAATTGTATAGTCTTTTGTGAATGCCCTCCCTCTCCCCGGATGAAAACAGAACATAGCACAGGGGCAGAATGGGTCCCCCTTTGCCCCTTTTCCTATTCCACTATTTCCCCTACCGCTGTAGGCTAATTAAAGATCAAAATCTATGTGATAACTGTGAGCATTCCCTAGTGGGGAAGACACGCTTGTATCTCCTAATAGCCACACAGAGGCTTCGGGCAAACGTCGTCAATTGCAGAGTCTCTAGGTAAGGGCTGCGACACTCAGGCCGGGAAAGAATGAGGTCAACAACAGCTAATGGCTTGTGTGCATCCTGGCCCTAATCGGTCTGCCACCAACACAGCCTCCTTTTCCCCGTTAGGCATTAATTAAGTCTCAGAAGCTGTCCCCACTATGGATTTGCAGCGCAGATCAGAAGCAACATGGCGAATACATTTTTTAGCAGCAGCAAGCGGGCCTGTTTGAATCACAGCTTGGAAAAGTTACTTTTTGGACAACCGTTTTTAGACGCTCGGCTCCGGAGAAGGAGCTTCGGCCTTTCGCACAGGTGGGGGCGTTGGAAAGTGCCCAACAAGGCTTATCTCCGGTGAGAACGTAGACTCCATCCACGCCACGTCGGTGGTGCTGGTGTTTTGCCCACCGTGTAAGATCAACAACCTCAGCAGGGAAAACACGCTTCGATGCGCTCCGATCCACATTGTTTCCAATCGGATTTCCGCAGGTAAAATCACCCTTGCTGTCCAGACATCAAACAATTTGCACGAATCAGCAGGAGCAGCAGCAGGCAGCATTGTCTACACAGCAGTAGGTGCCTTTGACAAGGTGCTAATTGTCAGTTTGTACCTCATTTTAAAAAAAATAAATTTACTTTCCCTGAAGTGATCTCGTGAGATAGTGTTCCGGCACAGCCTTGAAAGCCTTAAAAACAAACACACTGTTTGTAGACAACAGGTACTGGGCTGAGAGGAGCCAGCACCTTGATGAGCACACCCCTTTGGTTTCGAATCAGGTGACCCCACGCAGCAAAAGGCGAACAAAAGTGAAGTCAGCCCAGTCAGAGCACATTTAAACCACTCCTGCATTTATTTAAAACTATACATGCATTTTACAAATGCTTTTATTCTTATTTGCTAATTTGGTAATCTGGCAGTTTTGCAAATGGACCTCATCCATTACTGTGTGAAAACACATGTCCAACTCTACGGAGTGCAAGATGTGCTTACGCAGTATTTCCTTAAAATGTCGCGTCCTAACCAGATCACGCCCCCTGCTGGAGGAGGCTTTTGTGCCGCAGGAATGGAGGTATCGCCTCACACACAGCCCAGAGCCGTAAAGCCGAGGCATGAATTATATACAAGTCCCAGGTTACATAAGGCAGCTTAATAATATATAATAAATAATAGTTAGTAAATAATAGATCAGGCTGAGGCTTACATAATGCTCTGCACGGCACACAAGGAAAGGGGAGAAAAGCTAAATCAAAAGTAAAAATGGGCTTCTTAAGCAAATAGAAGTGTGGCCATTTTTAGAGCTGGATTAGCCTTTGTCATTGTTTAGTTGTTGTGTCCAACTCTTTGTGACCCCATGGACCAGAGCATGCCAGGCCCTCCTGTCTTCCACTGCCTCCTGGAATTGGGTCAAATTCATGTTGGTAGCTTCGATGACCCTGTCCAACCATCTCGTCCTCTGTTGCTCCCTTCTCCTCCTGCACACTTTCCCAACATCAGGGTCTTTTCCAGGGAGATTTCTCTTCCCATCAGATGGCCAAAGTGTTGGAGCCTCAACTGCAGGATCTGTCCTTCAAGTGAGCACTCAGGGTTGATTTCCTGCAAAATGGATAGGTTTGTTATCTTTGCAGTCCAGGGGACTCTCAAGAGCCTCCTCCAGCACCACAATTCAAAAGCATCAATTCTTCAGCGCTCAGCCTTCTTTATGGTCCAGCTCTCACTTCCATACATCGCTACTGGAAAAACTATACCTTTGACTATGTGGGCCTTTTTTGGCAAGGTGATGTCTCTGTCATCGCTTTCCACCCAAGAAGCAGATGTCTTTTAATTTTATGGCTGCTGTCACCATCTGCAGTGATCATGGAGCCCAAGAAGATAAACTTTGTCACTGCCTCCATATCTTCCCTTTCTATTTGCCAGGAGGTGATGGAGCTAGTGGCCATGATGTTAGTTTTTTAATGTTGAGATTCAGACCTTTTTTGCACTCTCCTCTTTCACCCTCATTACAAGGTTCCTTAATTCCTCCTCACTTTCTGCCATCAGAGTGGTATCATCTGCCATCGGAGGTTGTTGAGATTTCTTCCGGAAATCTTAATTCCGGTTTGGGATTCCTCCAATCCAGCCTTTCGCATGATGTATTCTGCATATGAGTTAAATAAACATGGAGACAATATATACAGCCTTGTTGTACTCCTTTCCCAATTTTCCCATAATCCAGTGCATGTTAGCAATTTGGTCTCTGTTTTCGGTAACTTTCCCTGTCTCCCTTACATTTTGTTTCCCTTCTCTTCTCTGCTATTTCTAAGGCCTCGTTGGACAGCCACTGTGCTTCTTGCATTTCCTTTTCTTTGGGATGGTTTTTGTTGCTGCCTCCTGTACAATGTTACAAGCCTCCATCCATAGTTCTTCAGGCACTCTGTCCACCAAATCGAGTTCCTTAAATCTGTTCTTCACTTCCACTGTGTATTCATAAGGGATTTGGTTTAGATTATACCTGACTAGCCCAGTGGTTTTTCCTATTTTCTTCAGTTTAAGCTTGAGTTTTGCTATAAGAAGCTGATGATCAGAGCCACATGTTTAGATGAAATTTAAAAAAAACACCATTGTTTTTAATGAGCCCTCGGACTTGGGGCTTGGGACTCCGGACTTGGTACCAAAGAATCAGACTTGGGACTCGGACCCAAATCCTTGCCATCATCCCTGTCAAGTCAAGGCCTAGTTGGGCCTTCCCAGAAACTCCTGGCTTTCTGGTGTCAGGAACAGACCAAACTCGTCCAAGTTATGGTTGGAGGCAACTGCCCTTCTTATATTCTGAAAGCATAAGGAAAAGTCATTTTTCAAGAGCACAATTTCCAGAATCCACCTACTTGTGCTGGTTGGAGGATTCTGGGAGTTGTAGTCCTCAGACACAAATGCACCACACACGCTTCTGAAAAGTACCTCTCCATGCAGGCAGAAGGTGGTGGATTTTATCATGTGCAGAATGACTTTTCAAAATTCACCACTTATTTTTGGCAGGGCGGAAGAAGGAAAAGATAGGGAGAAAATCTGTGTAACTAAGTGTTTTTGGGACAACAAGATCATGCATTTTTGCCCAGCCCAATGATCTGGACTGGAGAAAGCGAATGAATAAAATAAGCATGGGAAGAGACAGGTGGAGTTGCTATGTAAACATCGCTTCATTTTATTTATTATTCTGGTGAGTTGTTGTCTATAAGAGTAATATTTTCCAAACCTTCTATAAGAAGGGATGATCGCTAAGGGGTTAGGAGCCCTGCTTCACTGCTGTACTGTTGGCATCACCAAACCCAAAACATCCCGTTCCTGACAGACTGTGTTATTTGAGATTGCCAGCTGGGTGTAGCTGCTTATGAGGCGCATCTATTCTGAACATGCAAGCAGGTTAGAACAATACACACGGCGCCCATTAAACAGTTTATTCAAAGGGTCTGCCACAATCATCTCAGAAAAGTCGTCTAGAATTGCTGTGGATGAGCGTGGTAGGGCGTCAAGGCATGACCTGATAATGCTGATTTGGGAGTGATGACGGTGGGAAGGGGGTGCCCGGTATTATACCTGCTCACTGCTGGTGCTCTCATTTCCGCAGCAGATCCCATTCACACGTCCACGGCGGACGTCTGCGGAATCAATTTCCAAGTGCAAATTGTTTCTCTCTTACTACCACCCAGATCTCCTGATGGGGACTAGCAATAGGGGTGGGGAGTGGCAGAATGAGTGTGCACGGAGGGAAGGGGCCGAGACGCGTGTGTGAGAGTCACATGGATATTGCTTTGTTGCATCTCCTGCCCCTGCTCAGGGCTGGATCAAGAGGCATGACAGCTGTCTTCAAATATGTGGAGCGCTGTCAGGCAGATGGGAGAGATTTGTTCTCTGTAACTCCAGATGGCAGGGCTAGGGCCAGTAGGTGGAACTGGCTGGAAAGCAAATTTCAGCTAAACATGAGAGGAAGTGTCCTAATGATAAGAGCTGTTTTTGACGGTGGAAGAGGCTGCGGTGGGTGATGGGCAGCTCTCCTCTGCTGGCGATATGCAAACCAAGGCAGGGGCATCCAGCTGCCCCATATGGAAGACCCTGCACTGGTGATGGAGATGCGGTCTTCTGGGGAAATCCAGACCAGGGAACACAATGCATGCCTCTTTGAGTTCATTTATGGAAGGAAGGAAGGAAGGAAGGAAGGAAGGAAGGAAGGAAGGAAGGAAGGAAGGAAGGAAGGAAGGAAGGAAGGAAGGAAGGAAGGAAGGAAGGAAGGAAGGAAGGAAGGAAGGAAGGAAGGAAGGAAGGAAGGAAGGAAGGAAAATAAAATCCTCCTTGAAACTGAAGCCAGTGGGCCCACGGAAGCCCACTGTAAGAATAACTGCAATGTAAAGTTTTGCAAGTTTTCTAAGAGTAAGCCCCACTGAGAACAGAGGCACCTAGGGGCTTGGAAATACCTTGAAAATTAAATCAAGGGACATTCACACGCTGACCTTGCTTTAAAATAACCAGTGTTCCCCCAAACTCCAAAACACACTGCACTGGATTGTCTTTTATGTCTAACGGAACATTTAAATCTTAATTGTACGGCCTGTTTACTCAGAAGTAAGCTTCATTCCGTTCAGTCGGTCCTATTCGTTCTTGTCCAGACTGAGAAAAGTATTGGAGGAACCAGATACAACTGGCCTTGAAAAAGGCAGGGGACTTTATTGACTTTGGTCTCTCTACATTTTACTGCAAAAGCCAGATCTTTGAAAACATGTTATCTAGGCATCCCAGGAAAGAAATCCTTATAAATCCCTTCCTCGCTTGTTTTTAGAGGCGCCTCCCATTTGAAAACTAATTAAGTGGTTAATTAAAGTCTTCCGGCCCTAGAAAAACAGCCTCGGAAGTGCATTTTCTCACCTCTGTTCTATAACTTTTTTTTAAAGTTCTGTCTTTATAAAAGTTGTGGAGAACTGAAAAGGACAGACGGTTGTGTAGCACTCAGGTAGGTTTTAATACAGTAGATCGGTTCCAAGCCGACCAAAAAATGCAGTAGTGAATGCAATACATAGCACTGTCCCTGTCTCCCTCTAGTGGCTAATTCTGGTAAATACACCATGGAAAATATATATGAGTTTTTTTTCTGTTTTTTTTTTTTATGCAGTGGATAAATGAATCTGTGGATGGTGTCCTACTGTACAGATACCAACCAACTGGGGAACTAAGTAATCAGAGGTGTCTGTTCTCTTTGTGTCTTTACAAATTATATTCTGATTTTCATTGTTTTAACCCAATATTGAAACCTTTTCGCCTTCATGCTTGAAGTCCTCTGCTCTTTTCTGTGCCTCACTACTCTTCCTCCATCCTCACCCCTTCACTCCAGCAGCCTGTGTTCAACTCTGAGCTAGTTCAACTCTGCCTAGTTAGGGGCTTGTTATCTCAGCTACAGTTTAATTAAAGCTTGTTTATCCACAACCTCTGTTCGGTCCCTTGGGAGGCAGAAAGGTAAAGCCGGAAAGCCCTGGGGGACCAAAGGCCTTACAAAACAACAGCGCATCCTGAAACCATCTTGCTTTCATGCTCAGGTAGCTTTCGGTCGGTATCTGTCTATTTTCCCAACTAAAGGAAGAATCAACAGTATTGAGCTATTTCTCCAGCAGACAGAAAATTAGGAATTATTTAGCAAGTGTACAACTCAAAACAAGGAAACCCCACCCTTGAGTTTGTAAGAGCTGAGCAGGGCTGTTGAGGACAGGAGATTTTGAAGATTGCTTATTCATAGGGTCGCCGTTAAGTCGGAGGCGACTTGACGGCATGTAACAAAAAACAGTGATTTTTTACTCAGATGGAAGCCCCACGGTGCTCAATAAGACTTAGTCCTGTATGTATTGAAGTTTGCAACCCAAATACTGATGCCAGACTCATTTGCCACTGCCCCCCATCACCTGGGGATTCGCAGTGTGGTGTGTAGTGGACAGAGCGATAGACCAGGAATCTGGAGAACCCGGTTCAAATCCCCACTCGGCTGGGCAAACTCCCTGGGGAATTGGTAAAATCACTCTTTTAATTTCTCACTTACCTTTAAAGCCCCATTAGGATTGCTGAAAGTTGGTTCTGACTTGGCAGCACAGAACACACACACACACACACACACCCGTCGCCTGTTTTTCATGTGGAGTGATGGCTGGAGGGGACAAGAGCTGGCTCAGTTTCAGGGCTGGGGACCTGAGACTCAATCTTAGCTTAAACACTGCCCAGGGCTGAGTTATGGTCCCTTGCAGACTAGCTTAAAAGTACAGATTCAGACGTTGGCTGTGTATGGAAATATGCCTCCCAAATACAAGCTTTGCGGCCCACGTCCCCTGTTATTTTGCAGAAAGGGGAGAATTAAGCTGCCAGAAGCCTTCAGTGACCAAGACACATACACCCCAATTTGTTGTAGCAGATTTAAAAACAAACAAACAAACTGCAAGGACCGAAACAAACATTTTGGGTTTCGCAGGGGAGAAAAGGATGGACTGCGCTCGGTGGGAAATGCCCCACCCCACGTTTTCGGAAATGCCCCCCCCCTTTACTCAGAGAAATACAAGGAGACTCATCGGAGAGGTCAAGACAGTGAGCAAGTGCCCTGTGGTCTGTTTCTGCCCACAGGCAACTAACTGGGGATGAGTGAGGATGTAATTCTCGAAAACCGCACCATTAATGAGAGGCATTCTGTTCTGTTAAATAACATCCCGCTGACTAACTACTTGCAGCCCATACTTTAGGCAGACCTTGGAAGGAAAGCTTTTAAAAAAATCATTAGTTACCATTATTGTCCTTAAACACCACCACCCCCAAAGTACTTAGTTAGGGTTGTAGCTACAACTCTTGAATTATTCACTTTCCTTTTTCATCATGTATAAGTAACTGAAAGGATTGATTTAAGTTCCTCTTTTTTTTGGATGGGGGGGGGACACTTCAGAATAGCACATGCTGCTGTTCTATTGAATAAAAGACATCTCCACAGTGAAGCAATACCTCCCTACAATTGTAATTATCAGTTTATCCGAGAGTGATTTATCTCACAATAATGGAAACATCATGTTGCAAAAGGAGTGCTGTGACCCTAACTTTTGTACTGTAAAATATTATTGTTACGTAGTTCGGTTATGCCTTAGTTACTGAAAAATTAATTACAAGAAACTCATTTATAAATAGTTGCTTCCAAAGTCTGCTCTTTCCCAACTGTGGTCCACCTTCTGCTAAGCCTAGGCTGCCATGCCAAAATGGTGGCAGAAACTAGTCCAGCCCAGAAATCCCATGGTCTAGTGGCATGGGGTTCCACAGGCTCAGGAGGAGATTGATTCCACTGACCAATGCTCATCAAGGTAGATGGGTGGGAAACAGTTTCCCCATCGCCCTTCATATGGAAGGTCCCATCAAACAGAACACTGCCCTGTGAAATAGAAAACTTCTCAGCTCTGCTGTCTATCATCTTTTTAAATAGAAGCTTCCACAGAGTGAATGTGGAACCTTCAAAGACTGGAAAAGTTACTTTTCAGTAATATAGCTTAGTAATATAGATCCCAGAATCCCATCTCTATCTCATGCACTCCACCAATGTACAGTGCTTTCCAGTGCTAATGGATTCTCTCTCTCTCTCTCTCTCACTCACACACACACACACACACACACACACACACACACACACACACACACACACACACACAGCTTCTTCCTCCACCCCCATCCATTTCCCAGTCATAAAGGAATTTTAAACATCCTCATAGTCAAGAAGGCTCCAGCGGGAGTGATTTTAATAAAAACCGTTTTAGCAATCTGTTCTGGAGATATTTAGGGTCCTTGTAATATTCATGAAGGGGAGATTAAATATTGAAATTTATGCCCATAATAAAAAAAAATCAAACAAATTTAGAAGGGGGCGAGGCAGGGTGTGAAAGCGTGCCCAGCAGTTTATGCTAAACAAGCACATCGCCACGCTGGGCCATTAATAATTTACAAGAGCAAAAAAAAGTTTTGAGGGCTTTAAAAAAAATTGTTCCTTAATAGCTAGCGGCCTCGTATGGCATAAAGCCGTAATCCACAGACAGATCCCTCTTTTTTCATTTCTTTGATGGTGCAGTTCTTCAGCTACAGTAAATCATTCCAGACCAATTCGATTATAAACCCCATGGGCTGCGAGTCGGTTTTGAACAGCGCCGACTGCTAACTGTTGAACCTTCCCCTAAACAAACACAGTCATATATGTGTGCATGCACGCACACACACACACAAACACAAAGGCATACGCAAGAAATTACAGTTTGATGAGAATGCTACCAATTCTTCTCCCACCGCTCACAAAAATTCGCTCACACATACACTCACACTCTCACAGACATTTCTCTGTTGCCCTTCACCACACTGAGTTTCTGGGCAATATTGCCCTCATTTATAGGGCATATCTATCCAAAGCATCTGTTGTCTGTAACGTACCGTATTTTTCTATGTATAAGATGCCCCCCCACTTTTCTAATCCAAAATTAAGACATCTAAGTGGGGCTTAGCAAATTAAGGGGGAAAGGGATCAAAGCCCTGCAGGATCGCTTTGATCCCTGCTTTCCCCTCCACTTGTTTTTGTTCTCTCCTCAGCTTACTTCCGTGTATAAGACGACCCTCAATTTTAGTCTAAAGATTTTAGACAAAATATAGTCTTATACACAGGAAAATACGGTACGTGATTCAGCACTGATGCTATGTATATTTTTCTTACCATCCACATGGCGCTCACCTTGTTGGTCAACACAGTGACAAAATCCGTGGCTTTCTGTGCTGTTTTTTTGTGTGTGTTCTTTCTGAAGACAGGGTTTATTTTTTTTCGCTCTTTTCACTGCAATGAAAATGTGGGCTTCCCAGTCAGAAGCGTTAAACTAACACTCAGCACTTTTCAGCCATATAAAAACAACTCCAGCAAAGAAGCCCCAATAGCAAAGCTGATTAACAAAACATTTCTTAAGCAGGAGTGTTTGGATCCAAATCCCATTAAATTATGCACTCTTTCAGCACCAAGTCATCAAAAAGCAGGCTGAACAAAATGCCTGTATAGAAGAACCAGACAAGCTCGTGTACTGAAGCTGTCAAAAGGCTGAATTTGGGAAGATCCAGTTTCTAGTCCTCATTGAGCCACAGAACCCATCCGCTGACATTGGGTAACAACCACTCTTCCTAAATCTCGCCTACTTCTCAGGGTTATTTTGAGAATAAAATGAGAAGCGGGATAGCTGTGAACCCAGTCACTTCATGAACAGCAATCCCCTGGATAACATCTGAATTTTTTAAAAAAAGGTTTTGCATACATCCCACACGCTGACTGCATCTGTTCTAATTGTCTTGGCATTTTAATGCGCTTTAAAAATGTTTACCTATATTTCCTAGACATCCATAGTTTTAAATTGTGCAACACACTGATACAAATAAGGAAAGACTTGAGGAAAGTTGACAGGAACTAAATGATGTTGTTTTCGACTTTTATACAGTATCACTAGAGCACTCTCTGGTCAGTTTACAACACACTTATACAAACTTTGCCCATCAGTAAACTGGGACTCATTTCATGGGCCTTGAAACCCACGTAACCAACAAAACATGAATAGAGACGATCACAACGCAGTAAGAGAAGACAATAACACACAAACACGAAAATTACAGTCCCCCAAACACACAAAAAGTGGGAGGTAATTTTTTTAACTCCTTGTTTGATTAAGTCACCTAAAAATTGGCTAAACCAATGGAAGTGAATTAAAACCACTAGGGAAGGATAAGCCATATAAACAGTAACCCTCTTGGGGTTTTCTGATGCTAGGTCACATTCAGCTTCCTTCGACCCTAACGGAGTTTTCCAAGGTGATATTTTCCGGCCTGAAAGGTGCCCGATAAAGACCGAATTCACAGATAAAACCCATGGCGTAGTAGATTATGGGGGCAGGCTGTGTAAAGCAAGAGTGTTGGTCCCGGAATAGCTCACAGAGGGGAAGCGAAGAGAAAGTCTCTCTCTCTCTCTCTCTCTCTCTCTCCCTCTCCCCCCCCCCATTAATCAATTCTCCATTAGAGTCCTGCATTTTATATCGGTTAGTTGGCTCCTATTACATAGCCATGGGGACTTTACTCATGTGGATTAAAAGGATTTCTCCCTCCCCAATTAAGATTAACCCGGTTTGCAAAGGGATTAAGTTTAACTCAGAAAAGGGATTTAACGTGCATTAAGAGAGCCCCAGGCTTGTGGGTTAGAGGGACAGCAGGGGGAGAGGCGGGCAGAAGAGAGTTAATCAGTACAGTCTTGCTCCTATTAAACCCACACTCCCAGTTATAATAGGTTAAGGGGATGACCTCAGATGCACTTACGAGCGAGCAAATCCCATGGATTTTCGATGAGATTTTCACTCATCAATAAGTACGCTGAGAACTAGGCTAGGGTGGGTGATTCGTTCTCGTGCGAATCAACCTCTGCTGGTTTTGACAGACGGGGACATCCGGCTCTTGCAGCCTTCCTGGATTCGGTGCTAGACATGTAGGACTACAGAGCCCATACAACATCACAGCCAGGGGTACAATCACATAGCTAAAGGTTTACCTCCCTGGAAGACAGGCCTGTCACATTATTTATTTATTTAAAATATTTCTACTCCACCTTTCTTAAAAAGGACCCAAGGCGGCTTACAGAATTAAAAAAAAATATTAAGAGCTAAAATCAGTAGGTGTAGAAATAAGTATTTTAAAAGTATTTAACGCATATTATATTAAAATGGTTAATAGAATCAATACTAAAAAGGTATTTAAAAGCAACAAGGCACAACAACCCATTAAAAATCCCTCTCAGATAGCTGGTCACTAAGAGAAAGGCCTCCTGAAGAGAAAGGTCTTTGCCTGCTTGTTGAAGGACAGCGAAGATGGGGGCCAGCCTGGCCTCCAGTGGCAGGGAGTTCCAGAGTTTAGGATCAGTGACAGAGAAGGCTCGCTCTCGTGTTCCTGCTAAGCGCACCTGTGAAGGTGGTGGGACTGAGAGAAAGGCCGCCCCTGATGATGATCTCAACACCGGAGACAGCTCCTAATGGGAGATGCGGTCTTTGGGAGAGCTTGGGCTGTTTAGGGCTTTAGAGGTTAGAAAGAAGCACTTTACGTTGTGTCCAGAAACAGACTGGCAGCCAGCGGAGCTGCTGTTTGTAATAGGGGGATTGTGTGATCTCTGTAACCAGCCCTGGTCAACCATCTGGCTGCAGTGTTTTCGACCCACGGACGTCTCCAAGCACTTTCCGAAAGCAGCCCTACATTGAGCGTGCGAGCGCAATCCAGCTGGGATGGAACTAAAGCATGTGCCGCCCGGACCAGGTCAGACCCCTCCAGGAACAAGCACAGCCGGAGCATTAACTTTATGGGTGCAAAGGCCCTTCTAGCCACCACCAAAACCTGGGCATCTAAGGCTCAGAGACAGGGAGGGCCATGAGCCTGGTTCAAATTCAGAGCCTGGAAAAGGCTTGGAGGATTCTGGGACTTATAATTTGAAAACAAAACAAACAAACAAAGCAGAAAAAAAATTGGAGCACTGTGCATGTTGGACTCCGCAACAGAATAACCAGATTCTGAACCACAGTCCACTGGGTTACTCTTATACAGCTTGCACAGGTATACACAAGGGGCAGTGGTCCCCAACCCTTGGGCCTCCAGATGTTCTTGGACTTCAACTCCCAGAAATCCTGGCCAGCAGAGGTGGTGGTGAAGGCTTCTGGGAGTTGTAGTCCAAGAACATCTGGAGGCCCAAGGAGGTTGGGGACCACTGCCCTAGGGGTCCTCCTACAATGCTCCAGTTTCTCCTCCCACAATCTGCCACCTTCTACTGTGGCCCCTCCCACAATCTGCCAGGTCTTGCTCTAGATCCACCCATCACCTGCCAGGTTCTGCATTGGCTCCTCCCATCTAGGTACCTGGGATCTATCGGCATTTCTCGGTGGTGAAAAAGCTAAGGCAGAATAATCACTGTGTTGTTATGTCTTTGGATTGTGCCTGATATGCTAGCATAGACTAATAGGCTACTACTTCTAAAACACACATTTTTATTCATCATTCCAATTTGGTGGGCATGTCCCTGATGGCAGGGTGGCTTCTGGCTCTCCTCTTTCCCTGTGGCTACAGGCAGGCAGGGCTGCTCCTGTTTCTCTTCCCCCCCCCCGTTCCCCGTGGGCTCCCCCCCCCCAACCTTCTGCAGCCGCTGTTTGTTTTGTTCAAGGAAATGTGTTCTAAATGCCAGGCTCGGCAGTTTCGACTCCATGAATCACTGCCACATGTCAGCCCTTGTAGCTGCACTATATCAGCAGCAATGAGAGCGAGAGTGAGAGATTCTGATGGAAATTAACGGGCTCGCAATCGATTGTATATGCAAGCATGCAAGTGGAAACCTCCCCCGCTTCTGCCTCCACTCCCACAAAGCGAGGCTTCAGAGTGCAGGCTTCCAGAGTTGCCAGAAATATTTAGCAATTCTTTAGAGCCTCGGAGTTTGGAGGGATGGGGTGGGGCAAACTCTTCAAAACCAGGCATTTTTGACCTTGAGGTGGTTGCCTTGGTGGTTTCGCCTGTGTGATTTGCTGCAGGATGGGGCAAAGATGGCTCCCCCCGTTCCCTGCCACCATTGCACATAAAACAGCTGGCTGGCCTGGAAGCTAAATAACCTTAGAAGCAAACTCCCAACCGTTGCAGCTGGGGACTTAAACCACCGAGCTATAGATCTGTCCTCCACATTAGAAAGGTGGCGGGCTAGATCCCTGTGTGGCGCGCACAGCCCCCTCCGCTAACCTCTTGGTGCCACCTCCCAGAATCTGCTGCCAGGGGGCAAATGCCTCCCTTTTCCATGTGGCAGGTAAGGCCAGGCTGGGACCCCCCTGTCCCTTTCTCAGGCCTTGGGAACAGAAAGGATCTCTCCGCGCCCTGTTAACCCGAGGAGCCCCAGAGACTTGAACGGGTCCTCATTGTGTTGCTTTGGGCTGTGTGCCCCAGGATTGCATCCTTTGACAGACCACGGGGGGCCACTGGAGCCCCTGCAAAGGGATTTTTCCAAGCCTTGTTCTGACTGGCGCTCTGGATACGTCCTGTCACTGCTGACCTTCTAGTGAAAATATTGGACACTGAAGGTGGGACCTTCTACATGCACAACTGGGGCTCCAGTGGACTCCAGGAAGCGGCCGAGCCCCGTATTCTCTCAGGCTGCGGGCCTCCAAATGCCCGGGAGAAGAAAAGGGTGCCCCCCCCCAATTACTTGCTATCTGGAGGTTTTAACTGGAGGTACAAGGTGTTGAAATGGGTAACTTTTGCAGGCACCCTGCTTTTTTACACTCTCAAAGCACAAGGAAAGCCACCAGGAAAAGGATTATTTTTCCCCAAAATGAACTGTTCGATGATACTTTTATCTGGACAAACGAACCTGTCAGAGAAGGGCGCATGTTTTTTTTTCTCCAGAACTTTTCAGCATGCCAAGTGGTTTTAAAAAAGGGAGAAAAGAAAGGAAAAAGAAAGGAATAGGGAGAAAAAGATAGAAGTCCAAAACTTAAGCCAGTTACTCTCACTTCGGACTCTTCTCTTCCCTCTACAATTCCTTGCTTTTAATACTACCCAGCATGAGGAAGAATTCTGCAAAACATAGAAGCTTTAACACCCAGGCAGTTTGTTTGGTCCTACCGTGTGTCCCCCCCCCCAAATAAGACAGGGTCTTATACCCTGTTTCCCTGAAAAATAAGACCTAGAATGATGCCTAGTTAATGCTATTATTATCATCACTGTAACTGTCAAGAACATCTTCGTGGTCTTTTAAGAAAAAATCCTATTTTTGTAGCCGAGAATCCAATTAATCAAATGCACCAGGTGTTATCCCGAGTTACGGTTTTATTTCAGAATTTCATTTCATGCCCTTCTGAGCTCAGTGTTTACAGTTCCTATCCATCCCAACCATTCAGGAAAAAAAAATCCAGTTATTGTTACATGATGTTCAGCAGGGAACACAAGGAACGCGTGGTGTCACACAATGGAAAACAAACAGATGGAACTTCCAGAAACAGATTCCTACAGGCTGCTGGGGTGGTGATTTAAACCAAACTGAGATGTCTTAAAACACACAAACATGAGCACGCACACACATACACTTGATTCATTTACATTTCCGTCACCTCTCTCCCAATTACGGGACTCCAGGCAATTCTCAAGTTATTAAAAAAAGCCAAAAAACAAACACACAACAGTATTAAAAACAATTAGTTGAAACTCATAAAATGAACTATAAACATATAAAAACACACATAAAATAATAACAGTATACAGCACACAAAAACAAAAACTGCCCAATTAGTTGACCCTCTCTCTCCCATCAGATATGCCTGTGATATTCTGATTAGCAAACTAACTAGTTGTGAGCGGGATAGAACAACTGATTGTCAGGGGGTTAAAGAATCATACTAAGAGGATGATGATTAACGGCTCTTTTTCAAACTGGATGGAAGTAACAAGTGGGGTACCCCAGGGCTCAACAATGTAACCTGTGCTCTTCAACATTTTTATTAATGATCTGGATGGGGAGTGCAGGGAACGCTTGTCAATTTTGCAGAGGACACAAAATTGGGTGGACGAATACCCTGGAAGATAGAAACCAAAGTCAAAATGATCTGAATAATCTTGAGCACTGGGCTGAAAGCAACAGAATTAAATTTAATGGGGATAAGCACAAAGTACTGCATCTAGGAAAAAGAGTCCAAACTCACAGTTACAAGATGGGGAATAAATAGTTCAGGAATACTATGAGTGAGAAAGATCTTGGAATCATCGTAGATCAGAAGCTGAATATGAGCCAACAGTGCAATGTAGCTGCAAAAAAGGCCAATGCCGTTTTAGAATGCATTAACAGAAGTATAGTCTCCAAATCCCATGATGTACTTACTTCCCCTCTATTCGGCACATGAGTACCATGCCCAGTTCTAGACACTGCACCTCAAGAAGGATGCAGGACATGTAATAATGGGCTCAAGTTACAGGAAGCCAGATTTCAGTGGGATATTGGGAAAAACTTCCTAACTGTTAGAGCAGTATGACAATGGCATCAATTACCTTGAACGGTGGTGATGACTGCTCCGACATTGGAGGCATTCAAGGAAAATTCAGACAACCACCTGGCCGATATCCTTTGATTTGTATTCCTGCATCGAGCAGGGAGTTGGATTTGATGGTCTTGTAGGCCCCTTCCTCCTTCATGAGCCTAACACCTCTCAAGGGACCTTAGACCGATTAGGTTAGTTTGTTTTAAGAAAACACTGGCGATCCACAGGGTCCCTCGCAGCTCTGTGGCGTTGAAAGATTAAGATCGATGGGTCTCAGCGGCCAACGGCCAACGTTCTGCATCTGGAATCCCCCAGAGGCCAGCTGGGCCATTAAACATTCCAAATAATTAACAGGAAAAAAAAGTGAAAATGACTCTAATTCCACTTATGACTGGGGAGGTGGATGTATCAAGAACTGGCATCTCACCATTTTTTCCCCAAAGGAAGTTTCTGAAGGAGGGAAGTCTAGAAGGCCAGCATCTCAGAAAACAGTCTCAGAGGGCCAGAAACGGCTCACCCCTTAGAACAACAGAGAGGCGTTGGGCTACTGCATGGTTTTAAAGCTGACGAAAGGACATGTTTTGAGTTGACAGCTTTCCGCCCTGATCTGATCCATCAAAAAGTCTTCCGGCGCTCTTGGACAGAGTAAGGGCTATCCAACAATTATCATATGAACCATGTGTAGAATTCGGCAGAGCTGGGCTGATCCTAGTTTCAAGCAAGGTGGGTGGTGTTTGGAAATAAACAATTAATTCAGGGTTTGACTCAAGAGGAGATCTGGGGCGGCGGGGAAGGTTGCCAAAGCCACAAATGTGTGGGGTCTTGCTGAGGTTACGCTGGCCAAGAGCAACCCAAAGCGGAAGACGGTTAAATGCTGCCGTTTGTCAGCATGCGATTCTGGGGCCATTATTAAGAGCTATCAGCTTCCTCAATTGATATTTGAAAACATTATGCTTTCCTAATGGGCATGCAAATGACGGCTCCTCATTCATCATCATATACAATAATTTCCTTTATTAACTCCCTCCCTTTTCTCCCCCCGACAGCGCACACCCGCGGCATCGCCACCAATCCAGTGGCCCCAATCCCCCAGTGCAGGGAGATGGTGGCGTTCATGGCAGACGAAGGTTCTTGGAAGAAGGCCAGAGAGCCACTGAGGGTGACGGGACACGTTGCGCCTCTTGGGGGGGGCGTTAAAGGAAGGCAGAGCTGCCTCCCCAACAGAACGGAGAGTCTTCCTCGTTTGTGTGGATGTTCAAGGATGAACGTGTGTGTATGTGGGTCACTGTTGTGCATGCTTTAAAATGTGTACCAAGGGGGGAACTTCTTGGAAATTCCAACCCTGGATTCTTTCCTTCTGAGGTCCAAGGATAAAATGATGACTCTCGTTCAGCAGCAGGTTGTAGACTAGAATAGGGATACCCTGTCCACCCTAAATATATATGGGAGAATGGTCTTCAACTAAACAGCTCCCTGGTGTATATATATATATATATATATACACCAGGGATAGTTGGGGCATGAGAAATCAACTATATAATTGACAACGAACAATATACAGCATATATAAATTGACAACGGACATATATATATACCAGGGACCAGATTAGTTGAAAACCATTCTCCCATATATATTTAGGGTGGATATATATATATCAACCTTGACCATTCTCCCAAGGACCGTGGTGGGTGGGTGGCGGGCATCCAGGCATCCATCTGTCTGTGTGGGGGGGTTGCATGTGTGCGTGCATGCATGAGGCAGGCAGGGGGTCTGTGCGTGCATGTGGGGGTGGGCAGGAGTGTGTGTGTGCATGTGGGCAGGAGTGCATGTGTACACACATACACACACGTTCCTTTGGCCCTTGAAAATCTGTCTTGGCGACCCAGTCCTTCTTAGGCCATGGACCGCTCCCGGTCCGCAGCCCGGGAGTTGGGGATCCCTGCTTTACTGCACCCAAGGGGGCACAACACTCACAGAGAGAAATGGCCACAGGATATAAATGGACTAGACAGGGGCTTGCCCAGCGTCTGTCACCAGGCGCCACTGCCTTACTCTGCCTGATGGTTATGGCCAGCCCTGCCCAGGGGCAGAACAGAGGAAGGCCAGCGATGGAAACATCTGGATGCCAGAAAGCAGAAAATTCAAGCTGGCCTCAACCAGAACCCAAACGCACGCAAGGGGAAAACCTCTGGTTCAGGCTGCAGATTGGTGGGGGCCATTAAAGGCCAGTCCATTGTCAATTATTTAGTTGATTTCTCATGCTCCAACTATCCTTGTTTGCCGGTAGCTGCCATTGCTATATCCGCATCCCTGTTCTTGTCTTTTGGGGATGTGCTGCTGAACTGTTGTCAGTGTGAAGCGTCGCTTGTGTTGTTGTTCTTCAAGGTTCAGCTCCCAAGAATCCACAAAATTAAATCTCCGAGCAGGGAATAGCTGCCTCCTGTCACTAGCGCATACGCACGCATAACTGTCGCGGCCCGTTTACAGATACAGAGGGGGCTCTGCTAAAGGTATGCATTTGTGAGTGAGGCGGGGGGACATGGGTTAGTTTTGATTCCTTCTACACTCCCAGTTTTAAAAATCTTTACTGTGGAGGTGCTAAAGATGAGGAGCCTATGAGGGAGAGTAGTTACTCTAATCCAGCACAAATATCTATCTATCTATCTATCTATCTATCTATCTATCTATCTATCTATCTATCTATCTATCTATCTATCTATCTATCTATCTATCTATCTATCTATCTATCTATCTATCTATCTATCTATCTATCTATCTATCTATCTATCTATCTATCTCGATATAGATATAGATATAGATATAGATATAGATATAGATAGATAGATAGATATGATTGCAGAAGAATTCAAAGCCAGACACACACTTAAAGCACTCAAAGATTTGGGCACAAAGTGATGAATTCGACAGCTCTGATTCTTTCACACTCAAATATTTAAAAAGTTAAGTTCTTTTGTATCCCCAATATTTTTTTTAAGGGGAATTTTATTGAGTACTTATAAAAAGGAGCTGAAGCAAAATTCTTCCTCGTCCCTAGAACAGAGTCATTCCATGGCTTTAGAGAATGAAGGGGCAGCCTCTGAAGGTACAGATAAAAGTGAAGGGAAAGCTTCACTGGCCGAATTTCTGCCTCCAAAAGTAAGGCTAGTTTTTTAAAAAAAGGCAGGGGGAGGAGAGAGAAAGTGGAAAACTTACTTGAGAGAGAGAGACTCCACAGATACTCCCATCCCGTGGCCGGCTCCTCTCTCCCCCCCCCCCGATCAATCCTTCTCCTTCCGAACCAAGACAAGGATCCAGAGCTGACCCGATCGCCATCATCTCCGCCAATTCCCACATATTCCCATGCCACAGGGAACGCAGGCACACAATCCCCTTTTTCTTCCTGGGGCACCGAAGGAAAAGAAGGCTTGGCTCTTTGAGAGTCTCGGGAGAAACGTAAACAGGCCGTCCATGAATGCCCCCCATTCATGCCCCCCAAATCGGCCCAGGCGCCATTCCCAGGGGGCATGGGAGGTTATTATTGAAGGTGGTGCGTTGGGGCTGGGTGGGGATGAATCCTCTTCTTGTTCCCAGCTAAGGCGCTGGTCGAGGCAGCCTTGCGGGACAGAAAGGGTCTGTTACTTGGCACCACAGCACAGCGGCGGGCAGAGAAAGCGGCCTCCAGTCTCTGAGGGGGGAGCTGCCAAATCACCACAGACCACCACTGTCCCTGATGGAGACAGCCTGGGGGGGGGGAAGCATTGCACCGTGGAGGTTCGCTGCTTCCTGGAGAAGATGTGAACGACCTTCATGGACAAAAAACGACATCTGTCTGGGGAGCAACTACTAGACAGTCAAGTTATCCTGAGCTGGGTGGACTAAATAGGGCTGCTACAAGGTGCAGGATTGCACCAGGAGGTTTCAGGACAAGAAGCCCCACTAGCCCCTCAAAGTGGCCTGATTTAGCCTCTTTCTCCTCCTTTGCCTCCATGCCCCCTTCTCTCCTGTCTCTCTTTCTCCGTGGGGCGAGTGTTGTTGTTTTAATGGTAAGTGCCATAGCGCTGAATCGGCTTGCTACTCAACTGACAGAGCGGTGGATTCAAAGGAAGAAGAAAAAGAAGACTCTCTTCCACATCCTTTCCTGTGACCCTCCTCCATGGGGGAGTGGAGGAAAGCTGGAACTGTTGTGTGTGTGTGTTTTAATTTATGGGGAAGTGGCTTATCACTGCATCGGCTTGCCACCCAAGTCATATGGAACATCCACCAGTGTCACTTTGGTTCGATACCGGTGATCCCACACATGTTGGAAACCAGACTCAGAGTGATCATACCTGCTCTGAAGACAACCTCTAGCTCGTGCCAATGATCCAAAAAGGTATGGGGAGCCATAGAAAAAGAGTCAGGCTCGATCGTGATTACTTGTATGTCAGGCGGATCATGATTCATGACCATGTCAAAAGTGGACTAAGGCAGTGGTTCTTAACCTTTGTTACTCGGATGCTTTTGAACTGCAACTCCCAGAAACCCCAGTCAGGACAGCTGGTGGTGAAGACTTCTGGGAGTTGCAGTCCAAAACTCCTAAGTAACCCAAGGTTAAGAACCAGTGGTCTAAAGCACAAGACAAATCACTGTCTGACTGCCAACACTAGTTCAACATTCACATGAAGCCGAGCCTTTCTGAAGACACACTGTCTCCGAACATGGAAGTTCAATTGAGCCACTTTGACTAAAAGCTACTATGGACCTAACCGTGAATCTTGCCCACTTCTCTTTCAGCCGCCCACTCCTCTGTATTTCAAGTCTCTCTCCACCCCCCTTGCATTCTCTCCTTGCGCTAGCAAAGCAGACCAGGAATCAGCGACATGGGAGCAAAGCAGGAGGGGCTCCATCATTAGCTCACGATGGACTCAGCACCTTGAAGCTTCTGACCAAGTCACCTTCCCTTTCCGATCGCCTTCTTCAAGGGCTGGTTCTTCAGTATTTGGGAAAGAGCTTGAGGCGGCCGCCTGAGGACGCCTGCTGGCAGAAGGTCCTCCACCCGTTTTTTAGAAAGGAGAAAGGCTGTATAATTCCACCGTGTGATGTGGGAAAGCATTCCACAAGCTGATCACACACTGGCACAAAAAAACCTATCCACCCTTCTGTCAGTCCTAGGCCAAATGCCAAACATGATGTGATCCTGGGCCGTAACTTACACGCTCAATAAAAACGGGTTGAATGAGACGCGGCTTTTGTCACCTTGCACGACATAAGCCCGGCTGTGCCTTGAAAGGGTGCCTAAAGCACACTGTTTTAAAGCACACAGTAGGGTCGTCCCCTGCGGTCCTCAGCCAAGACGGCCCTTCCTTCTCCACAGGCCTTGCTTGAGCAATAGGCGACAGGATGGCAGTAGCCAAGGAGCGTAGCAGCAGCAACAGAGGGCATCTTCGACAGGGTGGAGAGATGCCCAGAACCATTGCTGCTGCCAACGTGCTCCCCGGCCACTGTCCTCCAGCCGCCACCACCACCCCTCCGGCAAGGGATCCCTGCCCAGGAGGGAAAGCAGCAAAATCTTCACCGGCTCGACAGGCAGCGGAAATGGAGCCACAGTTGCTGACACACACACACACACATACCCCTTGGCTGACTAGGGCTGGGAAGCTTCTTGCAACCTTGGCTTGCTAGCCTTCTTCTTGACCAGGATGGGATAAAGCTGTGGGCAGCCAGCAGCTCTGTCTTCCCTGCACTAAAACAGGGCATGTGTTTGGAGCAATTTCACTCCAGTTTGCAGATAACCCACAGTAAAAAGCATTGTGCAGATCTGGAAATATGTACAGTACTTCCTACAGGAAGGAAAGGGGGGGATTCTTCTGGTCACTTCTCCATTCACATGTTCCTGAACTTCTCTTTTTTATCTCATTGTTGGGACATCCTATGTGGATTTACCCAAGACAAAGACCCACCCAACTCAATGAAATTTCCTTCCAAATAAACGTCTACACAGCTGCGCTAAACTTTCCTTTCAATGTCTTCTGTGGCTAGGCTGTAGCTGCCGTACTTTGGGGTGGATGGGGGAAATTGGGATCTTGAGAGAATTCAACAGATTGGAGACATAGATTTTCCTACATATTGCCTGTGTAATAATGTATATAACCTCTGTGCCCCAAGATCCAGTACTGTAATAAAGTTGCAACGTCAACATTGAGGCTGCTAGTTATAAATCACAGAACAGAGATGTACAAATACCGTTTTGAATAATCATCAGAAAAACTTCTCTCCCTCGCCAAGTGAAATTAAACTAACCAGCCTGACAAAGCTTGCACTATTCCTTGTTGAATGGAACGACAAACTTACCCAGCTTTGCCCAAACAAAAGAGCAGTGCTCCGCCAGGTAGAGAGGGATTATCATTCAGTATTTGGGGGCAGGACCTCAGCTGCCAGCTCCCACTGTGAATGGAGGGGGATTAGCCCCCTGCTTTTGTTGGGTTCATGGGGCTGATTTATTAGTTCAATACCTAAACCCTCCTCTTTGCTTTGCTGTTGCTACTACCATCCGGGCCTCCATCTCCCTTTTCCCTTCAATACACTAATCTTGGATTGAATTGTTTCAAAATCCCCGGGAAAAGATGCCTTGAGATCAGAAGTCTGGCAGGGTCCGGGAGGTTTGGGGAAGGAGATGAAAGGTTGGGAAAAAAAAAAAAAGGAAAAGCCACTACTGTACCTAGATAAATAGTGAACACCATATATAATCTCCTGTGCATACTCCTAAATTTTGCCCTCCCCTCCTTTCCCTGTGAGAAGGCTACAAGGCGGTTTACCATCGTAAAACAGAGCAAAATACCCAAGTCAGCAAAACAGAATCCTCAAACAACCAGCAGGATTTAAAAAAAAAGAAATACACACAGCCGAATCAGCAAGAAAGAATCAACGATTTAAGCAACAAAACAAAAACAGCAGATAAAAGACTGTTAAAATGGATCTCAAATACCACTAAAAGCAGAAAGAGATAAAACTTTACAGCCAGTTGGTTCATAACAGTATATCAGGGATGCCAAGTGGTATCTCTGAATTTTAAGGGATTTTGGGCCTCGGCCCACAGCCCGACCCATCCTCCTCGGCTAGGCTGCCAAACAGACGCCTTTTTGGGGGGGGGTCGATGACACAAGAGCACCTTTTCTCAGTACACAGATGAGCAGAAAAACATGGTATGAATCAGACACTTGCACTGATTCCTCCCTGACCCCTTCCCCTGCCATCCCATCCTGGCATTGCCCCGTCGCGCCAAAGTTGTGCTCTCCCGCCAGCCCACAGAACCCATCCTGGTATTGCCTCGCCTTTTTAGTTCCCCCTCCCATTTCACCCAACAGCTGCCAAATCTGGAGTCCAAGAAAATAAATACCACCCATGCTGCCAAATGGGCTGAAAAGTCTTGTTACTGGCACACTTTTAACATTAAATAATTAGCACCGGCCAGTACTTGCACGTGAAGCTGTCCAGGCTACTTAGGGCTCCCTCAAAATCTCCCTTTTTCTTAATTTTACTGTCTGTGACACTAAGGGCTAAAAAAAAAAAAAGGCTGGTGTCCGCACCTCGCACTGTTTAGCATGGGCTCGACAACTTTTTGCTCCACCGCAGCCCGCGCTGATCCATGCTGGGGCTGTCCCTCAGACTCCACTGGCCAGGGTGGCCGGGACTCGGCTTGGGAAGCCACAGATGATGGGCTTCTTGCATCTATAGAGCTTGGGCAAAAAGCTCCCAGCATCCCCTCTGTCACAAAGAGGATTCTGGGAACTGTAGCCTCCAAAAGTTAAGTTTTTCCAGTCTCTGACTCCATCCAGATTGGGGATGGATGTAAGTGAACTGCCTGGCTACCAGAGGTCGGAAAATTATTTTGGCTGTGTTACGGAGTCTCGTGGCGCAGTGCAATACAACAGTCAGGCCTGTGCTCACAACCTGAGTTCGATCCCAATGGGTTCTGGTAGCCAGCTCAACATTGACTCAGCGTTCCTTCCAAGGTCATTAAATGGAATACCCAGCTCACTGGGGGTGGGGGCAGAGTGTAGCCTGGATAATTAAACTGAAAACTGCCCATAGAGTGCTTTAAATCAGTGGTCCCCAACCTTTTTAGCCCCGCAGACTGGCTGGGGAAGGCAAGGCACCCCCCCCGCGCTCATATACATGTGCAAAGGAGTGCACATGCTCTCTCTTGTGTGCGCATTCATGTGCATGCGTAAAGGGCAATGCAGTGTCCGTGCAGGTGCGCTCACGCTCATGCGCATGCACAAAGGGTGGCACAGCATTCATGCGGGTGGGCGAGCGCTTGCTTGCAGGCGCAAACGGGCTGTGCGATGGGGGGAGCGCATGCAGGGAGGGAGGTCTCTCTCCACAGCCCAGTGCGGCTCAGGCTACGGACTGGCACTGGGCCGTGGACCAAGGATTGGGGACCTCTGCTTTAAGTGTTATGGAATGGTTTATAAGCAACATACTTTTTGCTTTGCCTGAGAGGAGACTGGGAGTTGTAGTCCAGAAAAGCAACAGCCGTTTTCCAGCGCTGCTCGCAGCGCCCTGGGGTGCCCTGAGGCCGTTCCACATCAGGGCATTGCTGAAAGTGAACTTCAGGAGCAAAAGTTCAGGCAGGCTGCTAAACGGACTCTAAGGACTTGCGTGGGCCTGTGTTTGTGTTTGCACCTAGTTGTGAACGGGCAGTTTCCAGATTTGCGGTTCAAAGCAAACTATCAGCTGCTCTAACAGTTCTTCTTAATCTAGTGCCTTCCATCTGTGTTGGAGCAAAGCTCACATCAAGCCCCAGGTATTGTAGCCAAGAAATCAGAAAAAAGATGCAGCAGTGAAGGAACTACTGTAGAAAAGATCAAGTGTAAGGATATTACCCTGGAGACTAAAGGAAAGAATGATCTGAAAGCTGGACAGTGAAGAAAACCAACAGGAAAAGAAAAATAATTCATTCAGAATATGATACTGGAGGAGAGATTTGCAGATAACATGGACTGCTGGAAAGATGAACAATAAATAGATCAAGCCTGGACTCTCTTAAGAAGCAAAAATGACTGAACTGTGGCTATCATACTTTGAGAAAAATACAATAATGCTAGGAAAAGTTGAAGGCAGTAGGAAAACAGAAAGACCAAATATGAGATTTCCCCTAAAGGAAAGGCCAGAACATTTTGGAGTTCACTCATTCATAGGGTTGCCATAAACCAGACACAACTTGACAGCGTGTAACAATAGCGTATTTTGGAGATGTTGGGTCAGGGGATGGTGGAAATTGCCATCTAAAGTACCTGAAAGACATGGGGTAGTGATTAGAATGCTGAGCTAGGACTCCAGAAGACCTGGGTTCAAATCCTCCCTTGGCCATGAAACCCACTGGATGACTTTGGGTTTTCTCAGCTTGGACGACCTCGCAGGGTGGTTGTGTACATGATACAGGAAGAGGATAGCCATGTAAGCAGCTGCTTTGAGCACGCTGAAGGAAGCCAAGATTTAAAGGAAGCTGCAGGCTGAATGGGGGAAAGGGGGCAGCGGAGAATAAGTGGAGGGCAGGGAAGAAAGGAGAGGAGAGGAAACGAAAACTAAAAGAGACTCTCGAATTAAACTGTCAACAGTGTGCAGTAGCAGCAGCAGCGTCCATGGTGCGTCCATGATTTAGATGAATAATTGAAACGCTCCGATACATTTATTATCCCTTTAGTGCAAAAGTGGCAGAGAAAGACGAGTGGTAATTGAAAAATAGAACACAAATCTCCCGGTGAAAGCACTCGTTTCTTATCGCAGAGTAAACATGTCAGGCCTAATAAACAAGAGCGAGATGCGAGTCGGGGGCCCTTGCCTTGATTTAGCCAGTGATTTAAAGCCCCTTCCCCCGTTTCTGTGGCGTGTGATGAGAAAACCGGTCCAGTGTCATTTTTATTGTTTTGGGGTGTGGGGGTTATAATCATAATAATACTAATAAAAAGAGAAGGCCCTTCCCATCCTGTTTTTATCGACCTAGTAAAAAGCCTTTTACAGTTGGCATGGAAGAATGCACCGTGCAAAATGGTGCTTTTGGCACACGCCGGTGGCACGGGCTCCGTGCAACTTTGGCACCGCCGGGTCCTCCCAGAGCCAGGGGTGCGTCGTGGGCCATAAGCTAAGTGGGGCTGATCCTGCTTGTGGAACGGACAGACGTGGGTCCTGGAAGCGACCAATGTAAACTAGAGCTGTATGCCGGCTGCTCGGAGGTGTTCCCGAGACACGTACTCTGATCTCCTGCCTAGGGGTAAAAGGGTGCGGGGTCCCTGAGAAGCGGTGGAAGCACTCTGTGTTGCCAGGAGCACCGAGAGTAGCCAACGCAGGACTGGCGCGCCTGTGGGAAACGATAGCAGAATCAGCGAGCTCATCAGCTCTATTTGGGGGGTGCCGGAAAGGAGAAGAAGGAATGATTAGGCATCCATGCTGTTGGAAAAAGATGTTTTTTTTTTAAAAAAATGCATAGAATACGCTTTGGGCATGATGAAATTCTAATGTACTTTATGCTGCTGTGCGCGCAGGCTGCTACAGACGGACGTCTTGATATCCGGGGCCGACTGCAGCCATTTGGCAATCTCGGTTTTCCATCTTCCCCCTCCCGCAAGCAGGTTGCAGGCCCTCGAGAGCTGCAGATCAAAGCGTGAAAACAGAGTGTGTGTGGGGGGGCAAGCTCTGCGCCAAGGTAGGCAAGGCACATCCAAGGTGGGCCAAAGACGTTTTGGTGGCTGGTGTGAAGACGCCCGTCACAGCGCGCCTGCTAATTCACATTAATACACGCAACCCTCGGGGATGGTTTCCCTCGCCAATCCCATTGCACGGAACAGTTGCCACAAACCAGCTTGCGATCTGTGCTCCTCGGATCCCATTTACCTGTTCTTGTTTCTCGGTTTGTTTTTATTTTAGCTTACATGGCCACGTGCTCCCCTTTTAAAACTATTTTCTTCCACAAAGCCGCTTATGACAGCAAACGTGTTAAAAAAATCCTCAATTAAACATCCCTATGACAAGAAGCAAATCGTACAACAAACAAACAGGTCAACAGGCGGCAAGAAACAAACCCTTCCGGGATTTAGGAAAAACAAAAGAAAGCAAAACTGTTTTCCCGAGCATGCTTAGAAAGCACAAAGGAATAGGCCTTGAAAGAGTTTCCCAAGCGTCGTTTTTAGACTCTGTGTCTTGAACGGCTCCTTAGAATCAGACCTCATTTCTTCCAATATACATTTAAAGTGACGTTTTAATACAATAAAAGCAGAAAATGCAGGCATTCTCTACAGCGGAGGCAAACAGACTATAGGCTCTCCACAGGCGCTTTTGGGCAGGAGGCGGGAGAGGGCCTTCTCGGTGGCCGCTCCCAGACTTTGGAACTCCCTGCCACTGGACACCAGGCTGGCCTCCATCATTGCTGTCCTTCCGCAAGCAAACAAGGACCTTTCTCTTCAGGCAGGCTTTCCCTGAGGGACTGGGTGCCTGAGTGGGGCTTTTAAATAGATCAGTGGTTCTTAACCTTTTTGAAAGAAACGCCCCCTTGAGCCATTGAGGAAGTTCTACGCCCCCCCCTGAAAAATGAAATCGCCCCCTGGGGGGCATTATTGCCCACGTTAAGAACCACTGAAATAGATGGTTGTACCTTTCTGCTTTGAATGTGTTTTTGTTTACTGTTTTTAAGTGTGATGTTTGTTTGATCCTTTTCAGTATTTGTATACTTTACTGTTTCCAGCTTTAAATATTGTCTTTTACTGGTGTAAGCCTTCTTGGGTCTTTTTAAGGAGAAAGGCGGAGTAAAAAAATATTTTAAATAAATAAGTAGCCATCTCTTTTGTTTTGCACCAGAACTCAAAGATCCACAAACCACAGCTTGGTAACAAAATGAGAGCATCCTCTCCCACAGTGCCCTGGTAACACAAGGATCTCTTTTCTAGAACCCTAAGAAGAGGAACCTGATGCAAAAGAACTAGATTAAAGATTTTTGAGCAGAACTATTTGTTCTGAGTACCAGAACTTTCTCCTTCCACACCTCATTTAAGTAAAGTAACTTAAAGCAGAGAAGTTACTCTCTTCTTACTGTTCTTAAAGAACTGGGTGCCAAAAGTCCTTTCTCTACTACTACAAATCACCCAGAGAGCTTTGGATAGATCCAGTTCTAATCTTCTGCCTATGCCTGATGTGAATCAAAAGCTGGGCACCATCTTTTCTGTTCTTCTTGATATGTTGATGCAGTTCAGCATCCTAAACTGCTTGGGCATAAGCTATCTCAGGGAATGTGTCTCCCTCTACCCACCTTGCTAGGTGTAAAGATCTTCAGGGGAGACCTTTCCTCCGTCCCACCATCCTCACCGGTGCGCTTGGTGGGGACATGGGAGAGGGCCTTCTCTGTCACTGTTCCCAGACTCTGGAACTCCCTCCCACTAGAGGCCAGCGTGAGCCCATCTTTGCTCTCCTTCTGCAAGCAGACAAAGACCTTTCACTCCAAGCAGGCTTTTCCCTGAGGTTTTCAAATGTCTTTTTGTACCTTGTCCCTCTGAATGTATTTTTGGCGCTGGCTTTGTTTGCCGTTTTAGTATGGCATTTGTTTGACTCTTTTCAAATATTTAACTCATTAATGGTTTTAGCTTTTACATATTGTCTCTCACTGATGTAATTCACTCTGGGTCCTTTTTAAGGAGACAAGCGGATAAGAATATTTTAAATAAAACAGTCATAACAAAAAAAAATAACCGCAGCAGGAGGGAGGAAATAAACAGATACCCCATTGTTAAGTTTGTTTGTACAGTATGTTTTTTTATGTTTGTATGTTTGTTTTTTTAACATTTTACCCCACCTTTCTCCTTAAAAGGACCTAAGGTGGCTAAGTGATTCGCCAGGACGTCCTCGCATCCTAGGCATGGGGAAGGGCAGGGCAGGGGGGAGAGACTTCTCATTAAGGAAAGATTGAGGTGCCAGTTCATTCAGCTTTACCCCACAGATTTGGGGTGAACACACCAGGTTATTCTTTGGTCTCGGGCAGCAAAATGCTCCGGGGCCGGTGGCTGCAGAGGGTCCCTGCTCAGCAGCTGCATAAGCCTCTCCCTCTTTCTGGAGCCGGGAGCCTTCATTGAGTGCATCTTCTGAAGGAAGCAATTTTTTTTTGCCTTTTTCTTTGCTTTTTCAGACTCTCCTTTCTTTCTCTCAGCCTCTCGCTCACCCCACCCCCCCGGCCCTGTTTCCAACCCAAGGGAGAGAGCAGTGGCGCAGAAATTCTTAAAGAAACTGATTATTCCCCTCCTGGAGAGGGGGGGGGGGAAGCGTGGGGCAGGGAAAAGGGGGGGCTTAAAAGCCTGGCTCCTTGTGAAGTGGCCGCCAAAGGGGGCCGGGATTCCTTTTGCGTTGCTGAGGAGATGCCAAGCGCCTCCAGGGAGCTCCAGGCCCGGACTGTGCCTCCGCCAGCTTGTTTGGGCTCCGCTGTTGTCATTGGCAGGAGGGAGAAAACAAACAGCAAGAGATAAAATATGAAACTAGACGGTGGCAGATGATGCCACCCTCCAAATGCCACCATCCCCCACCAATCGCTTCTTGGCATGTAAAGCGGAGGCGAGAGGGAGATTCATGGGGCTGTCAATGCATACCCCTCCTTGCCAACGTGGCAGAGTGGGCAAGGGGGGGGCAGGAGGGCAAACGACACTCCAAGCCTTGGTCTAAGGGCTACGTAGTCAGCTGGGTCCCCTTGCCTTGGAGAGCGGAGCTGGGGCAGAAGAAAGATGGTCCCACATCAGCATGATTGCCAGACCACGAAGAAGGATGGGATCTGCTGTTCCTCGGTTCTGCAGTTTGTTGGGCGCCAGCAAGAAGGGTGGTTTGGAAATTTAAAAAAATCATTATTAGTTAATTTTATATCGCCCCCCATCTGCGGAATGCCTTTTGCAGCACTGACAGCATTTAGACCCTAGACAAAGACCTTCCGCTTCCTGCAGGCATTCGGTCCTTGATTTTATGGCTGCTCTTTAGATTCTGCCCACCACCCCCAATATTTGGCTCACACTGCATTTCAGCGTTTCCATTTCCCAGTATCTTCACAACGTGATTTTGTTTCAGCTTGTTTGACTGTTTTATTTTTAATTGCAATACTTGTGATTAGCGGTCCTGAGATTTGGTTTTATTGATTGCCTTTGTTTTCATATTTGTAATCACCTTGTGGCTTGGCCAGCTGGGCGGTATATAAAAGTTTAGTCAAATACAAATAAAACAAAAAGTTGATTTTATAGGAGGGAGTTCTCTGGAGTATAGGCTTGTAATCCTGTATGCTTACATTCTTCTATAGCTCTGATGGCGCTACCTATATACCCCCTCCTCCTCCTTCCTCCTCCTCCATGAGCAGTAGATGCCATCATCACGGATAAACAATGTGGGACTTAACAGAGGGGAGCTGCTGTCAAGAGATGCAGGGGCCTTGCAGCCATCCTCAGCGTAGCGGCCCCCCAGATAAACTGGACCACAGCAACCCTAATTCCCCACCTAGACCATTGCAACGTTCTATACTCAAGCCCGCAGCCTGCAGCCATAACCATCCTCGGGACCCTACAACCCTTCCAAATGTCCTGAGTTTCCTGGCCACTCCCTCCAAGATCCAGCATGACCTCCTCATTCTTCATGCTCAAAGCCCTCTGTAACTTTGTCCTTCACTTATGTGGGTGTCCATTTAGAACCAACTTATTTTTTAAAAAATCGAAGCGTGCTGCTTATATATTGCCCCACAGCGCATAAAACACTCTTGGAGAGGTTTACAATTAATTATGCATGCTACACGTTGCGCCCCCCCCCCCTCCGGCAAGCTGAGTACTCAAATTTGCTGACTTCGGAAGGACAGAAGGCTGAGCGAACCTCAATCCGGCTATCTGGGAGTGAACCCGGCTCGTGAGCAGAATTCTGGCTGGAGTACTGCAGACTAACCACTGCACCGCAACGCTCTGTTACAAGGTCTCTAACAGCTCTACCGTCCTCTAATGTGGGACAGGAAGCAACAGTTAGAACTGAATATGGAACAACTGATTGGTTCAAAACTGGTAAAGGAGTACGACAAGGCTGTATTTTATCCCCCGGCTTATTTAACTCATATGCAGAATACATCACGCAAAAGGCTGGACTGGAGGAATCCCAAACCGGAATTAAGATTGCCGGAAGAAATATCAACAACCTCCAATATGCAGATGATACCACTCTGATGGCAGAAAGTGAGGAGGAATTAAAGAACCTTGTAATGAGGGTGAAAGAGGAGAGTGCAAAAAAAAAAAAAGGTCTGAAGCTCAACATTAAAAAAAAATAAGATCATGGCCACTGGTCCCATCACCTCCTAGCAAAAGAAGGGGACGATATGGAGGTAGTGACAGGTTTTACTTTCTTGGGCTCCATGATCACTGCAGATGGTGATAGCAGCCATGAAATTAAAAGACGCCTGCTTCTTGGGAGGAAAGTGATGACAAACCTCGACAGCATCTTAAAAAGCAGAGACAACACCTTGCCAACAAAAGTATGCATAGTCAAAGCTATGGTTTTTCCTGTCGTGATGTATGGAAGTGAGAGCTGGACCATAAAGAAGGCTGATCACCGAAGAATTGATGCCTTTGAATTGTGGTGCTGGAGGAGGCTCTTGAGAATCCCTTGTACTGCAAGGAGATCAAACCTATCCATTCTAATGGAAATTAACCCTGAGTGCTCACTGGAAGGACAGATCCTGAAGCTAAGACTCCAATACTGTGGCCATCTCATGAGAAGAGAAGACTCCCTGGAAAAGACCTTGATGTTGGGAAAATGTGAAGGCAAGAGGAGAAGGGGACGACAGAGGATGGGATGGTTGGACAGTGTCATCGAAGCGACCAACATGAATTTGACCCAACTTCGGGAGGCAGTGGACGACAGGAGGGCCTGGCGTGCTCTGGTCCATGGGGTCACAAAGAGTTGGACACAACTAAACGACTAAACAACAACAACAATGGCTGTCAAGTAAGTGAGATATTCAAGGAGTGGTTTTATTTGTTCCATTTCCCCCCAAGTGAGTTCCATGACTGAGTGGAGATTCAGATCTACGTCCATTGCTCTGTCACTACGCCACACTGGGTAATCCATCCTCCGATTAGCTTTCTAGTATTACGTTCCAATACATAAGGATGGGGAACCCAGCAAGTTTCCTATACAGTATTCAGCTTTTTAAAAATCCACATTCCTTTCATCTGAAGAGCGTGTACTATCAGCCAGTCTTCCCACATCCTTCAAAAACAAACAGAAACTAAATACCCGGCCATTGATACGGATCTGATTCAACAGGTACAGCTATTCCCAGCAAAGAGAGGACCGAATTTGTACTTGCCTGCTACAGAAATGTTAAAGAGGAGGAAAAATTAAATCACTGTCACAACACTTGAATACACATGCAGTGAAACCCTGGCTTTCAAGAGCTATGGCTCCAGAATTGAATGGACCCATCATTTCACTTCACTCCCATCTGAAATTTTTTTTTAATCTCAAATGTTTCTCATCCCAAATACGAAGAAATCTGCAAATGTTGGTAATTCTTACCGAAACCTAACTGATACAACATCCTCCCCCTGATCATTATTTTTCCTGCTACTGCCCCGCTGAGGGGCCATGCTTACAAATTCTGCCTTCAGACTCTACTCTGAAATAAATATTTTCTGCAAGGTCTATGGATGGACTCCCTTTTTGACTGTGCCTTGTTGCAACTAAGCCTGTGAACCAAAAAGAAAGAAAGAAAAGAAAAATACTGTAGATTGGGAAAGTGTAATTGCACCATGTCTCAGTAAAGTATTCTCATGAGTTTGTTCTGTCTGGGGCTGTATTGATGTGCTTCACGCATGTCCCTAGCAGCTACAGCCACCTGTTTTAAGGCACACCCTTTTCTTGACCAGATCCTCACTCATACTCATAGTCTACCTTTGATAGGTAGACTTGCCCGATCCTCTCTCAGAGCCTTGCCTTCAAGGCACTGCAGGTAAATCCTCACCTTCTCCCTCCTCGGCACTGACAATGCATGAAATCACAACAACATGTCAGTAAAACAACATGAAAACCGCCACCATCCTGGGCACACAACACTTTATATCTCAGTGCCGGGTCCTCATGGTCCATTTGATCTGTTTGGCTTCCCTGTGTGCAGTCTTTGATGCTGTGATGGAAAGGGACCATGAACTGTGTGCCGCATGGCATGGGAGATACCCGAGGGTGGGGAGACTTTGGCGCACGGCGGCGGCGGCGGCTGTGGTCCACGGCATCTCTTGCTGAGTCCTTTTAACACGCTCACCCAGGAGGGGCAGTCGTTGTTATCACAGGAAGCAGCGTGATAGCAATCATCGGCCTGTCTTCCCTCTTTAACTCAAAAAGCCACAAATCCCATCCTTGTTTATCCATGATCTTTGCACCCCTTTCCTTCCTCCGTGGCTTTTCTGGCGTGGCAGTTTAGATAAGATGTGGGAGGGACCTGCCCTTGGCAATCGGACCAGCGCTGCGCCCACAGACAGTGCTATATATCCAAACAAACCACAGCCTCTCTAAACCATGGAAAAAGAGGAAAAAAGCAGCCGTGGAAGGGGCTACATTCTTAAATAATAATCTTACAACTGCAGAGCTGGAACGGACTCGCTGGACCATCCAAGGAGGCCCGGTGGGGGAACCAGACTCCCACGCTCTGGCTCCACAGCCCAAGACCTAAACTATTGAGCTTTCCAGCAATTGACTCAGAGATGGTCTTATCCATTACCGGCAAGCTCTCAGCCAGGGCTTCCCAACCCCAGATGTTCTTGGACTACAACTCCCAAAAACTGTGGCAAGCACAGCTTATGGGGAAGGCTTCTGGGAGTTTTTTAGACCAAGAATATCTGGGGACCCAAGGCTGGGAACCACTGCTAGGCCCTTCAATTTTGATATTTTATACAAATGCGTATGGCATTCGTATTTAGCTGCAATCCATAACTTGAACGAATCCAGCCACCTGTACCTTTAGGTTCCGCGTGATGGTAGGAAGTTCCAGGCCACAGGCCTGCATGCTTTGGATACAGGATGGAAAAACGGAAAGTCCTCAGACATCCAGGGCTGAGGGCTGGTGCTTTCCTGTGTGTCAGCTTGCTTGGTTCTGCAAAGCGGACAACGAGAAGGACTCATTCCCCATCCTTCACCAACGCTTTGGGGTTAGAACCCTGCTCCCCTTATTTCTGATGCTGCCCCTGCAATACATGCATCAATAGGAACAACCCCCTTACTTTTAATAATAATAATAATTTAAAAGGCACTTCCTTGACATCCAGTTGGAGAACATATAGGGGACTCTGGTGGGGGGGGGGAGCCCTGGAAGCTTTTCCTATTGACAGCTTGTTGTTCTCTTCATTAGCCCAGCTTGACAGAGATTTATGGGGGATTTTTGTGAAATAGTCGAGTTTCCGAGGTCCAGCTTTTTAACGCCACAACGAGATTTATGGCACTTAGCAGTGCGAGAGTGCATTAGCGGAAGGGCAGCTTACCCCCTCCCCACCCCCCATTCTCTTTCTTCCTCTCTTTTTAATTTGATTGCAAAAAACAACTTTTAAAGGCAGGAAAATAAAATCCAAGGTAATGGGCTTAATTGTACTTTTGGACAAGGACGTCTAGGGAGCAATCCTGGAGCAAGGGGAAGGAGGAGGAGGGAGAGAGAGGATCAGACTAGAAGGGATGGGGGTTGTGTACGTTCAAGTTAAATTCCAAGAACGCCAGCCAGTGCTGCATTTGTAAACGCAGGAAGGACAAAAAGAATGCCAGCCCTCTCAAGCTTAAAAGTGTGAAATCCAGAGGGGGGCTGTATTAAGCCCTGTTAGCAAATATGCAGAAGGAGACCTATTAAGATGTTGAAAGACACACACACACACACACACACACACACACAAAGAGAGAGAGAGAGAGAGAGAGAGAGAGAGAGAGAGAGGTATATACATTTATGGAGCCACCACAGGTTTGCTGAACAGAAATAAAATCTAATTCTTCTTCTCTGAAAGGGTGACTGTGATGATAGTTGTAATAGAGATCAACGACTTCTAATAATATTGGCAGGTGGAGAAAGAGATTAATTCGGTTAACTTGCAATGACACTCCGCATCCACATGGTACTCAGGCTGTTCAAAGCCCTGTGTTACTCAGAGTACCTCTGGGTATCTATATATGCTGACAAGTAGCCACCAGCCATCAGAAGCTCTTGCCATTTTTATTTACCCTTGTTGTTATGATGTTGCATACACCTGGGAGGCAGGAAAGTTTTAAGAGTTGGATCATACTTCCGCACTATTAAAGAGCAGGCCGGGTAGGTGGGGCTCGTCAGCCATGGAAGGCAGTTCATTTAGGAGAAGGAAAACTCTGATTTCAAACCTCCACTGCCTTGTGGCTATATCCACTCCTGGAAAAAGCTTCAGGAGTCCTGAAGGCAGTTCGTGTTGTTCTGCCAACTCCTGCGACGTTGCTGGAACCAGTTGTATTGTCTCTTGCCTTTCCATTGGACCATTTCAGCAACGTAGAGAGGGGGGATCTGCTGCTTGGGTAACAGCCTATCCTCCATATTACTTTACCCAGGCTTCATGCTCTGGAGAGGATACTCCTCGATTCAGAGCATGTTACTATAGTCTCTCGAGACTGAAGGATGCCTATGCATGTTATGATGTGCCATCAAGGTGGCATAGGTGACCCTATGAATGAGCAATCTTTAAAACATGCTGTCCTCAATATCCCTGCTCAGCATAAGCTGGTGGGGTCTTTTAGGGAGTTACTCGAAAGGTAAGTCATACAAAGGATACGTTCCTGATCATCTCAAGTGCAGGACACATAGTAATGCACTGAAGCTACAGGAAGCCAGATTTAGTCTGATGATCATTTTAAAAAATTCTTAACTGTTGAAATTGTATGACAATAGAACCAAAGACCTCGGGAGGTAGTGAGTGCTCCAACATTGGAGGTATTCGAGAGAAAACTGGACAGTCATCTGTCAGATATGCTTTGATTTGGATTCCTTCACTGAGCAGGGGTTTTGACTCGATAGCATTATAAACCCCTTCCAACTCAACTACTTTATAATTCTATGATCCATCCCATATTTGGTCATATTTACCATTAGCAGACCATTATATCATAGAATAAAACCACTCAGTTTTTATACATTGAGGGTGCCAATTTATACAATAATATTTACAGAAATGCAAACAAGCATTCTTACTTCGGTAAGAATATTTATTCAATAATTTTGCAACTTGTTCAGTGCCTGAGTTATTCCAGTCCTGAAACAAGGTAATAATGAGAGATTCAAAAAAGTAGCCAGAGAGGGGACTGAATAATAGGATGTGTTAAATCTTTCCTAGCTCCTTATTAAAAACTGCAGAAATTTTCTCCTTTAGCAAGCATCTTCTCGTAACCAAATAATGGTCACCGAGTAAACATTATTAGCTATATAAAGGTTCTGAGAAAAGGCCATCTCCTGAACTTTACACAACCCAAATCCTGCTATCTATTCTTCTGCTCCTTGTTTTTAAACATCTTCCACCAAATTTTACACGCCACTGCTTTTCTGTTTTGTTGAGTGCATTTCTTTACAATCTGTTTTTCTTTTTAAATCCGTCTCTGCCCAGCTTCCCTGATGTCTCCTCTCAAATCCCACCTGACTTTGCATGAAAAACAACAGCAAGACGGGCAACAGACAGACAGCCAAGCTTATTCTCTTTCCAGGTGCTCGGTGAACATCTGGAGGAACGCTTTCCTGCACAGATGTGCCCCAACAGAAGCCTTCTGCAAAAAAGCTATTTTTAGTCCCCTCCAGTAGCAGGAAAAAAAGCATCCCCGGTTGTCAGGAACATTGCTCTAGGTGGCATCAAACTTGCCGTTGTTTAAGTGAACCCTGTCGCTTCCCATTTAGGGAAGGATGTACATATATCCTCCTGGAGATGCAGAAATTGATTTTGTTCCTTTTTAGTTGTTGTTGTTGTTCCTTTTCTCTTTTTTTAGCGTTAGGCTATTCTGCTGATTAGGAGTTTAATTCCCCTTGCCTCCGGTGAGCTGAATATCTTTTGGCTATTTGTTGGTGGTGGGGGAATTGCATAGCATTTGGCAAAGATGCTTTAGTTGCATTAATAATGTGCCAGCTTCTTCCCTACAGACTGGCAACATGTCTTAGGGGTTGATTGTTCTGTAGCAGAAAACCATACATGTTGTAAGCGAGTTGTGTTAGATTTCAGCTGGGTCTGATCATGGATTATTCCTGTTTTCTGGTCACTGTTTCTGGTCAGCCAGTCAGGTGGGAGTTACTAGGTTCCAACCTTACAAAGTGTTTTAGAAAACACAAAACATATGCCTTGTTCCAATGTATGTCTCACAGGGAACTGTAGCTCAGCATGCTGCTTTTAAACCAACAAGAAGCGAAGAAGTGGTGGGGTGAACTATTTCAGAGTGGGTTTTGGTTTCCTATTGCGCAATGTTTGACTCTTCAGATGGATGTGAAGATGCACCTCTTTTCCCAGCCTGGTCCTCGCGGATTCTGCCAGGGTGCTCAACTCTGCTCTTGGAGGGATACATCATGCTATTCCATCATGCTATTCCCTGCTTCATCCAGTTTAGAGATGGGCATCAACCAAACCACAAACCAGAAAAACCGCTGAAACAAGCTGGTTTGTGGTTTCATTTGTGACCCAGTTCAGGGATCCCATTTGGCTGAAGCAAAACAAACCACCGTACTTTCCTCCCCTTTTGCTTTGGCCAAACCGAGACGGCCTGCCCGACTCCTTCCCACGGCCCCCATCCCCTCTGCCTACCTGATCCGGCCGCCTCTGTTTCATCTGTTGCTCCTGTGGGCCACAGGTGCCCTGGCAGAGAAGCTGAGCCCACTGCCTCTGCACATGCGCCCACCTAGCAGCTGGGTATGCACACAGGCAGCAGCAGGTTCCGGGAATTGGGGCCCGGAGGAGGCAGGACTAAGCAGAAGGACCAGGTAGCCCTCCCCCCCCAAGCATAAACCAGAAAAATGAACCACAAACCAGTTCGTTTGGGCGGGTGGGTGTGTTTTGTGACTGCTCCTGATTGTTTGTGGGTAGTCATCATAAACCACTGTTTTCCTGGTCTGCAATGACTGTCTCTCCATGACTCGGACCCGTTTTTCCGAGTCGTGTTTTCGAGTCCCTATTCTTTTAATGAAGGACAACACAAATGTGGAAGACGTTTTGTGATGCTCGCCAGAAGATGCAGGAGAGGCAGGCAAATGAGAGCAGCACATGGTGGGGAAGGAGGGTTGTTCCAGAGGGTGGGGGACAGAGGGGTGAGGGAAGGCGACGCAGGCAGGGCAGGTGGGACCCAAAGTGGGTTGTTCACAAGCCTCAGACCTCCCCCCAAACACTCCCTACACAGGACCCATCTTCTGGGAGGAAAAGCTTGCTTAGCATAGGGATTCAGACTTGGGACTTGGTACCAAAGACTGTCTAGCATCCCTCCTGGCAAGTATCCTGTTGCACAGTTCCGCCTCTCAAGAGGAGGGAAGCCACCAATCACAGTAGATTGCCAGTAGTTACAGAGTCCCTTCTTTGATTTCAGGGTGCGCACAAACTGATATCACTGCACAGGTCACGTGCATCCTGAAATTTAAAAAAAGGAACCCTTTAATTAGCAGCAATCTGGTATAGCCAGTGATGTCACTGACGATGTACAGACGTAGCTACACAACTGTCTTGATATAGTCCCATTTCTGTCCTTGAGGAATGCCTTTTGAGGCTGAAAGAGACAATATTAGCAGAAATACGGCTGGAGTCTCAAACAGAGACAGTAGCCTCTATAGCTTTTTTTACACCTGCCAATTACCAAGGATGGCACATGTTCAGAAATGGAGACAGTTCTGAATACTAGCTGGGTTTTATATTTTAATTTATGCTGGTTTGTCTCTCCGTGCTAGCCGAGATGGAGGACAAATTTGTTCAACATGCATTTTAATACAAATATAAGACTTTCAAACTAACAGATCAACCAGATATCAATTTAACCTTCAAATCTTGCAATAAGAGTTCTCTAATCCAAGAATTCATGCCCAAATGCATATTTATGAGCACCAAAAAAAGCACATGATGTTGGAAATAATATTTAAAGTGTATTATGTGAGAGAAATTGCGTGAAAAAATGCTTACAGTATTAATCAGAATTGTATTCAAAAATGCTTGCATTGTGAGAAAGGAGCAAAACAACGTAAACAAGATTAGCCAACCCCAAAACTGGGGAAATGAGAAAGCGAAAGAAGCTAAAATCAAGAGATTCATCCATGGCCAATGTTCAGCCGTGAATGCCACCGGAAATATACTCAGCACCTGTCAGAGGCTAATTTGACTACCTGGAGCATCCTCTCGCTTTCAGCCTTGTGTTCCAAATTGCAGCATCCGTGGTTTCAACATAGATTTTCTGATCTGCTTTGTTGACCATAAACAGTTTTGGAAAATTCAAAAGCTGAAGTGCTGTTTTGGAATTTTCCATTGGCTTGACAAACACTGTCTTAATACAGATGGTGATTTCCCCCCCTTACATCCAGCCTAGTTCAATTTGCTCTTTCTCATTTGCACACATTTCTGTGTGTCTTTGCTCACAAGGGGAAGCACCCAGGTGCAATTTTAGAAGATAAATTTTCTGGTGATACTTTTAGAAGTGCAGGTGTGTACGGGCAGAGCTTCAAAATGCTGGACATCCAGAATTCCCTGGCCCACCAGTTTGTGTATTGTGTTTTTTTAGTGTACTGTGTCAAGTATGTTATACTGTATATTGTTTTAGTGTGCATATTATGCTTTGTTCAGCCATACCTGACTTTAAAATTTTGTATTTACACCATTATCATTATGTGTAAATATATAAATGAAGAGAAATGTAATACTATTCATAATAAGTATCATTGTATCATATGCCATTCTGCCCTTTGAAATTATACCTGGGCACCACCAAAGGTGGTATTTAGAGCTTCTCAGGCTGTTAATCTATTTAACTCAGTACCATCTGCATCGGAGTGGGCAACACACCACCTCTTGCTGTGTACATGCCACAGCTGCCCCCCCAAATCATTTTCATGGTGCCTGGCACATTCTGGACAAAAACCCTCACACACAAACACAGACACACAAAGCCATATAGACTTTTGAATTTCAGCAGCACTGCCAGTTCTGCTGTGATCACAGCATTGAAGACCTGTTTCTTCTCAAGCAGCTGCCTCGGCCTCCTAATTCAAGGTCTAACTACCAGCAAATTTCTCTCAAGCCATGAGGACTAGTTTCTTAGAAACCCAGACCCTTTCAACCCTGCTCCTTCCAGCAATTGATTTTCCCCGAGCAGAACAAAGAGCTGCTTTGTCCAGGCTGGCGGTGTCTCCTTCTCCACCCCCCCTCCCTCCATTTTGCCATTGCTTCTGCAGTACCCCCTTAGCTGGGGAAAGGGGGCGAGCAGGTCGTTAGGCAGCCTGCAGCTTCAGCGTTTATTTGTGAGCCACAAGATCACAGGTTAATGGACGGGAGGATAAATCCTGCTTGGTTCTTGTTTATCAGCATACTAAAAACACTGGCGACAGGTCCAGGCCTTTAAAGAGTGGAAATAAAATGGGATCACTTCAGGTCAGGCATAAATAAGAGACCCATTAACGTTGGCAGGGATGCTGCTGAGAGAGTAGGGGCGGCCTCTGGACGGGAGGGCCTTGTTTGTTTGTATGACTCCTTCATTTCTGTGCAATTTTCTTCACTGGCTGGCTGGTTCCGCTCGCTCGCAGGCTCCTGACGTCGACGACGCTGCCACCTTGGGCTGTGACTTTGTGAAATCTTGGCCCAACGCAAGGGCTGCGCTGCGCTCCCAGCCAGGGTACTAGTGAGGGGAGGAAGGCAGAGCTGCAAAGGGCCTCCACTCCTGTGGGGAGGGTGCCCCGGATTGGAAGCCTGACCCACAAGTTCATTTTGCAAGCAAGGACAGGAGGCCGCCCGTTGTGTCTCTGCACGAGAAGCTTCTCTCAGGTGTCCTCCTTCCAACCCACATTTTTGGGACCGAGGAATGGAGGGAGAAGATTGCCTCCTATAGGGATGGGGTAGATCAGCCGGTTTCTGACCCGCAGCATCAGTTTCACATGTGTTCCTGTGAAGCACATTGATGTACAATGCAGATTTGCCCCAGCCATGAGGCACAGAGTGGCGAATGGGTAATCTGCAAACCTGGCTTGTATTCTGCTCTGTTAGCTTTCAAAAAAAAATATTGTGTGTGTGTGTGTGTGTGTGTGTGTGTGTGTGTGTGTGTGTGTGTGAGAGAGAGAGAGAGAGAGAGAGAGAGAGAGAGAGAGAGAGAGAGAGAGAGAGAGCCCAGCCAACCAGCACCTGCCTCGCGGCATGCCAGCCTGCTGTGCAAGAGAGCCACAAGCCACTCGGAGACAGCCAAGAGCTGTCACTGCCAAAGCGTGACCTGCCTCCCCCTTCCAGCTGGCTTCCCCGGAGTCACCCCCTGTCCTCCCGGGCGCCATGTCAAAAGCCAAACAGAACCGGTGCTTTCTATGGAAAACAGAGAATCTGGAAATGTATACTAGCATGGGAGCCCTTGGGACTATTGAGGTGCCTTATTTCTTACTCCCTGGGTGCACCAACCCTTTGCTTGTCCAGTTTGCTTACCATTTTGGACAAGGGCAAAGAAAGGCGGGGGGGGCAGAAGGAAAGCATGGGAGAGATATGTGGAAGTCACAACCAAGATCGGGCAGGGTTCAGGAGCCTGGGACGTGTTACTTGGGCAGGATAAAAGGAAAACGCTTAAGGTTCCGTTTTTGGAGATATTCAGAACGAATAGGAGTAGAAGCAGTGATGGGGAAATTGAACCACCTGCTCAAGTCTCATCAGAGGAGAATTTTTTTTTTAAAGATAATCTCATTAAGAGTTGGCACCCTTTGTTGGTTTTGGGGTTGGGTTTAAAGAGGGATGGGGTTTTGGAAATGTGACTGCATTTCAGCTGTGCTGCCTTTTAAGTCTGAGAGAATACATGGGTTCATAGACTACAGGAATAAATTGTATCATTCATAGCAATAAATTCATTGTTATATATTTGATTGTACAGGTAACTGGGTTATAGATCTCTGCGTTATAATCTTTCATTGTTTGTTCCATAAAAATTGTCAATAAAAGCAAGCAAACAGACTACCCAAACTTTGGCGGAACAGTAATGGTCATTTACTGTCTGAAATACTGTCTGCTATTGAGTTTATATATATATATATATACATATATATATGTAGACTTAAGATACACACAAACACCGCCCCACCCCCTGATAAAACCAAAAACAGAACTAATAAGTAACAAGCAGCATTTGACTAATAGCTCTTGTTCTTTTCCCCAAAAGAATCACAAAAAGTAACAGCGCTAAATCATTCTCTCTAAAATTAAATACTTGCCATAGGTAATGGTAATACAGTAATTCCTTTATTTTAAAATGAACTTTTCAAACTCTGATGCAGGTGAACCTGCTCATCTGAAATAACCACTCTTTTTGCACCACACATGCAACAGTATAATGGCAGGCGAGAAAAACATCAGCGAAGCGTTTGGGATACTGGGACTAAGAAGAATTACAAGGCCAAAAGGAGTAGAGATGGCCATGAACTGCCGGATACTTAGCATTTCAAAGCCCTGCCTCCTCCAGCAGACGCCCACTTGAAGTTAGCAAACCCGGCTTCCCTGCCTTGCCTCCTCCATGTGCTGCCTCCCAGTGTGTGCCTGCTGGAGGAGGCAGAGCTTTGAAGGACCCAATATCTGTTCGGCTGGTAAACGAGCCAGCATGGATCTGGAAGTGGAGTCGTGGTAACTGGACTTCTTTCTTATTGGGTTGAAACGTTTCACTACTTCTTCAGTCGGAGGAGAGTTGGTAGGAAACCCCTGATATATCCCCACGTTAATGACCCATAACGATAGGTGGAGAAAGACTGCAGAAGTGGGATTATCCCTCACCCACCCACCCCCGCGTCCTTTGTCCATCTAACGAGCGTATTCAAACCAGGGGGAAGTGAAACCAACTTGGAGGATAGAGCAGGGGGCTCCCACCAAATCTCCTCAGACTGAAGAAGATACTTGGATGAGCGGTGATAACTTCACCAGGAGGACTGAGAATCTTCACAGATGAACCGGCATGAACTGACAAATGTGCCCATCTCTACAGAATACACAACCACCTTTAGTCACATGGAGCTGCCCTTGAAGGCCATACAGCAAATTCAGCTTGTGCCAGATTAACCTGCCAGGACGGTTCTGGGGTGTGGAGCAGATTCGTTATATTACATCAGTGAGCTACCATGGCACAGGGGTGGATCAGCTGCCTAGCAAGCAGAAGGTCTTGGTTCAGTTTTCAACATCTACTGTTAAAAAAGATCTCAGGAAATAAGTGATGGGAGAGATCACTGGAAGCCTGCTGCCAGTCAGAGCAGGGAACACTGGACTAGATGGGGAAAGAGTCTGCAGCTTTTATACCTCTCCGTTCTCCAGGGGTTAACGTTCAAAACTGATGCAACCCAAGCACAGCTTTGGCTCCTCGTCCCTTCTTTGTTAGGGAAGCTCCCGAAATCCACTGGGCAGCGTATTCAAGTTTTGCCAGCTGTGAACTTCGGGAAGGACGTGTGATGGGAGTCATAGTTCAAGAACATCCAGAGAGCTAGAAGTGCCCCCCAAGAGGGGGAAGACATGACTTTGCCTTTATGCTAGGATGCTTCCTGAAGACCCCCCTACTTGGCTGTAGACCGAAAACAGGATGTTGGCAATACACATCCCTAAATTGGGTTAGATCCTGCTGAGCATTTCTTGTCTCCTTAACAGCCGCAGGACAAGCTGCGAAATAGGCTGCAAAGAATCCCACTTCCCCCTCCTCTGTTCTTGGGGGGGGCCCACCACCCCCACCCACCATCCTTTCCAAACCAGTAGAGGTACTAATTTGAAAGCCGTGAAGAAAAAAGGTATCAATTAGGAGACTTACCACCGCCTCCGCCCAGCAGGGAGCTGTTAGCTACAAAGAAAACAGAGAAAGATGGAGAGGAAAAGGGAAGGGGGTGGGAAGAGAGAGAGAGAGAGATGATGATGTTATTACATTGCCGGCTGTTCAGGAGTTTGTTTCCGTTCATTCACAAAAACTCCTTAGCACCACAACTCTTGCGACCCTGATGCGCTTACTGTTCCCTAGGATCTGTCACAAGGCTTCCCCTTGCTCCCCCCCCCAGCGCCCCTTCATTTCCAACCTTCTCTTCACATCACCAGGTTGTATCCCATCCTCATAATCTGCCCATCATCAGCTACTGCCTCCTTCCCAAATCCAATGCCTTCCAGATGTAGTAAGATGATTTGTGGCAAATTGTTTGCCATGAACGTTTGGGACATTCATTTATAATTTTTTCTCCCCGTTCATGCTAGTGCATGCCTAAAGGAGAGATTTTTAATCCACAAAACCATGCATTAATTGTTTAATTATTATTGGGGGGTGGGTCTAATTCTAATAAAGGTGTTACATTCTTCTACCTTTGTATTGTGAAATAACCAGATGGCTTCCTTTGGGTTTTTAAAGCCACTAACCATTTGTCTACAAAACGAAGCTTCGTAAGAAAGGAACTGGGTATCAAACGGGGCTCTTAAAAATCATTACCAGGTGTGAAATACTGCACAGTCAGCAACTTGTGCCCAGGAAATGAATGGGCTCTTTGTTTTTTGGCCATGCATAGCACTTTTCAAATACTCAAAAGGTAGTTATACAGAGGAGGGCCGGGATCTATTCTCGATCATCCCAGAGTGCAGGACATGTCATGATGGGCTCAAGCGACAGGAAGCCAGATTTCAGCTGAATATCAGGAAATACTTCTTAACTGTTAGAGCGGTACGACAATGGAACGTATGACCTTAGGAGGTGGTGGTGAGCAATCCAACTCTGGAGGCATTCAAGAGAAATTTAGACAACCCTCTGTCAGATCTGCTTTGATTTGGTATTCCTGCCTTGAGCAGGGGGTTGTACCCGATGGCCTTATAGGTCCCTTCCAACTCTATTATTTTATGATTCTATAAACATTTGCCATATAGTATCACTCTCACGTCTCGGGAAGCGGATGTGATCCGTGAAAATTCACATTAAAATATAGCAGTTAGCCTTTAAGGTGCCACCACATTTTTGTCTTTTTATTTTGCTTCTGAACTGCAATCAACGTTGGTCTCTCAAGTGGATCCTCCTGGATCCATTTTATTTCTGACGCCATCTAACATGGCTGCCTCTTCAAAAAAAAAAGCTACAGCTGTTATTACTGCTCGTCGTGCGTTGCATCCGACCACCGCTGTTTCCATACCTGCCTCGAGAACACATATTTACGTTTCTCTGCCTTGCAGAAGGGGCTCAGAGCAAGCAACCTGTCAGTTATGCCACACTTATGCTTCAAAACAGCTTGCAGACGGAGGCCTCCTCCCTCCCCCCCGGTCCCCTGGTTCCCAGTTACTGCTGGAAAGAAATGTAATTCCAGACTTCATTCATGCCTTAGTGGTTTGCTGAAGGTTTAGCACCTGTTACTGAGAAGTTACCTTGGCAACAGGAGCATTGCATAAGATTGCTTGTCACACCCACTACAGAATGAGTCCCTCATGCCCTGGGAAGCTGGCCAGGAGTGCCAACGTTGCAGGAGAAGGGAGGTGTGTGAATGCTGGCGAGGGAGGAGGGGGGCGTCCAAAGAAGCTTCAAAACAGCCAAAATGCCTCCCCCACCCGCCCACCGCGCAAAGCAGCATCCCATAGATGAATCAATATGGGTAGGGGGGAAAAAATCAGTGCCGATGCGATTGAAATCTATGCAAAGTTGCTGATGGTGTTTTGCAGCCCCAAGAAACGTGGCAAGCCGCTTTATGCCAAGTTAATCTATTTACTCACTTAGGTCAGTATTATTTATGATACAGGGGTGTTGAGTAGGTGAGTAGGTTTATCAGCCTTGGGGGTGGTGGTGGTTTGAATGCTAGTTCGAGAAAGATCTAGGATGCCCTGTTCCAGGCGGCAAAGCAGAGCTTGGTTGCTGGGATTTAAATAGGGTGGATGGGCAACCCCCACCAGCCACTCTGACCCTCAGCTGCAACCTGACCCTTTTAAAACCCGAGTAGGGGGATTCATCCTGATGCACTCCACGCACATCCAGCCTCTTGACTATGGATGCCACGTCAGCGGCATCTTTTTTTCCTAAGACATTAGAGCCAAAATGTGTGTCCCTGGCGTGAGCCTTTGGGATGTCACAGGGCAAAAAATCCTTCCGAAAACCACTGCAGAAATGGGTGTGGGTGGGTGCATGTGTGTTATAGAGACAGAGAGACAGACAATGCAGTGACTCTGTGATGAAAATAAAGGACGGCGCAGAAACTTCGGTAGCAGCACCGCCAGTAGCCGCTTGAGAGCATCCAGATAAAAACCAAAGAACAGAGGGCTTCTGGGAATACCTAAATGGCAGATCCTTCTTATACCATGAGAAATAATCCCTAAACTGAGATCTGCCAGGTGGGCAGCATCTCTTCCCTCCGAATTTCTGGTCCAAGGGCTGAGATCCAAATCTCTGAGTCAAAACCTGAGGTCTGGTGGGTCCCCGTCTCTCACTGCGCTACGGCAGTTCTTGGGGGCCTCGTTAAGCTTCCCCCCAATCATACCAGGACTGTTGCTAGGAAGCCTTTTGGAAAAGGAATTCCCCAGGCTCCCTCCTCCCCACAGCTTCCCCTCTTCTTTTCTGGTGCATTTCCCCAGTGAGTCACTCTCCCAGGGCTGGCATTTGGGGAGGTCTTATTGAGTGGGCGAAAGGAGGCTTCTTCTTTCTAGTGCACATATGGGGAAGCCCAAGCGCAAGCACCCTCTGCCCACACGCAGGGCGCCTGCCTGCCATTTCACGAGCCGAGCATCTGCGGACGTTTGCTTTGGAGCGCCGGGGAGCAAGCAGGCTGCAGGGCGACTTGATGTTTTGCAAATATTTAGCAAACGCAAACAGACCTCTCCCCCCCACCCCCGGCAGGGATTGCCGAGGGAGTCCGCCACAGGAAAAACAACGAAATGTCTCATGCGTCCTTTAAAACAATTATATTTGTGGCAGCGTGACTTCTGGACTGGCCTTGTGGACCGTCACTCGTCAGATGTGAAATCCCAGGAAAGACAATACGGGGCGGGGGGGGGGAGAGGCAAAAAAAAAAATAGAGGATGGGGTAGAATTATTGACAACATGTCATAAAGGGACATAAAGATACAGGGGATACCTTTATTCTACCATTAAGATAAATAATTGAAAGTTCGCTTTAAATATATATACTGTATATAGAGAGCATATAGACAGACAGACAGACAGACAGACAGACAGACAGACAGACAGATAGATGTAGATATAGATGATAGAGAGATAGATAGATAGATAGAGAGAGAGAGAGAGAGAGAGAGAGAACAGGGGATACCTTTATTCAGCCATTAATATATATATATATATAAATGGCTGAATAAAGGTATCCCCTGTTCTTGCATTTGTACTGTTTCAATAACCATATGGCCTTTTCCTGATTTTTCCCCAAACTATGCCATAACGGAGTGTCTCAGTAAAGGAAGCCACGTCCTTTTGTTCTCAAGACCTCAGTGGCATTGTTAATTATAGGGAGCTCATTAACTGCCATAAGGCAAAAGCAACTTGATGTCACATAACAACAAAAGCATAAGAATATAAAAGCCCCATAGGATCAGGCCTATGTAACTTAGCATTCTGCTTACATCGGCACCAGAGAGATGCTCTTAGGAAGCCTGTAAGCAGGATATGGCTCGGGTGTTCAGATAAAAAGGAGAGGCCTTTCTCTCGATCCCAACCACCTTCACAGGGGCGCTTGGTGAGGACACGGGAGAGAGCCTTCCCTGTTGCTGCTCCCAAACTGTGGAACTCCCTCCCACTGGAGGCCAGGCTGGTCCCACCTTTGCTGTTCTTCCATGAGAAGGCAAAGACCTTTCTCCTCCAGCAAGCCTTCGCTTAGTAAACCAGCTACCTGTGTGTGATTTTTAGAGAGATTTTTATACATTATTGCTTCGACTAGATTTTTAGTACTACTCATGTTTTCCATTTTTTTGTATTCCATTTCTCAGAGTGACACTTTTTGTATATGTATTGATCTTTGCCTTAATATTGCCTGTTAATGTTGTAAGATCCCTCCTTATTCATTGCTTGTTCTTTTAAATATTGTCTTTTAATGATGTTAACCCCCATTGTATGCTCATTGTGTCCAATTTTAAATACCGTCTTTCATTGTCGTAAGCCACCTTGAGTCCTTTTCAAGGAGAAAGGCAGAGTAAAAAATATTTTACAGACAGACGGACGTAAATCCTCCTCCTCACGTTACCCAGCCCCTGGTGCTGAGAGGCATACTGACTCTGGTTCATACAGCAAAGTATGACATGTAGCTCTGGATAACCTTGCTGTTGCATGCCATCACATCGCTGCCAATTTATGCCCAGCCCAGTAGGGTTTTAGAAGTTTGTGAGATGTTAAAGAATTGGTTTAGCGTTGCTACCCATCAGTGAGCCGTGGCTGAGCAGGGATTTGAACTCCGATCTCTTGAGGCCTCCTCTGAGACTCCGTCCACTGTACCACACTGGCTGTCCTTGGTAGTTTTATCATCCATGAAGTTGTCTAAGCCCGATTTTAAAGCCATCCACGTTCATAAGCTCCGTATTAGGATGATACATTGGTCGTCATAGCCTTTAGCGTGAGGATTGGGGAATTGTCCCTTTTCTCCTTCTCCGAAACAAAAGCAGGCATGTTCTGTCCAACTATCCATCTATCCCCCCCCCCTCTCTCAGATTACATGGAGCTGAAGGGTTCATGTGGAGCATGTGCTAGTATAAGAAAAGGAGAAGGTCTGAAAGTTTTCTTTGCCTCTATTCAAACATGTACGAATAAAAGACAAAAGAGGAACAAACTTGAACCTGCATAAGCGACTGAACCAGAGAGGACAACGGACGGCGTGTCCTCACGATGAGCACTAAATCCTGTCTTGCAACCACTTCCATATTTCAGAATATTGAAGGAAGGAAGCAGTGAATGTTCACCAGCTTTCCAGATTCCAGGCACCTGCTGACTATATGGCACTACAACTCTCATCATCCCCATCCGGGACAACCAAAGATGAGTGATGATCAGAGTTGCCTTTCCACATATCTGGGGAGTGCCCGACTAGAGAAGGATGCTTTATACAGTATTGTGAGAAATGCTCCACAATCTTCTGGGAAATGATGCAGGAACCAGAGTTGAATTTCTGTGGGGGAACTGCAGAATGAGGGGGAAAAAGAGGGAGGGAGTCAACTTTCCTTCCCCAGGGCAGCTACGAGGGTACCCCAAAGACGTGGTCCAGGGGGCTGGAACCCCCCCCCCCCACATCACCCCTGAGCTAGATTCCAAGCAGCTTTTGTAGGGAATGGGGAGGAAGTTTCAGCCCATTGGATTAGACAATCCTGTCCAGTTCCGAACCCAAAGTTTTAAGGAAGGCATTGAAAAAAACTGAAGTGCATCCAGAGAAGACGAAGGGAGACTGGGAACCAAGTAATTAGAAGGAATAGTTGACAATAATGAAGTTATTTGGCCTAGAGAAGAGGAGATTCAGAGGAAGCATCATAGTAGAATTCAATTAACAGAAGGGACCCGTGTCTTGTTGCTCTAAAGGGCAGGACTAGCAGCAAGACCAAGCTGCGGTGAAGCAGGCTTTGGCTCAACGTTAGGAGGAACATCCTGCAGGTTAGAGCTATTTGACTGGGAAAGCAGCTGCCTCAGGAGGTGACTAGAAGATACATCGCTAGAAACAGGGATCCCTTTAAGAAGTCAATGTCTGTCCATTCTTGCATGAGCTTGCCTCACTCTACAATTGGCTTTGTGATTGGTCATCAGCAGGTAAACACAGGCTTCATTTGGTAGTCTGATGGCTGAGGCATGGAGCTTTGAAGGAACTGGATACCTTGATGGAAAACGTTAGAGTAGGAAATATGCTTGTTGCTTAAAGTGTGGGTTGAGCTTCTCAGTCAACAGAAATTGGAAGCATTATTTTATTTTATTTGGACTACCATTTCCAGAAGCTATGGAGTTCCAGCCTCGTCCGCAAAAAAATTCCCACCTCTGGTTATTTCTGCACTAAGCAGAGAGGCAGAATAGATTGTCTTGAGGGTCCATTCTGGCCCTCGAACCCTGGGCAGTAAAAGCCTGTGGCAAAGCCTTAAAGGTCCTTTGGCAGACATGTTGGTCTGCTGAAGAACAGGATCCCTGGAAAGAAGAAATGTTGAATGCCGTTCATTTCGTGACTACCTACGTAGGCAGCATTTCCAGAATGCTGTTTATTTTAAAAACTGCTTTTCCCCAAACTGTGCTCAACACAGCTTGTAACTGAAAGTGGGACTGGGGGTCGGGGGGGGGGAGAGAGAGATAAAACAAAACTGCAATCATAAAATCGATATGCGGATTGCATATTGATTTCATGCCAGACCATAAAAGTTACATTCTCTTTGCTGAGGAAATTTACGCACTCCTCGTGCTGGTCGTTGGAGGAAGATGGCCTTGAGCAGCAGGATGAATGTTTGACCGGCTTCCCCAGGACAGCAAATCCGCATGGCTCTGAAATGCAGTTACCGCTCAACAAGGCCCACCTCGCCAGCTCTGTTGCTTTTGCCCCGTGGAGTTAATACAAGCAGGCAAGCGACCGCCAGGGGCCTCTGGGGCTGTTGTCGGAAGCTGGCATCGTTGGGCACATGCCAAGACCTGACGCCGAGCAGAGAGCAAGCGCATGGTTCGTGGAGCCCCCGGGCCGGCCTGCTGAGCAATCCTCTCGCCGCCCTCACAAGCTACCAGCGTCCAGAGAGAGAAAAGCAACCAGCCCGTTCTTCCTTCGTGGGGAGGGCATGTGGATAAAGTTCGGACAGGGAGGGCAACCAAAGGGAGGCCCAGGAGGAACAACAGGCAGATGATGCATAAACTGGTGGGCCGCATTCTGAGCAGCTGAATAAAACCAAGATGGAAAGCTCTCAGATAACCTGTGTTAGACCAGCTTCTCCCCCCTGTGCCAGGTGCTGTTTCCGTTGCTAACCAGACATCATTTCAAATACAGGACAGCCTTCTCTTCCGTAACTACCCTGAGATAGACCAATGGGGTGACTCACGAGAAGGCAACAAAAACCGGCTGTCCAAAGGCAGACAAGGAGGCACAAGGGAACGCTGAGCATCCGCCGTGGAGAATCACAATGGAAAAGCACCCATCTGGGCTTGGGCACAGGGGAGGCAGATTTCTAGCTGCAGGGAGCTGATCAATTTCATATTTATTCCCAAGGAAACTATCCAGAGGCAACCATTCTGTTTTCAGCCCTGCAAATGGAGTTGTCAGGATCACAGCGTAGCTGACAGGGCCACACAAGAGGCCTCGGCAACCCCCGTTTCTCCCTGCTCCTTCCGCCTGCCCCCACCCCACCCACCCACGCACTGGCCCACCCTCTCTCTGGGTCAGCATCTGACCCCCTCCATCAAATATCCAGACAGCCCGTCTCTCCACGGACGCCTACACTTTCCCAAGGTCCTGTCAATCACCCTTGCAAACGCTTAATCCGCCAGTTCCCCAAGCGAGCCCAGATCGAGAGGCGAAGCTAATTGAGGTTGTCACTCGTCCCTCAGCTAGGTGGTGTCCAGGTAGATGGCAGCCTGGAGTGCCGGGGGGGGGGGGAGAACAAAAACCCTCAACCATTTTCAGTGGGCAAAAGGGAATTTTGGGGAAAGTATCAGGAGTTATTATTTCATGATGTCCAATTTAGAATGGATTAACGAGCCTGGATGGAGGAGGCCAGGGCCCCTTGTTAAATTAGCAGGAAATGTGACAGCCCACTCCTTCCCTGTGTTCCCTTTGAGGTTAGCTGTAATCCTCAGCCTCATAGCTCGAGGACTGGGCTCCTGAGAATAGGGGTGGCCAACTGATTTTCCTAGCAGGGACACAGTTTTGGTCCATTGTAACATGGGAGGTTTTGAGGTGGTGTGGTCTGGAATCGGGAATCAAGATCCGTTAGCTAGACAAAAGACCTGCTCCTGATGGAGACAAAAAAAAAAACCCTGCTCAAACTGGTTTGTTGCTCTGGATTAGCTCTACGCCTTGGCTTTTGGGATTGTCACAAGAAATGCCTGCACTTCAACATTTTTATCCCTGCCTTTGTCCACGCCAGCATAGCGCACAGCTTTGGCTGCCAAACTTCTTATTGTAATGCAGGCAGTTTCACAACTACTGGCTGAAACCCGCCGAGGCTGGAAGCCAAAGGTTGCCAAGTAGGATTACAGCCTGGTTTCATGACCCCTTCAGGCTAAGTTGGCAGGGGCAGCATCATCATCCCAAGGACAGCAGTCTCTCTCTAGGTACCAGATTTTCGGGGATGAATGATAGTGGAAAGGAGGAGAATCTTTTTGTCTTCATGTTCAGCCTGCAATCTTCCCGTGACATCAGAGTTTCATAAGTTTATTTATTTGCTTCATTATTTATTTCTTAAATTTAAAGGGTTTTTTTAAAAAAATGTGATAACTTTTCTCCGCTGAATTACATGTTGATTTCCCATTATTTCTTTCAAAGGGAGATCCTTCAGATTGAGAAGAGAATGGCACAATCAAACTATCTCAAAGGTGACCTTTTGTTTTGGTGGGCCGCTGGATGTGAGGAACTTCTTTCCCTCCACTCAAAGCAAGCATTAAAAAAAAAACACACACAGAGTAATGTGCATAAGATGAAGATCATCTAAGTCGTTGCTAGGTTTTCTTGCATTTATCATTTAAGCAAAGCCTTTTTATCACTACGTGTGTTATATATTATTGTTTTTGGGTTGTGTGTCCCGTTCTGGGTCTCTTTGGAGAGAAGAATGGCATATAATTGAAAATAATAAATAAATAAATAAATAAATAAATAAATAAATAAATAAATAAATAAATAAATAAATAAATAAATAAGCTACCAAGTAACTATAAAATGTTATTCACCTTTAGAGGATAGCTTTAAGCGAAACAGAAAATGTTACTCGCTCCTTCAATCCAACCATGGTTTCCATTCTGAAATGTAACGCTGTGACATCACCACCATTACTTGGGCTAACTGGTTACAGGTAACTGGGTTACCTGTGACCTATTATTTAGAAGTTCAGTTTGAAATGTTTTTTTTATAACTTGCAAGTAAGGTGAATATTGTTGTTGGAGTGGGAGACAAGAAGTACCCTTGGGTCCACGGAGGGAAAGCAGCCTGCTAGGTGTCTGCCGTCAGGAAGAAATATGGTAGCACTTTTCAAATACTTGCAAGGTAGTCAAGGACAGGATCTGTTGTCAATCATCCTAGAGTGCAGGGCACATAATTATGGGCTCAAGCTACAGAAAGCCAGATTTAGGTTGAAGATCATTTAAAAAAAAACATTTGAGCAGTAGGACAATGGAACCAATGACCTCGGGAGGTGGGGAGCGCTCCAGTACTGGAGGCCTTCAAGAGAAAATTGGGCAACCCACTGTCTGATCTGCTTTGATTTGGATTCCTGCCTTGAGCAGGGGGTTGGACTTGACGGTCTTATAGACCCCCTCCCAATTATACTACGATTTTATGATTTTTGTCCAAACCACCTGGGATGAACAGAAAAGAACTCTGCAGAAATAAGAGGAATTGTAAATGGGACTGGACAGGCAGAACAGGAGCAGGGCTTCAAGGGGGCTCTTAGGTGTGACAAACCCAGACCTACTGGGATCTGCCACACAGTTACACTAAGCTGCCACCAACCATTCCCTTTAAGAAGTCACACAGACCAGGGATGGATTTTTAAACAATAAAAAGAATAAGGTTTATTTTAAATACACACAGGGAAAAATAAACAATCAGGTGAATAAAATAAAGTAACGTGGCTTATTCTCACTCATACACACATACAGTTTGGTTCACACAGAACCCTTAACTTGAAGCACAGACCCTGAACCTATCAGTTCTGGCTAACCAACAGACACCTGAACCTATCAGGTTGGTACTCTGACACACAGTAGTACCCTGTCTGACACACAGACTCCCACACCAGCTTCTTCTTCCCAGCTGCTGCTTCGTCACATCCCAGCGTCTCACCGCATCTCTCCCAGCATCTCATATTTATACAGTACAACCCCTCCTCCTGATGTCCCGCCTTCCACTCCCCATAGGATGGAACTTTCCCTCCAAACCCATGACAGACAGGTAACATCAGTGCTGTATGTAACACCTCCCCTCTTTATAAGTTGTTTTGTAGGGGGAAAGCTAACGTGCTTTTCACCAAAAAACAACCTGTATAAAATACACAACAACATTTATACATACCATATTATACTTACTCACACTTACATTCTAAGTTAACCATAGCAATTAGGCATTTAAACATTTACCATATACATTACATCAATTTACCTTTATTCATACAAACCAAATTCTAAACCAGGTACATTTTACTTTTTGTCATCATTATATACACATAGTCCATGTTCTTTCGCCGTCTTCATTCTTCAGGTCTTCTTGATAAGGCGTCAGCAACACAGTTCACTGACCCTCTGACCACCTTCACTTCAAAGTCATAGTCCTGTAGGTTTAAAGCCCACCTCATAAGTTTGCTATTGTGGGTTTTCATTGTCTTTAACCATTGCAATGGTGAATGGTCAGTACACAGAATAAAATGTCTTCCCCAGATGTAAGGCTTGGCCTTCTGGATCGCGTAGACTATGGCCAAACACTCCTTCTCCACGGTTGCCAAATGTCTCTCACCTTTTTGAAGTTTCCTACTCAGGTAGGACACTGGATGTTGGTCACCATTCTCATCCTCCTGGCACAGAACTGCTCCTACCCCGCTGTTAGACGCATCGGTGTAGATGATGAACTCCCGGTCGAAGTCTGGAGCGCGCAGGACTGGATAGTTGATTAACGCCTCCTTCAACCTCTGGAATGCCGCCTCACAGTCGCTGGTCCACGGGATGCGGTCATCAGCCGTCTTCCTCGTCAGATCGGTCAGCGGAGCCGCAATCTCGCTAAACCTTGGGATGAACTTTCTGTAGTAGCCCACCAACCCAAGAAATGATTTGACTTTTTTCTTGGTGTTGGGTCTAGGCCAATCACGAACAGCTTCTATTTTGGCCTCCAGGGGTTTTATCATTCCTCCCCCTACCATGTGACCCAAGTATTTTATTTCTGGGCTACCCAGCTGACACTTGCTGGCCTTTACTGTTAGCCCTGCTGCACTTAACCTCTGCAGCACTAACTCCAGGTGTAACAGGTGATCTTCCCAGGTATTACTGAAGATCCCTATGTCGTCAATGTAGGCCACTGTAAAGTCACTGAGCCCTGCCAAGGTCTGGTCCATCAGCCTTTGGAATGTGGCTGGTGCATTTCTGAGACCAAAGCTCAGGACTCGAAACTCATAGAGACCAAAAGGGCTGCAAAAGGCAGTCTTTTCTTGATCCCTGGGATCAATTCTTAATTGCCAATATCCCTTTACCAGGTCCAATGATGAGATGAACCGACAACCCCCTATGGTTTCAATCAGGTTGTCTAGCCTGGGCATTGGGTAGGCATCAGGAGTGGTTACACGGTTTAATTTCCTGTAATCGACACAAAACCTAATGCTCCCATCAGGCTTGTCCACAAGGACTATCGGAGAGGACCAAGGACTAGAAGAGGGGACGATTATGTTCTCCCTCAGCATTTCGTCCAGCTCCTTCCGCACCTTGTCCCTATAGGGTCCCGTTACTCGGTATGGGGATACTGCCTGCGGGGGTGCATCCCCTGTGTGGATCCGATGCATCACTCCCTTCACTATCCCCGGCTTGTTGGAAAACACCTGCTGATATTCACTAAGCAGCATTTTCAGTTCTTGCTGCTGGTCTTGGGTGAGTGCAGGACTGATCTTTACCTCCTCTGGGTTGTATTTTACTTCCCCTCTACCCTCCCAGAAGGGTAATTCAGCTTCCTCACTCTCAGCTGCTTTTATCGCGAATAAAACCCTCTGTTCCCCTCTGTAGTAGGGTTTTAGGGCATTCACATGAACCACCCTCCTTGCTTGGTTCTCCTCCTGCTCTATTAGGTAGTTCAGGTCTGACATCTTGGAAATGACCCTATATGGTCCTGCCCATTTGAGCTGCAGTTTATTCTCTCTGCAGGGCCTAAGCCAAAGCACTTCCTCCCCTGGGTCAAAGTGCCTCTCTCTAGCTTTGTGGTCATACCATGTTTTCTGTCTGACCTTCTGAGCTTGCAGGTTTTCTGCTGCCAGCTCTAGATTTCTCCTTAGGTCATTCATCAAGGTGTCTATGTATGTCACAACGTCTTGTGGGTCATTCTGGGTGATTCTCTGCTGTGTTTTGTTCACCCCTAAGTGTGCAGCAAACATGTCAGAGTGACCCCTTTGTAAGATCATGGGGCGATACTTTTCAGGTACCACCAGCTGACTTCTGATCCCATCTCCCCCTTTTGAGATATTCCTCAGGGTCTCTCTATATAAAATCCCCTTTTTCTCCAGAAATCTCACTGGGGTTTCAGGTGTTAGCTGGGCGTCAGTCACCTGTTCAAAACACTTTTGGAGAGTGGCGTCTGCCTGTTGCTCCTGTCCAAATCTGCTGTCTGTGGTTAAGGTTTCCACCACAGCTTCTGAACTCCCCTCTGCTTCCGTCTCTGGCTCATCATTACCCCCCTGAACTGTCCCTGCGGTGGCTTGTGAGCGTGTAATCACTAGCACCCTTTTCACATGTTCAGCCAGGTCATTTCCCACGAGCACGGCTGCTGGCAGAGTCGATGAAATCGCTAGCCGCCAATCTCCCCTCCAGCCTTGAAAGTGGACAGGTACCTCTGCTACTGGCAGAGAGATTACCTGCCCCTCAATCCCTGCCACCTTCATGCTCTCATTTGGGATTATAAACTCCCTAGGAATAATATCTGGATGGCACAGGGTTACCTGGGAACAAGTGTCCCGCAGCCCCCTATACTGACGGTCAAGTATTCCTACGTCCACCCCTGCTGTCTCAAACAACTGAGAATCTGTTTTCACCAGCAAGCAGCGCTTTACCTCCACAAGAGGACCATTTTCCTCAGCCTGATCAGCAGAGGTAGCTGTTCCAGACTGAGTAGCCATGGCAACAGGCTCCCTCTGTGACACTGAGCCTTGCTCTTTCTGGACACAGAACACAGCTTTTGGCTTGGTCCCACTAGAATTCTGAGGCACCATTCCTTTTAGCTGCTTTAATTTCTCACACTCTGAGATTAGATGACCCTTTCCCTGACAGAAATAGCATTTTCTGGTGTATTTTGATTCTCTCTCATCTTGTTTTGGTTTTCCCTCCAAAATCTGAGGTCTTAGTTTCATGTCTGAGGGCTTCCCTTCACCATGGGCCCCTCCCCCTTGCTGGCTTTTCCCTGGTCCCTGAGAGTACTTGCTGTAGGTTTCTTTGGGTTTACCTACAGATTTCCCCTCACCCAAGGGCTTTCTTATTTGGGAAATAAAATCTGCGACCTCCGCGGCTTCTGCCACAGATTTCGGTTTCCTTTCCCTCACCTGGAATTTCAATTCCCCATGCAGGACTGAATAGAACTGTTCCAGTGCTATCAAATCTTTAAGCTGCTCATAGGTCTCTGTCCCTTCCTGCGATAGCCATTTCTCAAGCAGCCTCACCAATTGGGCCCCCACTTGGGTAAAAGTCTGTTCTGGCTTCTTGGTGAGGGACCTGAATCTTTGTCTCAGCTGCTCTGCATTTATCCCATGTCTTGCAAACACCAGTTTCTTAAACTCTGCAAAATCTTTCATCAGTTCCTCAGGCATCTCGGCATAAACCTCAGCCAGGCTACCACTGATTAAAGATCGCATGATGGTCATCTTCTCAGTTTCCCTCACTGAGAAGTCCACAAACGCTCTTTCCACTAAGGAAAAGAACACCTCAGGACAATCTCCCTTGTGGTACACAGGGAATTTCTTCAGGTCAGCCTTAGACAATTGGCCTCCCTCAGAATCCCTATTATTATTATTGTTCTGGTTCATCAGTTCCAGTTTTCTTAATTCAAACGCCATTCTCTCTCTCTCCAATCTTTCCTCCCTCTCCATTCTCTCTCTCTCTAATTCAAATTGCCTTTGTTTCTCTCTTTCCCTTTCCTCCATTTCAATTTGCCTTTCCCTTTCCTCCCTTCTTTCTCTCTCTAATCTTTCCTCCACTTCAAATTGCCTCATCCTCAGTTCATGCTGTTGGGCTAGGAGCAATTTTCTGAGTTCTGGGTTCTGCTCTCCTGTGCTGTCACCCTGCACTGAGCCAAATTCATCCTCAGAACCTTGGTCAATCTGGGGGTCTTTCACTTCACTCATTTCTGCCATCTGGCTTCGAGTCAAGGGCATAATCCCCCCTCAGAACAGGCTGCTTTAAAAGTCAAGCCTCAAAATAAAACGACCACTTTTTTCCTTTTTGCCTCAGAACCAGCTTTCTCTAGAGATTGCTGCTGTTCTTCAGCACTAACTTGCAACAGTATCCAGTCAGAGCCTACCCCCCTCTGCTGGGCCTCTCAGCTGGCAAGCTAGATCACTGTTACTACGCAGTTTTGCCTCAGCTTTTTCCCGCCAAAACTAGGCTGCCTCAGAGCACCTTAATCTAAGTCTCCCCAGTTGGCACGTTCTTCTACTAGCGCACCTCCCCGTGAGGTACACCTAGAAGATTACCTACGCGCCTCAGACTGTCCCTGACTAGACCCCCCTTGCTCTGGGCACACTTGCCAAGGCTTTGCTGGACCGCTGGACAACTGGACCAGTCGTATCCCACACGCTGGACACCAATCAATGTGACAAACCCAGACCTACTGGGATCTGCCACACAGTTACACTAAGCTGCCACCAACCATTCCCTTTAAGAAGTCACACAGACCAGGGATGGATTTTTAAACAATAAAAAGAATAAGGTTTATTTTAAATACACACAGGGAAAAATAAACAATCAGGTGAATAAAATAAAGTAACGTGGCTTATTCTCACTCATACACACATACAGTTTGGTTCACACAGAACCCTTAACTTGAAGCACAGACCCTGAACCTATCAGTTCTGGCTAACCAACAGACACCTGAACCTATCAGGTTGGTACTCTGACACACAGTAGTACCCTGTCTGACACACAGACTCCCACACCAGCTTCTTCTTCCCAGCTGCTGCTTCGTCACATCCCAGCGTCTCACCGCATCTCTCCCAGCATCTCATATTTATACAGTACAACCCCTCCTCCTGATGTCCCGCCTTCCACTCCCCATAGGATGGAACTTTCCCTCCAAACCCATGACAGACAGGTAACATCAGTGCTGTATGTAACATTAGGAAGGAAGGCTACAAAGACAGGCAGGTTAAACAGATCGGAAGAGATGGGTATGAGGAAGGAACCAAGGAGACAGGAAAGTACACCGAGGAGCGAGGGTTAGGCAGATGGCCAGGCTCAGGTAAAAACAGTACCGTATAGGGAGCTGTGCGTAGGCTGCACGAGAGGCAGCAGAGATCAGCTGCTACAGAATCCTAGCGGTCAGTCTTTTATTAAAGTCTAGTCCAGCCCTTATTCGTTGGATCACAGAGGCACAGAGTTGGCAGACTCTCTGATCCTAAGAGGAAAGAAAGGCATTATGGTGGGCAAGGCATGAAACAGAGTAACATGGAAGTCATCCCTCCAGCTGCTATGCCCAAGCCGCAACATGGCAAGAAAGATTCTTGCACCATGATGCTTTTAATCCAAAATGTAGACCAAGGCAGATAAGAAAAGGAAGGGAAGGTGGTGGTGGTAGGGCGGGATAGCAGTAAACCCAGAAAGACCGCCCATTTGTTTCCATGACTCACAAAGGGAGGCTTTGCTACAGTGCAGGACAATGCGTCGGGACGTTTCTTACGATAAGTGTGTATTTCCTCCTCTCATCCTTCAAGGCATATAAATCTTTCAGCACTGGGAGCCTGAGAAATCAGGCCTGAAAAGAAAGCCCTGTTTATCTCCCAATGAACAACTGCAATGCAAAAGCAGAGCAATTGACCAAAGGTGGATTGAGACAAACTCACGTTAGAAGCCTCTTTGTTGCAAGGTCAGAAGACCAAGCAGTCGTAAGATCGAATCCACATGATGGAGTGAGCTCCCATCACTTTGTCCCAGCTCCTCGCCAACCTAGCAATTTGAAAGCATGCAAATGCAAGTAGATAAAATAGGTACCACCTCGGTGCGAAGGTCACGTGCTGGCCACCTGACCACGGAAACTGTCTTCAGGCAAAACGCTGGCTCTACGGCTTGGAAACGGAGATGAGCACTGCACCCTAGAGTCAGACCTGACTGGACTAAATGTCAAGGGGGAGCTTTACCTTTACTTAACTCAGTAGTGGCACTACCTGGATGCAGAGGCAAAAGTTGCAAGTTCGATTCTCCACTGAGTCTCCCTGACAAGGGCTGGACTTGATGATCCATAGGTTCCTTTCCAGCTCTGCAGTTCTAAGATTAAGATTACGAAGCTTTTTAAAAAAATGATTTATTCATTTATTTGGAATGGAGAAATGTTGGAACAGGAAGGACTTCATAAAAAGTCACTGAATCTTGTTAGATTTTTCCCTAGTGAAAGGCTTTGGCAGATTTAACCTTCCATGGCTATGTCCCCAGCGTCACTCATGTTCCTTGGACTTCTAGTCTGGGACTCCCCTTTCTGTTTAAGACCAGCTCTAGTGTTTAGGAAAGGGGCCAATTAGTGCCCTTCTTCTGAAGGTTTTTTTTTCCCTGAGAAAAAACAATAGTGCATTAAAGAAGCTCTAATCAGCCCCCTAGAAGACGTTGTTTCTTGCCACTTTGACAAGTTTTGGGGGCTGCGCCCTTATAAGCCGATCGGTTCCTGGGTAAGAGACAAAGGTGTTGTGTTGACATCCTCTCCTTCCTGTATCTCCACTATGGGAAAAGCAGAACTGCTGTTTTTAATTGTTCCTCCCACTCACTTGATGGAAGACAAGTGCCCTCAAAATGTGGAGAAAGCAGCAAAAGCTGTAGTTAGCAACCAGGCGTCTGGATAAGGTGGTGATGGGTAGGTACCTCAACCCTTATCCCTGATGGTACGTCTGCCTCCTTCATGGGGCCGGTTTTGGCCCCAAATGCAAAGCTGCTGATCCCCTGTTCTTAAACCATCACAGCATATTGTGGAGTGTGCTGCATTCATCCTCACAGTTCCTATACTGTACTTACACGGCAAAAGGGGCAGGCGGTGGTGTTGACTCAACAGCCATAAAATGATAATGGAACTTTCTATTTTATGTCCAGAGTGGGCCTTTTGTAGACCTAATGAATTTAAATGCCCATTCAAGGCCACGCGGTCTCCAAACAGGGGACATTACAAGAAGGAAAACTCAAAGCAATGTACTACTGCATTGTGGATGTTATGAAGACTGCAGCGTGGAGGGAGAAGAAACCTGAGGATAAGGACAGCTGGCGCGACCGTTTCTGTGAAGGGACAAGTCCCGGGATTCAGATCCTGTGACCTTACAGGTTCCCAGAGTGTAAACTGGGGAATGGAAAGGGATACAGAGATTTGGCCACTGGGTGCGCAGTCTTTGGCTCCCTAATCTAAAAGTGCATGCTCCCTCTGGAAAAGAGAACATCTTTTGCTGGGAGTGCTCACCTTTTCATCCAATCTCCCCCTCTTTCTGTCCCTCTGACAGTCCTGCACTTGGGGAATAATGAATCTATCAGTCTAAAAGCACAGGGGCTGCTTTTATTCGTTGGATTAATACGGGGAACTAATTAAGACAGAATACTTGCTCTCAAACCGCAGCCGGGAGTGTTGGTGGTGGGGGGAGAGAGAGAGAGCAGGGTAAAAGGAGTCGGGAAGGGGTCTTCACAGAGTCAGAATATGCACTGACCTCTCCTGTATGGATCCCCTTTCAAAATGAATCAGGAAGACCAAAGCATCCCTCCCCACCCCTTTCTCTCCCTGCCCCCCCGGCCCCATCCCACAAGGGACACCTTTATCTGGGTTTGTATTTGAGCAGTCCCTCATCCACTGACTTGAGAACAGGCTGGCTGGGTGTCCCTTTTGATGTAGGGCAGCCATCCGTTTGAAGGGCTACCAGAGGTGTCCTCTATTTGAAGGTGTTGCTCGTTTGAAGAACTTTCAGTCCAGGTGTGATTTGAAGGCAAAGAAACCCCCCAAAAAACAGAAGTCTGGGACCCTGGAGATGTGCATCCACAGTTTGCAGCACCCAGAGGACCAATCCAGCAGTATAATATACATAAGATGCCATGCCTGGCCCAGCCCATTGATTAATTAAAACTGCTTTGTGCACTCCTCATCAGCCTCCCTCAACTCTGCATTTCCATGTGCCTTGGTCTACAACGTCCACTGTCCCCAGACAGCATCTGTGGGGGATAATGGGAATTGTCATCCATAATGCTAGAATCGGTATGCAGCTGAATTGGTGACCAGCTAGTCTTTGATAGGGTGCAACTGCATTGCAATATACTTCTCCAGTTACTCTGAGTATAGCATGATGCAAATTGATTCAAAATTTCCCAGGTACATGACATTATTGTAAACATGTGAGAAACTCATACTTTTCTTCAAGGAATTGTTTCTTTTTGAACACCCATCAGGAGGTTGTTTATTTTAAATCGCTACATAGTTTTTAGACCTATTTTTGTTGCATGGATAGCCATGTTGTTGTACTCTGTGTACGTGGGCCTTCCCTGTGCTGACATCTTGGTGATGTGTTTGAGGTGGTGTGGGATGCTGTCCCATTGGGAAAACAGCAATTACGGATGCTGTCCAAATTGTTTCCCTTTTAATTTTTTTTAAAAATAAACAATTCGACCTTAGCACTCTATCACATTGGTGCAGCGCTATGCCACTTAGAATAAAAAAGGGAGGGGAATGAACTCCAGACAAGACGGTTATGGACAAGGACACAATGTAGGCGGAATCAAGACAGACCCATAGGGGGATCTAAGTGCGGTTATGGACAAGGACACAATGTAGGCGGAATCAAGACAGACCCATAGGGGGATCTAAGTGCCAACCTTGGGTCTATTAAAGTCCATTTGAAGAGCCGTGTCATCCCCTGTACTGAATCAACCCAGTTCAACTGAGCCTGCCCCATGATGACAGGGAGAGTTGACACAAAGATAAGATGAGATGAACTGATCCAATAATATCCTGACATAATTCTCAGATTATTTTGGGCAGTGCAGTCACGCCATCAATAACAGGCAGGGAGGGAGGGAGACAGGAAGGTAGGCTAGATATTAATGTAATACCAAACAGCACCAGTCCTCTAATGATCTCACTCTTGCTCTGTTATCAAACCTTTTGGTTCATCTGTTACATTCATACCTCACTATTAACCCAAACAGAATGGAGTTTCCCCGTTTTATCATCACAACAACCCTATCAGGAAGATTAAACAGAAAGATGACCCAATCAGATTTGTGGTCAATGGGGGTTTGATCCTGGCTCCCTCCAGCCTCCAACCAGCACTCTAACCACGGCATTGCACTTCTGCCTGCCCGCCTTTCCCCCCCCCCCAAATCTATCCAGTTGGAGACTCTTAAGAATCCCCACTGGTAATGGGTTTTTATTTTTCTTTTATTGCTAGCCTTCTGCGTTCTTCCAAAACCTGCAAGCTCCAATTAGGGTCCTGCTATCGGTTTACTGTCCCCCATTTATGATTAATCATGTGTGTTAAAAGTAATGCCATCATAAAAAAAAGGCCTGGCAACCAGGGAACCGGAAGGTATAGGTCAGCCTGCCTGGGAAAGCCGCAGCCCTTCTGCAGCCGGCGCTTGTTATGGCCATGGAGGATATCGCATTGTTATGTATGCCAGCATCTCCCTCTCTCCTCCCCCCCCTCCAAAACCGCACAGTTTATGCTCCACCAGTTGTATTAGAAACACCCATTCATCTCGCTGGCATCTCCTTCTCTCTCCCACTTCCCCGCTTCCTTGGCATCAGGCATTTCGGTTGCTGGGCAACCGCCACGCAAAGGCTTTTTTGCCATCAACGCTCCATTGGCCAGATCAATTTCAGCCCAGGTTTGCTCCGGCGGGGCGGCCGCTCCCCTGCTCCCGGCTGCCTTCACGCCATCCGGTCTGGGGAAGTGCAGCCTGTTTCAAGGCCCTCCTGCCCCCACACGTGTACAACGGGGAAGCATCACCCTGTTCCTCTACCACGGGGGGCCTTCCAGATGGCGCAGGTGGCTGACTCAGCCCTAGCCAGCACAACCCAGGAAAAAAGGGTGCTGGAACCGCATTCCACTGCACACCCCTGAGTGCATTTTGCTACAATGCCCAGAAAGTTAGGAAGAAGTGGTAGAAGGGGCCTGGGTACGGGGAAAGGTACATTTGGGGAGTTCCCAAAACACCCCAGCCAATATACAGTGGTGCTTCGCTAGACAGTTACCCCGCATGACAGTTTTTTCGCTAGGCATTGACTTTTTGCAATCGCTATAGCGATTCACAAAACAGTGATTCCTATGGGGGAATTTCGCTGGACAATGTTTGGTCCCTGCTTCGCAAACCGATTTTCACTAGACAATGATTTTGACAGCTCCCTCCGCGCTCGCAAAACGGGTGTTTTCGGGACCTAAGCTTCGCAAGACAGCGATTTAAACAGCTGATCGGCAGTTCGCAAAGCGGCTTTCCTATGGCCGATCTTCGCTAGACAACGATGATTCTTCCCCATTGGAACGCATTTAATAGGTTTCAATGCATTCCAATGGGGAAATGCTTTTCGCTAGACAATGATTTTGCTAAACAGTGATTTCAGTGGAGCAAATTATCCTCATCTAGCGAGGCACCACTGTAGCTTGTTTCTGACAGTTACTTTTCCCCATCTCAAGGGGGGAAGGACCACAGGGGACCTTCCTGACCATCAGATAATCTGATTTGCTTCTAATGAACACTGGGAGTGGGATAGAGTGATACATAGCCATGAAATCCACTCCCTGGACACACTTGGAAGTCCTATTTAGCTCTCTACTCCACCTCTTAATCCTTAGATCTTGAATCTGGCTTCACTGTGATGAGGACTAGATGCTTATTTCCTTTAGCCTTGAGAAAGGAAGGCTGAGGGGAGATAGGATAGCACTTTTCAAATACTCGAAAGGTAGTGATTCAGAGGAGGGGCAGGATCTGTTCTCAGTCATCCCAGAGTGCAGGACAGGCAACCATGGACTCAAGTTACAGGAAACCAGGTTTTGACTGAATATCAGGAAGAAACTTCCTGTTAGAGCAGTACGACAATGGAACCAATGATCTTGGGAAGTGCTCCAACACTGGAGGCATTCAAGAGAAAATTGGACAACTATTTGTCAGATCTGCTTTGATTTGGATTCCTGTATCGAAGAGGGGGTTGTAGTCGATGGCCTTACAGGCCCCTTCCAACTTCATTATTCTGTGATTCTGTGATTCTTTCTTTTTTTTCAGAAAGGAAAACTTAAGTTCTCAGGCCACGGCACACAGCCGTGTGAAGAGCCCTGTGTAACTCTGAAAAAAGAAGCGCAGCAGAAAAATGCAACTTTTTTTCATAACACAAGTGTTATTGGTTACTGGTGGTTTGCCCTTCTCGAAGGAAAGATATCTAGGCACAAAAGCAAATATCCCACTTTGCAGATTTCAGAGCGCAGCCTAGATTGTTATAAAAAATCCTCACCTAAGGGGCCAGTATAATACAGATGTCCAGATACACAGCTGGGTGCCTGAAGAAATGACCAGTAGAGGGCAGCAGTGCTCAGGGCCAGTGGCACACACAATGGCCGTCCATAAACAGATAGGTACACAGTAATCTATGAACTTTGAATGCAAACGCTTAAGGACCAGCAGAGCATGGTGTGCCAAGGTGTGGAGTGTTCTGTAATCAAAATGATCGGACAGAAGTGGGGGACTGATCTCCCACCTGCTGGATTTGCAGCCAGATGCCTCAACCACTGAGCTATCCAGCTGTGTGTTAGTTTCCCCCCAAACCCGGTGCTGTGCCCATGTGCTAAAGTGCCAAGCCTTTGACAGGTTTGCTGGTCTTCTCCTATTTATGAAGGCATTGGTTGCGGGAACCAAATGAAGGGGAAGGTATAAAGCCGGCTTCTAAAGGAGCATCTCCACTTCTCCGATCCAACCTTTCCTTGCAGGTCAACGTACAAAAGAAACTGAAGTTGACTTTGGGTGAAACTTGGACAGAAAGTGGGGTACCGTTCCTGATGAGGAGATGGGCTCTTTGGTGGCCCACAGCTTTGCGAAGAGCCCTGTATGACTTTGAAAAAAGAGGAATCGTGGAAAAAGGCAAGGAAGGAAAAATTCCAAGGAAGACGCTGCAATATTTGAGCTGTTTTCCTTTTGCATTTACATTAATTTACACTTTATGTCTTGCACTAAATGGGGGAAAGATATTTAGTGTCCTCATATTCTTATTATGCTGCTGATTTATTGCTTTTTTCTAGAATTATTTCACTGGGGACGTTGATAATTTATCACCAAAATCAATACCTGGTACTTTTTTTAAAGTTATCGATTGTTATGCTTTTTTTTGCTCAAGCACATTTGATTGTTTCTGCATTATTGATATGTGATTTGTGCTTCTGATATTACGTCGATATGCATATATTGACCGGAATGTTATTTGCATGTTTTGATGCATTGCCGTTCTTGGTTCAAGCTGTTTCAAGCCCAACTTTGTTCTTCTAGCCTTCCCTCAACCTGGCCTGCCCCAAAACCTTTGAGTTCCCATCATTCCTCACTCCCAACCATTGGCATACTGGCAAGGTTGAAAAAGAGCATACTCCAAAACAGCCGGATACCATCAGGTTATAATCTAACCTAGGAGTGAGCTATCTGTTGCCTTCCAGCTGTTTTAGGCTATCCTTCCCACAATCTGTGACCAATTGCCATGTTGACTAGCCACTATGCAAGTTGTAACCAAAACATATAGAGCAGTGATCCCCAATCTTGGGTCCTCAGATATTCTGGGAGTAAAACTCCCAGAAATCCTGGCCAGCACAGCAAGTGGTGAAGACTTCTAGAAGTTTTTGTCCAAGAACATCTGGGGACCTAAGGTTGAAACTCACCGATCTAGAGGGCATCAAGCTATTCCTCTGGGCCTTGATGAATAGACTTATTCTGAATCAATTAGTTGATATCAACCCTGCCACCACTCTGAGCATATCTAGTCTCATCTCAGGTTGGAAGCTGAGCAGGGAGAAGTCTGATTAATATTTCATTGGGAGATCAACACACAAGATTAGCAGCCTCCAAGTAGGGGTGGGAGAGACTCCTGCCTAAAATTTTGGATAGCAGCTGCCATTCAGAGTCAGGTGTCCCATGGGTCTGGCTCAGTATAAGGTAGCTTCCTACATTCCAACAAGATTAGACCACTGTAACGCGCTCTACGTGGGGCTACCTTCGAGGCTGACGCGGAAACTACAAGTGGTGCGGAATGCAGCGGCCAGACTCCTAAGTGGAGCGAGAAGATACCATCATATCTCTCCTATTCTGGCCACGCTGCATTGGCTGCCCATTCGGTTCCGCGTTGACTTCAAAGTTTTGATGCTTACGTTTAAAGCCCTAAACAGTTTACGGCCTCGATACTTGGAGGAACGCTTACTCCCACCCAGTTCTACCCGTGTCACCCGCACGAGTCAGGAGGTGAGGCTGAGGAGCCTGACGCCGAGGGAGGCCCGGAAGGAAAAAACAAGAAACTGGGCCTTCTCAGCGGTGGCTCCTTGCCTCTGGAACAACTTACCTCCTGAGATTTGCACAGCTCCCTCGCTGGGTATTTTTAAGAAACAACTGAAAACATGGATGTTCAGGCAGGCCTTCCCCCTTTCCAGCTAATTCCTAATTATTATTTTTTCCTTTTCTGCTACAATATACCCTGTTTCTCGCCATCTTTGGGAAAAAAATTATTTTATTTTTTATTTATGCAAATTATGTTATGTGATACGTTATATGTGTAATTGTTTTATAGTGTGTGCTGTAAGCTGCCTAGAGTGGTCACAACTGACTAGATAGGCGGGGTATAAATGAAATAAATAAATAAAATAAAATAAATAACCTGGTGTACTCTATTTGTTCTGAATATAGTTTCCATCAGTCCCAACCAGCAAGATTGATATGCTATGTGTATGATAAGGGTGGTAATAAAAAGGAAGCCAGATGGAGGAAGTCTATTATAAAAGAAAGATGATGGAGCAAAGTGGCTAACGGAGCAATCCTATACTCAATTTACTTCGGCTGGGGGCCTGTAGCAGCTTGTGGAAGCCCCATCAGGTGGAGGTAATGCAATATACCTTGCGATTGTGGCAGACGTATTAACAGCTCAGATGAAAAGACAGCAAGCTAAAGCAGGGTAAAAGACTGGACTGCACAGAGTAGGGGCACACTTAGAGTGTACCATGGGCCACGCTACCATCAATGGTGCAACTTTATACCAGCAGTCCCAGTTCTGGAGGAAAGCTTTTCCTTCCTTCTTGGCTTAGAAGGGACAGGAAAGAATTAGAATGATCAATTGGGTAGAGAGACCTTTGGGTAGAGTGGGCGGCATATAAATTAAATAAATAAATGAATAAATAAATTGCCCTGCCTTATTTCTAGGACAAGAGCATGAAACCCCTGGTAGCTCATCACGGTGCGTCCCAGCCCCAGAGAGGGAAGCTGCAATTTAGATGCGAAAGCATGCCGCACCGGGCAAGATTTGCTGGTCGTCATGTCACACACGCTTAGTGTGCAAGGGAGCTATGGACGTTTAGAAGCGATGAGCGCAAGGGAAGTGGTTGGCACAAACCCCGGGGCTGTCCAATGTGCATGGGGCTCCAGAGTACACTGGAAACACTTCCCTGGTTTGCATCTTAAAAGGCGCTGCATCTTGGGACTGCAAATTCAAAGCCCCAAGAGCTTGGAAATCGCTGACCCTGCTCCTCCTTATGGCCTCGTTGTAAGGCTGTAAAGCTGAAGAGTGTAGGTGGAGAGTTCTGGACAACACTCGAAAGGACAAAATGGAAATGTGGCACCTAACAGAAGGCTGCTTTTGACCGCGTCTGCGAGGGATTTGCTCTGCCTTGGAAATAAATAAAGTTTGTGCAATCTGAGTAGAGGCAATCCAAGATAGTTTGCTGCATGGGGCAAACAAGATGATTCTCTACACCTGCCTTCCCTCCATCTGGCATCTGCCTTGTACATTGATAGGGGCCAATGGGACACGATCCTCCACCCCAAGACCATCAGGATAGCCTTTCGAAGAGAGGGCAACTCAGGAGGAACCGCTTGCATGTGGTGATTATGGCCACTCCCCAGTATTTAGCACCAGAGGTGGCGGCCTCAATATGCTTCATGGTAGGGCTGGGCCACAATCTGACATGAAGGAGAAGGTTTCACAAATAGAGGTGGATCCACCCACTAGCACTTCGCTTTCTCCTAATTCACTAGATCCCCAGCATTTCCTCAATGAAGGAATTCAGGCGATGCGCGGCCAGAGACCAATGTAAGCGTGTGTGCAATAGAAAGGATTTTGCAGACAGAAGGAGCCATTTGGTGAAATGTTTTTTTTTAAAAAAAATTGGCATGGAATATCAGAGTCTAATAAGGCTGCTTCATTAGTGCCGTGGAGCAGGCAGAAATGACGAGGGATGGATAAATATTTATGATGTTTGCTGTCGGTCCTCCTGGAATAGCGAAGCGAGGACTCGCTAAAGGAGTGGTGTGCTCCACTATGTATGCAGAGAATGCTAGCAGAGCCTCCCCTAACCAGTCGCCCTCCTGATGGGTTGGAAGACAACTCCCATCATCCTCAGACAGCACAGCCATTGGTCAGCAGAAGGAAGGGAGCAGTATTTAGCAAACACCCACCATTGTCAGAAAGATGAAGGATGTGCCTCTGGTAGGGTGACAACATGCCCTGCTTGGCAGAGGACGACCGTCTATAGAGGTTCATGTCATCCAGAGATGATGTGAAGTGTAGTCCAACAGATCTGGCAGGACACCGCTTGGGGAACGTTGGGCCTCAGATAGTGCAGGAAAGCAACTGTATACTATCTGTTTACTTATTTCAAACACACACAACTCTATCTTTCCCTCCACTGGGCTGCAGAAAGCGATGAAAGAGCCGTACAGAACAACACAAAGGGGGAGGGGAGGGAAGAAATTAAGCATCTTAGTACAGAAAGGGCAGCAGTTTAAAAAATAGCAACGAAAAGCCAAGGAGACCTGTTCACTCACTGTCCCCTAAATCACGGGCTGGTTCTTAACCTTGGGTTACTCAGGAGTTTTGGACTGCAACTCCCAGAAGCCTTCACCACCAGCTGTCCTGACTGGGGTTTCTGGGAGTTGCAGTTCAAAAGCATCTGAGTAACAAAGGTTAAGAACCACTGCCCTAAATGTTCACACACACACACACACACGCTGCCTCTCATGTGGGAATTTACCCCATCTGGGAATTTACCTCTCTGTGCTTATTCACTGGAATTGGTGGGCTTCTTCTCTCTCTCTTTTTTTTACATCACCAAGAGATCTGACCCCGATGGACCTGAGACGGGGAGGGCAAAGGTCAGCTTGGCGCCACAGAAAGTTCAAGACCTTTTCGGATCTGGCCTCGTCACCCAAAGCTGCCCTCTGTCATCCTTCCTTACAGCTGCAGCTCTTCTGCCTGGGAACCCTCCCCAGCCCATCCCTGCCGGGCCCTGACATTTCCATCCTTCCTGGTCTCATGTTAGCAGTGTGCCTCCTTATGCCTCTGTGGCAGTCCAGGTGGGAGGATGCGGATCAAAGCAAACTCGCAAAGATGCTAAAGGCATCACAGCTCTTCGCCTCAGCCTGGACCAAATTACCAGCAGCGGCAGTGGCGACGGCAGCAGCAGCAGCAGCAGCAGCAGCAGCAGCAGCGGTTCATACAAACCAACAGCGCTCTTGATCTTGTCTGGCGTCTGTGTGTCACAGCATCCTCCCTTTCCGGAGTGTGGCATGCACACATACGCGCACGCACGCACACACACACATACACAGAGAGATCTGAACATCTCCCTGCCGTCTGCTCCTTACAGGAACAATACCCTTGGCCTAATCTCTTTTATTTCTCAGTTTTTTTTCTCTCTCTCTCTCTGTTTCTTTCATATCCAAACATTCTCTCAACAGTGGCGTGTCCTGCTCCTCTTTCCGCCTACCATGTCATCTTCAATTCCCTTCTCCCTCAGTTATTTTGCTCTCGTTCCCGGAATAAACGACTGGCTGGTGTGATAAACTTTGCAAAGGGGGAGAAGGCTTTGCTAGCCCATCCACCTGCCCCTAACCGTACAGAACCAAGCCTCTGATCAGGTAAGACAATGTCCATTTTATCCTGTTTTCCAAATGTTGCATGCTGACGACTCAAGGGTGCCCAGGTACCAAAAAGGCAATGACTCGGCCAGCCAACCCCGTCAGCTGGCGGAGAGGAGGCTGTCTAGATGGACGTGGCATTTTCAAGTGCCTGGTTTTTATTATGTTTATGTGGCTTTTCTAAAGAAATCCAAAGAAACCGACCTGACTGCACATCAGTGCAAGCCAGAGGGAGATGAGTATCTGTGGCCGGTTGTTGTTGTTTTTTAATCAAGCACAGTTCGGCTGGCATTTAGTACTTTTTTTTTTTTTTTTGCTTCTTCTTAAATGAAACTGCTGCCTGATTTGGCAAATTCAGAAAGCCATCTCCTGGTGAGAAGGAAAAGATAATCTTCATTCCTTCTTTTCTCATTCTTCCTTTTTTAAAACAAGCAATGGAATAAATGCTAGCTGTATTGCCCAGCTACACTTTTAAACTATTAGCCGGTGCTGTGATTTGGACATTTCATCCAGGTTGCTGGGAGAAGGATGCTGGAGGGGGGGATGTGTATCACAACTGGATGAGGGTGACCGATCTCTTACCAATGCTCCAGAACTATGATGAGACCTGCACAGAAGCAGGGGCTGTGCGGTAGGTTGACCCAGGGGGTGAAATTTTCATTTGGCTTTTACAATGCATGTTTGGGGGTTCTACTATCATCTGCTAGTCCTCCCATGCATCGCTGGTCTAGAAATGGATGTACAATTTCCCCACGAACAAGGCACAGGAAGGATGCACTTAACACCATTTCCAAATGGTGGCAAAATATGCCGTTTCTTACCCTGAGTGGCAAAGCAGGGACCGGGGGGGGGGGGGTGCAGTTATGGAAACGGTCTTGGGGAAATGGTTCAGCCAATTCAAGCCATCCTACCTTTCAGATATCTGTATGTTTCAAAGAAACATGCCTTGTGTCTTCCCCTCAAACCAAATGATTTGGCTTTATAAAAAGCCCTCAGCAGGATGGCAGACGTCGGGGCTAAGATCCCGTTTCAGCGGATAACTTGCTTTTACATCCACCCTGGAAAAATTCAAATTCGACCATCGTTAATGGAAAGCGATGTTCCAGGTTGGGGCTCTGCTGATGAAAAGAAGGCGCTTTTTTTTTTTTTGCCTTGCAGGATTAAGTGAGCCTTCGGCAACCCTGTCACCTAATGATTACTGATTTGTGCAGCCCGAGGAGAAGTGTTCCCCAAAGAAAAACAAATAGACAGATTCCATTTGCAAAACCATGTTTCACAAGTTCAAAGTTGGCATATGATGTAGCTTAATATAGATTTGCAGACCTAACACTGGAGCAGGCAGTACAGCCTTGGGGCCTTACCTGTGCCCCTCCTTCTCCCCTTCTTGCAACTTCCCGGAGATTTGCGTTACTGTATTTTTATTTTAAATGGCAACACAGGGAACGTGAAAGTCGGGAAGGGCTGATTAATAGATGTTTGCAAGGAGCTTGCATGGCAGGCGATAGAAAAGGGCAAAAGAGAGGATATATTAGTAAAGCTTTTAATCTTGCATTATTAAGCCGTTCTATCTTTTCCCCCATGAAAGTAGAATATTGATTTTAAGTAAACATAGCACCATACGCCAGACAAAGTAATAGCAGCCTCTCTCCTGCACCAAGATTGCTGGGTAGGAAAAGTCACAATAACACATTCGTACCGAAACACAAAGCACTCTTGATTAAAATGAGCCAATTGCTTCTCATCTATAGATCACAAAAAGCCATTTTGCCCTAGAGATATAATATTGCCGACTTTTGGATGATGGGCCATTGAAAAGGAATTTTTTCCCCAATATTTTAACCAGCTGGCTTTCCCACGACCCTGTTATTTTTCTGGTGGATGACCATTGAGAGAAAGGTAGCAATGCATAACCTCACCAGTTTGCTCGTTCACATCTGCCGTTTGGATTCATTCTGCTGACTCTGTTCTTGTTCGGGTCTCGCTCCCCGCCCACCTCCCGGTCCGCGAGTTCTTTAAAAGGCCTGATTTAAGCACTTTCAAGAACTCACACATGTGGTTCTATGTTTTCAGCATTTTGTTGTTGTTGTTTTTTAACCAACTGTATATTCCCTTTGGGAAGTCTGTATTTGCATTTTTAGACACATTTCAGATGCAGAAGAAGAATGAAACTGTATTTGTTTCAAAGTGAAACTGGCAGTACAGGGGGGAGAAAGGAGAGTTTATGGGATGCACATGGCTATGTAAGAACTTGCTGGCTGTAGGAACTGTATTCGGTCCCATGGGATGCCAATCTCAGAGAAAGGCCTCTGACATTAAGTAGAATTTGAATTTGAAAAGAAGAAATAGAATACAAGCCACTGGGGAAGTCTCTTGCAAACCTCTATTTGTGAGGGAAAAACTCAGCAATAGCACTATTAATTTCAAACCGGCCATCACAGGGGAAATGGCGTGTTTGTGAAACTTGCCTTTTAAAGTGGGGATCATGGGTAAAAGGATAGATCTGGATTTGTTGGTATATTTCTGGCGAGGATTTCTGATGTCCCATTCTTAAACAATTGCAGTAACAAATTGAGTCTGTACCCTCAGTGCTGCGCAAAATCAAATTGATTAAGAAAGCTAAGATAAATCAGGTGTAGCTTTCTTGGGAAGAGCTGTAAGTTCCTTTCTATCCATTCCGGTATTCCGGAACAAATTCCTGTTTTTTGTTTTTTTGTTTTTTGGTACCAGGCCCAATCAGTAGGTCTTGGAAATGTTGGAGGAAAACAAAGTCAGTCGCACAAATCTTAAGCTTAAGTCCCTTGGTAAGAATATCGATCTGTGATTATCCTTGCTAACTCCCTAGCTGTGCTTTTCAACATTTTCCTACTCATTTTCCCTCTCATATAATAAGAGCTATGTGCCTTTGAAGCCTGTCCTGATTCTCTTAGGTAGAAGAGAAAACAGGCCCAAGAAGGCTTTTTCTCCTGCCTTTCCTCACCTAAAAAAAACAAAGTGGTGGGCTGATGTTTATTCCTTATAACCACACATGCTGTACAGCCAGCTGTCGTATGAAGCTGCCTGGGGCACCTTCAGATTCAGGGTGTCTGGGGCAACATCATGTTAGCGATTTAATTTGTTGTTATACCTCTACCGTACTGTTAAAGAAAAGGAGAGACTTGAGATTTCTGCCTGTTATGCCACAATAATATGCTTTGCTTTGGATACCTCTTTGCATCATGGATTACGTGGTGGGGAGGCAGTATTTGTTACCGCAGGCAGCAAAATAGTCAGAGAGAGAGAGAGAGATTGTGGCTATCAGAAAATTCACTCCTAGCCTTCGCACGCTCCAAAATAGGCTTGTAACTCTGCAAAAGCGCAAAGGGATCGCCTGGGCAGCCCAACCTAAGAGCGAGGACAGCCCCCTGGGAAGAGGGTATCTGCTTCTGCTCTGGGGTATTTCATCATCTGTCATCATCGGTGGCAGGCCTTGAGGACACTTTCAAGGGATTCAGAAAAGTGTCATCATCACTGCTGCCTAAAGACCCAGAAGGGGTTTCTTGGAGCTGGAGTTCACTAACATGTAGCCCCAGAAACCACAAGAATGGGTAGGGAGCGGGCCTGCTAATGAATCAGAAATGCCGGTTCAGATTGACTGACAGCCAATCATATGTGCATCTACAGTATCTACTCACAAAGTCCTGCAGAGTTCCATGAGACGTGCTCCTACACAACCTGGTACAAGATGACAGCCTGAAGAACCAAAGAATCGTCTAATTCACAACTCAGTACAGTAGTCTAACTTGGAGCCCTCCAGATATCTTGAATTAACCACTGTTAATCCACCATGTCTGGAGGGCACAAGGTCAGGCAATTAATTATTCAATTAAGGACCCAACTAAATATGAGTGGCTTGTTTGCAATAATGTAGAAAAGCAGTTTCATTTATACAGAATTTTCAGAAGGCTATGTAAATTTAATTTTATTTTTTTGCATGCTATTACAAATATCAAAATAGCCTCAATAACCAGCAACGGTGCTCTTAATATGCCACGCTAATACAGTAATTAAAATTCTTTCCCCTACTGACTTAACTGATCTACCCGTTACAATTGCCACGTCAGTGATACAAGTAACACAGAGCTTCTGAACATACATAGAGGCCCTTCATGTCATCATCACTACACACTGGCAACAGAACGCCAAAACTGTCCAGACACACTGGGAAAAGAGAAAGATGTAGCTCTCTGGAAAGGTGCAGTCTTGAACCTTTGTATGCCAAAGCGGTCCAAAATATCAAGATGGAACCAATTAGTGCTTGAGTTCAAGAGAGAAAGACTGAAAAGTACTTGTGAAAGGGGGTTTGATGGGGTGTGGCAATGAAGTGACACTGTGTCCGACACCAATGGCCTCCCACCTCAATGGCTATTCCCTGGGAACCTACGAGAGGGATGACAGGAGGAATGAAATATTTCAGTTAGGAATGCCCTAATTGCAAGCAGTCATTACTGCTAGTCGTTACTGAGCTAGTGGTTAAGAAAGGACAGGCAGAATTGAAAGGGGTCCATCCAATGGTATATTTGATTAGACCAAATTGTTAGGCTAAGCTTGCAGGCTTCCAGGATGTACAGGCGTCTTATTCACCTCCCTGCTACACCTTGAGGAAGGGAGGGGAGGTGATCTGCCGATCCTGAATCCTCTCTGCACTGTTTCTTTGGGTCCATGTAGACACTGCAGTTTTGCTACCTTGATTATGCAACTGAGACACAGATAGATAGATCCAGAGTCGTCTTGTTCCAGTTTGCAAAAGCTGGAAAGAGCAAGAAGGGGAAGAGGAAGCACAGAGCAAATTGCCTAACTGGTCACCGCAAGCTCGGATTCTCGCTGACCCAAACGCATGTGTTTGTGGGCTAGGGAAATCCCGACGAGCCAAGCATGATGTCATTGAGGCCTTCCAATTTCCATCCTCAAGCTCATTCCAACCTTTAGGTGTGTGCTAGGTTGGAGAAGTCTCTTTTTCTCCTATGGAAACTAGATGTGCTCTGATGTGCATTTTCTTCTCCTGACCCTCGAGGGGACAAGGCAGTATGCTGGGGGTTGAAATCAGGGACGTTAGCAAGTCTTGGAGTCTGAATCCCAACGCCGAGTTTGAATCTTGGGGTCTCAGTCCCGAGTCCCAAGATTCGAATCCAAGTCACAAGTCTGTACCTGGGGAATTCTGGGAGTTGTAGTCACAGCAGCTGCCATCTTGGATTTAGAGGCCTACCGTGCGCATGCCTCTGGGCACAGGATCCTTGCTCAAGAATTAGGAGCATCTCTGGAGCAGGGAGGGCGACCGTGGGAGTGCCTTCCTCCATGTCCTCCCCACTGCCTCCCCCACAGGTATTGCTTCTTAATCGGCAGGAGGGACAAGGAAGGTGCGTGAGCTAGGGACTCGACAATGCAACTCAGAAAAATGGGTCTGACTCACAAGTCAAATCCAAGTCTTTTTCCGAAGGGCCCGATTGGAGTCCGAGTAGAGGTGCATGAGTTGTAAGTCATGAGTCCTCCCCAGACCTCGTCTAGGGGCAGGCAACTATATGCAAACTGGGATGTGGTGCTGGCAATAGAAATGCCAGTGAGAGCAAGAATGAATACAAATTGGTTTAAGCATCTGGCTGTGGATCCAGGGAGAAGGACCAGCCTGTGGGGCCTTGGGTAAGCTGCAGGGATTCAGAGCGCCCCCAAGAAGGAGGGAATGGTAAACTGCTTCTGCGTATTCTCTATCAAGGAAACCCTGGAAAGGGTTGCCATAAGTCATAATCGACATGACAGCACACAATTATTATTATTATTAAGATGGGGTGTGCTGTTTTGCTCTGTTCTGAGGCTTCAGCTTTACAGGGTCTGATGCAATAGAAGGCTATTCTCCAAACAGGAACATGAGCTGGGGCTTGGGGCTCAATGCCAATGTACCCATCAGTGGAAGATACAGCCGGTGATGTAATGGTAACTGCTGAAGCTGAAGCAGTCTTCCTGACAGTCTCCAAGCCAGGCATCCACAGACAGTCTTCAGTGACTTCAGCTACCAATTTCACTGGTTAGAAAGGACCTGGAGATTATGGGCTCTGAACAGGAGGATCTGGTGCTCAGAGCGATCTGCTGTTTCCATGGCTAGGAAGGCGTTCTCTAGGGCTCTTGAATGTGAGTTCAAGCCTTGCAAGATCCCTCACTTTAAAAGGCTGAAGTAGCTCAGTACTAAAGCACAGGGCTATGCATGCAGAACAGGGAGGAACTATGTGGTCCTCCAGATCAGTGGTCCCCAACCTTGGGCCTCCAGATGTTCTTGGACTTCAACTCCCAGAAATCTCGGCCAGCAGAGGTGGTGGTGAAGACTTCTGGGAGTTGTAGTTCAAGAACATCTGGAGGCCCAAGGTTGGGGACCACTGCTCCAGATGACTACAATTCCTATGAACCCGTGTCAGAATAACCAACAGTAACAAATCATGGGAGTTTTAGTCCAAGAATCTTAGGAAGGCTACGTGGTCACCCACCCTGAAGCAGAAGGTCTAACATTCAGACCCCCAAGATCTCCAGGTAGGGCCCCAAAGCAATCCTATCTGAGGTATGGTTGAATGACAGCCAGTGGCAGCAAGCACAACAAAAAGTTGGACTTGGTGTAAGGCAGCCTTCCATCTCGACAGGAAGATCAGAAAAGACTCCAAGGGGGTCAGGAGAAAGGTTCCTCTAGCCCAGCTTTCTGTTGCCACCGTGGCCAACCAGAGACCTCCATGGCAATCGCACAAGCAAGACGCCTGCCTGACACCCCCTTCTGCTCATAGCTCCCCAGCCACTGGTGTTCAGCAGCACAAAATGAGCAGCTGATGGTCACAAGATCTACGAGGAACCAATGTTTTCAAAGACTGTGTACATCTGGAGACGGGTTGCTAAGGAGCAGCAACGAGCTGCTCCCATCATGTCCTTTTTCGTGTGCTTTCTGGAGACTGGTCACCCTAGCTGAGAATCTAACAAATACAATTTTTCTTTGTCCTCGCTGAGAGAGGGTGCCCAAACTCACCCAGACACCCTTTAAGCAGCTGCCATATTTTTAAGCTCCGCCGGAAGAGCAAAAAGACCAGCATATTATTTTAAAGTCAGCAAAGACATTAGTAAAAAAAGGAGAGGGGTTTGTGCAAAACCTTTGCATTTTGCACAAGTATCTTATGCTTTTAAACACTTTAATTTAAAACATGTTCTTCTCATATAATCTAATATTGTGTCCCAAAAGAAGTCACAACATGTGAAAGAGGCATGAAAACACACAATCTCATCTACTAGTGGGAAGAAAACTTCTGATATTATTCATTGTTACTTACAAGAAGAAAGTTTTAAAAGATTCCTATTCCTCTTCCTGGCTATTAGTCGCCGAACGAGGTGGACATTTTTTTTCTGTCCTTAGGCAAGTATAACTTTCCAGACCTTTTCATTCAATAGCAAAATTGATTGCCCCTTATAAATGAGAAAATACAGCAAAATTTAGATCCAGGCCCTCTTCTTCCCTATTGCTGCAAGCGCAACTTGCAGATTCAATGCGCACAGGCTCCCACCAATTAATAAACTCAAATTCTCGATGAATCCACTTTTAAAGCCACGTAACGCCTGCAACCCCATTGTATTGCATTTGTTGTAGTAGTAGTAGGAGCAGCAATGCACACATGCATGTTTTTTATTTTCTCACTTATACACACCCTTGACCTTGTGGAGACTTTAGTGGTCTGCCACCATGTGTGCAAAAACATGGTGAGAAAGGAGCCTCTAGGTAGGGCGAGGAGAGGAGCCTGGCACAAGGGGGGCGGGGGGCAAAAATTGTCTCTGTACTTCCCCGTGCAGTATTATTGTCCTTCCTTTGCATGCATGAACCGAGAAAGGGGGGGGAGGAAGACAGGTCCCTGTATTTCTGGGGGTCTTGCTCCATTGACATTCTGGAGAGTGTTGTGCTCAAGGGCTTTGCCCCACAGCCCCCGAGCCAGCCCTGTCTTTTCACTTGTTCCCTGCTTCTCCCCCCACCCCCCAAGCCAGGCTGCTTGTCAGGTAGCTGAACAGCACGGCCACCCAAAGGTGAGACACAGGCCGGCCGGCCTGTCTGTTGCCTCTCTTGTGTGCGCTGTGCGCACAGGGGTTAAATGTCCGCCCTGCAGATCCTCTCCCTACATCCCCCTCCGCTTGCGTCTGTCCCACAGCTGCCGGCAGAGCGCAAGCCTTCTCTGACATTGTCATCTCTAATCACCTTCCTGGGCTCTGGGAGATGGACGCAGTCCCCTCGGCCACCCGCCAGCGAAGGGGGCTCGGCGAGCTGTCATGCCTGGACGGGGGAAACTCTTCCCCACTGTCGACGGCAAAGGAGTGCGAGCCGAGGCCAGCAGCTCAGAAAGCAAAGAGCCTTCCCACGGCAAATGGGAAAGTTCTCCCCAGCTAGTAGTGGGGTAGAGTGAAGAACTCGGGGAGGAAGTGTGTATGTGACTTTGCTTGCATTGATGGCAGCGCAACAGCTCTCTCGCAGTGTGCTGCACACCACACTGGTCCTTTGTGACAAGGCGCTGCTGGTGCCCTGGGGCCTTGCATTTCAAAGTTGTATTGCACTGAAGAATTTATTTTTATTCTTTATTTATTTATTGTATTTATACCCCGCCTATCTAGTCATTTCGACCACTCTAGGAGGCTTGCACATGTCTCGCTGGATCGAGCCAGAGGCCCACGGAATGCTGCTTTCCATAACATCCCACTCTCCCACTGTGCCGGATTACAACTCCCAGGATCCCCAGTCATCAGATGACTGGGGATTCTGGGAGTTGTAATCCTGTGATGGAACACATCTAGAGGGTGCCAGCTGGAAGGTTCCTCTGGAGAGTGAGAAACAGACTGCTGTTGAAACAGCTTTGGGTTTGGGTTTGTTCAATCTTAATGTATACCTTGTTTCCCCCGAATCTCTCACCCAGGACACTCTCTATAACAGGGGAAGGGAATGTTTGTAGAGGGTGGGATCCTAGGCTGGCCTGCATGAGCTTCTTCTGCTTTTAACTCTGATCTGTGACCAGAGGCTAGAAACTATTTAAGGTTTTCTATGGGAATTATGGCGGGATAGGTAGCTCCGTGGCTTGGTTGGGAGTTCGATTCCCCCCTGTGCCTCCTGGCAGAAGAGCCAGCCTATGTGGCCATGGGCAAACTGTGCAGTCCCAAAGCGCCCCAGGAAAAAAGGAATGGTAAACCATGTCAGTGTATTTTCTTCTAAAAAAACCCTGGGAGGTCAGAATTTACTTGACGGCACACAGTTATTATTTACGGGGATTATTATAGTGACTGTAAGTGTTTACAAAAGGGGTGCAGCAGCTAATCCTCAAGCACAATGGAAGAAAGATAACGCATGTATCGATGTGTAGGGTTGTGAGTGGGTGTATAGTGTAAAAGAGACACGGGTATACACACATTCTATTGACTATACAAACTGGCTCTAAGACTGAAATTATAGAAACTGTAGGGTAGCCAATTGCTTAGCAAAAGCAAAGCAAAGCGTGCGGCTTGTATACCGCCCCATAGCGCTTCAAGCACTCTCTGGGCAGTTTACACGTTAATTATAATTTAAAGACAGTTCCTAGTACCTTTTAAAGGGTACGCATGTGGAGGGTCTCCTGTCTGTGTGTTGATGACTGAGGAAAGGGACAATCAAAGTTCTCAGTCTCAATTTTGCTCTTTACAGCAGCCATGTGTATCTACAGCTAACTGCATAAGCATGTTTACTTCTCCTTTCTCCCCCACCTGAATCGCTTGGGATTTTGGTGGCTGATGTAACCACGGGGTGGGGTGGCGTCAGGGCCACTGTGCCAGTCCAGTCCCACCTCTGCTGCGGCGTGACGGGCCCTAATAAGCAGGTTGGGAGTTTGATTTCCCCCAGCCCCAAAGCCAGCTCTCGGCTGCTTGCGCGCCCCCGAAAGGGGACCCGTGGGACGGTGAGGTTAGAAACGGGGGATGTTTTTACTAATCCTGGCAAGAAAATCCCACAAGGTCAACAGATCCAGGCTGTTTTGTTAACACGGCAACAGTGCCGTTTGGTTGATGCCAATAGTCATCGAAGGATTAATAGGGCAAGCTGTACACTTTAAGTCAGTCAGGATGCTAACAATGTAGAAAGCACAATTCTGGTGGCCATGGTCCAGTTTTAAAAATAAGCAACCCTGAGACAAAATAAGCAAGATGGCAAGCTCTCCTTTCCCCTTGTTCTCTCCCCTGCCTACCTCCACCCACCCCGCTGCCTCTCATCTCTCATATAATAGCAGAATTCAGGCATTACACAGTGAAGTTTATTGGCAGTGAAGTTCAGGACAGACAAAAGCAAAGCACTTTTCAGCACGACGGCATGGATTGAATGGAATTCAGTGCAGTAAGAGGCAGGACATGGCCCCTGGCATGGAGAGGTTTTTTTAAAATAAGTTTTGATAAATTGGTAACAGCCACAGCTTGGGTGGGATGCTGAGATTTAGAAGGTGCTACCGGAAGGATGCAAATGCACCCATGGGGGTTTTCATAGAATCATAGAATAATGGCGCTGGAAAGGACCTCTAAGGTCATCAAGTCCAACCCCCTTGCTCATGGAGGAACCCAAATCGAAGCAGATCTGACAGACGGTCAACCAGTTTTCCGTTAAATGCCTCCAGCATTGGAGTCCTGATCATCTCTCGAGGTCATTGGTTCCATTGTCATACTCCTCTAACAGCTAAGGTGTTTTTCCTGACCTTCAGCCTAAATCTGGCTTCCTGTAGCTTGAGCCCATTATTACATGTTCTGCACTCTGCAATTATTGAGAACTGATCCTGCCCCTCCTCTGTAGGACTACCTTTCAAGTGTTTGAAAAGTGCTATCCAATCTCCCCTCAGTCTTCTTTTCTCAGAGCTAAACGTGCCCAGTTCTTTCCATCTTTCCTCCTAGGGCTTGGTTTCCAGTTTCTACTAGAAGGGCGAGAATCTGCCCAACACAAGCACATAGACTGCTTCCGGCTGCTCCTCTCTGGACGAAAGGAAACCCAAAACAGGCAGGATTGGGAGGGCATCCATTTGGCCATCACATGCTCTGACACAAGAGTTCCTACCTATTCCTCGGTTTTCTTCCCACATCGGCCAACTTCAAGTAACCCAAACATTAAAAACAGGGCACCACAGCCACATGTGCCAAAACGGCGAGTTATGGCTCTACCACAGATCTATCAAAGGCTGTTAAATGTTACAATAAAACACAACATCCGTGATTAGATGCGGTATACTTCTGAATGCTGGATTTTGGCTATCCTGCTGACCTGCTTCTGGGCTGGACCAAGGCTTCTGTCTGAGGCCATCGTGGGCAAGAGGATGCTGGATTAGATGGGATTTTTATTTGTTTATTCTAATTTCCCATCTCTGCTGGATATCTTGCTCTTATCCTCCTCACTTTATCCTCGCAATAACCAGCGGTAACAACCCTAGGCCACCTAATGAATTTTGTGGCTCTGCGAGGACTTGAACCTGGTCTTCCGAGGGCCGAGTCTAGCATTTCAATTCTACTGCCATACACACTTTGGCTGCATCCATTCATAGCTAGTCGTCACTACATGCTATCCTAGAAGCCTTTCCCTCTGATCTCAGACAGTGGTGTGAAGGAAAAGCACTCTGTACATGTCCAGATGCGATACAATGAAGCTCTCATCATGTTTTCTAGGGATGATGGGAGTTGTAGTCCAACACACCAGGAAGCTGCTGGGAAATAGAGATGGCAAGGACTGGGCATGGGGGTTTCTGCATGCCAGGCAGGTGCCTGGCTGTCTGCCCACCTCCACCCAAGCTGTGATTCACACACACACACACACACACACACACACACACACACACACACACACACACACACACACACACACACACACACACACACACACACACACACTTATACGATGAGACGGGAGGCAACAGAAGCCCAAAGTAAAAGAAACCCACCCCCCCTTCCCTGCCTCCCCTTGCATTTCACCCAAAACCAGTGTGGGGAGAAAAATTGCCTGAGATACACCGTAACAATGACAGCAAACGCAATTTGCGTCTAATAAATCAGACGGCAAGATTTGCGAGATCAAATAATCCTAATAACATTTGCATAATGCCTGCACTTTGCATAAATTGTCGCAGCTGGCAGCAAGCGTGCAGAACCTGGCCTCCTGAGCACCGGAATTATTATTATTACTGCTATTATTTGGACTGGCAGGAAGCGAAAGGTTCCAAGCCCTGTGTAGGGTCAAGGATAATGGCCGACACAGAGCGAGGGAGAGAGAGAGAGGTCGGGATGTTCCAGGGGAGAAGAACATCGAGGGTCAGATTTTGGGAGCTCCAGAGAGAACAACTTGTCTGGTAGAGACACACTTCCATTCCTCCGCAAACGCTCCAGATAGAACTTCTTTGTCTTTGCCGCCACCTCCCTGTGCCAGATTCTCCCTTTCGCCTGGTCCAACTGATTTCCAAGAAAAGCAAGCAAGCCACGTTGTGTGTTACTCTCCCTTTCTTCTCTCCACCCTGCAGCGACAAGAAAGAGCTGGCCATTTGCTAGAAATCTGGGAGGGTGCGGAAGGGTTTAGCAGGTGCAGAATCACCATCTTACTTCCCCTTTTAAAATCTTGCAGTAAGCAAGTTTCTAGTCCCCATGGGCTAGAAGGCTGTGACCAGTGACTGGAGGGATATTTCCTGTACTCTAATCAGAGACTTAACAGAGAGAGAAAAAAATCAGGAACACAAGAAGTTGGCTTATATTGCCCACTCTGACTGGCAGCCAATTTTCAGTGTCCCTGTCACAGATCACCAGCTATCTGAGCCTAGTAGCTGGAGATGCTACCCACAAATACCCCTGATTCTCCTGGACTTCTTTCCTTGCCTATATTATTACTGTTCCTTCCCATTGGATCCAAGCTATGTAAAGACTGTATCACCTTGTATGAGCCTACCCAGGTATTAAAATCGTCAGGAAAATCCTTTCTCCCAGTCTCACCACCCTCACTCACAAGCATGTTTGGTGGGGGACAGGGGAGAGGGGGCCTTCTCTGTGGCTGCTCTCAGACATTGGAACTCCTTGCCACTGGAGGCTGGCCTGGCCCCAACTTGGCTGTCCTTCCGCAAGCAGGCAAAGGCCTTTCTCTCCATGACTGGTCGACCAATGGGATTTGTAAAGGGATTATTTTACTCTGTTGTTCCACTTGTGTTTTTAACATTCCCCGTCTTTGTGAGTTTTTAATATGATATTCAATATGATTTAATGCTTTTTTAAAAGATTGTAATAATTTATTATTTAGTTTTTGACTTTGGTTTTATACACACACACACACACACACACACACACACACACACACTAACGTCCCTTGGATCAATTAGGAGAAAGGCAGCATACTGATTAGTTAATTAATTAATTCAATTAAACAATAACAGAATTTTACAAAACAGTGGCACCTGCTTCATAATCCTCACCAGTTAGACAGAGAATACCCAATGACTAGGCACAGAATTCGGAGGATTTTGTTGCAAAAATCTTTACCGTTTGGCATCCAGAGCACCAGTCACATGCAGCATAGCAGGGCAAATTTAAATGCTTTCCGCTGCAGGCTTGTTGCAGAAATGGCCTCTCACCCCATGGATCTTGTACAGTATTTGTATCATCCCTCGCAGAAGAGCAGGAGGGAAGCAGTTCAACCGTGTGATATTCCTGCTCCACTCTTTAGTGAGTCCGCACAGCTCTAAATACGAGTAACTAAAAAGTTAGCCTTCTAACAGAAGAGGAATGAAGCAATTCCTTGTTAAAATGGTAATTGTGGTTTAGTTACACCTTCTCGAGGGAAAAAAGAACTTGAATACAAATAATGTGTTATTTTTTAAAGTATGCCTTCCAAACTCTTGAATCATATTGTGGTCAGCACACAACCGACATGGCAACTAGTTGGTCTGCAGCGCTAGGGATCATTCTGACCCCATTCCTCCGTTTTTTTCTGGATTTCTGACTGGGAGCAGATGAGGGTGGCATCATCCTCCCCCACCTGGGTGGGCCATAAGGACCACTAGGCTCCATTGCGACTCTCCGGCCCACTTATCGGACTATGTTACAACTCAGCAAAGGGCTGCCAGTATTCACCCCATAAATCTTACAGCTTTTCATTCCCGGATCCGGACCAACGAGTCATTTCTAATGGCTATCACCAGCTTGCACATCCGTTGCCGCTCTGTTAACGGGGCCATTAAATATCATCCGTTCTTCCTTCTCCTCACCCCCGACGCCCCACTTCCTCCCCCCCCCGCCATCCCCAGGTTCCCTTCATCACAATCTGCAGAAGTGGATTTTTCATGCTTAACAGCTGTAAAAAGAAACGCTGGAGTCAGGCTCTGAACGATAAAAAGCAGGCACTAAGCAGGCTTCGGCAGCTTCTAGCCTGTCCCTTCTTCGTTCTAACTCCCAAACGCCAGATCTCCCTTATCTGAACCCCCACCCCACCCACCCTCTCTCTCATCACTCACCTAGCCTATAAAGTGGTGCCTCGCTTAACGAGCACACCGTATAACGATGAAATCGCATAGCGATCCGTTTTTTCGGATCTCTAATGTGATAGCTCAACGTTTTTCTAATAGGGCAAAATTCGCTTTGCGAAGACCGGTAAGCGTTTCGCTTACTAATCTTCGCAAAACGAAGCCCGACGATCAGCTGTTCGGTGGCCAAAATGGCCGCCGGAAGCCCGGAAATGGCCCAAAATGGCCGCGCGCAGCGTTTTTGCGCCCTCGTTAAGCGAGGCGAGGGCGCGACAATGGCTGCCGGCCATTAAGAAGCATCGCTGAACGGTGAGTATTCGGCCCATTTGGAACGCATTAAACCAATTCCAATGGAATTCCCTGCCCCGTTGAACGATGCTTCAGCATAGCGAAGGTTAATCCGGAACGGATTAACCTCGCTATGCGAGGCACCACTGTATATGCAATGTTTTATGTTGGCAGAAAAAAGCCTTGGAAACTCAGAATCCTACATCTGTTCTAGCTGGAACAACGGACAGCTGGCAAGCAATCCTGATTAAGAAACCCTCTCCATTCCTCAAGCAGCCCTATCCAGAGCTAGCCTTCGCTAAGAGACGCTCTGGATAGAGACAGCGGGATTCTGTCCTTCCCAATTTGCCTCCTTTTGGCAACTCAATGCTTCTTGTGCTGCCTCCGCATTTCCTGTGAGCCCTGGCCACAGCAAACACACCGGCGCTGGTAGGCGAGCTCTAGGAGTGCCAGGATAGGAGGAAGTGGGAGCATATTTTACTGGAATAATTGAGGTTCAATTCTTCCTCATCTCTTATTGGGTGTAGAGAGGGATACACCTTCCAGTCATTGAGTACAGCTATCCAGTCTGATGTCTTCTACGTTAATGCACCGCTTAAAATTCAACATACACTTTTCAAGTCCCGAACATTCTATGTTTTCTTCTATCGCTGCTTTCCAGCTGGTAAAAAAAGAAAACCTTGGTGTTTTCTAAAGTAGCACCAGGGACGGACCCAATGCTTCCTGGACCAGAAACAGATGTTAGAGACAGCCCAAGATTGGATGGGGGAAATTCTTGACTAACAAAAGCATCTGAGTCCCACAGCACCAGCTTCTCTCGCCTTCAGAGTTAAGCAAATTCAGGGTGGGATCAGACAGCTGGAAAGGCATGTGCCTGATCACTCAGGAAAGGGTCCTTTTAACAGCAGCCATTTCCCTTGAAGCAACTTTTCTGCCTGCTGAGGAATCATTTCCACACAGCTCCCAAAACTAGTGGCCCTACAGCTGGATCACAAAGGTCCACCTTGGGTCTGGCCGGAGCACATTTCTTCCCTACGTTGTGTGTTTGCCAGGAAATTGATTGCTCCACAAGTGGTTCAAATTGTGATCTATTTCTCCATGTGATCACATCCGAATGTGTTTTGTCACATCTGGATTCCAGTTTCAGCCAGCATGGAAAACAGTTTCCATCATTTCCCTGTAACATGAATGTGCTTTTCAGCTCTGATCCCGGGTTTAATGTGTATTTCTGGCTTATCTTATATCTTATTTTATACAAGGGAAAAGAGAGAGCACCTCTTGTGCCTCCTGGTAGCCTTTTGTGCAAACCAACCTCTGCTTTGCACCCATTATTGACTAACCTAATTAAGTCTGTAATAACAGCTCCTACATCTTCCGAAGGGCAGACAGGGAATCTTTACTCCCTGCTGGAGAAGAACCTTATTTTTTATCTTCTTCCCTCCACAGACATCCTCTTTTGTTGTTGTTGCTTTCGCTTGACATCAAACCTGAACAATTGTTCTCGAGAACTTGAAAGCCCATTTGCTCTTTCCTGATGTCTCCCTTTTAGTCCCGATAAAGGTATTACACCTTATTGTCACGACGTCTGGATTTCTCGGTAATCCTGACAGATCCACCACCACCTCTGCTATCGGAGGCTTAATCTCAGCTTTGAGGCTCCACAAGCCCTTTCGCGCCAGGGCCTCTGTTTGCATTATTAGCGGCTGGACAATTCCTGGCGTTTCACAAGCGCTTGTTCCGAATGAAAGCAAGGACTAGAGTGGCCACACAGAGGGCAGTCCTCTATCTGGAGGCATCCCCTTTTACACAGTGGGAGAACGTGGGGCCCTTGGGCTCTTTCGTCTTCAAATTCCTGTTTCCCAGTCAATATTTTCCAGCCAAGCTGGTGATAAAGAATAAGAGCAACAGTTGTTCGCCAACAGCGCTGGAGGGCCACAGATTCCCCACCTTACTCTAGCCAAAGAGCAGCCACTTTGAGATGCAATGTAGGGCCGGGGTTGGGGACTCACGTCCTGGGACTTGTTGTGAAGTCGGACTTACGTCGCACCGGTGACGCGACCCAGGGGCTGTTTTTCAATTACTCAAACTTGATTCACATCTTGGAACCAGCCACCTTTTTTGAGCGGGAAAAACCTGGTTTTTAATAGGGAGTCGGATTTGAGCCTTGGGATCTTGGATTTGGTGCCAAAGACTCAGACTGGAAGCGATGTACAGCTCTTCTAATTAGCAGATCATGAGTTATCAGAGATGATGGGGACTGAAGTGTTCTGCTGACCAGCCAAAGGTAAAAGCCATGATCCTGCACACTTAGAACTGACCTGTCCAAGACAGAAGCATGATTCTGCCTATCAATTGCAAAGGGTGATCCTGCACTGTCCTATACCCAAGTATGTCTAAATTCAATGCAATCGGAGACCTCAAACCTTCTCTACTACAGTACAGTGGTGCCTTGCTAGATGATGATGATCCGTTCCACTGCAATCGCTGTTTAGCAAAAAGCATTTCCTCATTGGAATGCAGTGAAACCTGTTTAATGTGTTCCAATGGGAAAGAATCATCGTCTAGCGAAGATCGGCCACAGGGAAGCCACTTTGCGAACTGCCGATCAGCTGTTTAAATTGCTATCTTGCGAAGCTTAGGTCCCAAAAACACCCGTTTTACGAGCACGGCGGGAGCTGTCAAAATCGTCGTCTAGCGAAAATCGGTTTGTGAAGCAGGGACCAAACATTGTCCAGCGAAATTCCCCCATAAGAATCACTGTTTTGCAAATCACTATAGCGATGGCAAAAAGTCAGTGTCCAGCGAAAATACTGTTATGCGGGGTAACTGTCTAGCGAGGCACCTCTGTACAGTCTTTCACAACAAGCCTAGCCTGGCTGCTGGTTCAAGTCCGGGAGCCCCTCTATAGATGGAACCTCATCTATCCAATGCTGATAATTTTATTTTTCTGACCAAAACATGGCATGGGTCCTTCCCATGGACTATAAACTAAGGGAAGGAGGAGAGAGACAGACATTTTTCCATCTATGGGTTTATTTTATTTGCATCTCTAAAGGGAGGGAAAGACCATTCCCTTTGCAGAATCCAAGGCTCCTCTTCTGCTTGCATAGAAATAATATTTTAGGGTACTCAAAGAGGGTATTCTCAACCCCATGCCTGCTGTTTCTTCACCCACCCAGTGTTATGGCTCCATCAGCACAATGAGTGTGTGGCCTCCTTTACTTGCTTCCAACTATGTGAAAGCTGACCTTAATTCATCTATTGATACAAACTTGTTAAATTCACACTCCCTAAATTAATATGTGTACTAGAACTTAGTTATTCTTCAGAATTGCCACTTCTCAAAACCAGAAAAGTATAGGTTAGGCAAAAGTGCTCCAGAAACATGTATTTAGGGTAAACAGCACACCGGAACATGTACGTTAGTGAAACGCGTGCACAAAAAAGTATCATGTAAGAGGCACTGCTTGGGGGAGAAAATGTGTATATTAGGAAAAGAGGCATACAAACAGATGTGTAGTATGAAAAACGCATGTAAAAGGTGCACAAAAATATGCAGTGGTAAAAGAATTAATTTTCAAATGGATGTGGAAATTGAGTGGAATTACCAGAAGATACGAAGAATGAGAAAGAGAAAGGAAATACAATTGTTAGATTTGCACCTCCTAATTTCAACACAATGAAAACTGGCCCTCATGCATGTGTGTGTATCTCTGTGGTTTGTGGGTACTGGCAACTGGTTAGTTGTCTTGAACCATGGGGCTAGGGCATGGACTGCTGATTCCCTTGGTCTCTCCATGGGCCTCTGATAGGGGGAACATGCGGAGGGGAGGATGAGCATCACCATTGTTTCATAGCCCCCAGTTGCCTCCTATTGTATGTACAGAAGGTACATACATGTTGGTCCCTACTGGCTCATGTCTATGCTGTCACTAACTCACGCACTGCCTCCATCCCTGCCCCGAGGCCTGGACCATTTTCTGAGCTTTTTGAACCTGATTCCCGAACAGGCCCCACAACTACTCCTGGGTCTATGATGTAAATTTGGCAATTGGCACAGTTAAGGCCAGCTGCCCCGTGTTAACCCCATCTCCTTCAGATACCCAGTGTGGTTGTGATGCAGTAAAAGCCTTCTTCCAACAATGGCATCAGAAGGGGGGAGATGGCTAAGGGGTCCCTACCCCACCGCGTCTTGCTGCTGCACATCGGTTGCCTGTCTTTGTTAGCCATGGCTTGTACCCTCTATTAGTCTGCATGGCTGGTCAGAGGAGATGATGTGTGGGTGACAGCAGCCAGAAAATAGAGAGGTGACCACATCACGGAGAAACTGCACCCCTGACTCTTCATGCAAGGCAACGCTGGCAGGATTTTGAATGGGAGCTGTTGTGGAATCGCAGGGGGGAGAAGACGAGGGGAGCGAGCACTGCATGTTGCTCCTGACTGAGCGATTAAGAGCCTAACAATGATCAGAGACAGCAGGGTTTGGGAAGCTGAGATCCCCGTGTTCTTTTCATTCCTGTGCTGGAAAGAAAGAGAACACAACATCGTGGAGAGGGCCACGTCCCTCTCCAGCTGCCTTCAGGTTGCTAAAGCCACACACTCTCTCCAAGGACCTATTGGCTGTCATAGTGTGCCACCTCCATATACAGGTGCAGTCTCTCTGTTGTGCACTGAGCGAGGAAGACAATCGTGGAAGGGAAGGATATTAGCCTGTTGTTCCTAGAGCTATTTCACCACTACAGAAATCCCACCAACTTATCCGGGGCTCAATGACATGTCTCTGACAGCACCCTTTAGTTAGCCAGCCTTTTAAGTCCAGGACTAAATTTGGCAAGTTGTGGAATTCCGGCCTCTTCAAGACTGTGTGTGTTTGTACAAATAACCCTTTCTCTGAGGTTGCAGCAAGACTGGGATCCAGGGATCTCAAAGAGGTACATAAAAATACAAATTTGCCCATCCACTGAAGTCATCTTCCTTTAGGTGCGCGCATGCACACAAACACATATGTACGTCTCTCTCTCTCTCTCTCTCACACACACACACACACACGCACGCACACAGCACAGAGTGGTTAGGTGAGAAATGAGTTGGAATTGGCTGCTTTCAGGAATGGCTCCCTAGGACCATATGCTTATTATAAATCTTAAAAGCCAGGGGGTGGGGAATGTTTCTTCCCCCCTCCCCTCCCGTGATCCTTTCAATTCATTATATTGTATTCCTTTCATTTGCCAGCTGCTCTTAGGATTGTTTCAATTGATTGCTTGTATATTCCCTTGCTTTTTGCTGTTTTGTACTGCTATGCTTATTTAATGTTCGATATGTTTTGCGTAATCTAAGCTGTCTCAATACAGAACGAGTGGGTCAGAAACTTATTAAACAAAGAGGGGCGCAAAAATAGACCTGGAAGGATTACAATCACTGCTGGGAGAAGCCTTGGAGGTTGTGTGAGGCCGAGAGAGGGGCTGAGAGGGGCTTTAAGTGGCAAGAGGACACCTAGTCTCTTGGTCTCCATGCCATTGACCGGAGCAGAATAAATCAAGAATGATGGGGGGCGGGGATTCAAATTTGCAGTTTGGATCATCTATTCCAATGATTTTGCAGAATTCTGGTGTTGCAGAATCATGACGTTGTTGCAGAATATATATATATTACTTAGCTTTCTGAATCAGAGAGTCTGGGTGTGCAATATATATATATATATATATATATATATATATATATATATATATATATATATATATATATATATATATATATATATATATATATATATATATATATATATTGCACACCCAGACTCTCTGATTCGGAAAGCTGAGTAATTTTGTGCATGAGAAACTGCCAGGGATTTATAGATGGAGCAAAGAACAATTTGGGGAGAGCAGTGGTCAGTCAGAACTGACCACACTGTGCTAAATGCATTTTCCTATCTTCCTGTCAGGTATAGAATTTTTGGAATTAAAGGACTCCAAAGCCCATAATTTGCAAGGAACCCACCTTCGTCTGAATTACAGGATTGGGAATCCTTTAATTAAAACAAACAAACAAACAAACAAAAAAAAACATCCTAGTTCCTGTTTTAGCAGAATGTTTGAAGCCCCACAAACCTACAGATCCCAGAGTTCTTTATTAAAATAAAGACAACGAAGTTTGATCAGAAGCAATTTTCTTTTCTTTTAACAAGAAACAAATATTTGGGCAAACCACTTTTAAGCAGCTACCCTGCCAATGTGCCACCTTGTTTAAAATGAGCTGAAATATGCAGCTTATCATAGCCGACCCCCCCCCCCCAAAAGCCTCCGCCAGCTATCCTTACTAGATTGGACAATAACGTTTCCAGATGGTGCTTCAACCAATGATTCATTTGAGGCTAAATTTCTTAAACCTTCTTGCCAAGCGCATTCAAACAGGAGCATCAAAAACCTAAACGCTGAACCAGAATTATCTATCTGGAAGCTTTTCACCTCTTCTAAGGAAGCCCTTTGTTATATTAGTAACTTCACTAAGGATACCCAATGTCTCTTTGAAGGCTCGAGCCCCAATCACTCTCATACAAGCTGAAGGGGAAGTATTTCAGGATCATTACCATACATGCCAACACCCTGCAAACGCACACCATCTGATTTTAGAAGCTAAGGAGGGCTGGATTTAGTTGGCACCTGGATGCAAGTCCCCAACTCCCCCCCCCCCCAGGGAATAACAGGATCTCCAGGCGGGGCTAGGAAAGACACCGGACCATACTGAGGAGCTCCACTGAGGTTGCTAACACTGCTCTGCCAATCACCTAACAAATATGTTCCTTTGAGACTTCCAGACGCAAGCACTTAATACAGTGGACCCTCGACGTACAGACGGCTCCACTTACAGACTTTTTGAGTTACAGACTTCTCTGGCCTCAAAATTTAGGTTCGACTTGCAGCTGGAGAATTGACCTACAGACCAGGAAAAAAACCCCAAAATGGAACAAAACGGCAGGTTACGGATTAATCGATTTTCTATGCATTGTAGGTCAATGGAGCCTCGAGCTACAGACTTTTCGACCTGCAGCCACTGTTCCAATACGGATTAATTCCGTAAGTCGAGGGTCCACTGTGCCCAGTCCTGCCATAAGAGCTGCGGGATGATAGAACAGAGCATCCACATGAACAAGGGAAGCATGAGCCTGTGATGCTGTCTATCCATCCATCCATCCATCTGCCAGAACTACATCCCTGTGTCTTATCCTCCACCTCCTCCATCTTTGTCATATACACTATATCCATGGGCTGGCATCTTGTGGCCCACCAGATATGGGTGAACCTCCAACCCCCATCATCACACTTTGGTTGGAAGGTGGAGCCCAGCAGCATCCGGAGCAGGGCTTGTAAATGTCCCCCCTCCCTCCTTTGTTTCGGCGACAACGTCCCAAGTCCCCTAGCAGCATTGGTGCTGGCTCACCCCTCTGGCTGTTGGATTCTGGGGGGTGTCATTCAAAAGGAGCCTTTGCAGGCTCTCATCCACAGGGCCACAAGCTTCCTTGTGCTCTGCCATCATGCCCACCCTCTTGTGGGGCGCTGCGCCTCCCTCATCCCCGTATATCAGTGGTCGGACAGCGGAGACTCCAACCACTGCCTCTATGGGCCAAATCCTGGATAGCGTGTTTGCCAGATAGTGAGACCCCGTGCACCTCACAGGCCCACAAGATTCTGCAGGGAGCCCAAACGATGAATCGTAAGACCCGACAGGCCCCTGCCATCTGGACCTTGGTCACAGAGAGCCCTGAGGTGAGTCTATTGTTTGAAACGGACCAGCCACCTCCACCCCACACGGTGCTTGCCTCCTGCCTGTTGCAGCAACTCAGTGATTCGTGAGAAGCTCTGTGCTACCAACAACATGGATTCATGCCCTAGGAGCTCCCAGATTGGTACCCCTGAGATGGGATTTGTTTTTCTAGGCATGCAAACAAGGCGATCGGGGGGTCTTCTTTTTCAGAGCACTGTCCTCTACTTGAAGGGCAGCCAGAGGGTAGTCCTCATTTTGGGAGTTCGATCCCCCCACTGTGCCTCCAGGAGAAGAGCCAGCCTGCGTCACTTTGGGCCAGCTGCACAGTCCCAGGGCAGCCCCGGGAAGAAGGGAATGGAAAACCAAGTCTGGGTATTCTCTACCTAGAAAATCCTGCAAAGGGTCACCATAAGTTGGAATCGATTTGATGGCATACAATTATATTTTGTTGGGAAATAACGGGCTTTCTTTTGGGGTGATGTGTAAGTGCCCAATTCATATAGGAAGAATGAGAGGGATAGGCTTTGAACTCCCCTCCCCAGCTCCCCACCTTACATGCTATGCCATAGGAGGCTGCTGCTATCTATGTATGCCAAGGACCTCCCTTCTGGCAGGATCTGCTCCAGTTTCTTGGCAGCTTGCTAAAAGGGACCCCCCCTCCCCGAGTCTTGAACCCCTATTCCTGTGAGGACAGTGTGTGTATTTTCTGCACGGCCCCCTGCTCAGGGAGCTACACAGAGATGTGTTAGCATGCCTTTTAATTTTTTGCTTTTGTATATCTTGGGTTCATCGACAATGATCATTAGGAGCGTAAGGGGTTTGGATTCTCCGTGGTTGACCACATGGGATTGGTGTTGTCGGAGTTCTGTGGCCCCCTCTTTTGCTGTGTATTTTGTAATGCAGAACTGTGCACTGGAGGGTGTCCTCGCCATTGTGGGTTTGTTGGGGGCCTCTATTCGTGGGAAGGATTGACAGAACCACAGAATAAAATCACAGAATCACTCAGTACGGAAAGGGGCTCTAAGGACCACAACTCCAACCCCTTGCTTGGTGCAGGAATCCAGGTATAGCACAGTCCCCGGGGATATTTCAGGAGAGACGAGGGTTGGGTCTGTCCTTTCCAGGATGTTTTTTTTTTTGCATACTCTGCTACTTTTTCTCCTTCCCCACACATGGAATTCGGCAGCCATTCAACTGGAACAGCAGCATTTATCTCCAGTCTTGGCGTAAAGCAAAAAAGCAAAATTACTGTGCCCAGCAAGCTGTTTAATTCATTTTTTCGTGGGGCAGAGTCTAGGCTGACTCGTTGATTTTGCATGCAGAATACATCTATTCAACCCAAGTTAGACGTCCTTCTTTCTTTCTTCGTACCAGAGCGTTGCACATTTCAGAACCAGGGACGCACATGAAATATAGGCAAAATAAAAAACCAATTAAAATGTCAAGGCAATCAGACTATTTTTGACCAGAAGCAGTCAAGAGCCTGAGAGGCATCTAGAAACCTTTCCTCGACTTCAGACGTTGTCCGAAGGGTTGGCGTCTATGAAGTGGGTGGGTTATCCATGCTGTTCCAGTGCAATGCTTCTGGAAGTGGAGGATTTGCTGGCTGCATGCCATTGCCCGAGTGTACGCTTTCCTTTTCGAGTCGTCTCCTTCTATGTCCGCCAGGTACCGTAAGTGGAAGAGAAACGTAAAAAGAGAGTGGGGAGTTTAATGTGCCTCAGCACCCAGGTCCTAGTGTCAACTTTAAGAGGAGTCAGGGCTTCACGAGGAAGTATAACCGAGGAATGATGGCCCAGATGATACACAGGTGTCTTGTATGGTAGAATGCTTCTCCATAGAAAATCATCTGCAACTAGAGATCTAGCATGTTAGGGAGACATACTCTTGCCTTTGTTTCTACCTGAGATGCTAGCTTTCTATGTCTGGAGTGGCAGTGGTGATGATCGTATGAGTCCTTGCATGCCTGAAGTGAGGTAGAGATGACCTAGACTTAGTTCTCACTGGGCATGAAAGCATCTCGCATGGATCTGATCAGTGTTGGGAAGCAGACACACATTCATTCGTGGCAGCTCTCCCCGCACACTGCCTTGACCTCAGAGCTTCCATTGTGGCCAGAAACATTGAGGCCCACCAGCTTCCAGGGACGGCTGCTTGCCTGTGAATGGCTTTATGGCAGACTTCCTCCCTCTGGCACCCACCAATCTCAAGGGCCCCTTTTTGTTTCAAAAAAGGGCCATCTTCGCAACGCCCCACCTCCAAGGTTCGCTGTCCTTGTTATCCAGGTTGTACTCCAAGCATGAAGACATACAAACCCTGTCCTTATATATTAGCTAGGGACGTTTCTCCATCTAATCCAGTCTTCCCTCCTGTTGGTTTGGACTGTAGCTCCCACCAGTCTCAGTCAGCACTAACATGGATCAGCAATGATGGGGCTTGTAGTCCAAAACACCCAAAGGGCACCAGACTGTCCTGGTTCCACCAGCTGGTAACGTTTCTCCAGGCTCTTAGGTAGGGAATTGGTTTTCCTATCACCTGCCTGTGTGATCCTTTAACAAAGCAAACCTGAGGCTGGAAAGAGGTCCTTCTGCATGCAAAGCAGGTACTTTCACTTCTAAGTCTGCCCACAGAGCAAGTCATAAAACACATGTTTTCTACAAACGGCTGCAAAAAGACCTCCCTCAATAGCTGAGAAGCCGGAGAGTGGCTGTCAGTCAGACAGGATAATGCTAGGTTCAGAGGGCCAGCCTTTTAAACATCTCAATCCTTCCTTCTCTGCTCCCATGTGTTCAAAGGAGAGGTAGGGACAGAAGAATCCAGCTGTCTGAGTCTCTGTTTCATGCCCGCCAAGCCGTGCTGTGATCCCCAAGCTTCACACTATCGGCACAAACAGCGGGAAGAAAGGCCACAGAGCCACAGAAATCCAGACCTTTAACCAAGACTTTTCTGGTATATTGTGGGAAATCACTGCAGAACTACCAAGACATAAATCAAAGTAGATTCATTAGTTTAAAGTCATTTCATTGCATTGCTTCTCACTAAGCAACACTTCTCCTTCTGTCTTCATTATGGACTAGTGACCTGCTTTCTTTAAATTCAAGTGAATGGACCTTAGGGGTCAAACTTCCACAGTCTGATCCTTCCTCTCTAGATACAGCCCTGAAAGAAATGCGAAAGCAGACTCGGAAACAGGAGGATCCTCGCTTCTCTGGGCTGCAAATTAGATTGAACGGAATCTATTAAGGCAATGGCCCTGTCCCTTTAACCAACACTCAGAAGCATGAAGCGCTGCAAGCTCAGCTCTTCTCATCCCTAGACTTGTCCTGCTCCGATGAGATGTCAGCTTCTCACCCTCCAGGCAACTCTTAAAGCCAGGATTGGAGACCATAGTTCTGTTTAAAAAAAAAAGGTCTGAAATGAGGTTTTGCTATTTAGGACATCCGCTTTCTTTTATCTGCTGCACAAGCAGAAAAGGTTGTGCAGGCTTTGCATGATAGAAAACCTGTGCAATCTTATTCGCCAAAGACGGTGTGCAGTGTGAAAGGCAATGGGAATGGTATGGGAAGCAAAACCTATGAACGTATTTCCTGCTAGATAGAACTCACGTCCCCAGGAATGGTCCCCATTTCCTTCCGAAAGCTAGCCACCAGGGCCATTTTGCTCCAGGAATCCTGGCAGCCTGGTTCCCATTCCAGGCCTAGCGCCTGTGCACCCACACCCGCCCAGCCGCCCCTCTCCACACCCCTCTTGTCCTTTCCCCTTTAAACTTAGACACTTTCTCCAAGCAAGCCTTAGAACCCACCCACCCCCCAAAGAACTCTGGCCGCCTGCCTGGCCGCCTGGCTCGCTGGAATCGATCAGCTCTGCCGCCATGGCTGGTCGGGGGGGGGGCAGAGGGAATGAGGGTGGATGGCATTTTGCTGGAGGGAACAGGAAAACAGAAAGGAAAGGAAAGTCAGGATCCAAGGATTATTAATGCGGCTGACCTTGCTTTGCAGCAGTTGCCTTATTTTGAAAGCAAACCACAGAAGCGTTTCTGGCAGCCTTGGCTGCAAGGAGGTAGGAAACCACACACACCCAGTGCACACACACACACACACACACACACACACCGTTGTCCATCTGCATCTTGTTGACCCTTTAGGACCACCCGAGAGTTACCAGCCATGATTCCAACAGGCAAACAATAGTAACCCAAGCAGGGAAGGTGAACGCATAGCCCCCAGGTGTTGCTGAGCTACAATTCCCTTCAGCTTTTGCCCTCGTAGCCAAGGGTGAAGGGTGGTGGGAGATGCAGTTCCACAACCTCTGGAGGGCCAAACATGTCCCACTTCTGAATTAGAGACTCAAGCAGATGTTGGCTCGGATGGAGGTGTCACCCCACCGCTGATCAAACCACCCCCATCTTTAAATAGGATCCATCTCTCTTCAAGGAAGCGCTCTCTCTCTCTCTCTCTCTCTCTCTCTCTCTCTCACACACACACACACACACACACACATACACACACACACACACCTGTGCCCCACAACACATGGTGTGTGATGAATCTGCAGTGCCACCTTCTGGATAGGGCAAAGCAGTGTAGCCTCCAACCATTCAACTATGTGGCAGACGAGAACCATCACTGGAGCACACAGCATTGTTGAGTTTTACATCCTGCGGAACTCCTTGCCACATGATGTGGCGACAGCATCTGGCCTAGATGCCTTTAAAAGGGGATTGGACAGATTCCTGGAGGAAAAGTCCACAGGTGACAAGCCATGATGGGGATGTACAATTTCCAGGCATAAAAGGAAGGGACCTCAAAATGCCAGGGGAATCAGGAGACAGGGATCTCATTGTCTCGTGTGCTCCCAGAGTCATCTGGTGGGCGCCCCTGTGAGATGCAGGAAACTGGACTAGATGGGCCCTTGGCCTGATCCAGCAGGGCTCTTCTTATGTATGTTCTTATGTATGTTCTGATGGCAAGTAACCAGTACTTTTCTTAAATGTTCAAAGCTTATAGGCGTTCAACTGTGAGAGATAAATATTCTTCCTCTTTTAAAAATCATACTGCAGATAAGTAGGGTCTTCCAAGTAGGGGTTGCCAGCCTTCCAATTGGCCAGTGCACCTCTGCCGTTAATAGCAACGTGAAGTGCAAAGGTGGGAAAGCCACCATGTTGTTCATCACAATATGAAACGCTTCTCCTGCAGATCTCTGCAGATGACGATGTATCCAAAATGATTAATTAAAAACATTTATTTTATTTATTTATTTATTACATTTATACCCCGCCCCTCTAGACCATGCTCAAATGCTAAGTGGAGGGTGGGGAGCCTGCCCTATATAGACAGTGGGGACTGGGGATTCAGATTTCAGCTTCAGCCCAAACGTTCAAGGACTTGTCCAAGGTACCGAAGCTGCTCTAAGGTTCTGAACGCCGGTAAACCCTGTAAATTTGGACTAAAACTAACTGCCCACAGGAAATAGGAACCGCCCGTCTCCAGATGTGGTTGAGGTAGAGCTGCTGTACTCATCCCAACCCATGCTTTTCATGGGAGCAACATTGGAAAACCACAAGAGTAATCTTTTGACACAAGATTAAACATATCTTCACTCCTGCCGCAGCTACTGTTAGCTCTAGGGTCTGGCAGAATGAACTTGATACACATACAGCTGTGACTGGGAAAGAAAAGAAGAAGAAGAAAAGAAAGCTAGCTAGCTATTGGAAATCAATATTGGGAATTATTATGAAGACAGCGGGGCATATGCCACCACAGTCACCCATGTATTGTTTATTGGGTTTGTTAAAAGATAACATGTGTTGAAGACACTTTGATCCTGTCGGGAATTTAATAACAACTGCTAAGAATATATATAGCAATAAATAAATAATAAAACTTTGGGTGCCTTCAGCAAGAGAACGATGGCAGAGATCTCGGGAAAAGGCATTTACGAACAGACTTTTATTAAAATGAGTGAAAGCAACCGTACTCTTTTAGGGGATGGGAAACTATGTGGAAGCTTTTATCACAGAAACTTATTTATACCAGGACTGTGACAGCGAAAGATTGTAAAGCTTTGCTTTTGTTAGCTCCCGTATGTTTGTCAGACAGGCACCATTTAGTCTTTGTAACATTTTTATTGTGCTTTTTAGTAATACGTGGTTGAATTATAATAAAACTTTGAATGAAAACTGCTATGTGTATTAGAATGGTAATATTCTTCAATTCAGACGAGCCTTGGGCAATTAAGCTATGTGGTGTAAAGGAGACTTTTAACCGTTCCTCCTTTTATTGACATATTTCTCTTTATTTGGAATCGCACTACTTGATTTTACCATTATTAGCTGCCTTGAGTGCCATCCCTTGGGAGAAAAAATAGGGTATAAACCCAGCATTTTAAAAATTACTATTAGAATGATTTCACTACGGATTCCAGGCAGGGTTTCTGTACATATAACATTAGCATCTCCTGCCATGTGTAGGGCTGAATTCCCTCCTCCAAATCCTCTAGGGGTTACAACTCTCATTCTTGATCCACCTTGAAATGGGTGGTGGTGGTGAGCCACAATTTTCCTGTCAAACAAGGAGTGGGCACCTTGTTTTCAAGATGACTAACAGTTATTGAAAACAAGATGATCAGGTTGAAAACACGGCAGATGCTCCTCATCTGCCTTGTTTGAAAGGAAGCCGTGAAAAGAGTGGGGTTGTGTGAGACCTCCAGGCTGTTTGTTGCTCACCCCTGCTTTAGAATATAGTGGTGCCTCGCTAGACGATGATAATCCATTCCACTGAAATCGCTGTTTAGCTAAATCATTGTCTAGCGAAAAGCATTTCCCCATTGGAACGCATTGAAACCTGTTTAACGCGTTCCAATGGGAAAGAATCGTCGTTGTCTAGTGAAGATCGGCCATAGGAAAGCCGCTTTGCGAACTGCCAATCAGCTGTTTAAATCACTGTCTTGTGAAGCTTAGGTCCCCAAAACACCTGTTTTGCGAGCGCGGAGGGAGCTGTCAAAATCGTCGTCTAGTGAAAATCGGTTTGCGAAGCAGGGACCAAACATTGCCCAGCAAAATTCCCCCATAGGAATTACTGTTTTGCGAATCACTATAGCGATCACAAAAAGTCAATGTCTAGTGAAAAAACTAGACATGCGGGGTAACTGTCTAGCGAGGCACCTATGTATGTTTATCAAGAAGCTGGACTTGAAGCCACTTAGAGTGCACCATGAGAAAGGGATATGTAGTTTTCCCTGTAGGGATCTCATGACTAGGGGGAGAAAATTATTCCATGGACGTTACTGATCTTGTGCTCCACACTCTTGGTTCCTCCCAAGCCCCCAAAACGTGAGCATAACCCTCCCCCTTCCACAGGAGGTTGATGCATCACAGAAAATGATAGAGTTCCCTTCTCCCAATGTGCTTGTGTTAACCACGTGTTCTCAAAATATGGTTGTGAAATATGGTTCTGATATTTAAAGATGGCTTTAAATAAGGAATTTGACGTATTAATGGAGGTAGGGAGAAAAGGCAGCCTGTTGGCAATCTTGACGGCTAAAACCCCGCTTTCAGTTTGTCTCAAAGCTCAAGGAGCGGACACCTTCTTTTAGAGAAGAGTCACACTCCTGGAAGTTCCAGGGAAACAAGGTGGTTGTCACCACGAGGCATGAACCACACAAGCAAGCTCTGTCGTAATGTTGTGTAGCAAAAGCATGGATCTAAAAGCATCAGCCAGAGCCACATGCAGCATCAAGCCATGTCTTCCAACCATTATCATAATCAACAACAACAACATAATGTGCTGTCAAGTCAATTCTGACTTCTAGTGACCCTTTTCAGAGTTTTCAAGGAGAGAGTACTCACATAAGTGGTTTATCATTTCCTTCTTGGGTGCAGGAGAGCTGGAACCTTTATTTATTTGTTTGTTTGTTTGTTTGTTTGTTTGTTCGATTTATATCCCACCCATCTGGTATATTCTACCACTCTTGCAGCTTGCCCAAGGCCACATAGGCTGTCTCTTCACCCAGGAAGCAGAGTGGGGAACAGGACTCCCTACCTCTGACTCTATAGCCAGATACATACAGTAGATCACAGAAGTGAGTACACCCCCTCACATTTCATAAATATTTTAGTACAGTACAGTGGTGCCTCGCACAACGGGCGCCCCGTAGAGCGATGAATTCGCTCTACGGGGACGTTTTTTCGATCGCAGAACGACGTCCCCAATGGGTGAAAATCGCAGAGCGAAGGTCGGTAAGCGGTTCGCTTACCGACCTTCGCTTTGCGACCCGCCGATCAGCTGTTCTGCGGCTACAAAATGGCCGCCAGAAGCCCCAAAATGGCCGCACACAGCGTTTTCGCGCCCTCGTTAAGCGAGGGGAGGGCGTGAAAATGGCTGCCGGCCATAGAGGGACATTGCTGTACAGTGAGTAAATCAGCCGATTGGAACGCATTAAACTAAGTTTAATGCATTCCAATGGCTTTTTCTTCCCATAGAGCGATGTTTCACACAGCGAGGGTTAATCCGTTCCGGAACGGATTAACCGGAACGGATTAACCTCGCTGTGCGAGGCACCACTGTGTATCTTTTCATGTGACAACACTGAAGAAATGACACTTGGATACAGTGTAAAGCAGTGAGTATACAGCTTGTGTAACAGTGTATATGTGCTGTTCCCTCAAAATAACGCAACACACAGCCATTAATGTCTAAACCAGTGGCAACAAAAGTGAGTACACCCCTGACAATGTCCAAATTGGGCCCGAGTAGCTGTTTTCCCTCCCTGGTGTCATGAGACCCGTTAGTGTCACAAGTCTCAAGTGTGAAGGGGAGCAGGTATTCTCACTCTCACTCTCTCCGACTGGTCACTGGAAGTTCCATGTTGGCACCTCATGGTCATGAACTATCTGAGGATCTGAAAAATTGAATGGTTGCTCTACATAAAGATGTCCTAGGCTATCAGAAGATTGCCAAAACCCTGAAACTGAGCTGCAGAACAGTGGCCAAGACCATCCAGCGGTTTAACAGGACAGGTTCCACTCAGAATAGGCCTCGCCATGGTCAACCAAAGAAGTTGAGTGCCCATGCTCAGCGTCATATTCAGAGGCTGGCTTTGGGAAATAGACATATGAATGCTGCCAGCATTGCTACAGAGGTTGAAGGGGTGGGGGTGGGGTCAGCCTGTCAGTACTCAGACCCTACGCCACACACTGCATCAAATGGGTCTCCAGAGCTGTCGTCCCAGAAGGAAGCCTCTTCTAAAGATGATGCACAAGAAAGGCCGCATATGGTTTGCTGCAGACAAGCAGACTAAGGACATGGATTTCTGGAACCATGTCCTGTGGTCCGATGAGATCAAGATAAATGTATTTGATTCAAATGGTGTGTGTGGTGGCGACCAAGTGAAGCGTACAAAGACAAGTGTGTTGTTACTACAGTCAAGCATGGTGGTGAGAGTGGCATGGTCTGGGGCTGCTTGAGTGCTGCCCGCACTGGGAGCTACAGTTCATTGAGGGAACCATGAATGCCAACATGTACTGTGACATACTGAAGCAGACCATGATTCCCTCCCTTCAAAGACTAGGCCACAGGGCAGTATTCCAACATGATAATGACTCCAAACACACCTCCAAAACGAACACTGCCTTGCTAAAGAAGGTGAGGGTGAAGGTGATGGACTGGCCAAGCAGGTCTCCAGACCTAAACCCTATTGAGCATCCGTGGGGCATCCTGAAACGGAAGGTGGAGGTGCGCAAGATCTCTAACATCCACCAGCTCTGTGTTGTCGTCATGGAGGAATGGAAGAGGACTCCAGTGGCAACCTGTGAAGCTCTGGTGAACTCTACGCCCAAGAGGGTTAAGGCAGTGCTGGAAAACAATGGTGGCCACACAAAATATTGACACGTTGTGCCCAATTTGGACATTGTCACTTAGGGGTGGACTCACTTTTGTTGCCAGCGGTTTAGACATGAATGGCTGTGTGTTGCGTTATTTTGAGGAGACAACACAGTTACGCTGTTCTACAACTTGTATACTCACTACTTTACACTGTAGCCAAGTGTCATTTCTTCAGTGTTGTCACATGAAAAGATATACTAAAATATTTATGAAATGTGGAGGGGGTGTACTCACTTCTGTGATATACTATAACTCACTGAGCTATCCCACTCTGTACAAAGCTCTAGTTGGCTGAAGCCCATCTCAGAGATAAAGGTCCTTCACAAGTCAAGGCAGCAAAGGGCTTGAAGATGCTGCTTATCCCCAAGTCACTGCAGCTGACAGGAGAGGGAACAGGAAAACAAACTGAGTTTGTATACACACACTCCACAAGCCTTAAGATAACCGTGTGTCATGATAGTTGGCTATTTCAATCTTCCTCAACTTGACATCCAACAGAGGTGTAAAGGCGTACCTTCCCTTTTCCCCACCAAGCATGGCCAGTGGTTGTGTGGTCGGGATGATGTGACCTGTAGTCCAACACATCTGGAGGATAATAGGTCAGGGAACTCTGTTCTGTTTGAAGAGCTGTTTGGTCCCAACCCATTTTAAACAGGAAAAAAAATATTAAAAGACCTGGGGAAGTCACTTATCTGCAGTTTTCAGCATTTGGATGGCAGCAGTCTGAGCACTAGGCACATAGTCACCTGGTAACAATCTCCCCCCACAGCCGAGAGATGTCCATTTAAATTACAGTAATTATTTCTAAATGTGTATCTATATATATCAATTAGCATATGGAAATCTGTCCTCTTTGTTTGGCGATGCATATTCTCTCCCCCTCCCTCCCTCCCCCTCTCTCTTTTGGCAATGTTTGTCAGTAAGCAGGCAGCAGAGTTGCACGATTATGCGTAACCTGTCACCGCAGTTAGAAAGTTCCTCTCGGTAGCTTTTGACTGCGGGAGGGTTCGGGTTCGCCTGTCACGTTGCTGTCTTCCAGCCACACAAGCCCTGCCTGAAAACTGGGTAGCAACCCAACCAGGTTTCAGCTCTGCCTCTGCTGATTGCAGGGCCCAACAGCACCAACGCCTCTCTTGTTCCCGGTTCTAATTAAGCAGTTCAGCCCTTCCCCAGTTAAGGTTTTTGCTCACCCCCACTCTCTCCTCCTCCTCCTCTTCCTGATGTGTCAATTTTTGCAAGAAATTGCAAAAGCAGCTCATTAGCAGCCTTCCCCAGACTGATTTATCCTGGCAGCATCGTGACATCTTCCAAATGGCAAGAATCACAGGCACCGTTCCAAGCAGGTGAAAAACCGCATGTACCTAGAGTCCGAGACTGGCAAAGGGTGGCAAGGTGGGGGGCCACCGGAGCGCTTGCTGGTGGTCCAAACTTTGGGCTACCTGCCCCAGGTTGCAACAGGGGCCACACCCCACCTTTCTATTCCAGCTTCTTTCCAGGGGGCCCTCATCTCTTGCTTCTTGAAACAGCCACAAGCTTTCCTTTGAAAATAAAGCTGCCAACAACCATTTACTTTCAGACTAACTATCCCTCACCTCAGTTAATTTACTGTATTTTTTTAGTAACACTTTTCTGTCAAAGCACTCAGGATTTGCAATTCAAGCTAATGGCTCTGAGTCATGTACAAAAGGAACCCAAAAGACAGGATTACAGGGAAGGCAGGGGAAAACAAACAAGGAATTGAGTCTTCCACTTCATTTTCTATATGGAGCTACAAGCACAGGAGGCAGACTTCAGAGAGGCTGGAGGGGGGGGGGGGAGAGAAAAGCTAGATAGGAACTTGATCCGAGTCAGGTCTAGGGAGCGGATCCTCAGATGCAGCCAAGGGGAAACAAGTGGTCAGAGATGGAGCAGAAGACCATGGCCAGCCACACCATTAGCCAGAATAAGACTGCTGCCTTAGGTGACAAAAGCAGGGAGGTAGCAGCAAGCAGAGTGTTGAAGCAAAGACTTGCAAGTACTCTGTGAGGAGCTTGAACATTGCTGGAAGGCATGTACAGTAATTGGTCGATACTTATTAGGTTCACTGTCCTTTTGGTGATCTTTTATTATCAGGAATATGTGGCCTGTTGTAGAATTTTGAAGTAAGTGATTAAATTGCACTGCTATACGTTGATGGAGACTTGTTAAATGCTTTAACCAAAATCCATGCAGCTCATCCAGACCAAGTCCATTCCAGTTTTTCATATCTTTCATATCTCTTAAGCATTTCAGTTCTTATCACAATATCATCCATATGGGTGGACCTTGAGTTTCTTTGAAAATATCCATGGGGCATTTTTGTTATGCCCAATTGGGCTTTCCCAAATTTCTTTCCAAAGTTTTAGAGCATCATTTTTACATGGGCCTAATTTCTTTTGCTCTGTATTTTCTCCTAGTGATTTATAGAATAATCATTTATTATTTCAAAATTGCATGTTTTCTCTATATAGTTTCAAGTGTCCATCATATCTTTCAATTTTCTTTGCTGTAGGTATTACTTGTTGTTTTAATTTTTCCATATTTTCAACAATTGTTTTCCTTTCTAGGTCATATATTTTGCATAGTCTGGCTTTTACTTTTTCATTTTTGAATTTGAATTTTTCAATTATTTTAAGTTGATAGTATCTGCACATAATTTATTTATTTTTCTTTCCAGCTGAATTTTCTATTTTGGAATGCCAGGAGTTTTCTGAATTTTTTGCAGCCTGTAACCAAGTTCCATGGTAGCTGTTCTGTCATCTGGTTTATTTCTTTTGGAGTGTTGCTTGGCATTGTTCTGATTACTATATTTGCATCTGTCAGTAGATCTTTTAGTGGTTTACTTTGTAATTGCTGCAAAATGGGGAGCCTTTGTCTTTCTGCGTTTTGGCTACAATGGGTTACTATTTTTTCTCTCAGTAATGTCTGCCCTTCTGTCAACTCATAATATCTGGATTGTTTCATAAGTTGTTCCTCTATTGATACCTTTTCTTCTTCTATTGTGTCTACCTCTACTCTCCATTTGTCTTCCATACTATGGTCATTGTGTTGATTTTTCTTTTGCCACCTTTTCTAGTTCTTGCTATTTCAGTTCTGGAAACACTTTACTCCGGATGATAAACCTTTTCTGGTCCATTAATCATTGTTCAGTTATGTCACTACCTGAGTGTTTCCTTTTCCAAAATTCCATCATTCTTTTTTTGAAAACCATGGGCTATTGGGTTTGCCTCGTAATAACATTTCATAATTTATTGATTTTTGGTGGGAGTCCAAGTTTTGCATTTATGTTGTTCCAGTAGCTTTGCAACAGCCTGATCTGGTTCCTCAAAAGGTCTGCTGAGCTCTGTAGCCCATTTGTCACCAAGGACCACATCATATGCTATGAGGTTAGAGTTAGGCACAGTTTCATCTTTTTCTTGCCAGAGTTAACAGTTGTAGCCATACCCATGTTGAATTATTATCATGCTTTCCATGAATATTTCTCAGATGTTGTCCATGCCGTGGTTTATTTTTCCAACTGTTTAATTTATTTTCCAATCGTTGTTTCTTATATTGGGCCTTTGTTTCTATTGTTTTCAAAATAGCTGTCAACTTCCTGCTTTTGCCTTCCCAATATCTGTCTACAGGATTCCATCTTAAATGGCTTTAAACTCTTCCCCACTTCCTTAGCGTAATTATTTATCAGCCCAAAGATTTCACTGGTGTCTTCAAATCAAGAAGGGAGTGCCTTGCTGCAGTGACTCCAAGGTAGCCCCCCTCTGTTTGTCCCTTTTTAGAACTTCCTTCCTCTTCACCGGGAGGCATGATGGAAGAAGAAAACCATGGTTTCCAAATCTTTCTCTGTCAATCCCAGGTGTTGAAATGGGGGAATCTTAATCAGGAACACACTGTGCAGGGATGGGAGGTTTAATGTTTTTCCTTCTCTGCTGTGGTCCCCATGAAAATCACCCCTAACACTTGCTGCTGTTTTCTTGTGCTAACTGCAGCTTGAAACAGCAGTGATTTTAGTTGGGCCCATGGGAAAGGAAAAACCTCCCTTTCCCACAGCACTGATGAATCTGCTTCTCTGCTCCCCACTTCCAGGATGGCATGTTGAAGGGAGCTTACCTAATGTAACGCATTCTGGGGGGGGGGGAATAAGGATTGCAACAGTTACTGACATTTTTGTCTTATTTGCAGCCCACCTTTTCTCCAGAAAAGGCGTTCAGCTTTAAGGAATACCAACACGTGCACAAAATACATATCTTTATGATGAAGTGTGCATATGGATATGTATTTTAGGATGAAATGTGTGCAAATTGTGTATAGGTTCTGCTTGGTTTTTTTTTTTTTTTAAGAGTAAGGCGATGGATGCAGAAATAGGACAGAACAGACTCACAAACGAACGCATGTCAAACCGACATAGGCACAAAACACTCTCATCTGATCATCCTTCATCACACTGGAGGATCCGGGCGGGAGGGTGCTGGCATGCTCCTCTCCTTCCCTGTTGAGATACCTGGTGGGCTACGGTGGAAAATGAATGCTAGACTAGACCGTCTTAGCCTGAATGTGGATTCCAGGACCAATTAATCTCCCCCACCCCAACCCCTGACCTTCTACTACCTTTTGGCTAACCAACACAGACCTTGGACCCTTTCAGTACATAGGCAGGCACCCTAGTGATGTGCGAGACTAGATTCCCCTCGTCCCTAGCCCTTGGCCACACTGGCTGGGGCTGATAGGCTCCGTAGTCTAAAACATCTTGCAGGAACCCAGCTGCATGTCCCTGTTTTAATATAATTAGCAGAGCCTTTATGTTTCTCTGCCCATCTTCAAGGGACTTCTGATGGCAGCTAAGGCCTACACATGAATCAAGACAACACCCCACCAATTCAGAATTATTAGCTGGAAACCACACAAGTTTGCTCGTCAAGCTCCTGGGAAGTTCCACCGGGAGACCTTCTGCCTGTGCAGTATCTCCCAGCAGCCTCTGGGACCACTAGAAAAATAACAACCCTTTCAGCAATCATGCAATATTATTGCTAAGAGGTTTGGGACTCAGAGTAAATAGTGTTTTTTTAAAAACACATTTAAACCACCCGGCAATCTGATAGAAAACATGCAAAGGGAGATAACGACCGCCACCATTTTGTGAAACACTCTGGGGGGTGCGCATAGCTTTGCTCGAGTGGACCCTGAACATGGACCAGCTTGTGGGGGTGGGGCAGCTGGCTGATCTATGGGGCTTGTGGTCGGCAAAAGATAAGCACAGCAGGTTAAGTTAAGATGAATGATGCACATGTCGCTGGCTGAACAGGAAAAGCAAATGTTCACTTCTCTCTTAGAGTTGTCATTAGAAATTTCCAGACTCTGTGAGACGGCACGGACATAAGCCCCCCCCCCCCCCCGGAAAATGGAAGAGCAGAAAGATACATTTGGGAACAGTGCGAGTGGGTAAAGTGAACAGGGTTAATTAAACTTTCCTAACACTCATTCCTAGATTTTAGTGCCCTCTAAATTTTGGCATGTGGTGGGGAGATGGTGGCATGGTGGCGCTGTGGGTTAAACCGCAGAAGCCTCTGTGCTGCAAGGTCAGAAGACCAGCCGTCGTGAGATCGAATCCACCCAACGGAGGGAGCTCCCGTCGCTTGTCCCAGCTCCCACCAACCTAGCAGTTCGAAAGCATGTAAACGCGAGTAGATAAATAGGTACCACCTCGGTGGGAAGTTAATGGCGTTCTGTGTCTAGTCACGCTGGCCATGTGACCACGGAAGATTGTCTTCGGACAAACGCTGGCTCTACGGCTTGGAGACGGGGATGAGCACCCCCGCCCTAGAGTCGGACACGACTGGACTCAATGTCAAGGGGAACCTTTACCTAAAATTTTGGCACTTTGTGGCAATGTGTTTGCCCTACTTTAGTTACAGCCCTGCTCTCCCCCAACTCCGTTCAAGGCTATCATCGCATATTCACAAGGATTTATCCCCAACTCTGAATACATGTCAACTAAATAAGTAACTAAGAATTTGCTTCCCCACCACGACACACGACATTCACCGTCCGCGGCACACTCTGCCTAATCATAAGGTTATTACTTTGGCACTTTGGGCATCAGGAAATCCCACAAGCTCCTCTAACTCATCCCCGACTGTAAGCATAAAATAAAATAACAAGTGGCTGCTTTTTGTGATCAGCCAAAATCTCTTATCACTATCTATGGCAATTGACTCTGTCTGTCTCATGTGGCACAATGGCTAAACTGCCTGCATCATTAAATTGTAAGCTGCCCGGAGATGGCTTTAAGCACTATGGGGCAGGATAGAAGCTAAACTGCAATACTGCAATAAAGACTCTGCTCATTACCTGTATTTGATCCCAGGCTCAGGTAATGGGGCTCAAGGCTGAGCCAACCTTCCAAGGTTTGGTAAACTGAGTACCCAGCTTGCAGGGGGGGGGGGGCAATATGCAGCCTGTATCATTAAATTGTAAGCTGCTCGGAGATGGCTTTAAGCACTATGGGGGCAGGATAGAAGCAACACACTTTGATTTTTTTATTTTTGAAAGGGCCAGACCAGGCAGGAGAGATAAGATTAATGGAAAGTGGCCTACCACAGAAATGGCATGAGAAGCTAATTATGACAAATTTACCCATCTCCAAAAATAAATAAAGTCGTAATTAAAAGTCATAATGAAAGCAGACAAATGGAATATGAGATGCAAAGGAAGCCCTGAGGCTATTCCAGCCACGCTGAATGTTACAAAGCATTGCTCGATCCATCCTCTGATATAAAGACGAGTCCTGGGATGGCCGATCCTCGATGCTTCGGCTTGATCATCTTCTCCATGAAAGCGGCATCCCTGTTTGAACGCTCTTGGCCGAGAAGCACCCACATCTCAACCCTTGGGTAGCAATTTTCCAAAAAGAGGAAGCTATAGATACTGTGGTTGTTTACGTTACTTTTGAGAATGAAGAGATTTATTGCTTAGAAGCTGCAACGATAACAATAATAGACGACTTTCGGAAGTCTCTTGGCTAAAGTTGTTTTAAAAAAATTTTTTAAAGGATATTTACCAAGTTCCAGGGTCCCTTCTCGCCCCCAAAAAAGTCTTTTAAAACACATGGTGATATAGGGCTCTGCACATTACATTCTCCAGTTAGAACAATTAGCAGTTTGGAGTAATGGGTTCATGAAGAAAACATCAGGAGGAAAACTTTAAGCAGACATGCTCTTAGCTCCTAATTTAGCCTAGAAGCAAAAAATTGCCACTTTGGGGTTTTTTTTTTTTCTTTTATTTCTCTTTCTTTTCCTCTTTCCTTCCCCTTCCTTCTTTTCAAAGACCTCAAGCATTCTGGAAAAATTATGTTATGCCAAGTCTGGCCCTCTCTGGATCCATTGGATCAGGAACAGATGCACTATTAGTAACAGCATGTTTTGGGGAGTGATGGTAGATTTATTCAGTTAATTCCTATAATCATGCCTATTAATTTACTGCAGGCTGCTTCATGCAGTGGAGAGGCAGGTTGTCTTTAATGGTAGGTGTTTGCTTTATTCTGGATTTTTTTTTCAGAGTAGAAGTAGTTAACCGACTACCCTCTGCAGAAAATTAAGGACCCATCTGAAGGACAGAGTGTGCTACTAAGTCATTATTTGCAAGCTCTGGCAATATTCGATGAGCATGCTTCTTTCATACACACAGAAATACCTGCATAGACAATTGCCTGTTCACACGTGTTGTTGGTTCCTGTGGTGATGAATAACATAAATGCACAGTTGTGATCATGGAGCACTTTCATGCATTGGCTAAGAACACTGAATCTTACTTTACAGAACACAAAAAAAGGTCTTCAGATGACCACTCCCCCCTGATCGCCTATGGTGATCCTATCCCTGCCTCAGAGAAACGAGACAAGGAAGCTCTAGAGCAGGGGTGTCTAACCTTTCACCTTCCCTGGGCCACATTAGAAGAGGAAAATTTGGTTTGGGCCACACATACATTTGGTTTGGGCCGCATGGGGGGGCAGCCCTAGCCATCCTCCGCAGCCCCGCTCCAAGCGCGCTTACTGGCAGCTGCGATCTCAGACAGCAGAGGCTGCCAGCTTCTACTCCGGTGGCTTTATGGGGCCGGGAGGGAGTCCACCTATTGACAGGGATGGCGCAATGCAGTCACGCAGCCCTCCTGTCCCCTCCCCTTCCCCTCTTTCCTTCCTTCCCTCTCGCCCCCCCCCCCCCGTTGTGACGTGCCCCAGCCACATTCCAGCCGAAAGCGCCGGCAGTGTTACTTGAAACTTTGGAATTTCTTTTAAAATAAAAAATAGCACTGGGCCGCATTACGAGCTGACCTGGGCCGCATGCGGCCCTTGGGCCGCAGGTTGGACAACCCTGCTCTAGAGGAAAGAAACGATTCAATTTTGCCCCGTGGCTTTTCAGCTAGAAATCGCCGATATTGGTGGGTGTTTATGTAACATTTGACAATCTATTTGCTAAACTGTGTCAAACTAAAGCTGAGCTTCTTTCCACACGGTTTAATGGGGCCCATAATGAAATCCCAAACTTTGGAAATAGCAGGTTATAGGCAGGTTTGGGTATTCAAGCAAATGTTGGTCTCCCAGGATAGGCTTCTGACGTTCTTTTTCTTAAGCAGCTGTTTTTAGCCATTCTATGCTTAAATATGTGGCGTGCTTCTACAGGTATTGGGGGAGGGAGACAAGCGGAGGATGAAGATGCAAGGGAGGCGACCGACAGCTGTTTGCTCTGCCTAAATTTGCACTTCCCTTGACAGACGAGATCCATTCGTAGAAAGAAGAAGGCAATTTGGGTGTCAGGAGCCGAGCTGCTAACTGACAGCAGTGTCAACGCAACACCTATCTGCTTTTAATGTAGACAACTGCATTCCCCTTACACATGCGCATACGCACATACACACGCACATGTACAAACACACACACACACACACACGTCTCCTCCACATTTTGATTTAAAGGAGCATGGAGAAAGGCCAGGCGTCAAATCACAGCACTGTGCGGTGGGGAGATTGGATTTCACCAGCAAATCGCTTCTAGGGAATCTCACCGCAGAGCAACAACATCTGCACAGGGGATGCGTCCACACAGTCTCCACAAAGGTCCGACGGCTCGACTAGAGCAGGGATGGCTCCTGAACAACTAGTGGTGAAACATAGGTGTTCAGGGCCCAATTCAAACACAGGCTCAGTATGCTACGGTTTAGGACTTCTGATTAGGATAGGTGTCTAAATAATAAAATTCCTGTAAATAAAACACTATCAGAATAATACACATTGTGGAGTAAAGGGCAGCGGCCATGTGGTCCAAACCAAATTAAATCCAAATGCAAAAATAGGCGATACTTTTATAGAACACACATACACAAAAATCATCATACAACACATGAGCTTCTGTGGATTAAAACACCACTTCATCAGTTTTGTACCAATGTGAAGAACTTAAAAGTCCAAACGTTTATACCATGTTTCCCTAAAAATAAGACAGGTTCTTATATTAATTTTTGCTCCAAAAACGCATAAGAGGATGTTCTTTTTTTTTCATGTACAACAATCTATATTTATTCGAATACAACCATGTCATCTTCTTCTGGTTGCTGCATAAGGGTGGACGGTGGGGCTTCACTTAACTAGGGCTTATTTTTGGGGTAGGGCTTATATTACGAACATCCTGAAAAATCATACTAAGGCTTATTTTCAAGTTAGGTCTTATTTTCAGGGAAACAGGGTAGCAAGATGGATTTTGCCTGGAAAGTTACTCTTAGAAATAAAATCCAAATGTTCTTGGCAAGATGGATTTCGCCAGGCACGTCTCTCTTAGATGGAATCAGGCGTCTGGTGGTTGTATTATGGTTGCAGCTTAGGCAGCTGTGGATTGAGTGTAACAACCCAGTTCTCCAAACAAAGAAGCAGATACCATGTACATTACCCACACCATTTGGCCTTTTTTCCCTCATAATTGAGACGATAATTTTGTAAACTCACCAGGTTTAGCTATTTGGGGTCAGATTAAAGCCAGAATGGTATTACCTAGTGGTTATAGTCCTGCTTTGCTGATGTTAAGAGTCCATGCATCTGCTTGTTTGGAGGAATGCTCTTAAACTTCTCAACGCTTCAGGCCTCAGCATCTGGGCCCAAGGGTGCATTGTTGAGAGCATATATATTTATTCAGCAAGGTAGCAGTTGTCACAAATCAAAACCGCAGAAAATGAAAAATAAATGAAAACGGCACAAGAAATATGAAGCCTCCTATCAGACAACTCAGTTAGAGACAACGTTGGGATTACTAGATGCCAGATACGGTCTTCGTTTAATTTGCTGTAGCCTGTGTTATGCTGTTCGTTCTTTTGCATTAAGTTGTGAAGACTGCAAGGTGGTGTTATTAACCTAAGACATAACTCAACATTCGCTTTGTACTCAGAATGTTGTGACTTTCCATAGACAGGGAATAGAAAATAAGGATACTCGCTTCCAATATGAAAAAAAAAAAAAAAAACAGGGCATGGAGCTTTTTCCCACCCATGTCCATGGTCTCAGCAAACAGCACAAATGTCCTTCCCCTTCAAGAAGCAATTGCAAAAATTTATTTCTTTTATTTCTGTTCCATTTCCACTGGACCCAAGATTTTGGGCAGTTTACAAATTAAAAACTCAGAACCCTACACAAAATGACACAGACAGAGCAAATACAGAAGGGCTGGGTGTTTGTTCAAAAAGAGGCAAGCAACCCATCTCGTGCTTCTCATGCAACAAAGCAGGAACTATTATACTTTTGTACAAGATGTACTGCTATTGTTCTCCGCAACACAAGATTTAACAGAAAATGTAACACCATTTTTTCAGACAAGGACAAAAATATTAGTTTCTTGTCCTCAAAACAAGCAAGCGTCCCTATCTCAGATCTATGGTGGTTGGTTGCGATAACGTTGAACGTTGAGGAAAAATTATGTAAAGACCCACATGGTTAATTGAAAGGATTTAGCAGTTGCATTTTAATTTGTACTTTGTTTTTAATCCAGTATTATGTGAATGCATGTATGCATATTTGCACTTTTTTACTTTGCTGGCATCATGCCGAGCTACCAACAGGTGCTTATATATTTTTTTTGTACTTATGTTTTAACTGTAATGCCAGTGGTGGTTAAATGATCGAAGCGGTTAAATCAATAATAAAATCAGTAAAATATTAAAATATATGATAAGTTAATGGTGTGGGGGAAAAGTACTTTTTTTTAAAGTGTTACCTGCTGGATAGCCCAGTTTTTTAAGTATCTGGCCGCAGGGTCAAAGGTTGGGAGTTGGATTCCCCCACTGTGCCTGACAGGAGCTGGACGTGAACAGCCACAGGGTCCCTTTCTAGCTCTGTAGTTCTGCTTTTTATTATTTTATTATTCAAAATACCTCCAAATGCTTGATGGTACAGAAATGCTTCCTGCCACTTTCTAAGGAAGAGATACCAGGGAGGAGCCCTAGCCAGGCCCCCACTGGGAAACTAACTTTATGAGCATTTATCCATTTATCGCTGTCATACGGGCGTGAGGCCATCCTGCTTAGGCTGGTATCTGCGAAAGGAAAGAGGCACTTCCTGATGTCATGGCCTCAGGCAAAGGATCCGGAAAAAAGTCAGCCTTCCTTTATTATTATTCCTATCGAGCTGGTTTGGAAACCTCCATATCACGGGTGTAATCCCACAGCAAGGATCCCTGTGCTCCACGAAAAGGCAAGCCGTTCTCAATGGCACCGTTTAAGACAAAAGAAATCTAGGGCAGCCATTTTACTGCTGTGTGAGAGCAGCAAAAAACTAAGAGTCATATTCCTTTGTTTCATCATCCAGTCTCACGAGCATGCATAATTCTACGCAGCTCGAGCAGCAAATGTTATTACAGTACCCGGGCGGTGAGGGTGCCCTGCCCTCTCAGACCTCTAGCTCTCAAAGGAGTGGGGCGCGCTGCAGCACCTGCTTTTCTCACGCGCCCCCTTTCCTGCCCCTGCCTCCAAGTTGCACATCTGCTCCCGCCCTCGGTTTCAAAATACAGATGGAACGGGAGCTTTTGTGCCCGGCCCGTAATCGCCGAGCGTGGTCAACAACAGCAATCACAACAGAAGTCTAGAAATGTAAAAGCCCGAGTCAAAAATGGGAGAGAGAAAAATATTGGATGCTATGTTTTTTCTGTTACTCCACTGCACCCTGCGTTCGCCCACGTACCCCTCAGATCCCTAATCTCTGCATTAACCGTGACCGCTGCCTTGGGAAAAGTCTCCTTAGGGGCTTACAAAGGAGCCCTGTTTTAGGCAGATTGTAGAGAGACTTGAGATCACCCCCCCATGGCAGGGGGACAGGAGCGGGAGAATGAGAAACAGTGGGAAGTCAGGGGGTGGGCTTGCAAAGGGTAAAGGAAGGGTCCCGGGATTGAAAGGATAAAGGAGGAGAGCCCAGGAGGCCCAGGGAGAGGAAGGGTCACTGAGGGTCAAGGGTCACCAAAAGGTCAACAGCAAGCTGCAGAAGGCGGCCCAGCACCCAGGCGCCCGCTTGCTCATCGCCCTGGATGTGTTTGCATCCGTCTAAGCATGGGCTCCATGATCACGGCAGATGGTGACGGCAGCCCCAAAATTAAAAGACGCCTGCTTCTTGGGAGGAAAGCGATGACAAACCTCGATAGCATCTTAAAAAGCAGAGACATCACCTTGCCAACAAAAGTCCGAATAGTCAAAGCTATGGTTTTTCCAGTAGCGATGTATGGAAGTGAGAGCTGGGCCATAGAGAAGGCTGACCACCGAAGAATTGATGCCTTTGAATTGTGGTGCTGGAGGAGGCTCTTGAGAATCCCCTGGATTGCAAGGAGAACAAACCTATCAGTTCTGAAGGAAATCAACCCTGAGTGCTCACTGGAAGGACAGATCCTGAAGCTGAGGCTCCAGTATTTTGGCCATCTCATGAGAAGACTCCTTGGAAAAGACCTTGATGTTGGGAAAGTGAAGGCAAAAGGAGAAGGGGACGACAGAGGACGAGATGGCTGGACAGGGTCATCAAAGCGACCAACATGAATTTGACCGAACTCCGGGAGGCAGTGGAAGACACAAGGGCCTGGCGTGCTCTGGTCCACAGGGTCACGAAGAGTCGGACACGACTAAACGACTAAACAACAACAACAAAGCATGGAAAGGGGCAAGTGAGGCTGAAGCAGGCGACAGTGAGAGGGGGCCTTGAAGGCAGCTTCATAAAGCCTCGCATGCCTTTCCAGCTCTATTGGTTTTTTTGCAGCGCTTCAGAACCTCTAAAAAAACTGACTAGAGATGCCCATATAAGGGGGGGGGAAATAAGCCTGCAACACACCATGATTCTACCGCCTTCAGTATCTCTAGTGAAAGAAAAACAAAACACCACTATTTTCTGCCTCTTCCAATCCCATGTTGTCCCCCTCCCTCACTGTTTATGGGGCGAGCTGCAGATCAAGAGCCGAACTGGAATGTGCTGGTGTGCCTGCTAACCCTTGGAAATTCAGCAGACCGAAAATGCCCTCTCAATTGGTATCCTGCTGCCATTTTCTGAAAAGCGGCTGCCAAGGCCAGCCTGATACTTCTTCCACATTCTCTCCTGCATGAACAAGTACCATGTCAGGGGCTCAAACGTTATTTAAAGTTTCTTGCGTGAAAACACATCCAACAGCTCACAAAGAGTGTGAGCTGGTACCATGGGTGTATGTGTGTGTGCGTGCATGTAGAAGGGTGCCAGGTGCTAAAAAAGAAGTCAGCATCATCCAGATGCCATATTTGGGGAACTTTGCCTGTCAAGATTTCTCTCTGTGTGTGTGTGTGTGTGTGTGAGAGAGAGAGACAGACAGACAGACAGACAGACAGAGGTCTTCGTTTCTGGTCCTAACTAAAATTAAATAAATCGAGAAGAAAGCTGAAACTCTTCAGAGAGTCTTTTACACTTTCAAAGCTGGAAATGGTTTTAGATGCTGGATCAGTGGACTGCAAATCTTGCGCTGGGTGGAAACAGCTTTCCGTTTCAGGCATAGGAATGTAAATCTTACTTCAATCCTTTCTTGCAGGTTTGAATGAAGCTTTTAAATGGCTTTCTTCCTACTGGGCATTATTAAGTGTCTTTTTGGTGCACATTTATCAGATTTCACTTTTTTGGCCAAAAAACCCCTAAAAGCTGGAGGAATGCTTTTGAGCAAAAAAAAAAAAAAAAGTATTTTGCATTAAACCATGCTTTTGTTTTGCACAAAATAGAAGGTTTTGGGGGGTGTTTTGTTAGTGCCGCTGACAACCCAAAAAAGCCTCCCAAAAGCACTGATTTTTTTCACTCTCATGCAGGAGCAAAAAAAAAAAAAAAATCTCAGTGGTTGACCTTTTTTTTTAACTGAGTCCCTTGATATATTAAGACACTCCTTTCTGGTGAAGATGAGAATCTATCTGTTATCTTCTTATCCAACGAAACTGTTTATACTTTCAAAATGGAGAGGTGTTGTTTACTGCTTGCTGCAGCTTTTTCTTGTTCCCAGCAAAACTAGAGAAGATTTAGGACGAAACCTAACACCTAGTGAGTCCCTACAGCAGTGCCTGCAGTTTCATGAAGAAGGAGCTCCGTTCTGTGTTCGGACAACAGGTTAACCACAGAGCTTTAACACAATACCCTCAGCACATCTCCTTTTTGTAACATGACAATTGAAGAAACAATCTGCTATCTCAAAAGCCCACGCAGATAATTTTGAACCCTTCTAGTGGCCTAATAACGTATTACGATGACATGGATTATGAATAAAAGAGTGGAATTTGTATCTTCAGAAATCTTGGGGAGAGAGAAGACCAACCAGCACAAACTCCACTCTCTAAGGCCTTGCTCTCTCTGCTCCCGCACTAATCAGGCACCCGCCCTGCTGGCCAGCAGCTTTCCGCATTGCCCTGCCCTTGCCACTCAGCCTGGCATCCGCCACGCACAAGACCCGACCTAACCGGTGACCTCGCGCCAGCGGCCCCCCCCTCCCCACTGATGTTAATTATGTGCTCTGTAAATCTCACGCCAACTCCGACAGGAGTTGGGAGCAGGCCGGTTGGCGGGTGGGAGGAATGTATAAATTAAAATGCCTGAGCTTTGCCAGATCTGCTGCAAGTTTTTTTTAAATAAAAAAGGAGACAAGGAAGGCAGGGCAAGGATAAAGGGTGAAAGCGCATGAATGAGAGGTCTAGCCATGTGGAACGAGCACACATACACATACACACACATGCAGGGGGAGTTTCAAGGGATGGCCAATGAGCGAGCAACAACAAAAGTGTGTAAGGGGAGTGGGATGAGAAGAGAGTGTCAAACAGAGGAACGCAAAAAGGGGGGAGGAGAAGCCTAGACTCAACCTTTTGGGAATACCTGGGGTTTTTGATTATGGGTCATCCCTCCTTTTTGAGCTGAAATGTTTAACACTTAGAAACGCCAAGCATGCAGGACCATCCCGTTCTCTCATAGCAAACAGGCTCAGGGCCAAAGGATAGGTTAGGGACAGCCCTCCCTTAGAAGCCAAAAATCAAGTCCCAAAGATGGTACTGGGGCCCCCACCGGATCAGCCTGAGCCATAGAGAGGGAGAGAGGGAGCACCAAGGCCTTTGTTCTCATTGATTCACAACCAGACATCTTTAACAATGGACTTTCAAGCCATACAGTATTCCTTGCCTCCAGGTGAGAACAAGAGAAAGGAGCACTGCTTTTTTTTTTCTCTCCTTAATTTACACAACATTCCCCTTTCATTTTGCGAAGAAAGCATATCCAGCAAGCCCGGGAGCTTGCCATTAGTTTAAAAAGATGCAAGCGACCCTTTAAACATCCCCACAACAAAAGCAACAGACATTACAATTTAGCAAAATGCACATTATTTGCGTTAAGAGTGTTACAGGCATTGAAGCACAAGTTGCACAATTTCTCTTAACATTAACTCGCAACAAATTCGTCCTTCATCTGTTCTCCTTGGTTTTCCAGAGCGCTACAAAGTATCTGGTCCCCTCGTAGGGCGAGGGAGTAAATTTTGTGGTTGCTTCTCCTCGCATGTGAGGATGAGAGAAACAGAAATGGACACCTCCGCTGAGCAATCATACTTGCAAACAAAGATTGTGCTTGCTAGGGATGAGATTTTTGGATTTCTTGGACTATACATCCCATAACTCTCAATTCTAGGAGTCCTACCTGCCAGACTCCGTACAGCAGACACCTAAGTGGTCTCCACGGGAAGGATCTGACGCCCAGCTCCTCCTAACGTCCTGTTCAGAAAAAGTTCTCCCAGCTAGCACCAGAACAGGAACTTGGTTAGAACTGGACTTCATTAAGCCTCAAATCTTTCCAGCTGGGATCTCTGTCCCAGGTGAGCCACATTTAGGGGTCTGTAAGCAGTTTCTTGGGTAGAACTCCTAGTATGGAGGATTATGGGCTTTTGTAGTCCAAGAAATCTGAAAACCCCATCTTAGTGTTTGCCTCCAGGTGACCAATCACAAATTGATTCAAGCTAATTTGCAAAGGGTAGGGTTTGTGGAAAGCTCCTACTGTGGCAATCAAACAGTTTTAGCACTTAAGGAATGTTGTTGAGTCGTGTCCGACTCTTCATGACCCCATGGACCAGAGCACGCCAGGCCCTCCTGTCTTCCACTGCCTCCCGGAGTTGGGTCAAAGTCATGTTGGTCACTCTGATGACACTGTCCAACCATCTCGTCCTCTGTTGTCTCCTTCTCCTCTTGCCCTCACACTTTCCCAACATCATGAGATGGCCAAAGTATTGGAACCTCAGCTTCAGGATCTGTCCTTAAGGAATGGCCTCCCATAATATAAGGCTACCTGTAAGGGAACGTATGGGAGGCCGTATTCTGCTGGGCCATCTTAAACTATTTGATTCCATGGAACCAGAAACTCAAGGACCTTGTTTATATATATATATTGAGGCAGTGTTTCATGGATGGCACATATTTTCCATCACATATAAAACATTTTAGAGCAGGGGGAGCAGAGTACTCTCTACTCTTATCACCCCAGGCACCTGTTTCTCATGGCTCGTACCTGTGTGCCAGTGAACCGTGTTTTCTCAAGATGCAGCACATCGGGGCCTCTGTGGGCAAGCGTGGCACTAAAGGGAAGAGCACTGGTTGGGGCGCAAGCGAGTGCCCCAAGCAGCGCATTGGACTGGGTCATTATCCCCCATCTTCCTTCCTGCGGGCTAAAGGCAGTAAATAAAGCCTTCCTGTACTTTATCATCATACCATTTTATCACCCCTTTGTCTTGTGGGGGGGGGGAGACTTTTATGAAGTAGTTAAGGCTGAGATTGTGTGTGACTAGCTCAAGGTCATACTGTGAATTTTTTTCAACAGTGCTATAGTGCAACTGGGGCAACGAGGAACAAAGCGCCAGAACTTTCCAAGTAGCAGGACTTTACAAAAGAGCCACTCCTAATTTGTTGGTACGCACCGGTTTAAATGCCTGCATTTTTGGACTCTCTGTATAAGGGAAGAACATTAGCTACAAGGACTATCAAGATGGATACCTGCAGTTTCAAATTTCTAGACTCAAATCTGGATATAAACATGGGTTCACTCTTGAACAGACACAGCAGATGGACTGGTCAACATGTGAGGCCATTTTCTGCTAGGGCTGAGACTCTGCCCACTACACCACACTGGCTCTGACTATGACAGTGGAAGGAGAAGGGAGACTCATTGGGAAGAACAGACGGTTGGAGGCCAAGTTTGAAAGACTCCGTACTTCACCACTAGATCCACAATTATAACTAGTTCTGCTTCCATTCTGTTAATTAATCATAGACATATTAGTCAGTGGCATGTTTAACCAAATATGTGTACATATGCATAAGAAAAAAACAACAACAGGATTTGTAAGCGATAAATGTGGATTTCTTTTCATGGAGTCATAAAATTATTAAACTGTCACCATTTTCAAAAGAAGGAAAGAGAGATTATCAATAGCTTCCATAATTCTTGCAGAACCCCCATATGACATGAATGCAGTACTCCATCATCCAATGATAAAGCTTACCGTGTGGACGGACACATGCAAGAAAGCATCACAAAACTGTACAGCTGGATGGGACCCCAAGGATTGTTGAGCTCTCTCTCGATGCAGGAAATCCAGAGCTAAAATCTTCCCAAGAGACAGGACTCCCAACCTTTGTTTCAAAACTTTCATAGAAAAATAGTCCACTGAGTTCAAATGCAGCCCCTCCTACTGTCAAACAACTTTCTGTTTAGACATCCTTCCTAATGTTTAGTCCAAATCTCCTTTCTTATAAATTGAATCCATTAACTCAGATCCTACCTTCTGGAGCTATAGAAAACAAGACTGTTCCACGCAAGAGTCCTTTAGACATTTGAGTACACAGCTATTATCACCTCTAGGTCTTCTCTTTGGAAAGCGAAACATAACTGTTCCCTCAGCCATACCTCATTGTTTTCAAGACAAGGGGTTCCCAACCTTAGGTAAACCAACTGTTCTTGGACTGCAGCTCCCAGAAACCCCAGCCAGTATAGCTAATAGTGGAGGCTTCTGGGAAATGCAGTCCAAGAACACCTGGGCTACCCAAAGTTGGGTACCACTGCCCTAGACCCAGCATCATCTTGTTTGCCCTACTCTGGACATATCAAAGCTTGTCAGTACTGTATCTTTCTTAAACTACATTACCCAGATCAGGATGCAGGACTCCAGGTGAGGTCTGGTGAAAGCAGAATAGAGTGATACTACTATCTTACTTTCCATTCTGAAGGAAATCAACCCCGAGTGCTCACTGGAAGGACAGATCCTGAAGCTGAGGCTCCAATACTTTGGCCATCTCATGAGAAGAGAAGACTCCTTGGAAAAGCCCCTGATGTTGGGAAAGTGTGAAGGCAAGAGGAGAAGGGGATGACAGAGGACGAGATGGATGGACAGTGTCATCGAAGCAGCCAACATGAATTTGACCCAACTCCGGGAGGCAGTGGAAGACAGGAGGGCCTGGTGTGCTCTGGTCCAAGGGGGTCACGAAGAGTCGGACACGATTGAACTACTGAACAAGAACAACTATGTTACTTAAGCAGTTGAATTCTTTCTTTTTGTATACACATGATATATATACCATCTTGGAAGAGAGGCGAGAGCAGGGGATACTTCTTTTCAAATGGGTCTGAACCTCTGCTGCCATTTTAAGTATCTGTTTGTAAAATGGTTTTCTGAAATGTAAACTCTGCTTCCTGACTAATCAACACTGGCTGTTTACTCCATCAAAATGTTCCTAGTTCATTTTGGGACGAAACCCCTGGAAGGCCCTGTCAGGCCATACCGTCCACATTCTAACATCCCATATATTCTAATTCCCACTCAGTGTTCTTCCTGTCCCTTCCACCCACAAACCCAATTCCCTCCTGAGCCTCCCTGCCTGCTCCGGCTCTCATGTCCTTAAGACAAAAGTCTCCATCTCTCCACTCGTTTATCTGATGGAAGGAAGGATTTAGCCGTGTAATCCGCTTATCCTTGCGCCTCTCTTCGCCTGCAGCCTCCACCTTGATAAGCTTAATTGCTGGTCGGAAGTAACCAGGAGCTTCCGCAGGTAGTTTCAGCAGCCTCAGTGTCAGGATCCCTGCCCTGACCACAACAGTAAGCACCAAACAAAAGCCAAAAGACTCCAACACTGAACAAAAGCGTGCTGCCGTGCCTTTCAACTCTAACCACTACCTAGCACTCCTCTGCCAAACATAAGGAAGAAACGCTTGAGTATCATAGCCTTCCTCTTTCACCCTCAGTTCAGAAAAATGACAACTACAGGAGGATAGGGCTAAGAGATTTAGCTTTAAAAGCAGACACAATGGAATAAAATCAGAGGGTGTGACTTTTCCTTCCCTTTCTTATAACCTCATGGAAGCAACTGGCTATAGCAGGAGACTCTCCCACATCGTGTGACACACTGATCTCACATTCTCACTGGGCGTCTACTCAACAGGGCCAGTAGTGAAGGATGACAGGTGTTGCAGTGGAACAGCACCTGGACAACCGCAAAACAAGATAGAACAACGGCCACTGGTCTGAACGGCCTGAATAGGAGATTAAACAAATCTATTGATTTCCATAAGCCGTGATGGTAATTAAATGTTGCTGGGTTGTGACAAGCAAAGACAACGTGCCTCCATGCCCTGCTTGTGCCATTTATAAGGACTAGAAGGAATTACGTCTCAATCCATTTAAAGCTTTTGTTGTCCTCCGCCGTGGGGGCTAGGAATGGAGCCTCCACATCCAGGGGCCGTCTACCGCAGGATATCCGTTGCTAGCATGGAACAGTGGGAGAGATCTATTGCCTTCATGTCCTGCTTGAGGGCTGGATAATGTATGGACCAAGCAGAGCCTGAATTAAGCAGAAGTGCCACAGACGCCTGTCAATCCTTAGGCTTCGGCCCCAAAAGTAGAATAATGAGCAAAGCAATAAGAAAGGTAATCAGTGAGTAAGGAATTTTTTTTTTTAGTATTGCTCACAAGCAGAGCTGGCCTCAGGCAACAAGAGGAGGAATGACATGTTTTTATAGCCCAGAGACAAAATATGGTGGTGGGGGGGAACCCACTATGGTATACAGGCACCCTTTTTAAAGATGGGAGCAGCGGCCGGAGAGCCGAAGGATGGCCGAAGCTGTTCGGAACTGGAGCAGCAGGGAGTGGAGTCTGCAGTGAGTTGCAAAACACATTACAGTGCTTTTGAGAAGTAAGGTTTCCAAACTCTAGATGCAGAATCCTGGTTAAATGGATTTTTTGGTTCGATTCAGCAGGGTTGGGCTGGTGGTCCACAGCAAATCCCTCACCGTTTTCAGAGCTGGCGATTACGGTCCTCTCAGGGGTTGAGCAGTACAGTACTGTACCATGTTTGCATCTCCAGCGTTTGTAAAAGTCCTCAAACCCTGTAGCATGGAAGCAGTTAATCCCAGGGCGCAATTTGCTGTTGAGGGATTAGCTGGCGGTGTGTGCATGAAAGATGTCTCTGTACACTGGCAAGGTGTATTCTGCATGGATTCGAAGGTACTCTTTTGCACACGCATACTGCCAAGCGCTGCTATATTATCACAGCTCTCAATTCCACCTGCTCAGATAGTCTTGCGGCGAAGGTAGTGCTCACTACCTTCTAAAGGGTCAAAGCACCCTTTAGATTAGTAGGGAGAACGAGGTCATCTGCCACCCACCATCACCGTCTTTTTGCTTCTGTTTCGTCTGAGGTTAGCTGCAATTCTTTCAGTATGGGTGGAATGAATAATATGAGCTATATACATCGTTATAAGTTATTCCCCCTGGTAATGCAAAGGATTTCAGAGTGGATACATCTCTTTGTCTGCGTAAGTGTTACAAATGTCTTATACAGTACAAGTCTTTTGTACAGGTGAAGGGTCTTAATTGTCCATTCAGGAACAAAGGAAATTAAGACCCCCTAGCCTTACAAAAGCCCTGTATAAGACACATAAAATACATACACAGAGAAAGAGGTTTCTCAACCCAGCTGCCCCTATTTCTGGACTCTCCTTGGGAATATAGCAGTGAGTCCTTTCATGATGAGTGCCTGCATTTTAAGATTTACTGAAGCACTTCTGCATTCAGAAAGCTGTGGCTGGCAAAGTGAACCAATAATTTATTTATTCTAGCTATTTGCTGTATTTTGAGGCCAACTTTCTCCTAAAGGGACTCAAGGTGGCTCTGTAAGAACCCTGTAGCCAAAAGATTGTCGTCCCTTCCCACCCCACTGGAACGAGGGAGGGTCCTTCATGCGTGCAGCGTGATGCTCGATTCTTCTCTGCACCAGGAAGGCAAAGGATGGGAGCCCCAGGTAGCACCCATGAATCAAAGACACCTCTGGCTACAGTTGGTCACTCGCTGGTGGAGAGGACCTCATTGACCACCTCTTTACCTGTATGCACCTGTAGGTGCATCTCATATCCTCTGTGAAGGTTCTGCTTCATTTTGCCGTTCCATGAGAGCTGCAGACTGTTGTGCTGAAACATCACACAATATTTTAGAGGCGTGACTTAGTTTATAGAATATTCTTCTCAGTATGGTTTTCATTGCCTTTTCTCTGTCAGTTTTTAGACTCTTAGGGGAAATAATTGTATTTTAAAAGATCCTTGGGTCTACTGAGCATTGAAGTTTATTTACCTGCTGCGGCTTTCCCTCCTTTAAAATTTTTTTTTAGAAAATGTCAGACTTTGAAACTGGGTCTCTATGTATGCAAAGGAATGATTCTGCCAAAGACAGCAAACTATATCCCCAAATTTCAGAGGTGGTGGTGGTGGTCTTGCTCCAGTCATGAGTTGGCTAGATCCTGTCTTCAAGTTTTGGACCCTCTCCTGCTTTTCCTCATTTTATGCTTCTTATTTGACATGCCTCTCTTTGTTTCTTTGGGAACTGCTTTCTTGATCCGCAAGGCTCAAAAAAAGGCAGGAAATAACGATATGATTCGAACTTGATACATTATTTAGCAATCATTTCCAACGGGGGATGGAGTCTCTTCCACTTTTCTGTGCTGAAACACCCTCATGCCTGGGAACTGAAAATTAAAGGGGAGAAAAGCCCATTTGAGACCGGAAGTATCAGAAGGACTCCATTGGGAACAGTTCTTCAACTGGTTTTATGATTCTGAAATTGCGGTATTTGTACACGTGCATGTTTTGGGGGAATATTCACAGGCTTGGCTCTAAGCAGCCTTTCTAGGATCACATGGTGGAATAAACAAGCTGTCCAGTTCTGAACAGGTAGCTTGGTTATCTGTGCAGCAGAAATGGCCGCCACTCACCATCAATTCACAGTGTGAGTGGGGAGGGGGGAGCACTGTGTGGTGGGGTTAACCTGGGCGACCTCTTTCCTTTGCAGGCCATCTCTGTCGCTTTGGTTCAAAGGGCAAAAGGAGAGTCACAGATTAGAAAGGCAAGTGGTCGGGTGACAGCCAGTTCCCAATAAACACCATCAGAGGAGCTTTGATTGTGACGGCAGGCCAGAGGAAATCTTAAGTCTTTGGGCAGATGGGGCGCTGCTGCTCACCTCACCTGAAACACCCACCCAATGCACCGGGCAGGTGAAAGGTGTCGTTCGGCTTTGAAAGGGAGGATTGTTGAGCACCAAATGAGATGGAGGTGGCTAAACCTCTGGTAACCACCCTGTTTCCCTGAAAATAAGATAGGATCTTATATTAATTTTTGCTCCAAAAAACGCATTAGGGCTTATTTTCAGGGGATTTTTTTTTAATGTACAACAATCTACGTTTATTCAAATACAGTCATTTCATCGCCTGGTTGCTGCACAAGGGTGGAGGGCGGGGTTTCACTTAACTAGGGCTTATTTGGGGGGTAAAGCATCCTGAAAAATCCTACTAGGGCTTATTTTGAGGTTCGGTCTTATTTTGGGGGGTATTAACCTCACCTCTGCCCATCACCTCTTCCATTCCTTCACCCCCACTGATGCGGAGAAGGATGGACTGAAGGCTGTGGAGGATAACTGAAACAGACCAGAACCCAGAGCAAGAATTAACAGGCCATCTTGTAGCCGTTAGAACCTGAGAACTGTGTTAGAACTGAGGCGATCACTAAGAGAGAGAGGGAAGAACGGAGAGAGGGAGCACGCCAGCATGATCGGCCGTTGCTCCATGCAGAGCCCCCATGGGAGAAGACGCACCTTTCGTCACGAAGGGCATTTCGCAGCGACCAAACTATTAACGTGTGCACAGGGCGGGGAAAAGGGGAGGGGGCGGTGGCTCCTCATGGCTCCCTGTGGGGTGACTAACAGACCAATTAAACTGCCAATAAAAAATTTAATCAAGTAATAATGCACCTCACTTTGTTTAATTAGTGTTCTGTCAAGTGAATGAATATTTAAGACGAGCGCCGCAGAGCCCCGTGCCAGGGCCGGCCCCCAGCAGGCAGGCGAAGGCAATAAGCGAGCTTGGCAGGCCTGCAGCCACATTTCAATTAAACTGACAGCTTTCCCTCGATGAGGTAGTATTGATCGCGGGCAATTAGGCGATCAGAGGCGCCAGGCCACGGTGGCATGGGGGAAAAGGAGAGGCAGAGATGAGCCCTGGGCTGGGCCGAGGGCATCCTAGACCGGGCGATCAGAGGCCAAGTTTAGTTTTCCTTATTCATGTTTGAATTTATCCCATCCTGTTTACGAGGATGCGTTAGGTTTTCCAGCTCTTTTTATCCTCATGTGAAGAGATGGGGAGGCTTGGAAAAGAAATCAATCGGCACATTGGAACAGAGGTGGAAGATTGCTCTGGAAGTTTCCTATTGTAGCTCCGTGCAAGCACAAAACGTATACGTGAAACCAGAGAGAAAATATCCATTTTGTACCACTGAAGACTGCGGAACCAAGTGTATGTTACCTTGGGAGATCTGTACATTTTTGAACACTGTGATACATTTTGGTGAAGAAACATGCACCCCTTCTTAAAATTCTTAAAAGGTCAGCACAGTGGTTTAGGTGCAGAGCCGAAGGTTGGGAGTTCGATTCCCCCCATGGGGCCTCCCGGGACAAGAGCCAGCCTGGGTGGCCTTGGGCAAGCTGCACAGTCCCAAGGCTGCCCCTAGAAGAAGGGAATGGGAAATCACTTATGTGAGTATTCTCTTCCTAGAAAACCCTGGAAGGTAAAGGTAAAGGTTCCCCTTGACAATTTTTGTCCAGTCGTGTTCGACTCTAGGGGACGGTGCTCATCCCCGTTTCCAAGCCGTAGAGCCAGCGTTTTGTCCGAAGACAATCTTCCGTGGTCACATGGCCAGTGTGACTTAGACACGGAATGCTGTTACCTTCCCACCGAGTTGGTCCCTATTAATCTACTCGCATTTGCATGCTTTCGAACCGCTAGGTTGGCGGGAGCTGGGACAAGTGACGGGAGCTCACCCCATCCCGTGGATTCGATCTTAGAACTGCTTGGTCTTCTGACCCTGCAGCACAGGCTTCTGCGGTTTAGCCCGCAGCGCCACCACGTCCCTTAAAGGGTTGCCTTAAGTTGGAATCAATTTCATGGCACACAATCGTCACTTAACATGGGTATCTGACACACACACACACACACCAGCTCCAAATCCAGTACTGTAGCCACTACACAAAGCTTAGGGATGAAGGTGTGAGATCAGCTATGCAGGCTTCTAGGACGGTCATCCATACTTTCTGAAAATGCCAGACCTTGTGCCAGCCTTCTTGGGTAACGTCTTTACCACGTTAACACACACACAATCAGACACGTACTGGACTTGGGGCTGGAAAGAAAACCAGGCAATATGCCAGTGGACAGGATGGAGCACACATTTTTAAAGCTTGAACAGTAGCTCGTGGAGGAGGTAACACATGTGGCCTCCAGCTGTGCTGAGCAAGGATTATGGACCTTGTCTGATATCTCTGGACAGTTGCGGAGGACTGCCCCGGACAGCTTATAATGTCTCTTTGTGCTTCTCTGTGAAACTGCAGAGAACCGAGATTCACTTTTTCTCTCCAAATTAAAAATGGAAGCATGCTCCATTCTTAAACTCAGAAGACTTACTTTTGAAGTAGAATAAACCATCCCTGTGGAAATTCTTACTCCACCTGCGATATTTATGTGTACGTTGCTATTCTAGACATGCTTTCTGAAAGTGCGGAGCCCACACAGTATTGACTTACGACTGTTTTTAGAGCATAATTTAAAGAATAACCCATAAGAGAAAGTACTTTTGGCAGCTCGCAAAACAACCACCCCCAATAATATTAAATAATGCAGAGTGTTCAAGAATATAGCAGGTTAAAATGTAACATTAAAATGACACCAGTGAGTATTAGAAACAAAGAGAAACCAGAAAATAAAAGGAAAAAAACCTGTAAAAGCTAAAACAAAGCTAAAATCTGCTCCTCTTGGATAAAAGTTACTTTTTTTGGATTAGAGCTCCAAAAAATCCCCCAGCTAATACATTTATGCTGGCTAAGGGAGTCTGGGAGTTGTAGTCAGAAACACACACACCACCTTCCCAAGCTCTGACTTACAAACTACAATAATATTTTAAAGGCTTGGGATTTGAAAACAGTAATAACAAAAGGCATTCACCTGGTGCTGAAAGGACATTATAATTGTATTTATTTATTTATAGGCCACCTTGCTCCCAATGAGGTGGACCCGGTCCAGAATACAATTACCCTGAAAAGGTCTTTTCTCTCATGGCCACCTCATAAGGGGAACTTGAATAAGGACCTCCAGTCAGTCTGTCCGTCCGTCCGCCCGCCCGCCCGCCCGCCCACCTACCTACCTACCTACCTACCTACCTACCTACCTACCTACCTACCTACCTACCTACCTACCTACCTACCTACCTACCTACCTACCTACCCTGTTTCCCTGAAAATCCGCCCGCCCGCCCGCCCGCCCGCCCGCCCGCCCGCCCGCCCACCTACCTACCTACCTACCTACCTACCTACCTACCTACCTACCTACCTACCTACCTACCTACCTACCTACCTACCTACCTACCCTGTTTCCCTGAAAATCAGACCTAACCTGAAAATAAACCCTAGTAGGATTTTTCAGGATGCTTGTAATATAAGCCCTACCCCCAAAATAAGCCCCAGTTAAGTGAAACTCCACCCTAAGTTTCGGTCCTGCCATACGGGAGCCTCTCTCTATCTGTGCTGGGATGGGTGGAACTTCATTCAAGACGGGAAGCGAACCTGCCGGCTGCCTGTGCGCAACCCCAGTGGAGCCCTGGGCAAGCGTTGCGCATCCGTGCAGTTTAGAGGGAACGTTGGCCTCAATGAAAGAGCGGCATCTTAAGCAACCTCTTGGAGGTAGGCAGGGAGGGCGCCAGGCGCAGCTCAACCGCAAGGCAATTTCACCAGGCTGGTGTCACAACCGAGAAGGTCCAACGTCTGGTGGATGTTTTCCTGGCCTCCTTCGGTGTTTGCTACCCAGAGAAGCATGGCTTGTGAGGATCTGGTGGCACAGGTAGATGTTCTTGGGAAAGGTCGCTCCAACAAGTAACCAGTTCCCAAACCACTAAGGGCTTTATAGACAGGCACCCAAACCTTGGACTTGACACTGGAAATCACAGGTAAGCAGTGCAGGTGAGCCAATGGGTTCAGGTAGGTGCATATTAGATGAGGAAAACCTTAATATAGGAGGAGCCTAGGATAAGATTGAAATAACCTGTTATAAGTAACTATGTTACCTGTAGGGCACTGCTTTTTTTTTAGTATAACATGGGGATGAGGAGGATGCTTCTGTCCAGAACTGGTAGTACTGCCATGTTTTCCCCGGAAGTGACTACAGTTTACTTGTAACTTCCTTATTACTAAGAGTGAGAAGTGAAAATGCTTTTTTGGGACACTCTGAGGATGTTTTGCCCCCAAATTTTTGGCTAATTTCTTACACTGTTTTTCTTTATGCCTATGATAGGGATGAAAAGGCATTGAAAAATAGTGAAAATAACTTATCGTTTTATTGCAAAAATAATAAAACAACCTATGAAATGTAAGGTTTTATAACAGTAATAAGTTATTTTATTTAGAACTCTGTAAAATGTTACATAATCAATCCCTTTTAGAGGTAACTTTCAAAGCTTTGTACAAGAAGCTGCCTTTTAATGAGCCAGATCATCAATCCATCTAACTGAGTATTGTCTACAGAAATGGTTCCTGACCTTTAAGATTTGTGCTTCAAGCCCATAAGTCCCACCCAGAATGATTAATAGTCATAGATTCTGGGTGCTGAAGTCAAAGATATCTGGACAAGATCACATTAAGCACAAGGTTGAAGATTGCTTGTTGCTCTAGAGATGCTGTTGGTAAACTCCATCCATCCATCCATCCATCCATCCATCCATCCATCCATCCATCCATCCATCCATCCATCCATCCATCCATCCAATCATCCAATCCATCCATCCATCCATCCATCCATCCATCCATCCATCCATCCATCCATCCATCCATCCATCCATCCATCCATCCATCCATCCATCCATCCAATCATCCAGTCCATCCATCCATCCATCCAATCATCCAGTCCATCCATCCATCCATCCATCCATCCATCCATCCATCCATCCATCCATCCATCCATCCATCCATCCATCCATCCAATCATCCAATCCATCCATCCATCCATCCATCCATCCATCCATCCATCCATCCATCCATCCATCCATCCATCCATCCATCCAATCCATCCATCCATCCATCCATCCATCCATCCATCCATCCATCCATCCATCCATCCATCCATCCATTTCCAAGCTTGATTTGCAGATGTGGGGGGACTAGATCTAGGATCTCTTGCAAAGTGCCAACACCTCTCAAGCCACCAAAGGTTTTCAAAGTCAACAGCAATGCCTGCAGTCAAATCCGTCTTGATATTAGTTGGGAAAGGGGTACTGAAAGATTTGGTAACCACAACCCACTCTAAGCCATACAAAAAAGACTGAAAACACATTTTTCCCAACAGAGGCTGACTAGCAGGGAGGCAATGTTGTCTCACAGAGAGACCACAGCTGGTAGACTCCCCTGGTTATGCTTTGTGGGGGTTTCTCAACAGCCTTGAATTATACATATAAATTTATTTCTTCAGGAACACTCCAGCCCAGCAATTCCCTACATATTGTATTGCAATGAGATCCTGGAAGAGTTGTTATGTTTTTGGATTATTATCCACAGGATTCCCTCAGCCAATACGGCCACTGCAATCCAGGGAGATGTACTCCCAACCAAGTTGTTTTTCTCTTATGTTGTGGCTACAAATCCCATCATCTTCCAGCTAGCGTGACTTATGGTCGCTGGAGGATGGACGCGATGCAAGTCCTACATATCTGGAGGGTGCTAGCTTGGGAAAAGGTGCTCAACCTATTCCCATGGCACAGAGTTTAGGAATTACTCTGATAGATCAGGCAGATAAGATACAGGATGGAAAGACAGACTGATTGACTGATGAAAGACAAGACAGAGATCCCCTCGTCCTGCCTCTCCCCACTCTGCGTTGCCCAACCCTCTGATCCCCGAGAAACAGTGCGGTCCCAGAAGGCCTCCGATAATTGTTTGTTTCACTTGAGCTGTTTTGTGGCCAGGGTAGGGTGAGTCTTGTAATGAGTATGGATTTGCCGGTAAATAAGTCCCCCTGCTCCTCAGCCCTGTAATAAATGCATTTGCAGTAATCTGGCTATCGCACAGTGTAATTGCTAGCTGTCAGCCCAAATTGATGCGGCGGGCCCTGACTTTGCTGCTGCCATGCCCTTCCTTCACGCTGCGATTCCTTCCCCACCCTATCTCCAATCACACACAGAGAGAGAGAGATATGCAAGCACACACAGATACACACACACCCTCTCCCCAGAGAGCTTTCTGTTTGTTGCAATCACTGGAGAGGGACAGTCGCTCCCACATCCCTTTGGAAGTCATCTGAGACATCTGGCAAAAAAAGGGGTCCAGGGATGTTCAGGGCAGATTGAGTCCTACTATGATCCACAAGAAGGCCGAGGATCAGAGTGCCATTAAAGACATCACAAGGGAAGAAGGAAATGGGATCCCTGCGGCCATCATCATCATCATCATACGCATCCTTCAATCTCAAGAGACTATGGTAACATGCTCTGTATCGAGAAGTGTCTTTTCCAGAGCATGAAGCCTGGGTAAAGTAATATGGAGGATAGGCTGTTACCCAAGCAGCAAATCCCCCCTCTCCATGTTGCTGAAATGGTCCAGTGGAAAGGCAAGAGCCAATACAACTGGTTCCAGCAACGTCACAGGAGTTGGCAGAACGACACGAACTGCCTTCGGGACTCCATCAACCTCCTAGGAAACGTTCCAGTGCAAATGGGAGCTGCCCAGAAAATGGCTCTTGGTTTCAATGAGATTTCAGCCCATTGGTGTAAAGGCACATTTTGGTGATAATCTTGATCTTCCCCAGAGTAATGTCTTTAAAAGAGAGTTTTTTTTTAAATGCAGGCACTGCTAGAGTAGCCAGGTGAGGAGCACCCCATCCCCTGAGATTTCAGGGTGGGTCCTTGCGATGGGAGACGGAGGCCCTCCAGGAACTTGAAGGCACCCTATTCCGCGTTCCTCGCTCCCTTAATCCTCACCACAATCAAGGCAGACAGGCCAAAGGAAAAAAAGGGGGGAGCAACCAAAGTCTCTACGAAGTTTCAGGGTGCAATGGGGACTTGAAGCCCGACCCCACAGCTCAACACTGACCAGTAGAGCAAAGTGGCAGAGTGGGGGCCCAAGGCCACCTGCAGCTCCCTAAAAGAGAGACAGCCTACAAGACAAACGCTGTTACACCAAGGCTTCACGAAAGAGGCGCATTAACAGGACAGACTAGAAAGGAAGAGGAATTAAAATGTTTTGTAGACACTTCTGAAGTTTGGAAGGATTATGGAGGAAAGAGTGGAAGGGGTGACTGAGGTGCTGGGGAATTGCCCGTCTCTGTTATCACTAGTTTCCTGGGCAGGTGTTTTAGCCAAAGAGGAGATGCTTCTGGGATGGAGCAACTGTTGTAGACAGCTCTTTGCCCAATGTTTTGTTAGGCCATTTCCAGCAACCCATGTTAACCTAAGAAATTACTGTGCCTGTAGGTGACCCTTCCTTTTCCCCCAACCCATAAGCAGCACACATCTTTCTGCTCAAACAATGGAAAGGGCCAACGTTTCTCAAACTTTGGCCCTTCGGATGTTTTGGACTTCAGCATCTGGAAGTCCCAGCCAAGGACTTAGCGATCAAAGATTCTGGGACTTAAATTCCAAACTCCATCTGGAGGGCCAAAGCTGAACAATCACTGATGTAGTGGACCCAGGAGGTTGGGGGTTTGAAGTGCTGGGCCACCATGGATGACAATTAAACTTTCTTTAAGCTTTCCTACTGCCCTGGGTTTATCTGCAGACCTTACAGCACTTAATGAGTGGGGATGAGCAGAGACAGGTTTTTACTAGCAACAATATCTTGTGATATGCTGTCCTTGCAATGCAAAGTACTTGCATCATCATAGTCATCATCATCAATTGCAGAGCTGGAAGGGACCCTATGGGGCATCAAGTCCAACCCCTCTCAAGGAACTACAGTGAATCAAACAGAGCCAGTGATCTCAATCACTGAGCTATCTATGAGGTGGTAATGTAAAAAATATATAGATAATAAGCACATTCATTCTGAGACTTTCCTCATTAATACTGTAAAGCGCCATGTTCAGAATAAACCAATATACACACCTGTGCTTTTTGTTCCTGCTTTTGCGACCCCCCCCCCCGCTGGTTCTGCCAGTCATCCCTTCCTGAATTCAAATTAAGCCTGCAAACGGGATATTGTTATGCAAAACCCAGGATATCTGCATAACAATGTATTGATTGTATCGTTTATTTTGAGTGCCAAAGAGAAGTCCTCTTGGCAGAGAATTATGAGCCATCCCACATGACAAAATACAGACGGATAAAAGGGAAAAGGGATGAAAGGGAAAAGAACAGGGAGGGCAAAGATCAAAATTGAGGAGGTTTATGCAAAGCTGGCACTATTTGCATGATATTTTCTGATGGTGGATTCTGAGGTCTGTAGGTGAGTAGCGAAGGGGCAGCCCTGAGAATTAGATATGTGGTCAAGGTAACCCATTAATCAATAGGAAGCATAAAGCACACACACTGAGAAAAGCAGCACAGTTAGGCTTCTCAGATACAGGGCTGTGCCAGATACAAATGCAGTTTCAGAACAGTTTGCAGCTGGTTTATTTTAAAACCAGGCTTCTAGTCCTCATTGGCAGCAGCACATTTGAATAAATTAAGCTTTGGATACTAATGCATGTTATTTCAGTTATTTCAAGTGGCCTTAACCCCCCACCACCACCTTGTAGACAATACAGCATACTATTTACATATTTCAAAATGTGGTAACCTAGCCCTGCTACTCTGCTGGGTATTTTTTCTTCTGCTGCTGAATAACAGCCCTACTGCTTGTTGATGCAAAAGCTTAAGTCCTTAAACACTTCATGAAACTAACATCTGTTTAAGCCTCACACAAGAGGAACTGCTGAGCACTTTTCCCACTGATTGTGATGGGTGGGAGAACTCTTTTGAGTTCCCTGTGACTAACAGTACGAAGAGTAACTTATGCAAGCTATGCTTATAAACATGGCAGGATCTGCCAGGAAAAAGCAGAGAATCAATTCACGTCGCCCTTCATTTGTAGGGTTAAGGAAGATGGCAGAATTCTGCTTTCCAGATTGCAGAATGTTACTGCCGGAAGGAAATGAAAAACCTCGGTTTCAGTTGCTTTTCCAGAGGGGATGAAGGCCTCCCTCTCTACACTGGTCTCTGTCTCTCTGCCTCATGGCGCAATAAGGTTTTCTTGTCACGCGTGACAATTTGTAAAGCGGTGGGGCTCTCCCGCTGACATGCCGCTGTGCTGCTCGTTTCCCTGCAGCTGTCAAGCCGGCAATCACGTTTAATAAAGGCACAGAAATTAGATAGCAGAACAAGGAATCTCTTTGGCCTAACAATGCAATTATTACAGGCAATGCTTCCATACTCTCTCCCCCCCCCCCCGTTTTTCCCCACCTCAGAAGTCCTCTCCTCCCTTAGAAAAACAGCTTTCCCTGATTTGAGGGGTAAAAGATGGAATGATTGGGGTGGGGGGACACGCATGCGAATAGGGTTGCAGGAGACACAACACTGACATAGATTGGTTTGTTGCAAATGACGGGAAGAGGGATTGCAAAGCTTTTGTGTTGATTCGAGATAAGCATCTCCCATAAGAGAAAAAGCAAAAAGAACTGGTCGGCTTTGTATGCACATTAAACGATGGGTTGCGATGCATGTGTGCGCGCATCAGTGATGCCATTAGACAATATTAGGTTCTGAACTTAATGGGTTTTTTTCCCCCCTGGGGATGGCTGTTCTTTTGATGATGATGCCTACTGATTCACTCACCTCCAAATATGGTAAGCTGATGATTTTTCGGACCCTTTCCTGATCATTCTGCCGAGTGAGACCCTCTCCCAACATCCTGTCCTGATGACACCACTAGTGTGCCATTGTGTGGAACACTGATTTCCAAACTGGGGGTGTTTTTCCTGAGAGGGCATAAGAAATTTCAAAGGAAGGGTGCAACACAGTGGGGGGGGGACAGCTTCATTCACATTAAATTAGCTGGGGGGGGAGTTGCTATTTTTAAAGGTAACATATTTTTATTCACTTTTCATGACAAGAACTAGCTGTGCTTATTTTTAATTTAAAGTTTTCGCAATTATTTTTCTTTTCTTTTTTTAAACTAAGTTGCGAGGGCAAATGCTCAGGCAATTAGCAGGCCCACATATGTGCTTTTGTTTCTCTGTGGGTGCTCAACTGGCTGTTTCTTTCTCTATAACTCTTTGGTCTCCCACCACAGTTAAAACTGACAGCTAGAGGGTCTTCCAGCTTTCCTTACTCTGCCCTAGTTAGGGTGGCTACTTATACATTTTTTAAAAAAAAAAAAAGACAAAAGAGATAACCAGCTTTATCAAAAGGCATCTGCAAAAGCATCAGTGTAAAACTAGGAATGCTTTTTTGTAATTTAACTGGAATGCAAGGAAGCGGGGAAGAAAGGATGAGGTGACTTGCCAGTTTTGTGAATCTGCCATCCAGGGACCTCCGCCATCTTCAAGGTTGCTGATCTCTGCCTTCCAAGGTTTCTTACCTGTGTAGATGGCACTTCAAAGAGAGAATACCTCTCTAAGTGCCTGTACAGCCAAAAAAATGGAGAAATAGAAAAGGGGGCTTTGGGTCTAATTAAGGAAAGATGCTGTGCTCAAGAATTTCTTCATAGTTTTTTTTTCCCTGGCTGTGAGAAGGCAGTACCTAGTAGGCTGATGGCTGGTGCTTGGACAAAGTGGGCCAGGATGACCACGTGCCCCATCCATTTTTCAAGACTTGATTGATCAAGGGGTTGATTGATTTACTGTATTTATATCCTGCCTTTCTTCCAACAGAGGAACATGAGGTGCCCGCCAGCAATCACAATAAATTAAGACAGTATCATGAAAACAGCAGGAAAGCAAGAAAAGGTGTCAGGCAGCCTTTAGATAACCAGTAGCGTTACAGAAGTCAGTCGGGAAAGGGGTGGCTTGTGGGGTGTGGAGGGTCTTGGGAAGCCCAATACGGGACCCCAACCCACCCCAATGGGCGTCTAGGGCTAGCCATGGGGACCCTCGGGCAGGGCCTGGCAACCGGAGGACACCAGCGCTCCCCAGGCCCCCCTCCCTTTTCCCCGGGCCTCAGCTCCCCAAGCGCCCGGTCTCCGCCACGCAGCACTTCTTGATTAATATTACCCTTCAATCCTCTCTCCTCGATTAAGAGTCCAAGCGTGTCTTTAACTACATTACCGCAGCGCGGGGGGGACCGCAAGCTCCACTCAAGCGGGAAATGGCAAGAGGGCAGCAGGCCTTCCTCCCCGGCTGACCCCTCCGCCCTGGATGGCCACGCCACGAACAGTTCTGCGTCATCAATGTGACAAACCCAGACCTACTGGGATCTATCACACAGTTACTAAGCTGCCACCAACCATTCCCTATAATAAGTCACACAGACCAGGGATGGATTTTTAAACAATAAAAGAATAAGGTTTATTTTAAATACAAACAGGGTAAATAAAACAATCAGGTGAATAAAATAAAGTAACGTGGCTTATTCTCACACACACAAGCATACAGTTTGGTTCACCTAGAACCTTTAACTTAAAGCACAGACCCTGAACCCATCAGTTCTGGCTAACCAACAGACCCCTGAACCTTTCAGGCTGGTACTCTGACACACAGTAGTGCCCTGTCAGACACCCAGACTCCCACAACAGCTTCTTCTTCCCCAGCTGCTGCTTCGTCCCAACCCAGTGTCTCACAGTCTGTCTCAGCATCTCCCTTCACCACACAGGCATCACATATTTATACAGTACAGCCCCTCCTCCTGATGTCCCGCCTTCCACTCCCCATAGGATGGAACTTTCCCTCCAAACCCATGACAGACAGGTAACATCAGTGCTGTTATGTAACACCTCCCCTCTTTATAAGTTGTTTTGTAGGGGGAAAGCTAAGGTGCTTTTTCCCAAAAAAACAACCTGTATAAAACACACAACACCAATTATACCTACCATATTATACTTACTTACATTCTAAGTTAAACATTTCAAATAGGCATTTAAACATTTACCATATACATTACATCAATTTACCTTTATTAATACAAACCAATTTAAAACCAGGTACATTTTAACTTTTTGTTTTCATTATATACATATAGTCCATGTTCTTTCGCCGTCTTCAGTCTTCAGGTCTTCTTGATAAGGCGTCAGCAACACAGTTCACTGACCCTCTGACCACCTTCACTTCAAAGTCATAGTCCTGTAAGTTCAAAGCCCACCTCATAAGTTTGCTATTGTGGGTTTTCATTGTCTTTAACCATTGCAATGGTGAATGGTCAGTACACAGAATAAAATGTCTTCCCCAGATGTAAGGCTTGGCCTTCTGGATCGCGTAGACTATGGCCAAACACTCCTTCTCCACGGTTGCCAAATGTCTCTCACCTTTTTGAAGTTTCCTACTCAGGTAGGACACTGGATGCTGGTCACCATTCTCATCCTCTTGGCACAGAACTGCTCCTACCCCGCTGTTAGACGCATCGGTGTAGATGATGAACTCCCGGTCGAAGTCTGGAGCCCGCAGGACTGGATAGTTGATTAGCGCCTCCTTCAACCTCTGGAACGCCGCCTCACAGTCGCTGGTCCACGGGATGCGGTCATCAGCCTTCTTCCTCGTCAGATCGGTCAGCGGAGCCGCAATCTCGCTAAACCTCGGGATGAACTTTCTGTAGTAGCCCACCAACCCAAGAAATGATTTGACTTTTTTCTTGGTGTTGGGTCTAGGCCAATCACGAACAGCTTCTATTTTGGCCTCCAGGGGTTTTATCATTCCTCCCCCTATCATGTGACCCAAGTATTTTATTTCTGGGCTACCCAGCTGACACTTGCTGGCCTTTACTGTTAGCCCTGCTGCACTTAACCTCTGCAGCACTAACTCCAGGTGTATCAGGTGATCTTCCCAGGTATTACTGAAGATCCCTATGTCATCAATGTAGGCCACTGTAAAGTCACTGAGCCCTGCCAAGGTCTGGTCCATCAGCCTTTGGAATGTGGCTGGTGCATTTCTGAGACCAAAGCTCAGGACTCGAAACTCATAGAGACCAAAAGGGCTGCAAAAGGCAGTCTTTTCTTGATCCCTGGGATCAATTCTTAATTGCCAATATCCCTTTACCAGGTCCAATGATGAGATGAACCGACAACCCCCTATGGTTTCAATCAGGTTGTCTAGCCTGGGCATTGGGTAGGCATCAGGAGTGGTTACACGGTTTAATTTCCTGTAATCAACACAAAACCTAATGCTCCCATCAGGCTTGTCCACAAGGACTATCGGAGAGGACCAAGGACTAGAAGAGGGGACGATTATGTTCTCCCTAAGCATCTCGTCCAGCTCCTTCCGCACCTTGTCCCTATAGGGTCCCGTTACTCGGTATGGGGATACTGCCTGCGGGGGTGCATCCCCTGTGTGGATCCGATGCATCACTCCCTTCACTATCCCCGGCTTGTTGGAAAATACCTGTTGATATTTATTAAGCAGCATTTTTAATTCTTGCTGCTGGTCTTGGGTGAGTGCAGGACTGATCTTTACCTCCTCTGGGTTGTATTTTACTTCCCCTCTACCCTCCCAGAAGGGTAATTCAGCTTCCTCACTCTCAGCTGCTTTTATCGCGAATAAAACCCTCTGTTCCCCTCTGTAGTAGGGTTTTAGGGCATTCACGTGAACCACCCTCCTTGCTTGGTTCTCCTCTTGCTCTATTAGGTAGTTCAGGTCTGACATCTTGGAAATGACCCTATATGGTCCTGCCCATTTGAGCTGCAGTTTATTCTCTCTGCAGGGCCTAAGCCAAAGCACCTCCTCCCCTGGGTCAAAGTGCCTCTCTCTAGCTTTGTGGTCATACCATGTTTTCTGTCTGACCTTCTGAGCTTGCAGGTTTTCTGCTGCCAGCTCTAGATTTCTCCTTAGGTCATTCATCAAGGTGTCTATGTAAGTCACAACGTCTTGTGGGTCATCCTGGGTGATCTGCTCCCAATTTTGCTTGATCAACTCAAGGGGCCCTTTCACCCCTAAGTGTGCAGCAGACTTGTCAGAGTGACCCCTTTGTAAGATCATGGGGCGATACTTTTCAGGTACCACCAGCTGACTTCTGATCCCATCTCCCCCTTTTGAGATATTCCTCAGGGTTTCTCTATATAAAACCCCCTTTTCCTCCAGAAATCTCACTGGGGTTTCAGGTGTTAGCTGGGCGTCAGTCACCTGTTCAAAACACTTTTGGAGAGTGGCGTCTGCCTTTTGCTCCTGTCCAAATCTGCTGTCTGTGGTTAAGGTTTCTACCACAGCTTCTGAACTCCCCTCTGCTTCCGTCTCTGGCTCATCATTACCCCCCTGAACTGTCCCTGTGGTGACTTGTGAGCGTGTAATCACTAGCACCCTTTTCACATGTTCAGCCAGGTCATTTCCCACGAGCACGGCTGCGGGCAGAGTCGATGAAATCGCTAGCTGCCAATCTCCCCTCCAGCCTTGAAAGTTGACAGGTACCTCTGCTACTGGCAGAGAGATTACCTGCCCCTCAATCCCTGCCACCTTTATGCTCTCATTTGGGATTATAAACTCCCGAGGAATAATATCTGGATGGCACAGGGTTACCTGGGAACAAGTGTCCCGCAGCCCCCTATACTGCCGGTCAAGTATTCCTACGTCCACCCCTGCTGTCTCAAACAACTGAGAATCTGTTTTTATCAGCAAGCAGCGCTTTACCTCCACAAGAGGACCATTTTCCTCAGCCTGCTCAGCATAGGTAGCTGTTCCAGACTGAGTAGCCATGGCAACAGGCTCCCTCTGTGATACTGAGCCTTGCTCTTTCTGGACACAGAACACAGCTTTTGGCTTGGTTCCACTAGAATTCTGAGGCACCATTCCTTTTAGCTGCTTCAATTTCTCACACTCTGAGATCAGATGACCCTTTCCCTGACAGAAATAGCATTTTCTGGTGTATTTTGATTCTCTCTCCTCTTGTTTGGGTTTTCCCTCCAAATTCTGAGGGCTTGGTTTCATGCCTGAGGGCTTCCCTTCACCATGGGCCCCTCCCCCTTGCTGGCTTTTCCCTGGTCCCTGAGAGTACTTGCTGTAGGTTTCTTTGGGTTTACCTACAGATTTCCCCTCACCCAAGGGCTTTCTTATTTGGGAGATAAAATCCGCGATCTCTGCGGCTGCTGCCACAGTTTTCGGTTTCCTTTCCCTCACCTGGAATTTCAATTCCCCATGCAGGACTGAATAGAACTGTTCCAGGGCTATCAAGTCTTTAAGCTGTTCATAGGTCTCTGTTCCCTCCTGCGACAGCCATTTCTCAAGCAGCCTCACCAATTGGGCCCCCACTTGGGTAAAAGTCTGTTCTGGCTTCTTGGTGAGGGACCTGAACCTTTGTCTCAGCTGCTCTGCATTTATCCCATGTCTTGCAAACACCAGTTTTTTAAACTCTGCGAAATCTTTCATCCGTTCCTCAGGCATCTCGGCATAAACCTCAGCCAGGCTACCACTGATTAAAGACCGCATGATGGTCATCTTCTCAGTTTCCCTCACTGAGAAGTCCACAAACGCTCTTTCCACTAAGGAAAAGAACACCTCGGGACAATCTCCCTTGTGGTACACAGGGAATTTCTTCAGGTCAGCCTTAGACAGTTGGCCCCCCTCAGAATCCCTATTATTATTATTGTTCTGGTTCATCAGTTCCAATCTCTTTAATTCAAACGCCATTCTCTCTCTCTCTAATTCAAATTGCCGCTGTTTCTCTCTTTCCCTTTCCTCCATTTCCCTCACCCTCAGTTCATGCTGTTGGGCTATGATTATTTTTCTGAGTTCTGGGTCTTGCTCTCCTGTGCTGTCACCTTGCACTGAGCCAAATTCATCCTCAGAACCTTGGTCAATCTGGGGGTCTTTCACTTCACTCATGTCTGCTATCTTGCTTCGAGTCAAGGGCATAATCCCCCCTCAGAACAGGCGGCTTTAAAAAGTCAAGCCTCAAAATAAAACGACCACTTTTTTCCTTCTTGCCTCAGAACCAGCTCTCCCTAGAGATTGCTGCTGTTCTTCAGCACTACTTGCAACAGTATCGAGTCAGAGCCTACCCCCCTCTGCTGGGCCTCTCAGCTGGCAAGCTAGCTCGCTGTTGCTACGCAGTTTTGCCTCAGCGTTTTCCCGCCAAAATCAGGCTGCCTCAGAGCACCTTAATCTAAGTCTCCCCAGTTGGCACGTTCTTCTACTAGTGCACCTCCCCGTGAGGTACACCTAGAAGATTACCTACGCGCCTCAGACTGTCCCTGACTGGACCCCCCTTGCTCTGGGCACACCTGCCAAGGCTTTGCTGGACCACTGGACAACTGGACCAGTCGTATCCCACACGCTGGACACCAATCAATGTGACAAACCCAGACCTACTGGGATCTATCACACAGTTACTAAGCTGCCACCAACCATTCCCTATAATAAGTCACACAGACCAGGGATGGATTTTTAAACAATAAAAGAATAAGGTTTATTTTAAATACAAACAGGGTAAATAAAACAATCAGGTGAATAAAATAAAGTAACGTGGCTTATTCTCACACACACAAGCATACAGTTTGGTTCACCTAGAACCTTTAACTTAAAGCACAGACCCTGAACCCATCAGTTCTGGCTAACCAACAGACCCCTGAACCTTTCAGGCTGGTACTCTGACACACAGTAGTGCCCTGTCAGACACCCAGACTCCCACAACAGCTTCTTCTTCCCCAGCTGCTGCTTCGTCCCAACCCAGTGTCTCACAGTCTGTCTCAGCATCTCCCTTCACCACACAGGCATCACATATTTATACAGTACAGCCCCTCCTCCTGATGTCCCGCCTTCCACTCCCCATAGGATGGAACTTTCCCTCCAAACCCATGACAGACAGGTAACATCAGTGCTGTTATGTAACACCCCCTTTCCCTTGCGAGGATGGCCAGCTGGCTGCCAGGTGTGTGGGGGGCGGCCAGCAGCATCTAATCAGAGGAGGTGGACGTCCCCGCCACCAAGGGCAGCCACGGCGGGTCAAGGGGAGTCCACGGCACTGATGAGTTGGCACTCACTCCGGGCCCCCCTGGAGCTGCTTTGAGCTGCAGCATCGGGTCCGTGGCGAGCAGGGGGGAGGCCTTACTAGTGCAGTGGATTACAGTCACTCCCTGGCTCAGGCATGTCCTGCACGTGGAAAAAGAGTAGGCGGAAACAGAAGAAGGGTTGTAAAAGAACTAAACATTGGAAGCAAAACAAACAAAAAAAGTTTGCAGTGTATTCAATCTCCTGCAATTTCTCATGCTGATATATTCAAATTATTCAATCTCTCTCTTTGTGTGTGTGTGGGTCTGTGTATGTCGATTGCTCCTAATCGCTAAGGCTTGGATTTATATTTTACAATATTTGCACTAGGACTGTAATAATATTTAAGTACAACGTTCTGACCAACAGTAGTATAGTACTGACAAAGGTTCAGAAAAAGCAAGAGGCTTCTCCATACGCAGCCTGTCCTAAGGTGCCTTCTGCCCCTAGTAGCAGAGACTGGACCTGAGGTCAAAGGCCAAAGTGCGCACGCGCACACACACACACACCAGCCCTTGGTGCTTTGGACTCTGTGTGTGTGCACGTGAATGCATGGGCATGCACACACGCACACAAGGTGACAAAAGCATTGGTGCAATAGAAGTACACCCTATTTTATTCCTATACCTGTGGTATCATGATTTGAAAATAAATCTGGGACGTTACCTTTACAAAGTATTTAGCTAATATAATAACTCCAAAGCCCAAGAGAGGAAGTGAGATGCTATTAAAAAGAATACCCTGCTTCAGTACTTCCTGATTGTCCTATGTAATTCGAATGACTACCTTTCAGTTATTTCCCAAAACTATTTGAGTGTCACAAACTGTTGGTTGGCAGTACAAACCACTCCCCTCCCATTCACGTTGTCGTCTCAACACCCACAACAGAGTGCAACACAGTGGCCTGAGACACAGCACAATCCAGAACTGGAATGATCTAATACTCCTTCTCCACTATCTAGTAAGGTCACACCTCTGTAATTTAAAAATTACCACAAAAGGAGTGCAGTTATTGCCTGTTAAAGTACAAGCACAATGTAATTTCATTACACACAGTTTGTGGAAAGAGGAATGAATTACACATAACACCACTGGTAACTAGTAACTTCAAAGATTTGAATTCACATTATTTTAAAATGCAAAACTGCATATGCTCAGAGTAATTTATTTTAAATCCATTGTTTTGTTAATCGCATCAGGAATGCAGGAAAAATTGTAAAGCAGGGAATAACACTGTTCAGCGGGAGAAGAGAAAAGTGAGTTGTGTACATCAGAGCTTCATCATAAGGCCTTCAAAAAGACTCCCACACACACACACACACACACACAGAAGACCATTATAGTCATGTTTGGCCCCAATCTCCTGCCCCTCTGAAAGGTTGGCCAACAGACTGCATTTGAATGAACCGCTTTGCTGCCAGGCTCCGCCGATAATCTGCTGTGATCTGGTCCAGCTCTGCCATCATCAACCCACCACATCCTCTTTCGGATCTGCCTCCTTCACACACCTCTAGCTCCAATTCTTTGTCTGCTCTCACAGTGCCCTTAAAATAGTAGTCTCTCTCCACCATCGCAGTTGAAGACCTGATGGGTCCCGGATCCCCCTCAGGAATATGTGCCTCTTCCTTGAACTTTCAGTTTCCATTTAAATTTATGTCTAAAAAGTACAGTAATCCTTTTTCCTGTGGGTATAGTGAAAAAACACCTAGACAGAATTCTAGGAAATGGTACACTAAGAAGCTAACCTTCTCTACCACAGAAGCCCCTGATTAAAAAAAATATATACCATTTGTTTTGTCAAGGGAAAGTTTATTATAGACTCTATAGAGCAGTGGTCCTCAATCTTGGGCCTCCAGATGTTCTTGGACTTCAACTCCCAGAAATCCTGGCCAGAAGAGGTGGTGGTGAAGGCTTCTGGGAGTTGTAGTCCAGGAACATCTGGAGGCCCAAGCTTGGGGGCCACTGCTATAGAGCAGGAGTGTATGGATATTTAGCTCTTGACCGTTCCACTTCGATTACTAAATTGCCCAATGACCTGGATGGCCCAGGAGCAAACACCAAAGGTTCCCTGTGTTTGCCACAACATTTCTCTCTGGGGGACTTACCTCATCCAGGTAGGAGTCAGAAGATTTTGCCAGGTTCTTTCCTTGTATGAGTAAGCCTGGTTCCTTTTTGACAACGGCTGATGCCTTATAGGCACTTAAAGGAGTCTTGTGGTGAAGAGGTTAAACTGCAGTATTGCAGTCAAGACTCTGCTCGGGGGACCTGAGTTTGATCCTGAAGGGTTCAGGTTGCCAGCTAAAGGTTGACTCAACCTTCCATCTTTCCGAGGTTAGTAAATTAAGAACCGAACTCACTGGGAGGTAGGGGGTGGCGGCGGCCAATGTGCAGCCTGCATAATTTACTGTAAACCAACCAGAGAGTGCTTTAAGCACTACCACTATATTACTTTATATTTATATTTATACTTTATATTTTTTTTTACTTTCTATAGTCCTACATGGATTTTGTTTACCTTCTTTGTTGCTTTTTCCAGTTCAATACAGAAAACCCCAACGCTGTTATTTATCATTTTATACCTCCGTTCTCAGGGTTCCCTTTTTAAAACTCTTGCATAATTTCCCACTGAGACAGACCTCAGGGTCAATGCAAGTTCAGGCCACCGAAATGTTTCACGATCCATCTTGTTTAATTAGCTTTATTTGTGCTATTGATTGCTTTGGATTATTGTCTAGATTCTGAGTTCGTTCCACATATGGGTGTGCAGATTACATTTGTGTATATATTTATAGCTTCCCTCCCTTAACGTCTTTTCACTCCTTGTTTTAAAAATTATTATCTCAACCGATAATAACTCAACTGAGGTTTCAGCAGTTCCACCGCACATCTGGCTCTGTGCTGGATACAGAGTAACAGGTGCTGTGACAACTTGTTTTTTTTTTTCATAACATAATGAGTTTCGTGGGCTTGGGTAGAATTCTGCACTCTCCTCTCCCCCTTAAGTCCATCAACTAACTTCCAAAAATGGGGGACTTGACCTGTTTCTGTGTTTTTAGCCATAACTTGACATGCAGAAATCACAATGATGGTTTGAAAACAGCAACCCTCTGTCTACCCTGTTTGTCAAATCATACCAGCCAAACATCACCTTGTGATTCTATGTTTGCACATGGCTGGGAGACTCCACCTCTAACCACTATCCCGTACAGCCCTTTCAGAGATCCTGCCACTCTGCAGATGAGCTCTGCTGGCTGTTCATACAAGCCCTGGTCAGCAAGCAGAAGGGAGGGAGGGAAAGAGAGGGGAGACTCCTTTAACTCACTTTTATTTGTCCTCAGAATTGCTATTGATCACAATATGCTTGATCTCTGCTCAGTCATTTCCCCCCCTCTCCTGATAAGAAATGATGTCAGCTTCAACTGAAATGCTTTCCAGGGCCGAGAACAGGGCAGCGTGTAATGTGATAGATAGACTCGCACCAGGAAGGCTGGGATTCAGATCCTCGCTCAGCTAAGCCCCCCAAACCGGCTTTGGGCCAGCCTCAGCCCCTGTTAGCCTTACCTGCTTGGCACGGCTTGTGTTGTGAGCATAAAATATTGCCGGCGGGGATGGAGACAGTGGTGGGATTCAGCAGGTTCGCACCAGTTCTACAGAACCGGTAGCTAATGTATTATTGGTTCTGCAGAACCGTTTGTTCGCCTGCTGAATCCCACCACTGGATGGAGAGAAAGGGACACAGACTCCTCCTCTGGCAGAAAGGGTGGGATAAAAGTATTACCTCTTTCACACAAAGAGAATGAGAGAGAGAGAGGTTCCTTATGCCTCCCTCTGGTTCCTACGACATCCCCGACCTCCCCACAACCGAGGGCTGAGCAATTCCACCGGGCTCCGCCGCAAAGAGGGCTCTCCAGAGCGCCATTCTCTGCGCTCTTACCACTGGTTCTTACCACTCTATTCCCAGAATAGAAAGCCCCCCCCCCAATAAAATCCATTATCAGGTAAACTCTTGATCCACCTGCACCCTTGCCCACCCCAACCTCGGTTTTCCAAAATGACTCTGTCACCCGCGTCAAAGAAACCCGCTCCTTCTCCCCGGCAGGCTGCAGAGAGAGACCCCAGCTGTTTATGTCCATAACTCATTTTCGCATCAATATCCTTGATAACAGGGTTTTTATTCTCCTGGGAAGCAGCCAGCTGTGAATTAGACGAAGCTTTTTTCCATCTACACACGGGTGTGCACGCGCACGCACACACACACACACACACACAAACACACACACACACACACACACACACACACACACAGAGACAGTGTGGCCTTCCCTGAGCCTATGCTCTTTCCCAAGCGCAACTGGCAGCGAAGGAAAGAGAAATCAAAAGGTCCTTCATTCTCTGCTGCCTACCCCCCAGTGACATTTCCTGCCAGCTGTTTGCTAAGACAGCACGTCTGGAAATGTCACCGTGGTGGGTCAAAAAAACCAGGCCTTCGTGCCCTTCAGTGTGTTTCACAAAAGGAAAGGGACGCACTGGCAATCCCCTTCTCCTCTCCAAATCTGGTTTAGAGATGGAGAAGACGGATGGGGCCCCAGACCGGCACATAGGGCCGCCAGAGCCCCACTTGTTAGCAATACAGTAGTGCCTCGCTAGACAGTTACCCCGCATGACAGCTTTTTTGCTAGACACTTGACTTTTTGTGATCGCTATAGCGATTCACAAAACAGTGATTCCTATGGGGGAATTTCGCTGGACAATGTTTGGTCCCTGCTTCGCAAACCGGACGATGAGTTTGACAGCTTCCTCCGTACTCACAAAACGAGTGTTTTCGGGACCTAAGCTTCCCAAGACAGCTATTTAAACAGCTGATCGGCGGTTCGCAAAGCGCCTTTCCTGTGGCCGATCTTCACTAGACAACGACAATTCTTCCCCATTGGAACACATTAAACAGGTTTCAATGCATTCCAATGGGGAAATGCTTTTCGCTAGACAATGATTTCGCTAAACGGCGATTTCAGTGAAACGGATTATCATCATCTAGCGATTCACCACTGTATCTAGACAGCAAGCTCAACAGGCAACCAGATGGGTCCCGGCCTTCTCTTTTACAGCCAGCCACCCCAGCCTCCCTGGTTCCATTACCTACAGTGAGCCATGAATAGAGAAACAACTGGAAGGACAAGGGAACTGGCTAAATAGTGAGTTGGGGATCTGGCTGAGGAGGCAGGGATTAGGAATCTGAATCTCTGGTGTGCCTTTATGGAGAAGAGCCAGACCCACATGGCTTTGGGCGAGTGTCCCAGTCCCAGGAGGGCCCCAGGAGAAGGAAATGCAGCATTCAACCACTTCTGAGGATTCTGTACCTAGAAACCCCTGTAAAGAGTCACCATAACAATGATTATTAGAATTGAGCTGATGACATGTTTATTATTATTATTATTATTATTATTATTATTATTATTATTATTATTATTATTATTATTATTATTATTATTATTATTATTATTATTATTATTATTATTAAAAGGGGAACAGTTCAGAATGTTTTCATTAGCACACTCCTCTTCATCTCTGCTCTATATGCAACTGGGATAGATGCAGGGAAGGAAATCTCATCCCATTTGGCGCCAAGGGGGAAAACCTTTTACTCGTTTGGCTTAGTTCTCTGGCTGTGGATCCAGAGGTTGGGAGTTTGATTCCCCCACTGGGCCTTCTTGACGGGGGCTGGACTGGATGATCCAGAGGGTCCCTTCCGGCTCTGCCGTTCTAAGGTTGTTGTTATTATAATATCATTATTTTGTTTCCCTTAAGATCAACCGGGGAACCTTTGCTATGTTTTATACTACGGCACCCACAGTTCCCTTGTTGTGGCTGTTCTGAGTGAGCTTCCTGGGAGCTGAAGCCCAAAACATCTGGGCAGGGGAGCAAACTTTTCCCATTCCCAGCTAAGAAGAGGGCACGAGTAAAGGGCCTTGCACAAAGCCCGAACAGAGCAAGCCACGGAAAGTTCTGTAACAAAGCGGCAGGATTAATGAGCGGCGGAGGTTCACCTTCTGCTTGTTCAGGCTCCCTCGTTAGATTTCATCTTTTGCAAGGCCCTCCGGGGGCTTCCATTCAAGCCGACGCTCAGAGCGGCTTACCCTTGCTCTTCTCATTAGCAGCTCTCATTTAAGGCTTTAAAGGACTCTGAAAATAATTGACATTGTTTGTCTAAGAAGGGGTTATGGAGCAGCGAGAGGCACCTGTTTTATGGCGATGGCCAGGTTAGGGTGTTTGCCTTCCGAAAACTCTTGCTGATCCGATGTCTCCTCTGCTATCTCCTGTCCTCATCCATCTCTAGGAAGACGCAATGGCTTTGTTGCATGTCTCCATTTTAGGCCAGGAAAGAAGATGTAGGACAGCATGTTCCAAACCGTAGAACCCTCACCAGTCTCCCGATTTTAATTACAAAACGAAAGAATACTTTGTGCAGATTATAGCTGTGTCCAGAGGAGAAGACAGGGACAAACCTAGAGCTATGTGACCGGCTGGTCATGAGTGGAAAGAGAAGGAGAAGTAATAACAATTTGAGACATTATTTCTTGGCTTGTGACCCATCACACCAACCAAGGCAATACACAGGTCTGGTGGGACTTAACAGGATTTCTTCCAGTTTTTTTGGCATCCTTCTTAAAGTGGAGTGTCCAGAATTGGACACAGGACTCTAGATGAGGTCTAACTAGTGCTGAATAGAGAGGGACTAGCACCTTATGGGATTTGGAAATTAGTTCTGTTAATACAGCCTACAATAGCATTGGCCTTTTTTGCAGCCACCTCACACTGTTGGCTCATATTCAGCTTGTGATCTACAATTTCAAGATTATTCTCACTTGTAGTATCACTGAGTGAGACTAAAGACAAATAATTTAACCTGATATTATCTCACTAAAAGCTTGTCCTCCCTGTTTTTTCCTTCCCTCTTTTATTTCCTTCTTTCTTTTAGATCTTTTTAAAATAATATATTCTTTAAGACTTAAGGATTGTCCAGGTCTCCAGGGGCTGACTGAAGTCTCAAGGAATAAAGGAGAAATGAGTGTTTCTATATATGTGACATATCTAAGAGTGTGAGAGAGAAAGAGAGAGACTAGATCGGGCGGGGGGGGGGAGACTTCTCTAATCTTTGTGACCAGTATTTACAACTGGCCTCCACCTCCCGTGTGTGTCACCAATGGGCCATCCAACGTTTGCCCTGCCTTATTCCTTTCTATTAAGGGACGTGGTGTTGCTGTGGGCTAAACCACAGAAGCCTTTGTATGCTGCAGGGTCAGAAGATCAGCAGTCGTAAGATCGAATCCACGCAACGGAGTGAGCTCCCGTCGCTTTGTCCCAGCTCCTCGCCAACCTAGCAGTTCGAAAGCATGCAAATGCAAGTAGATAAATAGGTACCACCTCAGTGGGAAGGTAAAACAGTGTTCCCTAGTCACGCTGGCCACAACGGAAACTGTCTTTGGACAAGCGCTGGCTCTATGGCTTGAAAACGGGATGAGCACCGCCCGCTAAAGTCGGACACAACTGGACTGAAAATGTTAAGGGGAACCTTTTCCTTTACCTTTATGCCTCTCTCTCTCTCTGAATTTTCCTACAATGCACAGTGCCGGGTGCAAAACGGGCCCCTACCTGCTAACGTTGCTGCTCAACAACAACAACAACAACAACAACAACAACAACAACAAAACACTAGGAAAATAAATTATATTACCAGCTAAAGTGGGCAGGGTTATAGGGAACAAATCCCTTTTCTCTCTTTCTACCGGAGTTGTAACTATGGCAGGGGTAACTGGGGCTTTGAGGTACGGCGCTGAAATTTAGAGCGTGCAAACTTTTGCTGTAGAAGGGCATGAACTTCCTGGTGTGTATACCGCCCTCTTAACTCTTCCTACTGGGTCAGAAGAAAACACAGAACAGACAGACTAAAATTTCAGGTGTTCTTCACCGGTCCTCCATCCCGTCCTCATGTACCTCACATTTCACATGAACCACACTCAACCAAAAGGGCATCAAAGCCCCAGGCAGCAAAATTTCTAGTAACAGATTTGTTTTCTGCCCTAGCTCTCTCTCTCTCTGTGTGTGTGTGTGTGTGTGTGTGTGTGTGTGCGTGCGTGCGTGCGTGCGTGCGTGTGCGTGCGTGCGCGGTCCCTCACTTCCTTCTTCCTCCTCTTCCTCTATCTCGCTCCCTTCCTGATACCTAGTTGTCTATCTCTTGTGTTGTACCTCTCCCTTCTCTGCTGGTCTGCTGCCAAGGGAGGGGCAGGTGGCTCTTTCCAGAAGAGGTCTAAGCTAGCCCCTTACAGAGAACTTTTGAAATTAGGCTGCCGGATGGCCACAATTCAACCCTAGGTCTGCTTTTTATGTATCACTCTGATTTACATGGGTGTGCGCTGGAGCTGTGATCCATCCTTTCCCAAATCAGCAACTGAATGTCTAGCAATCTTGGGGGAAGGGGCTGACAATTGAGAGCCAACAGTTCTGGCAGCTCAGCTGGACAAAATGTTCACGTCATGTCCCTCCAAACCGCACAGCGATTGCTGAAGGATTAAGTACTGAAAGCGTACGCAATGTGCTCTGATAGAGAATCATGGGGACTTCAAGGTGGCTAGGAGAGAATTCTGCCTGAAACCCTGGACTGCTGTGACTGCCAGTCAGAGAAGACAACATTGGGGTAGATGGACAAAAGGTCTGACTTGCTCTATGGCAGCTTTTTTTGTATTCCAAGTATCAGGAAAAAAAGGTAATGAGCCACGAAAGAGAGTGAGGTAGATTAACGGATAACATTAATACAAGTACATACACATAGGCGTGTATGAATCCATAAATAAGGAGTTTCCTATGACTGTATTATAGTTTATATTGCTATTTTGTGTTATCTTGAATGGGTTGTCGAGTGTTTTTAAAGTGTTTTTTAAAAGTATCAGAAAAAGGATAGCTGGAGGGACAGCAATGGGGAGTTGGATTCAAAGGTAATGAAGGATTCTGGGGCATGGAGTAGGAGAGAGCCAGAAAATGGAGAAGAATCTCAGAAATGCCATCACCCAGAGGTGGCAGAAAACAACGTCCTCTGTGCAGTCGATGCCACTGTGGCCCTGCCATTGTAGGACTCTGGCGGGACTGCCCTTGGCCGTGTCATGGTTAATCACATTTCCAGCCGTGCAAGACTGAGACAGGCCAGGGAGGCCTGGTATAATTTAATAAGCTTTTAATCTCTTTCCGCACTATCGCCAAACTGTACCAGAAACAACCTTTCTTTTGCTGTGGGTGGGGAGGGAGAAAGAATGAGAGACAGCAAGAGAGCCATCGGCCAGGACATTACAGCCCTCTGATGACGGGAAAATGCTGTAAACCATTCCAGACACTACCCAGAAGGAGAATTCAGTGCTGGTTTAGCAAGAAGGGGCATGATCAGAATAAATAAAACATGGTGAAAATTGCATACGCACATGTACACACAAATCCATGATTACAACACACACTTCCTTGGCTGCAATAAAAATGGATTTATTTTCCTTCCTGGAAATTGAATAACTATTGTAGCGTAGGAGCCTTGAAAGGCTCTCCCTGAGGAAATGTTATATGCATAGATGGATGAGCTTATAGGGTTTACAAAGGGGAAGGAAGGAAGGAAGGAAGGAAGGAAGGAAGGAAGGAAGGAAGGAAGGAAGGAAGGAAGGAAGGAAGAAAGGAAGGAAGGAAGGAAGGAAGGAAGGAAGGAAGGAAGGAAGGAAGGAAGGAAGGAAGGAAAGAGGGAAGGAAGGAGGGAAGGAAGGAAGGAGGGCAGGCGGGCAGGCGGGCAGGCGGGCAGGCAGTACATTTGAAGGTAGTCATATAACTAATAATTCTGCTCAGGCTGCAGTCCTTTATCACCTTTCCTAGAAATAATCCCGACTGAATTGCCATGAAACTCATTTCTGAATAGACAAGTGCAATGTAAGTTCTGTTCAAGCCAGTGGTGCCTCGTTAGACGATGATAATCCGTTCCACTGAAATTGCTGTTTAGCGAAATCATTGTCTAGCAAAAAGCAAGTTGTCGTCTAGTGAAAATCGGTTTGCAAAGCAGGGACCAAACATTGTCCAGCAAAATTCCCCCATAGGAATCACTGTTTTGCGAATCGCTATAGCGATCGCAAAAAGTCAGTATCTAGCAAAAAAACCTGTCATGCGGGGTAACTGTCTAGCGAGGCACCACTGTACTTATTTATTTGTTATGTTTACATTCTGCCTTTCTTCCAGTGAGCTCAAGATGGTGTGAATGACTGTTTTCCCCACATTACCATCAAAATAACCCTGTGAAGTAGGTTACGTTCATAGAGAAAGAGAGAGAGAGAGAGAGACTGAGAGAGAGAGAGAGAGGGAGGGAGAGAGAGAGAGAGAGAGGAGTCACTGGGCTAGTAACCTAGTGAATGTTGTGGCTTTGGCATCCTTCTGCACCAGACAGTCATGGAGTGGCAACTGAAACCCAGCAACTAGTGTGGCATGGAAAGATGCAACAGCTCACAAAGGGACGTAGGGCAGTCAACACCCTTCCCCAGCCCAAAGAAGCTACCCGTGATCCAACTACAAAAAAGTGTGTGTCTGCACGTCATCTTCAGGTGACATGCAAACATCATTTGGGAAATGCAGCTGCTTAGGGGCAATGGCTGTGGGAAAGTTGAGGTAGGAAACTGAACAAGCAAACAAACATGCACCCTTGGTTTAACCCCAGGATTTAACATAATAAATCTGGAAGTAAAAAAACGGGTGATGAAACTGACACCACTGGGGTAGGAGCCTCTTTCTTCCCTTCTGCCACTTAAAGAAATCTTCGGATCCGTGGACCGACCTCTCCCAGGGAGCACCCTGCAGACTCCCCGGGGGGGTGGTGTTCCCCTGTTACTATCCAAAGGCAAGGCAAGACGTCCCCGGCAGCTGGGAGGCTGGCAATCTTCAGGCCCGAGTCCCGAGACTCGAGGGCAGGTTGTGAGTGTCCCTCTCCCTTGCACCTGTCTTGCAGACAGGTAGAGGAGCGCCACTTCCTTCGGGGACCGGGGGCTCCTCCCTCCACGGTGTCTGCATAAATGGGTCCTTCTCGTCAATCTGCCACTCTGCTCTTTGACTGGGGCTCCTCCCACATCCTTTCTGTTCCAGCCAAAGCTACCGATTCGGTCTCTGAAATTATGCTGCACCAGCAGGAAGCAAGCCTTAATAACACTCCTGATGGCAGAAAATGTATCCATTAGTAGTTCCAGAACTACTGCTAAGTTAATTTTCCTTTTAACACACACACACACATACACGCACATGCACACGGAGGACAAATGAATGCACACGCGCACACCCACATATTTTATACATCCACATTTGCCCAATGTGGTTTTTTGATAACATTTTCTCAAGCACAGCCAAATAACAAATAATACTAAAATTAATTGTAATTATAGTGAAGCAATATATATATATATATACACACAAACACTCCCCATTAACCGGAGGCTTGCAGAGTACGGCCATTGGCATGGCCGCAGCTATTATTATTAGGCCATTTTGATCTGATTAAATTCACCGGCTTGCCACGTCCGAGAACCTAATCAGGCAGTTAAAAGGCGAAGATGTTGAAGAGGGGAAGGACCCTTACATCGCTGTATTAATAAGAATGCAATCAGGTCGCAGTGACGTTTGCTGGCATGGGAGAGAGCTTCACAGAAAAAAACGAGATGGCAAGAAGAACAAAAGAACGGGGCCAGATGTAACCCCTCAGAGTTGAGCAGACAATGATGGCGAGAGCGCGCTTTCCCAGTTTTTCCTCTCCCCACCAAAACTGGGATTCAAAGCCTCTGCCCCTACACAAAGTGGTCCCGGTCTTCTGTCACTAATTCAAAGGATAGCCCGTATTTGTACGAAGCTGCACCGGCCTCAAGGCTGGCCAAGGACATGTTACTTGGGTCGTTGCTGGACACCTAAACAGGGCCTTCTGGGGGGTGGCCCTGCCCACGGGATGGTAAACTCCATTCCGGATTGTGTTCTGGTTTTCCAAATTCCACCTATGTTCACATCCCATTTTTTCTCTACATTGGTTTTAGAGACTTTGTCCGCCATACAGAAATTTGTATGCATCTTCTATAATGTACATATTTATTTCTCCATTTTCTTTAATGTTTGCATATCTTATGTATTTTTGTTATTGCCTAAAGTAAAGGTGGGCAATTTCCAAAGGTCTGAGGAAGGTAATGGCATTCCGTGTCTAGTCACGCTGGCCACGTGACCATGGAATCTGTCTTCGGAGAAACGCTGGCTCTACGGCTTGGAAACGGGGATGAGCACCGCGCCCTAGAGTCGGAAACAACTGCACTAAATGTCAAGGGGAACCTTTACCTTATTTTTTAAAAAATACCATGGGCACACAGGGGTGCCAAGGTGGGCCAAAATATGGCAACCCCTTCCGTCCCACCTATAGGGCACAAAGGGACATACTGAACAAAATCTTTCTTTTAAAAAAAATAAAGAATTAGAGGGTGGTCTAATGGGGGGACCTGGGAGTGTTGGAAGCCACATGGAGCTGAAGGAGTACATTTTGCCTGGCCTAAAGCATTTTAAAACTGCACTCATTTTCAGCTGTTCCCATTTTCAAAATGTATGTATGATTTTGTTTACACAAAACATACCGCAAGCCTCACAAATATGCAAAAAATTTAGGTGAAGGTGCTTTGTTTTGAAATGAATCTCAGGAAATGCAAAATGGGTAATTAAGTGTGGAGCTGCATGTCAAAATAACTCTGGGTTTGTGTTGCTTAAAATCAATTTTAAAATATCAGTTGACACGATGTATAGCTGAGTGCCCATTTTGTTGGCTGAGAAGCATGTTTTTTTAATGTGGAAAGCAAAGGATTTTAAACAACCTCAAGGGGAGTTGTTTATCTTAACTGCAGATACAATTTGTTTTGAATCATGATGGCATGTGTGCTCACCTGTGTGTTGGTGTAAATTGTGTCTGTAGGACTTGTCAAGTAATGGATGCTAGGATCACAGGTTTCAGGCTGCAGGGATGGTCTTTATTTTTTTCTGTCTGTGATACTGAACTAGTGCTATTCCAGTTTGAAAGAAATAAGAAAAATAAAACAAATATTAAAAATAACTCGACAGTGGCAGAGAGCTGCAAGTGGCTATGAGAAGCAGCCAGTGCAAGGGTGGATGGGTGCAAGACAAAGCCTCAAACGCTAGGTTTTGAAAGCCCCTCGACTGATATACAACACGGCTCAGAAACAGATTAAAAGTTGCCCCAAGAGGATACACACATTAACTCTATTCCCAGGTTGATTTTAAGCTCCCTTCAAAAAAACCCAAGCCTTCACTCAATTTATTTCAATATTGTAACCACACTCTTAGGTGAGACCATCAAACCCACCCAATTTATTTTCCACATCTAGCCCAAACACTACCTCTGGATATACATGTGCCTCCCTCCCTCCCTGATTGTTTTTAAATGGGTCCTTAAAGACCTTGATTTTCTAGGTTGCTTCTAAACAATTGGAAGTCCATGTTAATTTCACCGTTTGGGGTTTTTATACTTGCAGATGTGTTTTAAATGGGATTTATGAAACTATTTGAGTTCACTACATTTCACATTTTACTGTTTTAATACCTTATCTTGCAAACCACTGCTCAAAAAGCAGAATAAATGTATTCAGAATAAACAAACTGTCAGATTTAGTGGTCATCGTGACATTTTGCGGCTGTGAGTTTCGTATGTGAACAATGTGTTTGTGGAAAGCAGAACTTCCCTTCCAGTTCATCTGATTACTGCTCTGCCCTTCCATTTTACTGGTTGATCCCTACGTACTACAATTGTTAGGGGTGGGTGGGGGAAATTCTGCCCATTTTTGTTGCCTTACATACAATTGTGCATGTTGCTAGCATCGCTGCCCTTCACCCCCCATCCTCTACTCCTCAAAGGTCCCTTAAAAAACCCCAGCCCCTCTATCTTTCCCACATAGGAGCACTGTGGTATGAAAAGGCAGAAGTAGTTACACAGCAAAATACTAAAAAGGCTTTATTAGTGTTGTTATCACCAGGTTTGTGCCACTGCGTTCTTCGGACAGCAGAGCTTTTTAAGGTTACTTAAGAGATTTCAGAGGTCTTGCTTTAACATTCATTCTGATTATGCACACCGCTCCGGGTGGGTGACATTCATCCAAAATTAAAAATGGTTCAGGTTCAAGGTGGGTTGCAGTAATTCCAAAAATGCTGGAAATGGGCACATAAAGGAGGAAATATGGGAAGGGAGAGTGATGGGGGGGCACAGCCCCTCTTGCTTTCTACCCTCATTTGTGCCTTACCCAGAAAGAGAGGTGGAAGGAGAACAACATGTCCTTTGAGAACTCAACTCCTCTGGGCATTTCCCAGCCAGCTTCTATCACTCCCTCCGCTGCTCAGAGATGACATTGAGTGGAGAGTGCATTAACACTCCATATGAGCTGCTCAGGGCAAACAAACAGAGGAGTAAATAAATCACAGCCAGCCAGTCCCTTTCTCCTTTCAAAGAGCAAGGCCAGCCCAGCAGCGGAGTGCCCTCCTGCGATGGGGAGATAGCGGGCGACAAGAATAGCCCGTGTCAGCGGACACAAATGGAAGAGGGCTTTTGTGTGCTCCGCATTAGCTGCCTTGCAACCCCAGAGAGCTATTACAAGCTATTTCTTTTATTCAGAACAAGTGTTAACCACTTTGGAAGAAGGGGGGGGGATACAGTACATAGGGCTGGGGGGAGAAGCATGTGCGAGGGGCAGGGGTGGGAGGAGAAGACATGCAAGGGAACAGGGGACTTGAATCTGTTGGCATTTCAAGAGTCAGTGCAGTGTAGTGGCAAGAGTGGCAGAATAAGGCTCATAAGAACCTAAGAAGAGGCTTGCTGGATCAGGCCAAGGGTCCATCTGGTCCAGCTACCTGTAGCTCACGGTGGCCCTGCCAGATGCCTCTGGAAGCACACAAGACAATGAGATCTCTGTCTCCTGATTCCCCTCCCTGGCATCTGGCATTTTGAGGACCCTGGAGATTGTACATCCCCATCATGGCTTGTCACCTGTGACGGACTTTTCCTCCAGGAATCTGCCCAATCCCCTTTTAAAGGCATCAAGGCCAGAGGCCATCACCACATCCGGTGGCAAGGAGTACCACCGACTAGGCGGCTTGGGTTCAAATCCCTGTTCAATCATGGGGGTGGAGCAATTGTAAACCAGTCCTTGAACATTTCACAGATCTTGGAAAACTTGTTAGGGTAGCCATGCCTATCAGAAACCACGTGACAGCACACAACACAGGATGTGTGTTGTCACAGTAGATTGGGAAATAGATTGGGAAGAAGCATCTTTTCAGGAAACACCACCCCTGAGGTATATTTCCTGGAAGAAGATGAAGGTTTAACACCAGTGGCCAGTGTAAACCTTAATAGCTGGGAGTCCCAGATCTTTCAAGTAACACCTGACAATGTTGATAACTTGTATTTTGTATTATGGGGATTTAGGCATATCAAGAAGGGAAATAGGGACGTGGTGGCGCTGTGGGCTAAACTGCAGAAGCCTGTGCTGCAGGGTCAGAAGACCAAGCAGTCGTAAGATCGAATCCACGCGACGGATTGAGCGCCCGTCGCTTGTCCCAGCTCCCGCCAACCTAGCGGTTTGAAGGCATGCAAATGCAAGTAGATAAATAGGGACCACCTCGGTGGGAAGGTCACAGCGATCCGTGTCTAGGTCGCACTGGCCATGTGACCATGGAAGATTGTCTTCAGACAAAACACTGGCTCCTATGGCTTGGAAACGGGGATGAGCACCGCCCCCTAGAGTCGAACACGACTGGACAAAACTTGTCAAGGGGAACCTTTTCCTTTACCTTTTTAAGAAGGGAAATAATATTACTTTTTAAAATGGCACAGCAGATATCATTGGGATTTTTGGTTTAATAAGTACTGTTTAATAGTCACTTCAAAAAGTTATTTTAGGGAGTCACTTAGGGGAATCTGCAGGTATTTGGGTTCTTGTAGAAGATTTTTTCCTTGGTTTTATAAAAAAGAAATTATGAGGCAGTGCATTAATAATGTGCTACTAGTGATTAACATTACTCACTGCTCAAAAGCATTGAACAGCAAGTTAATATTATTTAAAAAGTGATACATTGGTTTTTGCAGCATAATTTTCAAATACTGGTGCTTCCACAATCTCTTAAAAAGAAGTGAGGCTCAGCAGCACGAACTGAGAGGAATGGAAACCACTTGTTCTGTCTTCAGAGAAGGTCTCATGGGTAAATCAAGATCCACGGTCCCAGGACTGGCAGGTTTTGTTCTCAGTCCTGGAGAACTGAGATGGTGGTGGGGATTATTGGAAACTTAGGTCAAGGAACAAGGCCCCTCTTTTTAAATTGTTGAATAATTTACTGTGTTTCATTTTTAAAACTGTGCCTTGAGTCCTTTTTTTTTTTTTTGGAGAAAGAGTAAAAATACTTTAAATAAATAAATAATTTTAATGCTGTGGGTATATAAAAAAAGCTTCTCCTCATTAATACCAACTTTATTTCATACCAAAGCAACAAATGAAGCTGTGTGCCATCATCAAGGGGACTAATTAGGCATTGTTTTTCAAACAAACAGGTCTATTAGTGGTTGTTTATATTAAGCATGTAAAGGTTTTCCTTTTGTTCCAACCTTCTCAGTTATTCCCTTCCGCGCTTCCCACATAAGACGGGTTCCAAGTTCAGTTTGCACCAATGCGTCCGCAACACAGTTGTGGTCTTCGTTCGGGGAAAGAGGGCTCAATTTAATGAGATCCAACAGGAACGTGAACATGTCAGCATTTCCACTACCATTTCCAACCTCTTCTTGCATCCTGGTGAGATCTGTTTTCAGCACTTGAGAACACATGGTCGGGGAATTATTTTCTACTTCTGCCATATGTTAACCCCCCATCCCCCCCCAAATTGGTTTGCTGTCATTTGCTTTTACACCTCTGAAGGGCAGGGTTCTTGTGGCATTATAAATGTGTAAGGCACGCACCAGGGATTGTGAGGGCCAGAGATAGCATGATAGCACCCTGTGCTGAGCAAGAGTTAGGCTGGTTTCTATATTCAGTTCCCTATCAGCTTCTAGACTCCTAATCACTTTTATATAGGGTCCATCTTTAAAATCCTTAAAAATTCAAATCTTAAAAAAAATTGAAACAAACCCTTCAGAAATTTGTCACACGTAGCCTCGGATTCACAAACTCCATAAGCCTTTAAAACTCCTTCTAAAAATAAACTAGCGTTTGTGTAGCGCATGTCCGGAGCTTGAAAGAAACTCTGGACACGTGCCAGAGTTTCTTCCAAGAAGCTCTGGAAAAGATTACAAAGATTGAAATTATCTACTAAAAATGGGGTTCAGGGATTCAGTTGTAATTGTTAAAAACCTGCCTGAAGAGATGGGTCTTTAGCTTTTTTTTCCCCAGAAGGATAAAAGGGGAGAGCGTTCCATGGCCTGGGGGCTGCCCCAGAGAAGGCCCTCTCCATGTGTCCCCATCAGCTGTCCCTGTGCTGGCAATGGGACCAAAAAGAACACAGAGGAGGCACATATAGGGAGATACGGTCGTTCAGGTAGCCTGGCCTCAAGCTGTATGGGGTAATGACCAGCACTTTGAACTGGGCCCAGAAACGGACTGGTAGACAGTGCAGTTCTTGTAACAGGGGCGTTATATGCTCCCTGTAGCTGACCCCAGGCAGTAGTCTCTAACTTTAGTCGTCTCTAACTATAGTTATCTCTAACTTGTTATCTTTCAGGTAACATAATGTAATGGGTACTTATGTTGAAATTAAAGTGAAATCACTACAAAGATACTTTATAACCTTAGTAAGCACTTTCTATTTCCTTTCAAAAGTTATTTCTGAAGGGCATTCAGAGGCACTGTGAACCGAATTTGTAAGGGTTTGTGCTGTGTGGAAAGGGTTCCTTGTTTTTTCCCCTCCTTACTGTACTTTTGTAAATATTTTCAAGTTGTAATATCAGAATTGGCCACTGGACGGAGCTAGACAGTAGGCCTCTGTATTTTTCTGTGCCACTAGGTATGACAACATAACGGGGTCAACAACATGCAATGCAAAAAAATTACTTGTGTGATCAGAACAAGGATGGAGGTAACAACCAAGTTGACTGCTGTGAAGTAATGAGTAATACAATGACTGCTCAAAACAGCAACAAACAAAAAACCCTAAAGAACATTATTATTATTATTATTATTATTATTATTATTATTATTATTATTATTATTATTATTATTATTATTATTATTATTATTATTATTATTATTATTATTATTATTATTATTATTATTATTATCGTCATCCTCCTCCTCCTCCTCCTCCTCCTTTGAGTTTTGCCTGAAAAGCTTGCAAAGACTAATATGGATACCTTTAAAAAAAAAAAACCCAAACAAATATAAAACCCTAAACTTCTGATCTCTGTATATGCCAAGGCAGTTCACCTAGAGGGAAGGTTTCCTGGGCAATGCTTGAAACAGTTGCGGGCTAGTAAATATCACCATTGTAGATAGGATGTGCATCCATCAATCAAGATTCCCTCCCAGAATTTCCTGCTCATAGTCCCTGCATGCTGTCCTTTTGTTTTAGGACTGGTGTTTTTATTAAAAGGACAAGATTGCTTGTCCTCTTTTTTTGCGTATGGTTTGGGAAAACATTTTTGTGCACATTTATCAAATGCACATGGCTTGCATCGAGTGTCCTCACTGACTAAAGCACATTTGTGCAATGCTTTTGCATACATCTGAAAATGTGGTGCATACTTTTCTATGTGGACTTTTCACATGTGCCTGTTCTAGCAGCCATGCAGGCCAACAGTTAATAACATGCACATTCCAGAATACAAACGGTGTGTCTTCTCCATGTCCAGTAAAAACGGTGCAGACTGGGGAAAGTCTCCTTTGAAAGTCCACTGCGTCCCGTTCTTTGCCAATGCCTAATTACAGAAGAGGAGCCTTTTGCTCATGGCTGCTTAGGCAATCTTCCCTAGTCACTCCTTAGTTCATTGGAAGTGCTGTAACTATTTACTGTAGTCAGCAGTGATGAAAAATACTTCGGTGCATGTTCAGAGACAGGCTCTCTCTTACGATTACTTTAGGTCCCCCAGGGAGTCATGTATGAGCTCGCAAAGCGTCAGCCAGATGAGAAGTCAATGTCAGGAAGCGTGGCCTCTCCCAGGCTGCTCTAAGTGTTTGGCCTTACTTCCCTTTCTCCAGCAGATCGCTGGGGCAGTCATTCTACCCTCCTCTGAGTCTGCACCAGTTGTTGTCTGTAATTTTTTTTTTCCTCTCCTCTTTCTCTCTGCGGGAAAGCTGTACTGCTGACCTCGACGCTCGCTCCACTTATCCCCTCACAGCATCTTCCAGATGTGTGTTAATCCGTTCTCTGTCATAAGCAGGAGATGGACCTGCTTCTCTGCTCATCGCTGGCATTGACTGCCCACGGGACCCTCACCTAGGCTGTTCCAGCCTCTTGCTGAGCCTTTCTCCTTCCCTGTGCTGCTCAAAGATGGGCTGAGGACCGGATCCCTGGCCATGGGGTGCCTGCAGAGCATTTAGTGGGTCTGTAGGTGCCTGTGACAGGCTGGAGGCCATATTGGCACTAGAGACAGAGGAGTGCTTGCTCGTTTTCCTCTCTCTCTCTCTCTCTAACAGGGAGCACAATCCTTAGGTCAAGTGTGCACAGCTTGGGTAGGATGGTGTGTGTCGGATATTCACCCCAGCACCAGTCAGAGGGCCATAACACAGTAAGAAATCCTTTCAAAATAGCGAAAACCGACATCAGAAGCAACCAGTCGTCTATATTTTGTTTTTATTTCTCTTTGGAGGGGGAAACTCCGTCCCCCATTTAAAAAATGGAGGATTTCAGAAACAAAAAGTCTGCCTTTCAAAAGCTCAGGATTCCCCCCTCCCGGTCTCTCCTGGGGGGCGTGGGGGCTCCATGAGGAGGGCGGCTGCACAGAAATCCTGGGCGATGTGGAGGCAGAGCAGGCAGCCTTTACCTACCCCAGCATTTTGAGAAGCAACAAATCTTAGGGCACTTAGAAGCTGAACTAGCCCATGGATGACCACAGAAGGGGCTCCTCTCTGTTTTGATGGCAACACAGCTACTCGTGTTCCTTTTCCTGCCACCGACCAACATGGCTGCTTCTCAGGCAATTTCTTACAGATGTCGTCCTCCTTAAAAGGAGGACATTCCCAGTCCGACATCCAGAATCCTGACTTTCCCATCTTCCTATGGCAGGGCCAACATCAGCCTGCCCGACTGTGCCGGGTGCCAGAGGGACTCCTTTCCACCACTCTGCCACCGCACCCCCTAAACGGAAGCCCCCCACTTGCCTCGCCTCTCCTTTAAGGCCCCCTTGCGTTTGGCAATGAGACTTTTTCGGGGAGCCGAGGGGCCATTTTGAAGGCCGCCGTTCTGCCCGACAAGGCGCTCTCTCTTTCCTGCTGCAGAGTCTTTTTCAGAGAGAGAGAGAGAGAGAGAGAGAGGCTATCGGCTCCCTGCCTTGATGTTTGCTGATGATGCTGTGGGAATCGTAACGAGGCATCGCGCGGAGAAGGAGGCCACTCCAGCTGCTTTTGAATCCTACAAAGGGAGCAGCAGGAGCAGGCGGCCGTGTCTCCATTTCAAGCAAAGGACTGGCTCTTGGACTTCAATGCGATATATCGAAGTGAGGGAAATGGTTCTGTATGAGGACGCCGTCCCTTTCTTTTCCTTCCATGACAGCCAGGCTGGAAAGAGACAGATAAGGTGTCCAGGCTGGATGTTTGCTAAGCTCTTTTGGGAACCTGAAATAAGCCATCATCATGAGCTGGGGAGCAAACTCACAAACAGAGCGCTTGGTTCCTAAAATCTGAGGATTAAGACAGTGTCATACCGGCCGGGAAGTCCTGCCCCTGTGAAGTACAATCTCTCTTTGTGGTACAGAAGCACTATGTGCATGCCCAGAAATAGCATCTTATGACAGGAGCTGACTGTTTGCAAGTACTGAGTTACTTATAAATTATAAGTTGCAATTATTTTTCGTAGTAACTAAGGAGCAATTCCAAGTGTGGTATAGTGGACAGAGAGACAAACTACAGTAGGGCTTGTCACCTGCGATGGACTTTTCCACCAGAAATCTATCCAATCCCCTTTTAAAGGCATCTAGGCCAGATGCCGTCACCAAATCCTGTGGCAAGGAGTTCCACAGACTAACAATACGCTGGGTATTTTCTTTTTTTTCCTGTTCTCACTCCCCCAACACTCAATTTGAGTGGATGTCCCCTGGTTCTATCCATTTTATCCACCCCCTGCATAATTTTAGATGTCTCAATCATGTCCCCCCTCGGGCGCCTTTTCTCCAGACTGAAGAGCACTAAATGCTGTAGCCTTTCCTCATAAGGGAGGTGCCCCAGCCCAGTCATCATTTGAGCTGCTCCTGCACCTAGTCCAGTTCCACTATGTCTTTTTTGAGGTGCGAAGACCAGAACTGTCCACAATACTCCAGGTTCAGCCTTACCAGCGTTTTCTACCATGGCATTATAAGGCTGGCTGTTTTATTTTCAATCCCCTTTTTAAAGATGCCTAGCATGAGATTGGCCTTCTTCGCTGCTGCCGCACACGGACACTTTCATCGAGCCGTCCACCAGCACACCAAGATCTCTTTCGTGATCCATCACGGATAGCTCAGAACCAGTGAGATACTCCTTAAGTATCTCACTTACCTTGAAAGCCCTATTAGGGTCACTGTAAGTTGGTTCCGAGTCCGACCTGACAGCACAGAACACGCAAGGAGTAATTACAGTATGTCACATGACAACTGTAACACAGTGAAGTTAGTATGTTGCTTTTTGCAGTGATTAAGCGGTGTCTAAATTGTTGCAATTGTAGCACAACTAGGCATAACTTCCCTCCTTTTGTAGCATGCATGTAATGATTTTAATTGTTTTTCCAGTTACAGGTGATGTATTGTCTCATTACATACAGTAGATGTGTTTTGTACCATAGGTCAGCAGTTTTTAGCATTACTGTATAGCGTTTTCAAAGCCCCTAAAATGTAACTATTTTAGTTACATTTAATAATGAGAAATTATTCCTTTAACATCAGTTTTTTTGGGCTTTTGTCTACAATTTTCTGCACTGTCCAAAAAGCAGGTATGCTTAGCCCGAGAAAGTGGATTTCCTCCACGAAAGCTTGCTATTTGTTTAGATTTTTTTTAATGGTCCAACAAAAAGTATCGCTCACTCTTGCATTTAGCAGAATTGCAACAACCACGGCTCCTAACTAGGTTTTTGGGCCCTGGGATTGTAACTCTATCCAACTACAGTACTTTTAAAAAATCAACTCCTTGAGCTCTGCTTTAGATCTTGCACAAGCTATCAAAACACCTCACCCAACATACATTCTCTCACACACAGACGTGGTGCTAAAAACAGAAGTCTAGGCTCCAGTGAATTGCTACTCAGATTACACTACGCTGATTTTCATACCCAATGATGAAAGAAGGAGCATGTGTTCTGTTCAGTCTGAGAGGATAAGCAAGCGAACACGCGAGCGAGCGAAAGCAACATCATTCTCCTTCAAAGATCCTGTGCAATAATTAGTTCCTCTCCTCCTTCCTAAATCTTTGTAGCCCATCTGCCCTTACCCGCTTTTCAGTCTTCTTCTTGCATGAGCACAATGGACTCAGAACGAACCACGCTTCCCAGCGCAGATAAAAACATTAGCAAATCTATGAGTGACAAACAACAAGCAAGCAAGGGTTTGGAACCGCAAACATTTCAGGGGAAAGACTGAGGATTCAATCACAACATACACCTTGCATACCTTGTCAAGGCCTGGCCTTGCCTTCCATCCTATACTGTCAGCATCCTTTACTGCCCGAAGCTCCCAAGCTTGCTTCCATTCCCTACATCTTAAGGGCCAAATTAAATGTGACATTGTCAATTCAATGTGTTCTCAGCATTAAAAAAAAGGGAGTCTATGTGTTTGAAGGCCCATGCTGAAAAATCAGAAATGAAAGCTGAGGAATGCAGAACTTTCCATTTGCTTGTGGCTCAAAGCCTCTCCATTAGGGATTGCTCTAGTAGAGCAAGCAGCAAGACGCCAAAGGGATGGGGTGCACTGGAACAAGGTTGGCCCCCCTGGGGCAGCACCTGGGAATGCTCAAAGGGCAACACTTCCCAGGGACGATGGCAAGGGTTTGGTCCTGAGTCCCAAGCCCCACATCGGAGTCCCTATTAAAAACAAGCTTTCTCCCCACCCCAGAAAAAAGGGAGGAGGTGGGTGGGTTCTGAATCGCAAGCCAAGTCCCAAGTCATTGAAAAAAGAAGCTTGAGTCACTGGTGCGAATTAAATCCAACTTGTGAGCAAGTCCTGCAACTCAAGTCCCCATCCACGACACTTTCTCCCCACATCTGAAAGTCAAGAGAGATTTTTTTTAAAAAAAAACCCTTTGGGTCAGGCTGTCTTACCCAAGCTCCATCCCTTCCTGCTGAGGTAGAAGTCTTACAGGAAAGATGGACAGAATGCTCCTCTGTGGGGGGGGGGTACTAGTTTCTTTTAGATTTTTTTGGCAGCACCCATAGAGATATAGAGTTAGGCTATTGAGGTGTCTTATTGCATCACGTGGTGGCGCAAGGGACGTGGTGGCGCTGTGGGCTAAACCGCAGAAGCCTCTGTGCTGCAGGGTCAGAAGACCTGCAGTTGTAAGATCGAATCTACATGATGGAGTGAGCTCCCATCGCTTTGTCCCAGCTCCTCGCCAACCTAGCAGTTCGAAAGCATGCAAATGCGAGTAGATAAATAGGTACCACCTCAGTGGGAAGGTAAAACGGCGCTCCCTAGTCACGCTGGCCACGTGGCAATGGAAACTGTCTTTGGACAAGCGCTGGCTCTACGGCTTGAAAACAGGATGAGCACCGCCCCCTAAAGTCGGACACGACTGGACTGAAAATGTCAAGGGGAACCTTTACCTTTACCTTTTATTGCATCACGCCAGCCTAAATTAATAAGAACAAGGAATTCAGCAATATTATTTCCATCCTCTATAGATTTATAATTATAACAATGACATGTTATCAAGTCAGTTCCAACTCAATCCCCTTATTAATGATACCTAGCATGAAATTGGCCTTTTAAGGTCTTCCTAGGTATAAAATACAGTACTGTACTCAGAAGTGGTTGACCATTCCCTTCTTCTGGGGGCACACCAAGACTCTGCAGCCTGCCCAGGTCTATACAGTTTGACATTTTTTTCTGAGAAGGATAGTGGGGAATTGAACTTCTGCCTCCTGCCTCCACAGCCAGGTACTCTAACTCACTGAGCTATATGCACATATAGACACCTTGATGCAACCACAGAGGCAGACATATAAAAGCTCCCCCCAGCAAAATCAATCCAATTGCATCAGCAAACAAGACAAGCTGTTTAGAGTAATTTGGTTATTCTGCTCTCCTGCCATCTCAAATGTGCATTCCTGGTAGAATAAATGTTTATTAAAACAGCCACTCTTCGTCTCCTAGTGAGGAGAAGGGAAGGGAGGGAGGAAAGCAAGGCAGAGTGGAGTAGGGGTGGGGGAAAAGGATGATCAAGCAACTGACAGGATTGCCTCTATACAATCGCATGTGAAACAGTCAACAGAGAGGGGAAGATCAATGCTTCCCTGTTACAGATGCTGTCTGGGCAAAGTTAGCATGGTGCTGCTGCTAAGTGGATAGTTCACACATGGCAAGAAAATGCTGTGATGCAAGCAAGAGCTCTAATGGAAACAGACCCCTTCTCACTTCCCAGTTTCCATGCAGTGGCTGAAATTCTGTTGCCTAGTATAGTAAGTTGCAACTCAACTAGGCCCATTCAATCATTGGGGATTTGGTGAATCAACTCCTCCTCCAGATCCATTGATTCCAATGGGCCTACTTTAGTTGCCACTTAGTATGCTAAAGTAAGTTGCAACAGGAGTAGGCCCGTCTGAATCAATGGAACTTACAAAGGGGTTGACCCAGATTCACTTGCTACACTAAGCCAGTGGTTCTTAACCTTTGTTACTCAGATGTTTTTGAACTGCAACTCCCAGAAACCCCAGCCAGCACAGTTGGTGGTGAAGGCTTCTGGGAGTTGCAGTCCAAAACTCCTGAGTAACCCAAGGTTAAGAACCAGTGCACTAAGCAACAGCCAATGTCATGTACACTGGCCATAATCGCACTTACCAATTCAAACACCTCATCCCCACTGTATAATTGCTATTACCAACAAATTCAAGTAAAGGGAAGTCTTTACAGCTTTATGACTATAAGCTATGAACTCTGCCATGAGCAAGACATAACTATTGCATTCCTTATGAAGCAATGCCCATCCACTAGCCGATGTGCTTGAAGATCTTTCTCAGTGGCCGCTTTATAAGGATCTTAAAAGTGGTTTGATTTAATGATTTGGGTCTGTCATTTGGCCGAGGTTGGATGTATCTCCGCTAGACAATTATAAGAGTTTGACTCCTACTTTAAGTGTCATGGCTTTGCCCGAAATGAACCCTGGGATTCGTAATTTGATCTCGCCAAGAAGTTTTGGACTTCATAACTAAGAATAATTTTCCTGGCAAAATCCATCCTGCTGTGAACTGTTGGACTTCTTCACACTGGTGCAAGCCTGACGAAGTGGTGTTGATCCATTAAAGCTCAAATATTGTTTGATAATTCTTTTTTGTCTATAAAGATATGGCCTATTCTTATATTTGTAGTTTGGTGAGTTACTTATAGAGTTCTCTGCTGGAGAGTTCTACCAAGAATCCTAGGGGACAAAAAAACTACAACACAGAATCCAAGGAAGAAAGAGAAGCAATGCCTACAGTCTTACTGAGGGCTACAGCCTTGCAGATATTCGGCTTGATCTAGGCATGTAGCAAAATGTGGTTATGGAATTCTAATGATGGATGTGTGAGTATATTGTTCAATCTACCCTTTAAAGCAAGCTACTTTCATTCAATACTTTCCAGAGGCATGGAGAGAGGCAGAGAGGGTGGGTGTGGGATTTCTCCTCTGCTGCCAATTTTTCATCTGGACGCTGTAGCCAGGACTTAACATTCTGTTGTACAGGACATTAACAGGTGATTATGCACATCTCACTCTTGCATGAAATGCTTCTCCCTGTCGATTTCTACATACTGTGCTTCTCCCAAGGATGGGGAAAGCAGGCCAGGGTCTCTCTTTGGGTCACTTGGCAATGCTCATTCGTTCTCTCTTAAAAGCAATAAAAGCACGAGACCATCCATCCGCCTGAGTGGCAAAGTCCATTGTTTTTTTGCCTCTGCCTTCCTCTCCTTTTGCTGATCTGTCCAATTCAGTGTGTAGCTACACCAGCAGTAGGGAGTGGGCTAGTATGGGCCACTTTGGAATGGCCAGGCTTGACTAGAGAAATGTAATCAAGCCCATGGCTGGACAGCTCAATGTTTGAGATATGTGGCTGCGGAGCCAGAGGTTGGGGGTTTGATTCCTCACTGTACCTCCTGCAAAAAGAACCAGCCTGTGTGACCTTGGGCACGCTGCATAGTCCCAGGACACCCCCAGAAGGAGGGGATGGCAAATCACTTCTGAGTAATATCTGTCTGGAAAACCCTTGGAAAAAAGTTGCCATAAGTCAGAACTGACTTAATGGTGGATGGTTATTATTATATTAATCAAGCCCAATAGTTTACACAGAGATTGCTCTCCTCAATGTAGTGAAGTGGCTTAATAAGCAAGCCACTTCAGGATACTAGAGAATCAACTACTTCCTCTGCTTGGCAGTCAGACATGGGAAGTGAATTCTTTTTTTAAAAAAAACTGTAGATGGACTGTTGCTGAAATGCCACATCAGTTATTTTAAAAAATTAAATATTTTCTTTGCTTTTTCTTAAAGGGCTGAGAAAATGCCTGCACCTGAAGCTTCCACTGTGGATTTGACTGTGGACAGTTTCCCAAATAGCCCTTTAAGACAAGACAAAGATTTTTTTTAATTTTTAATAGCTGATACAGTGCATTGGTGATAGTCAATTATATAGTCCAAAAAAAATTCACTTCCCCTACTCTCTTCCAAAAAGCAGAGGAAGTGATTAATTTGTCAATATCCTTAAGTGGCTTCCTTATTAAACAACTTCATGATATTAGTTCCAGCAATCACTGGAACTGATCCAAACCAGAGCAATACTCCCCACAATAAAAAAAAAGGTAGAAGCCCAGACAGGGCTCAGAAAGGTACTTGAACAAATATGTTGTTTGATTGGTCAAAGAGTGCCTTTAGGAGAGGAGCAGCCCATTTCTGCAGCAGACCAAAAAGCAGGCTAAACGCCTGTGTAGTCTGCTTCATAGTCTAAATTTGGCACAGGATAGATTCTTTAAACCTTGTGCTGCATTTTAGGGAGATTTAATTACAGTTTCTGCACCAAGCACCTGGAGGAGGGAGGTCTAGCAGCTCATACAAAGCAGGGCATGACTTTATGAGCAATGGGCAGGACTGTTTAAAGCCGCCGCCACTATTCCATCTCTCTGCAGTTTCAGGTTGGCTGCTCTGTTCACCCCAGGCCAAGAGCTGTGATACTAAGAATGTGAGAAGGGGAGGCAAGCTGGATTACACCAAAGGCCTACCTGAGCCTTCATCCTGTTTCCCATGGCAACCAAAGAGATGCTCTCTCTTGTTTGTGTTCCCACAACAACTGGGACTCAGAAATGTCTGCCTTGGCTCTTTCTTCACCCACCTCTCTCGTGATACCCTGCCCCAATGGTGGCTGCGCTGTTTGAGGTCCATACATCATTTCTTGAATCTCTTACAAAGATCAAAGAAAGGTTGGAATACGTCCGACTTTCTTTCTCCATTGCTCATAGACATTCCGACAAAAAGTCCTAGCCTCTTGTCTCTCCTTCAGCCCAAGACAACACCAGTATAAAGGCTTGCTTCCTTTCCACTAGTGACAGCATCTAACCCAAGAGAGGAGCTGGCTGTCCAGATTTTAGGAGGAGAGAAACATTCCTTTATCCGGAAGCTCAGTGGTGTTCCTTTTGATTTAAATCCCGTCCCCTACAACACACAGTTTTCTTCAACTCTTTAAGAAACAGCAGACAGCCAACGTGGAAGAGAGGTCAAGGCCGGGGAGCACCATTAAATATTTAACTGGATGTAACCCTGCGGATGATTCACATCATCTTGCTCACTTTCAAAAACCAGCAGCAGCATTTCAAGCACAGAGGAGATGCTACATCTCAAGGCAGCTGTAGGTGGAGGTAAGCGAGTGGGCAAAAATCACACCAGGTAGAAGACAGAAATTCTCAGTGGAAGAGAGTGGAGGGGCATTTGCAGATGGCAGGAGAGAAAATGAAGGCTTAAAGAAAGAGAGACAATCTAAGTCTCTGTCTTTTTTACTTCCATATTGAGCTCCCGCAAGTAAGTCCTGCATAGCCACTTAACACTGTGGTTTGCTTTAATACCCACCTTAAGGTGTTTCTTAAACGTTGCATAAATCCTTTACACAATTGCAAATGACAGTGCGGAAGGGAGGAGGATCAGAACCATGGGGTCAGGAACAACATTAATTTCTTCTCTCCAGTCCCCCCCAGCCCAAATAAATATCTCCCGTCTCCCCAAAAAGACTATTATTTTCAGAAAGAAAGGTCCCATTTACAGCACCTGAAGCTTCTTCTGATCTATACTGTATTCCATAATCCAGGATGTGCTGCAGAAGTAGATGCATTTGATTTACAGTATTTAAAACTGAACACACAATGCAAAGGCAAATGCAAATTTTGTTGTTGTTTAGTCGTTAAGTCGTGTCCCCATAGACACCAGGCCCTCCTGTCTTCCACTGCCTCCCGGATTTGGGTCAAATTCATGTTTAGTCGCTTCGATGACCCTGTCCAACCATTTCGTCCTCTGTCGTCCCCTTCTCCTCTTGCCTTCACACTTTCCCAACATCAGGGTCTTTTCCAGGGAGTCTTCTCTTCTCATGAGATTTCCAAAGTATTGGAGCCTCAGCTTCAGGATCTGTCCTTCCAGTGAGCACTCAGGGTTGATTTCCTTTAGAATGGATCGGTTTGTTCTCCTTGCAGTCCAGGGGACTCTCAAGAGTTTCCCCCAGAACTCAATGCAAATTAGCCTAAACCTTTTTGCTGCAGGTGCTGAGTTTTTTCGCCCCCTGACTTTGGGGGCTTCTGTTTTTTAAAAGCTGGAACAATTCAAATGGTGTTGCCGCCATGTGTTCAGTTATCTTTAAAAGGACAGGGAGATGTGACTGTGGGTGGTATTCTGGTAATGTATTAAGGTGGGCATATTGCTTTGGACAGTAGGAACACCCACAATCTTTCTCCCTAGTCACCTAAAGTTATTTTTAAAAATCTTTTTAAACAACTGTCAAGTTTAGTGCTAGATCACCTTATCACTGCATTGATTCATCAGTTTAACACTAGATAACTTCTGCATGGGAAAAAAGATAACAGATATGACAAAGAAACAACTCTGAGGAATTACAGCAGACTAATGTAAGGGACGTGGTGGCGCTCTGGGTTAAACCACAGAAGCCTCTGTGCTGCAAGGTCAGAAGACCAGCCGTCATGAGATCGAATCTACATGATGGAGTGAGCTCCCATCGTTTTGTCCCAGCTCCACGCCAACCTAGCAGTTCGAAAGCATGCAAATACGAATAGATAAATAGGTACCACCTCAGTGGGAAGGTCACAGCATTCCGTGTCTAGTTGCGCTGGCCACATGATTATGGAAACTGTCTTTGAACAAACGCTGGCTCTACGGCTTGGAGACGGGGATGAGCACCGCGCCTTAGAGGTGGACACAAATGGACTAAATGTTAAGGGGAACCTTTACCTTTACTGTGTTGTAGTTTTGGAAGAGGTAGCTGTGTTAATCTGTGCAACCATATCAGGCAAAATCCATAGAAGCAAAACAAATAAAGTCAAAAACATTTAACACCTTAAAGACTAGCTATTATATTTTAATGTGAGCTTTCATGGCCATGGCCACAACTACTATGTTTCTGCAGTTTGTGTATATGTGTTTGCCATTTGTAAGTTATTTTATTTTTATTTATTTATTTATTTATTTATTTATTTATTTATTTATTTGTTTGTTTGTTTGTTTGTTTGTTTGTTTGTTTGTTTATTCATTCATTCATTCATTCATTCATTCATTCATTTATTTAATTTCTGGGCCGCCCAATCTACCCAGATGTCTCTGGGCGGCTAGATAACAGTTAAAGTTATGAAGAACTTTATAAAACTGTCCCTTTTCCTTGACGTTGCACAGCACTTTGAACAGTCCACCAGCTTTACAGCGAACTATAAAAGGATAGCCAGGGTTTGACAGAGGATGGGATCAAAGGAAGGGGAGCTGTGGGCTGTGACATGGATCAAACTGCACTACCTGTGGTCTCTGTGTGATTAGCAAAGGTAAGGTAAAGGTAAAGGTTCCCCTTGACATTTTTAGTCTGCTCGTGTCCAACTCTAGGAGGCAGTACTCATCCCGTTTTCAAGCCGTAGAGCCAGTGCTTGTCCGAAGACAGTTTCCGTTGCCACGTGGCCAGCGTAACTAGGGAGCGCCGTTTTACCTTCCCACCGTGGTAGTACCTATTTATCTACTCGCATTTACATGCTTTCGAACTGCTAGGTTGGTGAGGAGCTGGGACAAAGCAACGGGAGCTCACTCCGTTGCGTGGATTCGATCTTAGGACTGCTGGTCTTCTGACCCTGCAGCATACAAAGGCTTCTGTGGTTTAGCCCACAGTGCTACCATGTCCCACTTAGCAAAGGTAGGCTGGAGGAAAAAAAAGCTTAAATCAGCATTCTCAATGGACGAGTCAGACTGTAAGTGTAACTTTTCATCATCTATTGCGGACATGAATGTGGATGTATGAATGAGGGGTATCTTTGGACCCAGCCATCTCTGGCATGCATACACACTTCCCAAAAGCTACATAAGGGTAGTGTGTTAATGTGTTTCAGGAGGGAAAAAAAGTAAAGAATTTTTTTAAAAAAAAGGTATAGTGGCACCTTTAAGACAAATAGATTTATTTCAGTCCAGTTTTTGAGACACAAGAAGAAGCGTACATTTTAATCCATGATTTCACACTGAAACAAATCTGTTACTCTTGAAAGTGTCACAATATATTTGATTTCCATTTTGGCTTTGTTTTTCCTTGATAGAATATGTTTCCACAGGGTGAAAAATAATTCCCTCCCTCTAGTCTATTCCGAATGGAAGCAGCTGTTACACATCTTAGTTGAAGTAGCCTTCTTTAGCCTGGGAGCCTGGATTGAAAAAAAATAATAATAATAAAAGAAAAACTAGAGATGCCAAGGACAAAATCTGAGATGTTCTGTGTTGTAAAGCAGGTGCTCCAACACCAGCCAGCAGCCATGACCAATTTCGTCTGGGACTACCTGGACGTAACTATGGGTTGGGGAGCATGAACCAGGCTTTTCCGTTCTGCTCTTTCAACAGCAGCTGCTAAAAGATTTGGGACTATCATAACAAATGACCTGACTTGGAGTGCAAACACCGCTGCGTTAATCAGGAAGGCACAACAACGGTTGTATTTTCTAAGGATTCTTAGAAAGCAACAATTGACTGAGAGTTTGTTAATCACCTTCTATCGGAGTTCGATTGAGAGCATATTATCCTACTGTCTCTGTGTATGGTTCACGAGCTGCACAGTGGCAGAGAAAAAGGCAATTCAAAGGGTGATTAAGATGGCCCAAAACATCATTGGCTGTTCACTCCCCTCTTTGGAAGAATTGTATAAGAACAGATGTAAGAGGAAGATATCTAACATACTGAAAGACTCCTCTCATCCGGGATATCAGCTCTTTAAACTATTACCATCAGGAAGGAGATTCAGGGTATTGAAAGCAAGGACAAGCAGATTCAAGAACAGTTTTTACCCAAGTGCAGTATTGAGTTTAAATGTGGGGCCATAGGTTTTTGGTGGATTTCAATTGCTGAGAGAAAACGGGGTATCTATATTTGGATGGTGAAAGTTGTGTATATTTTAACTTTTTTTTGTAGTGTTGTCCAGTTTTACCTTGGGGAAGAGCACCTCATTTCGTTGCACCCACTTGTGAGCGCAATGACAAATAAATTTCTTATGTCTTATGTCTTATGTCTTATGTCTTAAAAGATTTATTCGGATGGGACTTTGGAGGGGAGGGAGAGCCTCTGGACCTTCTGGGGGGTCAGATTCAGACCTGATGAGATCCTCATAATGGCTACACTGCAGTTGCTTTTCCATGGGCTTCCTTTGGGATCTTAACAACAGGTTCTCTGTTGCGCCACCTTGAAAGGATATTATACTTCCACTGTTTCCTCTCTGATTCATTTCCTCCCACATCGGATCATTATCTGTGGAGGAAGTCACTTCCACAGGCCTTAGGGAGCAGCAATCTGATACACATTGCTCCTGCTTTTCTTTTGCAGTGTATCTGTGTGATTTCTGGAACTGGATACACTTTTCTGGATAAGATTACTGTCTGTCTAGTCCAGCGCCGCACTTCCAAAATTGGCCAGCTAGTCTAAGATGAGGATGCAGGCCTATGACGAATCAGATGCTACTTTGGGTCTTCTTACCCCTGGCAAGAAAATGACCCAAATGAAAAAAATAAAAATAAAATCAAACAAATTAAAATAAAAGTCCATTGCATCTCCAGTTTGAAGGATCTGGCACGGGCGGTAGGAAAGCTGGTCTTCTGCCTAAGACTCTGCTCAGTCTTCTGTGGCAATCAAGTTCTTAGGGAATTCAGATGTACATCTTGAGCATTTTGTCCCAGCCCTGCTCATGCCTGCCATCCTAGAGCTGTCCGGGATATTGCTGGAGATGGCTCTATCTTAAGGCATAGGGCGGCGGCTGCCCCAGACAACAAACTTCAGTGTCATGAAAGGGCAATCAATGGATAGTTATTTAATGTTCTTATTTTGTTCATTTTTATACCAAAAAAAAGTTTTCTTTATTTTTCATTATTTAATTAAATTCAGTAAATTATTGTATGTCGGGGCTGAAAGGAAAAAGCTGCTTGTGGAATTTTCTGTCTCAGGTACCAAAATAATCTGCGTGGCTGTAGGTACTATGCAAAGTGACACTCCAGAAACCAGAATATCATGGGCTGGTCCTGGAAATCACATTGTGTCTGGAAAACAAAGCCCGTACCTATATTATTCCCTGGAAACCTTTGGAAAATGGTGATGGGTGAGATCAGAAGATCTTTGAACCACACAAGGAGTGACTTAGACATTACGTTGATTTCTACCAGTTGAACATCTAAGGTTTCCCATGCCATTTGGTACCATCCAGATACTAAATATTTTTATCCTACTAACAGGCAGGAGGTTAATAGGGAGGGAGGCTGGGACAGAGCTAGATTAATGGGAGGGCAGTCCCAGCCGGAGACGCTCCTACAGCGAACAGTGTAAACTGGCAAGCTAAGTGAGATTGATAACTCTAGAAGGAGCCTGCAAGTACATCTGGCTTTGTGATTCAAAACTGCTTGGACAGAGACCTATGGAGGACTAACTAGCAGAGCAGAGGAGGGGGGGGAAAGTGCTACGTGTTGTCCCAAACTGAGATGTAGGGACCTTCTGTCTGGCATCGGCAGCTGCTGGGGGATGTAAGGACAGGGCTTGGATCTGGGGAAAGCGACAAAACCCAGCTTCAGGCGGTGGCAGGCTGACAGCCAGCAGATCTGTTGCAAGAAGGAGAGGTGAGAAAAGGTTGGAGATGAGTGGAAGTCGGGCAGTTCATTAAGAGAATAAAAACAGTTGTGGTGAAGCAAGAAAATTGATTTTGGCTGGACATTAGGGGGGAAAATGTTTTATGCTGATAATAGCTTGAAAAATTGACTAGATGGTCTCCTAAGCTCCCTGTAAATCTATAGTTCTAAGACTTGTAGCTATAGAGTCAGGGAGAGAATAGGCACCGACTCTTCCCTGTAGTTGTTTTTCTCATGCAAGAGTGAAAATCAGGTTGGGGAAAAATAGGCAGTAAAATAATGGATTAAGGATTCGCTCCCCAAGGCTAGTTATTTCCCTACGTCTAAGTGCAGATTCTAGGTCTGCCTTTTTCCCCCCGAAAATAAAGCAAAATAAAATAAAATAGGCAAGCCTGATTCATGCCTCTCTCCTTTAAAGGGGCCAACAATCTATGGCCAGGAATGGAGAGGGAATGAGGAGTGGGGCACAGAAAGGAGGAGAGAGTAGCATGGATGAGGGAAGGCAACCAGTGGCAGGGGAAGATTAAGTAAAAGAAAAATGGTGGGCGTACAGTGCAAGAATCCAGCTGAAAAGAGTTTGGACTGCTCAGCAAAGAAGGTCCCATGTTGGAAGTCCTGGAGAACTACAGGGCAGCCCGAGTGGGCTAGATAAACCAAGGGCAGGTCAGACATTAGTGTAAGTGCTCATTTTTTTCTTCTTCTTATAGTGCTATCCCTTTAGGAACACAAAACTTTCGGAGCCATGAACTTGAGAAACTAGACATGAAAACAAAGCCATGGGTATCTCCCAATGACTGGTTAGAAAACAGAAGTAAACTAACTTGCCAAATGCAGATGGAGGCAATTGTGGCAGAATAAACAGACTGTTTTATCTTCCTCCGGGAGCAGTGATTCTAACCATGTGTTAAACTGTATTCTCCAGGTCTGCCCTCTCTCAGTTAAAGGGAGCCCACAGAGGTTAAGGAAGGAGATGAAGGATAGAGATACAGAAAGGAGATGACTTGACCACATTGGCTGTAGGAAGGGAAGATGTTTAGTCTCCAAAAAGTAAGCTACCCAAATTCTGCAGCCCTCAGGTTGAGAAGAAAGAGATGTGTAGTGCTCACTTTTTGTGTAGCCGTGCTAAATCCTCCCCAAATAACAGGAGAAGAAGCTGAAGTGGCAGCTCAGGAGCTGGCAAAAGCTCCTGAGGAAAGTTTAACGCAAAAGATAAAAACCTGCTGGGGCACAGCTTAGAAAAGTTGCTCTCTTTTTTTTTAGACCACCACTCTCAGAATCCCTTAGCATCCATTGGGCGCCTTGAGAGTAACAATTAAAAAAAATAAGAAGAAAGAACTAATAGTCTTTTCTGAGCTCTAGTTCATTGCTCCCTGCAGCCAAACATGTAGGAACACAGGGATCTGCCTTATGTTGAATCAGTTCATCCGTCCATCCAAATCTATTCTATTGTCAACATTGACAGGAAGCCACTTGGCACAGTTTCAGCAGGGCATCTTCCCTGTACCTACAGGGAGACACCAGGAATAGAACCTGCAACCTTCTGCATGCAAAGCATATGCTCTGCCACTCACCTAAAGCTATTGCCGAGGAGACACAGTCTGGTGGCACCAGTTCTCCCCTGCCTACTGTTTGGAATGCCTGCTATTAAGAGATATACTATTTTTGAACATGGAAGTTCCATTTAGCCATCTTAATAACAAACTTCTCGTCCAAGTGCAGATCCTTAGGTACCCTAAACAGCTACCAAGTAAGAGGGTAGAATCACCAGCCTTTGAGGAACCCTAATGTTTCTGGAAGCACAAAATATATTGGGTGGGAGTATGAGAAAGGGATCCTAATGGGGACGGAACAGGTTCAGTGAACACCGACTGATATGTAAGAGTGCAAAGAATGCATGCAATGGAGTGTCCTGGAAATAGATATGGCTGGTTAGCCACAAACTCTGAACAAGAGCACTGAGCACTGCAACATTTTGCTACAGGTCCCGCTTGGCAGTCCTAATAGCTGTTGACTCAACTCAACCACTTCCTCTTCCATCAGTTTGTTTAAGGCCCTTATAACTTTACCTGAGCTGGTGGCCATCACACCCTGTGGAAGTAAAATCCATAAAATGAATAACTGTTATGTTAAAAAGAAGGGCCTTCTTACAGTATCCTAGAATTGCAAACAGTCATTTGTCTGTTAGCCTTGGTGATTAAAAAAGGACCTCTGGCTAAGCAGGCCGGGAAGCTTCTGTGTACTTAGTGGGAATCAGTTCTGTTCTTAATTTTACTCTGTTTGATGTGACACTCTTGTAATTCTATCATGTAGAGAAGCTAAATGAATGAGGGCTAGAAACTTGCAGGGCCGTATATACACGGCAGAAGTACTTGGTCCGTTTAGAGGCTGATGAGGATGGAATGGCAATTTGTTAAAATTTAAGCGCCATGTTGCTTGTAAGTGCTCTCGTTTGGCAATCCTGCTTTGCGGTTCTATTATCCCCAATTTGAATTCCTCTTTGCCAGTTGCCGAGGGGTTGCAATGGGGGAGGGGGGGAGGGGAGGGCAATATATACTGCTCAGAGAAAGGGAGCAATTAATCTTATTCAGGAGCATCGTAGCCACATGAGCCCTGCCACCCAAATTAAATTTTAACTTGTCTCATAAATCTTCCCCTTAAACTCTCCTTCTCACAACCAGCTGTGCTGGCAAACGGGCTGGAAATGTCCTTGAAACTCAGGGGACCGCAGCGGAAACTGAGCCTGGCTCCCTGGTTCTCCCCCCCAGTCCCCTCGCCCTGCTCGGAGGGGGCAGGTTGCAGGGCATGCCGAACAGCACCACTGCCTTGCGAGCAAGCTGGGAAGGTGGGACCGTGGAGGAGAATCCAGGGACAGCAACGTTGCTGTAATCATTAAAAGTACGGCCAGCTTTTCTGGCACAGCTCGGACGCTTCCTACCCTCGCTCTCTCCCCTGCGCCCTGGATTTGATCCAACTTAGGTAATTAAAATCCTGGCCCTTTTCAGCTCCGCTGCTCATTGCACACTCAGGCATCCGTCGCTGGCCTCTTTCGGGGCTCAGGTGTAAAGAGGCGGACGTGTTCCCGGCCTCAGGTGCAGCTGCATCCCAGCCGGCCAAAAATGGTCGCCCCACCCCAGAGGCAGCTGCGACTTGGGCACACTGGGATGGGTTCAAAAACGCAGGAATCAGCAGAGGAAAACAGTGATTGCGGCACATTAGAAATAGCCTGAGTGACTGGGCTTCAGGGGAAAAATGGTCCTTCTGTTTTTAAACTACAACATTCAGAATTGTTTAGCCAATGTGGTCAGGGCTGTGGGCTGCTGGACGATGTAGCCACAGAAGGAAACACGTCCCGTCTCTACTCCTAGCCTCAAGGAGTTGCGACCCAAAGCAATCACTCTTTTTTTGCATGAGGCAAGGTAGGGTGGCCATTTCAGGCAGCCGATTTAGATTGCTGTTAAGGCAGGGTAGATTACAGTGGACCCTCGACTTACAGACTTTTCGAGTTACAGACTTCTCTGGCCACAAAATTTAGGTTTGACTTGCAGCTGGAGAATCAACCTACAGACCAGAAAAAAACCAAAATGGAACAAAAATGGCCAGTTATGGCATTGATTGGTTTTCAATGCATTGTAGGTCAATGGAGACTTGACCTACAGACTTTTCGACTTGCAGCCACTGTTCCAATACGGATTAATTCCGTAAGTAGAGGGTCCACTGTAAATGGTTCATTATTTACTTTATTCTTCCTATATGGGGAAGAAGTGCTTCTCAGATTTGCCTGTGTTAAAAAAAAACTTTGCTAGTTTTTGTTATGATTCATCTTGCCTTGAGTGTGTGTGTATTGGGGAGGGGGGCGATTTGTTAGTTTGTGTTAGGTTAGTTTGTGTTAGGCAGAATAAAAGGTCTCCACTCTTCAGTAGCAATTCCCTCCTCCAAGGAGCTCAAGGCTTGTTCTATTCTGTGTCCATCAAAAATTTGTGAGGCAGTGGGTGTGGGGTACACCTCAAGCTCCCCTGCTATATCTGACCCCCTTATCTTCTGAGAAGGCAGGACTCTCAAGAAAAGACGACGATGCTGGGGCAGGTGGAAGGCAGCAGGAAAAAGAGGAAGGCCAAACACGAGATGGGCTGGCTCCTTGAAGGAAGCCACTAGCTTCGGTCTACAAGAGCTGAGCAGGGGTGTCTCAGACAGGAGATTTTGGAGATTGCTTATCCATAGGGTCAGCCTAAGCTGGAAGCGACTTGGCAGCACATAACAACAACACATCGTCTGCTTTACAAAGATGGGAAAAGTTATTGTTTTGGACTCAGTTTCCCAGAATCCCATATCTAACACTGCCGCTTAGAGAATTACAGTCCAAACAACTGCTGCTGCAGGCCCTGTTTTACCTGTAAGTGTGGCCGACTGCGCTCTGTGTACCACCTAGGCTGCATTATCCTCCCTCTGGAGCCTTCCATCAGCTGAGATCCCCTGCCAACAGCCGACCCAGGTGCACCAGGCACTGTCAAAGCCAGCCTCGGACAGCCTCTTGTCTGTCTGAGTAACTTCATCCATGGGGTGTGCAGGTACAGGTGAGGTTCCTCCTCCTTTGGAGATCAACCTTCACCGGCTGGCTTTGACGAAGCACTCCCGCTTTCCCTCCTTTTGCCGACTCTCAGTCATGGCCACTGCATGGATCTTTTTCTAGCCCACCTGGTCTAAACTCCAGCTTTACCAGTGGCCCCAGATTTACCATGTTTGCCACCTGACTCTTGCACAGAGGTTGCTGAGAGACTGAGAAGATGTGGCCCATGGAGCTGCCCGGTCAGTTTCATGACGAAGCAGCGATTAGAAGACCACTCACCTCCTAAAGGAGAGCATTAAAAAGTTACTTTGGGGTGTGTGTGTCTAGAACTGCTTGAATCAACAACCAACACGGTCACTGGGATATTCTGCAAAATGCAATTAAAAAAAAAAAAGCTTTATCAGCTCTGCCAAAATGAACACTATCTAGCAGCAGAGCTGATATGTGAAGTAGGGGCATCCTCTTAAAGGATGGTGAATCTAATGCCAGGTATTGCGCGCTGTGAAGCTATCATGGGATAGCTTCCTGATAGACTCAACACTTGAAAATCAGAAGGAAATCATGTTTTCATCTCCACTGGGAAAGATGCCCAAAGAAGGAGGGCAAAAGACAGAGACAAGAAATACTTGGGCAGCAAGCCGCAACACAGCAGACAAGAGGGCAAGGCCAGGCAGGTACAGGCCAGGTAAATGAATTCAGACAGACGTTGCTTCAACTAGAAAAGCAGGTATTTATGTGGGAAATGAAAGCCCATTGGTCTTTTTTTTTTCCTGAGTCACCTGACCCACTGGTGACATGTGGGCATGAACGCTGGGGATTTTGTCTGTTTTCCATCTGTAAGCAAACTTCAGAATGTTCAGAATTCATGAGCTAGTATGTGCGAAACAATACATTTATCTTTCAGTATCCACATTTTTCTGGAATTTATGATGCATCTCTCAGCTTTAAAAAATACAAAAATGTACACACACGAGGGAAATCTGCATCCAGAAAAGTGCATTTTAAGGCTGGTTCCATACAAATTGTTATTATTGTCAAAATATTTCTTCTAATGTTTAGCCAAAACATTAGATATGGATAGTCTTTTATAATCATTATATGTTCACTCAGCTTGAATGTGCTAGCATCATTATGAACATTTGTTCTGATTTCATTTGTTTCCAATATTGCAGTTATGTGGTGTTTAATAGTGTTTATTAATTTTTTTATTCTCCTGGGAGTTCAGTGCAGTGTGGATGGTTCTCTCTCCAGTTCCAACACCACCACCTTTCTCTGAACAGCTCAATAAGGTGGGCTGAGAGAATGTGTAAAGACATATAAGTGAGTTTGTGTCCTACACTCTAATCACCACGCCATATGCCACGGCCTGCCACAGAGCGGCTTCGCTGCCCTGGTCTGCTCCTCTGATAGTCTCTCTCTACTCCTCTGCCCTTTTCCACCTTGAGATGGGGAGATCAAAGGAAGGTGTGAAAGGTGAGAGAACTTACTGAGCACAATCTGGACCATTTCTTTCTGCTCCCGGGCACACATATACAGCCCCAGTCTATGGCTGTGCTTTTTTAGGGAGCATTGCTCAACAGTGCTTAATGCACCCAAAGCCACAGCCACCCAAAACAGCTCTCCTTGCTAGGTTTCAACAAACATCTCTCTCTCTCTCTCTCTGGCCTTCTATATGCCTTACAATAGAGGTGATGTCACATCACCTCCATTGCCAATCATCCCTTTCCACTGTCTTCAGGATAATGAATTGTTTCCTTAATGGCCCTTCTACCCCCCCCCAACTCACATTTCTCTACCCTCAGACAAGAAGAGGCATACTCTACACATCAAATCCAAATGCAAAAATAGGTGATACCTTTATAGATCACCGAAAAATCATCACATGATAAACGGACCTTTTGTGGTTTAAACACCATTTCATTGGGATTGTACCAGTGTGAAGAACTTATATATATATTTTGCCCGGAAAGTTGTTCTTAGGTGTTAAGTCCATCAGAGAGCATCTAAGAGCAACTTTCCTGGCAAAAAAAAGTCTTGCCATGTACCTTTGGACTTTTAAGTTTTGGACTTTTAAGTTTTTCACACTGGTACAATCTTGATAATAATAATAATAATAATAATTTATTGTCATTGTAAGTATATACACATACAACGAAATTCACATAATAATAATTGATAATAATAAATAAATAAATAAATAAATAAATAAATAAATAAATAAATAAATAAATAAATAAATAAATAAATAAATAAATTGATGAAGTGGTGTTTTATCCACAAAAGCTTGGTTTATTGTGCTGTGATTTTTAGTGGTCTATAAGGGTATTCCCTATTTTTCCATTTGGATTTAATTTTGTTTGGACCACACAGATATCTTTTACTCCAATGGATCCACACATCAAATAATACTTTGAAATTCCATGTTCCCCAAAATAAACAAGAGGGCTATCATGCAGTTCCTTTAAAATGGGTCCTGGGATCATTCCTCCTAGCCATCTCTCTTCTTGAGGAAGGCAAGGTGCAAAAGTTCCCACTCGGTCCTTCAAATCACCCTCTTTCCTAGGTTAAACAATACAGTACTGTCCCCACTTCATTATCATCCTCATCTCAGAACTGCCGAGCTGGGAGGGAGGGACCCTCCATAGATCATGGACCCTATCAGAGAGCCACAGTGAGGAATCAAACTCCCAACCTCAGAAACCTAATCACTGCACTGTCCAGCAGTTGGATAAATTTGTGGCTCATTTCTTCCCAATTTCTCCACACCATACAAACTGTCTGGCAAAAAGAGAGTTTAATTTATGTACTGAGTTCGACACCACAACTTGCCTTAAAATTAATCAGTAAGAGTAATGCTTTTTTAAAAAAGTGCCCTCAAATTTCCAAAGCAGCATCTGCAAATACTCATGCCTTCCAAATCAAATTCAAAACTAAGATTACACTGAATCTGAATCTGTGCCATTTCCTTCTGGCAGTGCAACCCATTCCCTGATGTCTTAGCTTTCTCCATGCGGGGACTAAAAAGAAAATTATCCCCTTCCTTCTCTGCAGCATGAAGCGATAATGATCCTTACAACTTGATTTTGCGGAAGCGACAGATCAGCCACTTCCAGACCTCTGGGATGGGACTGTGAGGTAGAGAGAAGCATCCAGAGGAAGCGTTCACGTTGGAGATAAAAGGACAGGTCCATTTTGTGGCCTTTGGGAAATAAACGGGAGCCATTTAGGTCCTCTCGAGGAGTACAGAGTAACGTTTGGAACCAACAAGAGGGCAAAAGGCAAGGAGACCAAAAGGGAAAGTGAGATGCAGGGTGACACGGGGAGAAGGAACGGAAGTCTGCAGAAATGTTCCCAGCAGCCTCCAGACAAGCGTGTGGGCGAGAGTGGAGGCTCTGTGGAGGTCAGTGGGGTTTTGACCAGGCCGACAGCTCACTGCTGACTGGGGGAGAAAAGGGCCCAAAGGGGTCCAGCTGAGGCCTTGTCTGTTCTGATTGTGTCTTCCTTTCGGTCGGATGTATGCTCATTACTTCTGGAGGAAGCATAGGCTGAAAGCTGGAGAGGAGCGAAGCAGGAGGCTGGACTTCTGCTCTGCAACTCTCTCCCTCTCCTCTTTAAGATATGTGGCAAAAATACACACTTATATAACAACATTCACTTCATTACAGGTCAGGATGTTGATATTTTGCAGAACTTGGAAAAGCCAGGGGGAGGGCAGCAGCTGGACTACAACTCCCAGAATCCCCCAGGTGATGTGATCCTTTGCCTGGTTGGCTGGCTGATTCTGGGGGTTGCAGAGGGCCTTACTCAACCTTTGATGCTTTGAAGTTCTCTCTTCCCTTCTAGTGTAGTTTGAATCTAGACACACAGCAGAACAACATGCTGGAGTCTCCGGCAGCACAGAAGGGGTTTAACTCAATTCAGGCAACTAGCTGGGAATAACTTTTTATAATACTATTAAAACAAAACCACTCCCTGCAAGTAGAAAACTGGGTCGTCAAGAGTCTCGTTCTCCTGCTGCACTACTTTTCTACATGCACAGTGTCCCACAATCCTCTCCATAGCGGTTACGTAAAAACAAATATACCCACTTGCACTGTCAACTGTTTTTCCTTAGAACTGTTAACAAACATCCCAACTAATATGGATACGTCCAGCTTCAGATGATGGTTACGGTGGTTACCAAACAACTCTGGAATGTGGTAAACAGACGACATACATGTGTGTAGTCCTCAGTCTCTTCCAGCCTGGGACTCCTCGGTCCCAGTCACACATTATGAAACCTTTTTATTTTATTTTTATTTTATTTTTAATCATATGGATGGTGGCCAAAGCCACTAGCCAGGCCCAACCCAAAGCATTTTGCCGGCTAATACTGTTTTTCCATCCCACTTGTAAAACCTGGCTGGATTAGCAACTGAAATACTCCTTTAACTTCACAAGAGGAGAACCTCTTCCACCACACCTGAAGGCAGCAGGCTGGCAAACTGTGAACATTTCCTCCCCACTCTGCCTCCCGGGACCTGGCATTCGAGATGACCGCCTCTTTCTGTCAAAAGAGGAGAGCTGGTCCTGCCTCTGACACAGCTTAGCTTTGGGTCGGGCTGCAACCCAGCTATGGGTCGAGACCCAACAGCTGAAGACCCCCATTTGCAATGGCCTGAATTCCTTTCCAGGACGGCTAAGGAGAAGCAAACCCAAGTTCTCCTACAGGCTCCCAGTCTGAGCCAGGCCACGGCTAAAACAATGGCTGAACTCCCGTGGAGCAGTTATGCAAACGTTGCAACTTTTAGATGTGAACTGCCCTAACTTAAGAAACCTCTGTAGGCACCGTCTGTCGCACACTGAGTCATGTGACTCAGCATACAGCCAATAATGTCTGTGGACATGTCTTCACTTAGGGCAATTTGTGTCTAAAAGTTACATCATTTGCGGAACTGCATAATAGGATTTCAGCCAACACCTTCTTTGGGGTTCCAGGGCTAAGAGAGAAAAATCTCGCCTGGAACCCTGGCCAGCCACAACTATCAGCCAGAAAATTGGGAATACTAGATGGACTTATAAATGGACAGTATAAACAGCTTCCAATATTTCTGGGCTAGGGCAAGAGAATTTCTCCCTAGATTATGTCCCATACCATGGTGTTAAGTTAGGGGTAAGGTAAAGGTAAAGGTTCCCCTTGACAATTTTTTGTCCAGTCGTGTTCGACTCTAAGGGGCGGTGCTCATCCCCGTTTCCAAGCCATAGAGCTAGCATTTGTCGGAAGACAATCTTCCGTGGTCACATGGCCAGTGCGACTTAGACACGGAACGCTGTGACCTTCCCACCAAGGTGGTCCCTATTTATCTACTCACATTTGCATGCTTTCGAACCGCTAGGTTGGCGGGAGCTGGGACAAGCGACGGGCGCTCACTCCATCGCGTGGATTCGATCTTATGACTGCTTGGCCTTCTGACCCTGCAGCACAGGCTTCTGCGGTTTAGCCCACAGCGCCACCACGTCCCTAAGTTAGGGGACAGGCCTATTTTTTTGTAGCGGAACTGGACTCACATTTACCGGATGGATGAGCGCAACCAGACCTCATTCAGGCTGCTTTTCAGCCCCCCCCCCCCCAAAGGTGTATGCACATGCAGGAAATTATCTCCAGTCATACCTGTTGGTGATTGGGGTGGGGTGGGGAGTTTATCTCTGCCATTCATGTGTGCCATTGCAAGTTTCTTTTCATTTTTTAAAAAAAGTAGTTATTCTTTCCTTTTTTAGAAAAAGAGAATTAAATCACAAAGCAACAGATGGATAGGTATGGTGAGGCAGAAGAAATTGACCAGAGATTGGAAATACTGAGGGTGGTGGTGGTGGTGGTGGAGAGGCTTAGAGCACAGCTTCCAGAATTACCCCAGCCTGCATGGTACTGCATGGTGATAGCCTAGTCCTTATCTTGGCTGCACCTGGCCCTGGTGCTAAAAGGGAAGAGAGAGGGTCTTACAGACCCCAGTCTGGCCGTTTGCAAGCAGTCCGTGGATCTATTGGTTTCCTTCCCACCAGGACTGACCCCATTACCCGCCACCCTGTGAATATACCCCTCTGAAAATCTCTCCCTTTCCCAGTCGGCCTCTACAATGACCCACGACAATGGCAACATCATCACGGGCTTGTCCAGCAAAGGCCCTCCCCTTAGCTGCTGGGGCATGATTCGTATGTGATGGCAGAGGCTCTGCCTGGGCCAGGCTTAATGGGGGGGGGGGAGGAAGGGGAAAGCACAATGGGAAACAATGCCCACAAAGGCATTAAAATAAATTATTCCAGCTGTTAAGATCTGGCTTGTCATTTGCATTTTGACAGTCACGCCTTCCCTCTACATTCCCCTTCTCTCCGTCTTCCAACCACAGCTGCTGGAAACTTGCCCAGCAACACACAAGGTGATAAAACCCAATGTTTTATTTAACTTCTTAAGTATCTTGATCTCATTTTGCACACACACACATGTATATATATATAATTCCTGTCCCTCTTTGCACAGAGTTCACAATTTAATGGTGTCTGCATGTAAGGAAGTCAGATGGGTTAGAGGACTAGCGCATGCCCTTGGGGGCACAGCCGTAATTTTTCACCGAGAAAGGAAAAGGCTCTGTTCTACCCAAATCTGGTGCTAAATTACAGACTCTGCCTCAGTTAGACAATATAGTCTGAACAGTGCTAAATGGTTGCTGGAGCTTTGACAAGTTATCTGCGCTTAAACATTTATAGCAGGAATATGATTACCAAAAAGGTATTATGCTTATCCATGCATAATAGTCTGCCATGGAATGCAATCGCGGCCAGACAGTGACAATAGACACCTTCTTCCTTAGAAGCGGAAGATGGGTTTGTTTTTTACAGAGTGGGGCAGTAAGATAATATGGACCCTAAGGAAGTCCCTTAAAGCAGAAATGTAGAATAATCCAAGAAGAAACTAAGCTGGAGTCAGCTGGAAGTCCAGTCTTGAGAAAACACATTTTTTTTAGGGTAAAGGGGGTGACTGCAATGCATTTGAAAAAAATCATTTATTCCTTCCTTTAAAATATTTTTGCCCTGCCTTTCTCCTTTAAAAGGATCCAAGGTGGTTTACATCACTGAAAGACAGTATTTAAAGCTAACAACACTGAGTAGAGAAATACTAAAGAGGATCAAATAAACATAATACTAAAAGCAACACCAAAACACATTCAAAGCAGGAAGGTACAACAATCCATTTAAACACCCCAGTCAGGCAGCCAGTCGCTCAGGGAAAGCCTGCCTGAAGGAAGAGAAAAAGGGGGGAGAGAAGAGAAATTATTTGATAGGAGACTATAAAATAAAATTAGCAGAAAAAAATTAGAAAAACCCTCCCACATTTCTACCCAGCATTTAAGAAGTAGAAAAGCGGAACAGTTAAAAAAGCTGATAGGGGAAAAAAGTGATTTGTTTGAAATAAGCCCTAGGAGGAGAGCTTTAAGAATACCTTGGACCATCAGAAAGACAAAAAATTTGAGCCTAGAGGCAAAAAAAAAAAACACCCACACCTCTCTCTAGAGGCATAAAAGAAACTGGGGCTGTGGTAATTTGGGCACATCAGGAGAAGACAAGACTTGTGGGAAAATATACCAATGCTAGGAAAAGTTTAAGGGAGTGGGAAAAGAGGAAGACTAAATATAACATGGATTAGCTCAATAAAGGAAGCCATGGCCTTCAGTTTGTGAAAGCTGAATTTTGGAGATCACTCCTTCATAGCAGTGCCGTAAGTCAGAGGCAATTTGATGGCTCGGAATAAAACTCAACCTCTGGGCCTTTATATTTGCTCCCCCCAATCAAAACTTGTGGGACAGAAGCATAAGGTGAAAAATCCATCTGTGTGCATTAAAATGGGCTGTTGAACAGTAATGGGAGGAATCTATGCCCCGATATATATCCATCAACATGGCAAACTTTGTTATTCTGCAAAGGATTGTCGTTTCAGTTGATATCAGTCTCCTGCAAGGAATTTTATATGAAAAAAAAATCTATTTATTTATTTTGAAACTGTGAGTTTTTGTCCCTAACAATAGCACTTCTGATGGTCCTGTTTTCGGTCACATTGTACAAAAGCACATAATGGGTGCCGAATGGCAGTATCCTACGAATCTCCTGTATTTACACAGCAGAGGAGGGAGGGAGGGAGGAATTGAGAGAGGGAGTCTGTGTATGTTTGAAAACTGGGAAATCCAGGAAGTGAGCAGCATTTCCATTGGAGAAGGATGATGATTACTAGAAAGTTTGGAAGTGAGAGAGTGGATTTAGTTATGCCAGCGGGCAACGGGTTGGTTGTGAAGCTCTGCTGCGCTGGGAAGAATAACCTTTTCACAGAAGCCAAAGACACTAGAAGAGGGTGGGTGCACAACCTGATCTGAATGGAGTTCAATACGTAACTCATGAGCACCAATAACTGCTGACATTTGGCCCTAGACAAGATGACCTTCCACATCCTTTCTATCTATCAGGTGAAGACGCCTCAGCACCAGATGCAGAACCTTACCTTCGCCAAGCACACACTTCTTTCTTCCTAAGTACCAGAAAAAGAGGAAGAAATTCTCAATGAGATTTGTGTTTTGTCTGTCAATGACAACATGCAAGGCCACATCCCAGGGGGTTTTGAGGGGAGAGGGATGGAAAGGGAAAGGAGGGGTCAGGACATCCAAAGACGCAACACCTCGCTTTATTTCACCAATGCAATTATCCCAAGCTGTTTGCTGCAGTGGCACAATGTGGATTTATTGCCGCCCTGGCTCTCTGGGGGAGTGAGAGAGAGAGTTTAATCACCAGGCTGAAAATCTTGGCAGCGCTTGGATTTTAAAGGCAAGCTGGGCTGGCTTTCTGTGGCCCAACGCCTTGCACCTTGGGGTAGAGTCGATTTAGGCCACAAACTAAGAGGTGTGAAATTCTGTGTTTGTGTTGAATTCTATACCTGCAAATTAACCATGCACCACAGGCAAGGCATTAGGTGTTCCATTCTCACTGCAAAATTTGCTTTTCCCCTGCCCCCAACCCTGGATTGCACTCTGGGAAAAAAATTGGTAAAAGATGATGGTGCTAAAAGGGTAATGAATACAGGACTGGTTGAGTTGTGTCATTCTGTATTCATTCTGAAATGAATTTAATGAACATTACAGACCAAAAGAGCTAGACGTCAGAAAGGTACTAGAAGCTACAGAACCACAGGTTCAGAGTTACAATTATTTTATTTATTTATTTAAAACATTTTACCCCCACCTTTCTCCCTTAAAAAGCGGCTTACATCATTAAAAGGCAATCGTTAATGAGCTAAAAAGAGCTAAAAACAATAAGTATAAAAATACTAAAAAAAGGTCAAACAAACGCCTCTCTAAGAAACTGTAAACAAAAGCAATAGAAAGACACATTCAAAGCAGTAAGGCACAACATTCCATTTAAAAACCCCATGAGTCAGGGAGGCAAAGCTTGCCTCAAGAGAAAGGTGTTTGCCTGCTCGCAGAAGGACAGCCAAGATGGGTTCAATGTGGCCTCCAGTGGCAGGGAGTTCCAGAGTCTGGGAGCAGCGACAGAGAAGGCTCTGTGCTATTTCAAGCTTGGAAGACAACCTCAGTTTTTAGTATGAATATTCAATTTGCAGCATGCACACATGTGTCTTCGTGCATGTAGATGTTTAACTGCACATACACACACACCTACTTATACATCTGCATACACTCTCTGCAAGAAGTCCTTGATACAATCACACTTGAAGAACTTGCCCTTTCAGGCTCGTTGTAGATACACCTAGAACGTCTGAATACATTCACTGTTTTTCACAACAAACCTGCTGCCTGAGGATATGTGTGCTGCCTACCAACTCTCCCTTGACACTTCACCTGCCCAATGAATTGCTGCCGAATCCGACCAAAAGTTAGGTCAAAATCAGTATGTTAGTCTGTAAGATGCGACACAGATCTCTGATGCTTATGCTTCCTTCTGCTCAACTTAAACCTGCTGTTTATCAATGTTGTGGAATGACCTCTATTCTTGTATGCTGAAAGAGGGTAAATCATCCCCACCCACCCCCCTCAGCCCCTCCTTCCTTTTATTTGCTCTCCTCACGCCATTCAAAGAAGGCCGGAATGACTCCATTATTTTTAACAGCTTTCTTCTCCTATTAAGAAGGGTTGAAAACAACCTAGCGGCTGCCAGGGACCTAAAATGAGCACCATCGCCATTTAAACAACCTCGATCTGTTTAGCTCGAAGGAGGGAGAGAGGTGGTGGTGGTGTTGGTGTTGTTGAATCTGTGAATGGAAACAAAACAGGCTGGGTCAGATGGAGAAGCCAAAGATTGCTGTGCTGGATTGGACTAATGAGCCAATGATCCATCAAACGTTTCCTTCCCTTCTGAGATCTGTATTTAGCATCTCATATTCCAAGGTATACTGCCTTTGGCCATGGAGGCGCTAATTCGTTGGTCTAGAGCACTGGTTCTTAACCTTGGGTTACTCAGGAGTTTTGGACTGCAACTCCCAGAAGCCTTCACCATCAGCTCTGCTAGCTGGGGTTTCTGGGAGTTGCAGTTCAAAAGCATCCGAGTAACAAAGGTTAAGAACCACTGGTCTAGAGAACAGTGGTTCCCAACCCTTTTTGAGTTGCAACCCCCTTTTACAATACCTGCAACACACACACACACACACACACACACACACACACACACACACACAAAAGGCATTTTTAATGGGGCAAAGTCATCTTTTCTCAGAAAGTAGAGGCTTCTCTCTTCCTACAAAGGGTCTCTTTCTCATGTTGTATCCCTTGTTGTATCCCTTGTTGTATCCCTTGCTGCAAGCCGCCTAGAGTGGTCTATCGACTAGATAGGCTGGATATTAAATAAATAAATAAATAAATAAATAAATAAATAAATAAATAAATAAATAAATAAATAAATAAATAAATAAATAAATAAATAAATAAATAAACAAACATACGCATTAACTTTAATATCTGGCTCCAAAAGGTCAAGGAAGAAGTTCTATCACAAGGGCTACGACACACCTGTGACCCCACCCCAGAACACATTTTGTAACACACACCCCTTGAGGGTCACAACCCCCAGCTGGGAAACATATAGAAGAGATAAATAAGAATGGCACAGGCATACAACACTCTGGAGCAGACCACGATGCCTTCAAGGACAGACAAATGAAGAGCGTTGAAAAGTTGTTTTCTGTAACTTCTACATTACATCACTCCAGTGACAGGACTGGCTAGGGATTCTGGAAAATGTTGTCAGATCCGTACATTTCCATAAACAATTTATTTGGAGATAAGAAATGTTTCCATTTCTTATCTCCAAGTTGATTCCATATATATGTATCTAAAGGAGAGGGGGGGAGAAACTGCATGTATTTTCATTTACATTTTTGAAAAGCATACACGATTGTATAGATTATGGGATGCATGACCTCACTGACTAAAACGTGATGTCTCCTTTTTGGAAATACACATTTTTGTGTCTATTTTTCTTTCTCGCACACAATGCATTGAGGCTCAGATATATCTAGCTCTCAACTGCATCAGTTTCCGGAAGGTGCAGAATCATGTAAATCAGCTTTTTGCAAACAAAAAACCACAAGGGAGCGCATCTTGTATATGTCCCTCACGTTGAACCCATTTTCCTCCCCCCTCCTTCCAAAAAAGGGAGAAAGGTTTGGAACAGATAAGATCCGCTTTTTCTGATTCTTGCCTTTCCTGTGGCAGAACTGGCCGCTGGCCACTGCCTGCCAGGCCCCAGTCTGACACCCCTTTCCCCACATCCAGACTTGTTTTCTGGATGTGTGGAATTGTTCTGTAACAGCCGAACCAGTCGTCGCATTAAGCGGAGTTGCGGGGCCCATACATTTTTGAATGCATCTTATGCTTTTGTTTTAAAGCAATAAAGGAAAGTAACACATTAGCAACATCATGCTAATGAGCAATGTGACAAGTTTATTTTAGATTAAGAGCACTGCAATAGCTTATTAACGGGGATGAACAATTTAAAAAAACACATTTCCACTTTTGGGGGGAGAGTTTCCCTAGGAAGGTCTCCCATCCTGAGCCGGATTTGCTGGATTCTTCCCAGAAATGGGTCTTATGCCCTGCCCTCCTCCCGCCCTGCCAAGCTGGCACTGGCCCAGGGCCACCTTTTCTTAAAGACAGAGGTTAAGTAACTTCTAGATTGTCACTCTTTACCTGTTCTTGGATACGGCCTCTCTCCTTCCAAGATGTCTCGACGGAAAGCGTTATGTTTTCCCCCAGCCCACCCTCTGAGAAACCTAATTTCCAAGAAGCATAAATTTAGAAAAAAGAAAGAAGACAGAAGGGCAGAGGGGAAGCCGGAGCTAATTTACAAACAACAGGGAAGCTCTTGTTGCCCATTCATAATTAACAGAACTCCTGCTTACAACCGTTTTGGCGGCAAGTTAGCACACACACGCGCGCGCACACATCTAATTTGTGCACAAGGCTGGGAAAAGAGATGGGTTTAGCTACGGCTGTTTCCCTTAATTTTGCTTGAAATGATACGCCAAGAGCCAGCTCAGGAGTAAAATCCTTGCCCAGACCCAAATAATGGGGGTTGTTGTTAGGCTCTTTCTGCATTTTTGCATTCTCTGGATAAATGGCAGTGGAAAAATGTGATAATATGTGCTATTATGAAGCAACAGAGAGAGAGAGACAGAGAGAGAGAGGAGAAAGGAGGGAACGATGCCCACTTCACCCAGATTCCCGTCCTGTTTGTTCCACTTCCAAGGGGAGATGGGCTGCAACTCCTATTGGGCTAAGACAGCATAAGTGCTACTATGGGATCCCCTGGGATCCAGCAATATCTTGGGGCGGGGAGGGGGGAGATGTTTACCAGGCCCAGGAAATGTTCACATAAGAATATCCAAACCCCAGTGAACAAGAAGAATACTTATCAACTCGGGAACGTACTGGTTCCAACCACATCTTGCAACATAATGTAATTAGTTAGAGTTATCATTCAAAGGTCTCCAAAACCAAGTATTCATTATGTTACAATCTTCCCCCAAAGTAACTCTTTGCTTCCAAACAAACAAACAAATAAATCAGAATGTTACAAGCCATTGGCCTACGGTACAAAACACAACAAAGCAGTGCGATCTCCTCCTGTAACTATAAAAGTAACTAAAGCAGGTAAAATTATACACTTTAAAAAGGTGAAACTATCCCTTATTATATTACAGTAATCATCAGGGTGGATTTGATTTAAATCAAACTGATTTAAATCATAATTTACATGTTTAAAAAATTGATTATTATTTTTTACTCTTTAAATTTTTAAAATTAAGTTTAAATCATGATTTAAATTTCTTTTTTGAAAAATAATATTGATTTTCATCCACCCTGATCATACTGTAACTTAGTCATGCCTTAGGTATTACAAAAGAGAACAAATAGCGGACATCATCCAATATTCTAGTGCTAATTTCAACCAGAGTAGACCATTGACTCATTGAAATTTACATAGAATGTTGACTGTACCATTTGGCTACTGAGTCAACAGTACAGACTAACGATAGGATATTGGGTCTCTGATCCTACTACACTGCTGTTTGGAACCTCACAAATCCTCCCATCTTAAAAAAAAAGAAAAGAAAGAGAGAACTATGCCAAGGTCCCTCCATCTTGCCTCAGAAGGAATTATGAGAATTTGGTAGGGTATTTAGCAGTGTGCTGACTCAAGAGAGCATTCAAAGCACCTCTATATTTCTTTGCTATTAAATGAGAAGAAAGCTCCAATCATAACATCAAAGAAGGAGAATTAAGCCAAGTCTCTAAGCTCAGCAAAGGAGAAGCAGATTCATACATAAACACACAGGCAGACTTTTATTTTTATACATACATTTCCATATTTAATCCCATGGGAAGGAAGGAATTATGCTGCCCATTTGTTCCTCGGGACCCTCGTGTGATGGCCCTTCCTCTTCTCCTTAAGCAGCTCAGAGTTCTGGCTATAAACTAGTAAGGGAGTGTGCTTTGAAAGTGCCTCCCTAGGCCTGCCAAAGAGGGAGCAGTCTGCTGTGCAAACTGAGAGCAGGCCCTGATGATCGGCGCAAGTGAGCCAAGCTAGACACAAACCTGTTTCCAAACAGAGACCACTGTCGAGCACTTCATGAAGCGCTCCACTCGCTTTCCAACTCGGGACTGTCCTGTGTTTATTGATGCTAGTTTACATTTATTTCGTCCAAAAGGTTCAAGACAGCATAGACTGCTATCTTCCCTTTCCCCACTTTTATCTTTACAACAACATCCATATCAAGATAGCTCATGCTGTGTGTGAGAGAGAGAGAGAGAGGGAGAGAGAAATTGGCCAAAGGACACCTGTTGAGTTTTCACAGTTGACTGAGAACCTGAACCTCAATTTTCCAAGCCCTAGTCTAGCACTTTTAACTGTGACACCATGCTGTCTCTTTAATCAAAGCATGCTAATTGAGACTAAGGAGTGTCAGGCTTTGGAATTGAGCACAGGTGGAGGAAAACAAGGTCCCGGCTCTTCTTCGGATGGGGCAACCATTAGGAGACTAGAAGCAAATGCAGGGTCCAGAATATTCAGCATTCACAGCAGCACCAGCAGCAGCAGTCAAGGAGTTGAAAGGAGTGCTTTTTATCTTCATGCTGGAGAACGTTGCTTACAGGAAGAGGAAAAAGCACAAGAAGAAAAAGCACAGTCCGAAGCTTATGATCCTGATGTGCAGGGATTGGCTCCCAGTAGAGTGGTCAACTGACAGAATGTTGTTGCAGTCTTGATGGTGCCTCGTGCACAAAGTTCAGTTCACTGGCTGTGCAGTTGAACAAGACGCCTGAATGGTACAGGGGTAAACCAACGGAGTCTCCCCAAAGGTTTAGCCCCCTTCATGGTTTGATTCCATCATTCCTGGTGCCCGACAAGCCCCTGCCTTGACTTGGAGGTTCAGTGTCGTTCCATAGGCCAATTGCATGGCACCTTTGAGAGCCTAAGGGCCTTGGCATCCTCTTCTGGAGCTAGCTGTGGGTTTTCACAAGCCCAAGAAAGCGGCAGGTCAGTGCCAGCATTCCTGTAGAGGGGCCAACAAACTGTAACCCAGCCTTGTGGAACCTAAATGTCCCCCACAGCCAAAAAAAGGGGGGGAGAACACATGGTTGCATGTGCCAGCACAGGGAACACCAAGGGGGGGTGCAGGATGAGGGTGTTTCCAATAATGATGCAAAAACAATCCAGCATATGACTTCAAAAGGGGATGTCACAATTCATCCCCATATTGTAGGAGCTCCGTCCCTAAGGGTTCCTCTGGGGCAAACTGTTAACACATGTGGTTCAAGGATGGGGTACTTAGAAAAACAGAGTCAGTAGTGGTTATCATTGCACGGGGACTCTTTCCATCTAGTTTGGTCTTGACCCCTGGGCAGCACATCACATTTTTTGGAAACATATATTTAAGCTTTGTTGCCTAACCCTTATGAATTTGAGATGTCGAAGAGAGACATGCTAACTCGTTTAGGGATTCTATCCATCTTGTAGGAAAGCATTCCACCCTCCCCACTTTTTTCAATGTTATTCAGAGCTGTCCTGTTGTCCAGTCTCCCCTCATTCTAACAGGCAACACAGGTCAGAATTGTGGGGCAGAAATCCAGTGGGAAAACATAGCCAGGCTGCTGTTTTGTAATATTATTCCACTCTTCCTCTGGGCTCAGCCTATACGTCTCCCTTCCTCGCCCTGCTCGGCGTGGGGGCAACACACTTTCTGTAATCAAAAGTTAGCATCCTCTAGGATCCCTGCAAGAAGTCAGTCGTGTCTAACACGCCCCTCCCCGTCAGCCACATGACTACACTATTTCCAAAGGGATGGAGGAAGGGAAACGGAGGGAGGAAGGGAGGGAAAGGTGAAAGGCCCACCACAGGGCTAACCAGCTTCAGAATCCTTGTAATTAAAGGCATCGTAAAGAGGTTTCCTTTTTTTTTCCTTGAAAAGAACATGCTTCTCAGTCGCATGGGGTTCCTACAAATTGGCCTGAAGTTTTCCAACTGCTTATGTAACAGGAGGCGCAAAGAGCAGGCCCTCCCTTGGCTGGTGCTTTTGTCTGGAGCAGCAAGGAGCGCCAGCTCTTCTGTTATGGAAATGGGAGTCCGGAAGTGGGGGCTTCCAATTAATTCCAGGCAAAGGAGGCCATTCCGAAGGCCTACTGCTGTGCCATCCAGATTGGATCCAAGCCTCCTTTTGTCTTTGGCCACCCTCCCCCTCCTTGCTTTTTCTCATCCCTTTCCTCCCTTCTTCCAAATTAATCTGAAGGGCGCATCCGTAGCATGGGAGGCTGTGTTGTTGCGTGAAAAAGACACCCTGGCAATGGCATTGTCATGGACTGAAATGAAACGCCATCCATCAGTGTGTTTCCCTGAAAACAAATTAAGAGAAATGCCGGTTCTGAATTTGATTTCCTTTCCCTTTTATTTTTATAATAGCCTTGAGGGTATAACTACCTGTTATGACAAAGCAGGTACTGCTCAAAATGGCAGCTCCATATTCGCTTCCCTCCTCCCTCTAGAATAATAGAGGACTCATTCTCCGAGCGTGGAGTCTTTTATAGGCAAATGCAGCACAAGATGATGATATCATTAGGGCTGTGCAAACTCGAGAGTTTGGAGAAGCCTGTGCCCGTGGTGCGAGCGAGCACACACGTACTAGTGCTCAGGGGAAAGAACCCCAGAAAACCACTTAATGAGGACTGCGAATAACGCTCAGTGGGCTTTGAACAATGACCAATTTGGGCACGGAGAAACGGAAAACTGGGTGGGTGGGAGAAGAGAGCAGCGTGACCTCGGGAAGAGCAACTTGTGAATGCTCCGTCTTGTGAAACGGAAGCAAACTCCCACTGCAAATTAAAATGGGGCCCATCGGGCAGCAGGGAGACATTCTAACCCAGCCCTGAAAAAAGAAATTTCTGTTAACAGGAAATTGACCCAGCAGGGATTATTGTGTGTCAGTTCCTTGTGAACAGGAAACCGTGAAATGCTCTCCCTCTGCAGCTGACAGCCTATATGCCACCACCTCAGGTACTGCCACCCTCATTTGGCTGCAGGCCATGTGTAAAATCAGACCGCCATATCTCTTGATACCTAAAGGCAGGAAATGAACAAAGAGAAGGCTGCCCTCCCGGAGTAACTAAAGGGTGTCCACCGGCGGGTAGGTGGGTGTCTGGGGGCAAAAGGGCTTTTGTGAAAAGAGGCATCCAGTGTGTCCTTTGCAGCTCAGCAGTCTAGAGGTATTGTTGCTCAGTGCTTGCTTTTGAGCCATCAGGCCTGGGAGGGTTGTAGGCAGGAAGCCCGGCAGGTAAGACTCTTCTGGGTGGTGGGGAGTAGCTATCTCGCTTTTTGCCTCTCCCTTCGACTCTTAACAGCCTTGTCAAAATGACTTTTGCAGATCTTGGAAGCCGCTGCTGCTGCGCCGCTGCTGTCACCGCCACTTTGGTGTTGCCCTGATTCCGTGTGTGCTGCTGGGAGGATTTACCAGCCCATGGAGGAAATACTTTGATCCCTTGGCCGTTGCTGAGGCTTCCCCTTCTTCTTCTTCTTTTCTTTTGGAGAAGAAATGCCACTCTATTCATTGCCTTAAACAACAGGCCCGCCCACCCTTGACAAGGCGGTTCCGTGGGCCGAGAGAAAGCTGGAGGCTGCTGCAACTCATACGTAGCCGAAACCCCCAAAGAAACATGGCCGGTGTGAGCTTGTGAAGGAAGATCTCTCAAAGGTCCACTTGGATATTTGTGATTCTGCGTGTAGGCAGAAGGGTGGCTAGATGTAGAGTTCAAAATTTCTGGAGAAAGCTCAGGAAATGTGTGGATGCTTTTTAAAAATGTCTTTGAAAGGATGAACTGGGACTGATTTTGAACCAGATGTATCTCCAATGGTCAAATTCAGGGAAAGGCACCGGTTTACTCCTAGGATTGGGATCGCAAAGCAGCACATGTTCAGACCACCGGATTTGAAAGCAAAGAAGGAAAAAGAGGGAGAAAAGGAGTGAGGGGTCACTGAGAAGGAAAAGAGGCCCCTTTCCCGTAGGACAGCCATTTTCTTGAGCCCCTTTGGCGTGGCCTATGGTGGCACAGAAGACACACCTGGAATTTATTGACGAGCAGGAAGGAGAGAAGTAGAAAAGCAGGCGGCACGAACTCGCAGCATGTAAAACAACTCCTTTCCATTTGCAAGAGGGGTCGAGATCTCAAGGAGGTCAATGGGAAAAGGAGGAGGAGGAAGAGGAAGAGGAGGAGGAAAGCCCTGTTAAAAACATCGGAGAAGAACCTTCACGTCTGCCGAGATCACTTCTCCGAACCCAAGAGACAGGTAATGAAAATTCATCGAAGCACTGAACTCACAGCTATGTCCTAAAGCAGTGTGATGGTCTTCCATCAAGCCCTGCAAAGCTCTGTGAATCCAATCCATCCTTTAAAGAGAGACAGTGTGGAATGGGAAGCAGCAGGAGAGAGATGCAGGAAAGTGCTGAGGAAAAGGACAACTGAGTAGGATGGATAGCAAGCCAAGGCAAGCTGCGTAAAAAGTTCCCTTGAAAGCCTTGGAGATGCATGGGGCATAGCGGGTATAGGAAGCAACCGTCACACAGAACCCATGATGGTACTAGAGCAGATGTTTCCAGTCTTGGGTCTCCAGATGTTCTTGGACCAAAACTCTCCAAAGCCTTCACCACTAGCTGTGCCTGGCCAGGATTTCTGGGAGTTTTAGTCCAATAATATCTGGGGGCCCAAGAGTGGGAGCCACTGTACCAGAGGGACAGTTTTAGGATCCATGGAATATGGAAGTGGGCCTTTTATCATTTCAGGTCTAAACTGCAGGTATGAATCTGACCGCCATGGGGTGGGGGTGGGGAGCAACATCTTTGCATACTGATAGCATGCCAGAGAGAAGACTACCTTGGCAGGTGGTTCAGTAAACAAAATGACTTTATAAGAAAGATGATCTTTGTAGTGGTAAAAGTGGGGATTATGATAATGTTGAAGAAATACTGAAATAGCCTTAAAGCAATCAGTCCAGCCAAAGCTTTCCCATTCCGTTTCTGCTGATAATATATAAACTAGCCATAAATCATCGACACACACACACACACACACAAAAGTATTTTTGTACATGAATTTGATTACTAGGGTCTTGCGGCCCAAGATGTGGCCTGTTATTGGAAGTCACAGGAAATGTTATGGAAGAGTTCTGCTAAGCCAGACTCAAGGGTTGGGCAGTGGCCAATGAGATAGCTCTGGGATGATGATGATGATAATAATGATGATAGAACGACCACCGGCAAGGTATGTTGTTGTTCCACCGAATTGGATACTAAGAGATGAACTGCCTCTGAACTTGCTTGTTGCATGCAACCAAACAGTGACTAATCGCTATCTTGTAAGATCAGTCCCATACGCCTCCCTTTTAAGGGCACCCCCTTTGACGTCAAAGCCCCCAGCAAAGATTCTCCCTGGTCTTTCTTCCAATGGGGAAGGGGAGGTACCCCAAGGGCTTTGTATTTTAATGCAGGTTTACCTACTTCGTCAACCAATGCGGGGACCTAAACCTCAACCGTTCTTGCCTTTCCCATGGTTCTGAATTTTGTGATACAGGTTTCCAGGGCTTTTTGGGGTTTTTTATATATTAGCAGAAACTGATTGCCAAAATCTGCAGGTTAAGGAAGGGGGTATGTAAATTATAAATTTCCAATAGGAGAAATGCCCACGATAATGTGTACTTTTTTTTTATGACGACATATTGGAAATAAAACTCTCAAACGGATGTGGAAGCAGGACGAAACAAACTTAAGACTGAAAAAAAATGAGAAACGGAGTCACGATGACATTGCCATCTTTATCCACCCCTCTTCTTCCAGCCACCAAACATCCTTCTAACATTTTGAACAGGGAAAAGGGGGGTCAATGTTTGTAACGTGTCAGTTTTCATTCCAAGCCTTACCTTCTAAGCTGTAGCTCCTTTCGATCACATGAAAGGGAAGCTCTACCCACCCCACCTGCTGTATCAATTTACTGCACAACAGCCTGCCTTCCACTGATTTAAGAACTAAGAGAGCAGGATGAGATTGTTGTTCTTTTTTTAGTGAAGATATACTTTTTGAAAAACAAATCTGGCTTACAATCTGTTCACGGCAAACTTCCACAGCTGCTCTGCTTGTGAAATGGCAGGCTGTGTTCTGCATAGCACCTTCATGTTCATGCGCAGCACTTTTATATGTGTGCGCTTTGTCTATTTACTTATTACACGGATCCTATTTGAGCTGGCTGGATAGCTTAGTGGTTCCGGTATCTGGCTGATGAGCGGGCGGGCGGGAGTTCAATTTCCTCCTGTGCTTCCTGTGAGTAGAGCCAGCCTGTGTGGCCTTGGGCAAGCTGCACAGTCCCTGAGTGCCTCCAGCAGAAGGGAATGGTAAACCACTTATGTGTATTCTCTACCTAGAAAATCTTGGGAAAGGATCACCATAAGTCAAGACTTGAGAGCACATAATTATTATTAGAGCCGGTTGGATAGGTCAATGATTTAGCTATCTGACTCCAGAGCCAGAGGTTGGAAGCTTGATTCCCCACTGGGCCTCCGGTGAATCTAGCCACCCTGTGTAGCCTTGGGCAAGCTGCACAGTCCCAGGGTGCCCCTAGGAGGAATGGCAGCTTCCAATATAGGTAAGAACGTAGTTGTTTCCCATAGACTTGCCATCTTCAATGAAAGAGGCAAGAAGGAAGGAATAAGGGATGTGGGAAGAGAAAATAACTTCAACTGGAGCCAAGATCTAGCCATTCTCACTTAAAGGGCTTCTAGACATGGCTGTTGTTCAATCACTCTGCCTTATTCAGGGAGTTTTATGGGAGAACTGGAAACTGATGCCCCCCCCCCCATTTAGAAGACTCTTATGTTTTCCAATTGCTTCTTCCTGGACTCGGAGAAACTCAGTGACAGTGGCCTTGCCACCATTTATCCATCCCGGTATTTCTCAGACTTTCTAGTATTCAAAGTATTACAGAGATACAGGGGGAAGTGGGGGAAATATGACCCCCCACCACCCAAGTGCACACAATCGGTCCAAGTTTTTTCCATCTGTTAAGATGAAAAATCTGAATGGCACATGCATCATTAAAAAGGAAAAGAAAAGAAAAAGCAGTGCACCATCATACCTTTCCACAAACAGGAGGCTATCCTTGTTTAAAGGTAAAGGTAAAGGTTCCCTTTGACAATTTTTGTCTAGTCGTGTTCGACTCTAGGGGGTGGTGCTCATCCCTGTTTCCAAGCCATAGAGCCAGCGTTTGTCCGACGACAATCTTCCGTGGTTACATGGCCAGTGCGACTTAGACACGGAACGCTGTTACCTTCCCACCAAGGGTGGTCCCTATTTATCTACTTGCATTTGCATGCTTTCGAACCGCTAGGTTGGCGGGAGCTGGGACAAGCGACGGGAGCTCACTCCATCGTGTGGATTTGATCTTACAACTGCTGGTCTTCTGACCCTGCAGCACAGGCTTCTGCGGTTTAGCCCGCAGCGCCACCACGTCCCTATCCTTGTTTAGATGCACCTATGTTTTCCACATTCAAAAGTATTGTTTACACACCGTGTGCTTTAATGCACCGTATTCCCTGGCACAGATGGGCAGATCAGTCTACTTCGGCCCATGTCAGTTTTGCAGACATTCACTAACATGGCTGTCTCCACATCTGGGTGCAAGAAAATTCATAAGTAAATCTCTGTTTAAATACATATTTTTTAGCATATATTTTCAGGACATTTTTATCTATGTCTTTAACCTATAGGTATGTATTTATCCAAAAACCATAATTTTAAAATGCATTTTGCACGCATCACAAAGTTTGGAGATGCACGACATTTGAGGACTAAACACATTCTACTCCTAAAGTTAATCAGGGAGTTGCAAATCACGTCCGTTTGTGCCAGAATTGGTAAAGAATGAATCTCTCAAATGCCCCCTATCCCAGGCCACACTCTGTGCCCCACACAGAGCTGGGAATCGCTGCACGGACTTCGGTGTCAACTCGCTCTGCCAACCACAAGGGAAGGCCACTTTCCCCAACCCCAGTGGTGGATTTTTCTGCCAGCCGGCATCTCTGCCTCCTGCTGGATTTATCTGCTTTCATAATCAATAACAATTACCCCGTCCAGAGGGAACTCTTTTTATGGCTGTGGGGCTTGCAACAAAGCCATTAATGCCTTGACAAGCCAGGCATTTAGGGCTTCATTCGGATGGGTCCTGGCATCTGCCCCCCCTCCCCAAACCACCCCCACTCTCAAGAGGCCACGATAGGAACAGAGGCCCTGTCAATGCCACACTGTGAGTAATGCTCGAGGCCTCAAAGCGCCAATAAATCAAAGGCTTATTAATCTCACTGTCTCATTTTCGGGTGCTGTAATGAATCGACTGCTAGTGTGTCTACTCCACCCCTTGCCCCCTCCCACCATTGATTACCAGTTTATTAACTAACTTCTTCTCTCTCTCTCTTTCTCTCTCTCTCTCTGTCTCATACACACGCACACACACACACAAACACACACACAAACACACACACACACCTGCCATATGAAAATCGAAAAAGGGCTCCTTAAGACCCAAAGCTTTCCTATACCTCTCAAGATGGTATGGACAGACTGTCCACCATAGGATAGCCTAGCCTGGGAACCAAACTTTGCCTACTTAGTGGCAAACTTTATGTTGCTGTTCTCAGCTCCTGCAATATGAGGAAAACAGGACTGACTTACCGAACGAGGTTCTTTCAAGCATTACAAAGACAACCGGAGTCAAGCAATTTGCTCTAATCTAACAGAGAAACACTAAGGGCAGCGGGCACCAGAGTCCATCCGAAGGAGATGCTCAGAATGGCTCAAAACAGACTGCCAAGTTTCTTCTTCCAAGGATGACGATTACATTCCCCTGCTCCTTTTCCTGCTTGCCTTGAGGCTACTTATTCTTTCTCTGTGTGTGTTTTACAAACCCTCTCTCACTTTCTCTCTCTCCCCCCCTCCCTCCAAGACAGCTCCCTTTTGGGAAAACCCATTCTTCATAAATTACCAGCACACGAATGTCAGATCAACAGGACTACCTCTTTTAACACCACATGAACCTTTGCCTTTTGCAAGGGCAGTCTTGTGAACATCTGTGTGCGCACTCCGAGTGTATTGTCATCCTTCAGGGTCTAGCTCCTTTCTCCAGCAGGACCCTAGAGTGTCATTTCCGCATCTTCCAGCCTCGTCAAGCAGGGAGGCAACAGGTAGAAGCAGCCTTCCCCCAACCTATTGCCCTCCAGATATAGCGATTTACGACTCCCCCTTGGGGGAAGCCGGATTACATTGCTGAAGTTACACAATGACTCTAATCATTCTACTATGACGGTGTATCAGAAACTTTCAGGTTATTTCCCCACCAAAAACATTGGTGGAGACCATTGTGGTTTTGTTGTTGTTGTTTTGCAACTTTTCCCTGTGGATATTGTTCGGGGATTCTGCAGTTCTGCCTCTCAGTCCTGGCCGTTGTTGAAAGTTTGAAAGTCTCTCCTTGTGCCTTGTTCCAAATGGATAATGTAGTTGTTGTGGATAATGTAGTTATCGCTGAAAAGTGTTTTTTGCAACACAGAGACCATTGGGTAGGTATTAAGATTAGCTCTTTGTGGCTTGCATCTACTCCGGAATGGGTTTCCCATTGTGGCTTGTGGCTGGTTAACCAACCATGGCTTGTTAGTAGATGGGGGTTCATGTGGCAGTACAAGCCAGTCTCCAGCCAGCCGCTGAGTCAGTCAGTGGCTTCATGCGAGGCTTCCAGTTTCCACCACTCAGCCCCTTTGCCCACTCATACATGAGCAATCTTGTCGAGGTGGTGAAGGAGCTGTCCTGATATGGCGCTGGCAGAAAGCGAGGTGCTCCTTAATGGATCGAGACTGCGATAGAACTTGCTTAGCTTGCAAGACTCACCCGGGGAAAGATATTATCGTGATGCGAGCCCGCAGCCAACTAGAATCAGGACCAATGAAGCGTCTGTCTGATATTTATCTGGAGGTGTCTTTTTATAGAAATGGCAGCCGTTGTGATTCTTCTTCTTTTCTCCAGCACCCCCATATAAAACGAGCCAAAAGTTAATTATTTTGCCAATTTCAGCTGCATGCATTATGCATCTTGCCTTATCTCTGGCTGTAATTGCAGGCAGGTATGTAAATGACTATATAGATATATTATACTTTTAAAAAGAAGTTGGGGCACCTCCTCCCACCTCTTCCAGTATTGAAAAGCTGGCAGAGTTAATAGAAAATGCTCTGCTTTATAAGTGGAGAATGAGAGAGGATTTCAAACTTGTGTCTTGGGAGGTTAATTATATTGATAGCAACATCTGATATGAAAATATATTTTTTTTTACTGGGAAGAGGAGGATAGGGAAATAAAGGAATAAAAACCTCCAGTTCTGTACTCGACGCTTTCTGGAGATAGAACCTTTCCCGTGTTGGGCTCCTTTGTGATGACGTTGGGGATTATGGGGTAGGGAGGTTGGATGTGTGTATATAATGTGTATTTCCGGGGAGGGGTGTCTTCCTTTTCTTGTAACTGGATCTTTCTCAGCTTTTGTGGCAAGACAGGCTGGGAATGGCAAGTTTTTCATATGAACAGGGTTGTTGGCAGAGTGATGGATTTCAGTACTTGCAGGATGATAGCTTGGACAATACACCCACATTGTTATTCTTGTTGTTTTACCCAGTGTGGTTCCACAGAATTCAACATCCCCTTTTTCCAAATCAAGGTGCTAATACTTAACCGATGCAGAAGGAGATGAGGAACAGAGGGCAGAGTCAAATAAAGTCCGAGAATCTAGATACTTTTGAGGGAATAGTGTTTAGCGCTTTTCTGAAAAATCGCCATCCAACTCCCATGACAGCTACAAAAAAACCTCTTAGAACTTTATTGAACCTGACAGGAAGTAATGATGACATAAAATATATGTGAAATGTGTGGAGAGAAGGTAGGTCTTCCATATATATATATATATATATCTCAAGACAGTTGCTCTTTCTATGGTACTGGAATAAAACACTGGAAGGTTATGGAATCCATCTTTTCTCTCCTTTTTAGCTCTTCTGCCATTATATATTAAAATTAGACAGGACTTTTAAAACAGGCACTTGAGGGATGATTGAATAAACAAGATGTTCTCAGTGCTGGGTGGGGGTGACGGGAGTTGTAGTCTACCACATATGAAAAGTGCTGGCTAAATAAAGACTAGAATAGATGCTGATGAAGGGAGAGAGTGGGTTAACTCAGTTTTCCTGCCACCCTTTCCCTTTTTTCTCTTTCAACAATGCTTGGTTGTTGCCTAATCATTTCAAATTCTACATAAACTTGAATTCAGGGATCAGAACTAAATGGTTACCTTTTGGGAGGTTATCAGTCAAAGGAAACATGTTAGTTTCTTACATTATATTGGCCGTTATCACAACTCAGAAATCTGGTTATTGGGATTTTTATGTGGTAGGCAGAGAATGATGCTATCACTCCCTGCTAACGTTTATTAGGATGTGAAAGCCAATCCTGCGCCATTGTATTGAGAAAGAAATGTTACTGTTTTCCGTGGAGCCTATGAAGCAACTAGGGGTTAGAAGCAGAAAAAGCATACGCCACGCAAATAGTTTTACTTATTTCAAGCCCTTGTAAGTTAACTTTCCATTCTTTCTACCATCCTGGTTGAAGGCAAGACTGCAGTTGGCGGAACAGCTTGCCTTTTCAAGTATATCATGTTTTTCTGGTTACAGACCCATGAGGCCTAGAAACTTGTCTTTTTTTAAAATGAAAGGCAACAACAAAGCTTGAAGGCCCAGCGTGAGTTGTGATCTCAGTATGCACACAGGCAACCCTACAGAGGAACAGCCGTGCGTCCCCACCTCAGCTCCTTAGCCAGATCAGATGAGCTCGGAGCGTGCCAACCCTAAAGGGAGATCAAGAGACACCTGAGTTTCAGAATTAAAGACTCAGCGGCAAGCCTTCGTTGCTCCCTAGAGCCTGTAGCCCTTTTAATAACAGCGAGAGTACAAAAGCCCCAAGCGGCAGCCAGGGTAATTATGGTCTGCCATCCAGCCTGCTCTTGAGAGATGAAAAGGGCAATACTGTACGTACACACACACACACACACACAAAGTTATTATTTACTTCAAACAGCTCCACAGATATTAACTTAATGGAGGCTTGCCACCTCTGCCAAGGGGAGAATTATGCTTCTTACCTGCTTTTACAATTGTAGAAAAAGAACCACACGGAGAGGAAGATGGGACTTTGTTGTAAAGAAAGGCATCTGTAGTCAACTGGGGACCAGGAAGGAGAACAGGACTGACGTGGACAGTTCGAGCCCTGCAAGCCCACAGAGCAGGGCCTCTGTCACAGGACAGCAGAATATTTGCCCCTTACCTTTCGAAACAGCCTTCTGAGCTGCAGTTTTTCAGGAGGCACAAGGCCCACGATTTATACCAAAAAGGGCTTATTACATTCATCTAACTGATGAATGGAGCACTGCTGTGGCCCTAAACACACAGATTTGGAAGGAAGGCCTCCTGAATTCAGCCGAGCTTATGTTTGAGTAGAGATGCATAAGTCAGCAAGGTAAAGGTGCTGTCCTACCTCCTGCTCACACGAAGGTCGGAATATATGGGAGAGCCCGTTTCCAAATAAAGCCTAAGACTCCATAGGTGCAGTTATTGTTAACCTGCATTTCCCAATGTTTCCAGGCAGTGAGCTAGAGAGAGCAGCGATTCAAGCTCTGCCTGATAAACATTTTCTTTTTCTATAAATAATGGACTTAATTGGGGCTTAGCAACAACAACATCAGCAGGAGCACACCAAGCAAAGCCCCTCCCTTTCTTCTTCGCAAAGGCAGGATCATCACAGGGCAGTCAGGGAGGGGCCCTGTTGGCACACACACGGCTGCTCCACGTGGGAAGCTGGGTCCTGCCTGCCAGGAAGGCAGCCCAAGAGTTCTGCGTTCAGGAGCAAGGGACTTGCCCGAGGGGTCCACTGGATGGCACGAACACAAAAGCCATTGACGCCTTCCCCCCCCCCCCGAATCTCCGTGGGACCAAACTGTGCCTTCTGACAAGTTTGCTCATTTCACTTGAGGCACTTGGGTGTACCAAACGAACATGCTTTAATTAAAAAAAACCACCAGATTGAATACTTTCCCCTATTGGGAAGGAATTAAGAAAATGACTAGCTCCTTTCAGATTCTGCCAGGGGCTGCAAGGTGCCACCCACCCAGTCCGGCTCCAAGCTCGCTCATCGTCTGGAGCGCACGCCCTGGTTGTCTCCTGCTCGGTGTGGCAACCCGCAGGGTTAACAGATGGCCTGCGTTCGGCCCAGTGGCTTGTCTTCAAGGGTGGTCAAGGAGCTAGAAAGAATCATGGCCAAAACCTGGGCGGGGGGGGGAGGGAGAAGAGAACCAGTGGGAAAAGCCATTGTAAGCTAAGACAAATCAGATAAAACTCCTAAATAGACATGGTCCAATAAGTTAAATGCCTTACGTTTATCAAATCTTTCCAATAAAACAAAACTCAATTTTTAACGATTTAAAAAAGGGTATCCCAATGAATGCTGGGAAGGCAATACCATTATTTTATAACGTTTACACATCTTACCACCTATTTCTACTTTTGTATTTGTATCTCTGTTTATACCGTATTGCTTGCTAATGGCCTGTGCTCAATAGCAATACATTTACTGACATGAGAATATTGGAAAGGCAGCAGCAGGCTCCTTCCTGGAAAACTGGCTAGCGTACTGCTTAAATAATTTTCCTTGTATTTCATTATCTACAATATATATATATATATAAATTTATTTTTATTTCTTTGTTTAATGAATACTGAAAGTTGAGGCAGAGCCCGAACTCCAAGCCAAGTGAAACATTTCACATAATGCAGAAAAAAGGGATCTCATTGCCTATAGAAAGCTAGCACATCAGGAAAGAGTAAGCTGTTATACCAAATCAGACCCTTCGCCCATTAAGCTCACTGGTGGTGACAGCGGCTCTTCAAGGTTTCAGAGAGGAGATCTTTCCCAGCCCTGCTTGGAGTTGCTGGAGGTTGATACTGGAGCTTTCTGCATGTGCTGTACCAAGAAGGAGAATGGTAGAATCACAGAAAAATTGGGTTGGAAGGGGCCTGCAAGGCCATCGAGTCAAACTCCCTGCCTGCTCAATCCAAATCAAAGCAGATCGGACAGATGATTGTCCAATTTTCTCTTGAATGCCTTTAGTGTTGGAGTGGTCATTACCTCTCAAGGTAATTGGTTCCACTGTCGTACTATTCTAATAGTTAAGATGTTTTTCCTGATAGTCAGCCTAAATCTGGCTTTCTGTAATTTGAGCCTATTATTACATGTCCTGCACTCTGGGATGATCAAGATCCTGCCCCTCCTTTGTAGGACTAACCTTTCAGGTATTTGAAAAGTGCTACCCTATCTTCCCTCAGTCTTCTTTTCTCAAGGTGAAAGATGCCCAGTTCTTTCTATCTTTCCTCCTCACAGGGCTTGGTTTCCAGCCCTCTGATCATCCTTGTTGCCCTCCTCTGAACTTGTTCCAGTTTGTAGACAACCTTCTTAAAGGTCGGTGTCCAGAATGGGACACAGTAATCCAGATGAGACCTAACCAGTACCGAATAGAGGGGGAATAGCACCTTGTGGGATTTGGAAACTATTCTTCTGTTAAGGCATCCTAAAATAGCGTTTGCCATTTTTGCAGCCACTTTGCACTGTTGGCTCATATTTAGCTTGTGAATAATTCCAAGATTCTTGGAGGGATCTCGAAGGCCAGGGCAAAGAGAAAAGAGAAGGAAGGCTATTAGCAGGCATATTATTTTGGCCTGGATCAAACACACATGTGAGGGTCCATGCATTTTGAAGAAAAGCTGAGATACCATTAGTGAAATCCACAGGCCCCACCCCTATACATCCCAATTTAAGCCAAATGATGTTTCCTAAATGCAGTAGCTAAGAGAGGAGGGAAAAACCAAAAGAGACAAAGATGGTGAAACCCCCCCCCCAATCATGCTGTAATTCAACCACTGAATATATACCTTTCTCTAATAGCCTTCCATTCACTGAAGCAAGAAAGGGCTCCAATAGAATTCACCAACGTTCAACTGCTCTGCTGGCGAGAGGCAGGGGACATGCGCCTCTGCTGATGCCAGGTTATATGTACCATCAGCAGGATGACTCCCTCCCTCCTTTTAAAACTGGTTAGGTTTTGTCCATCTGCTGTGCTGGAACCTCAAAGAGATGACATCCCCACCGAGAGAGAAACCTGAATTTGATATCTGCTTTGTGCAGCGGTGGGGGAAGGGGAATGGAGAGGTAGGAGGGTGGGCAAGTCAATGCAAGGTATTGGGTCAAAAGTGGAAAGAGGGGAAAAAAGAAAGAGGGCATAAGATTTCGAGACCCTCATTTTATGTATGTCCCCCTGGTAATTAAGAAAAAAAAACCACCACCACCGAAGTCTCGTGGCACCCTGAAGATTGGCCATATCATGCATTATAACAAGTTTTGGGGGTCCTAAATTTCATTTAACAAAACGGAAGCTCGTGTCTAATACGTAGGATCAGCCTACAATGTTAGGCAGACCTGTCAGCAGCTGCCGTTCCCCACTGAGCTTACAGGAGCCAAACAAGAAGGAAGCCTTTGACAAGCCCCACAATTCCTTACCAACAGCCCAGCTGACTAAAATGTCTGAAAACTCAACTCCAAAACACCAGGAGGACTCCTCCTTCCCCACCTTTGCTCTAAGACAGGGAGCAGGCTGCCAACACCGTCTGGGAGTCGGCCTGCAAGCCTATGCTTGCAGGGAAGTAAATCTCCCCAGTTCAGTGGGGCTTACGCATTTTTCCTAAGGAAATGAGTGGGGCGCATGATTACTGAACAAGCAGGCCAAGTGTAAGGCTCCAGCCCTAAAACCATCATGGCTAATCGTGAAGAAGGCTGGGAATGTCAGGCTAAGGGTGGGAAGGCTGCGTTTGGTCCACCTCTGGATTACAGCCTTGCCCGGGGAAAATTCTACCCCTCTGGCGCTCACTGGATTGAGACAGAGCTGAGGCAATGGGGGTCTTCCTGGGGTGGTCGCCACTCCTATTCCTCCCAGGCCCAGCAGTGATGGGGGGGGGGGGGCAAACGTAGCTGCAGACCTAATCCAGGCGTGTCATTTGGAGGCATAAACCGCCACTGGACTCAGAAGGGGGTCATAGTTAATAGGCACAGGGCTGGGGGTCGGGAGAATGAATGTGTTAATAGTTACAAGACAGTTCATGCACCATCCCTGGGAATAGGGCTCGTGGATCTCAGCCCCAGGGAGACCTGCCTGGGGCGGATGGGTGGGGGGGTTTATAATCGCTACTCACGAAGCCTTACCTAAATGCAAGAGACTCACCGACCACCACCCCGCCCCATAAGTTGGCCTCCCTTTTCTGCTTTCCACTTGGGAAAGAAGCATTGATGTGGCATTGGGGTGGAGCGGTACGGTATGTATGCGAGGGAGGGGGTCGCTTCGCGAGCACCAGCCTGGCGAAAGCCCCCCAATTCTCGCCCACCCCGCGCTTCCTTTTTTTGCAAGGGAAGCTTCCCTCCCGCCAGGAATGGCTTCGAAGCACCGCCTCCCCATCTCCTAAATCCTCCGCCGCCTCCGCCGCCTCCTGCTTTCTCCTCCCTCCTTTTGCAACCTCTCCTTCCCCCTCTTTTCTGTCTGTCCCCCCCCTTCCTCCTCCTCCCGCTGCAACGGGCCTTTTGCACAACACACACACAACGCACGCACGGGCACACGCAGCTGCGCGCAGCTCTCGCTCGGGCTCTTCCCGTCGGCCCGGCGGCTCCAGATGGCCCCCCGCAGAAAGGAGAGGGGATGAATCCGGAGCGGCGGAGGCGCCGAAAGCAGAACGGAGGGCGATCTTGCAAATAGAGAGGAGCGAAAAACGAGAGGGAAGCAAGGCAGGCAGGCAGGAGGGTCGCGATCCGAGCGCAGGAGCAGCAGCGGCATGGCACCGCAATGCCGCGGAGAGCATTTCTAGGCGCCCGCTGGAGATGCCTCCGCTGCCTCCTCCTTCTCGGGTGCAGAGGGAAAGCCTTTGAGCGCGCCGGGGGCTCCCTCTCCCGGCCCCGCAAGCGGCCAGGGGCGAGACGCCTCGGACAGCGAGGGCGATCGAGAAAAGCACACGCACCGACTCGCCCGCCCGCGGCCAAAAGGGACCGGGCGCCGGGAGCATCTTCGCCGGGGATGCCAAGGGCCGGTAAGAAGGACACCGGAGGCCAGGCGAGGCGAAAAGTTTGCGAGGGAGGGGAGGGAGGGGTGGGGATGGCCGGGCGCGGGGCAGGGAACCTTGATGGGGGGGGGGCGCAGGAGCTGAGGCGTCCGGAGGCCCCGTTGGGGCAGAGCCCTCTTGATCCCTCGGCGTTGGTGGCTTTGGGGATTGGGCCCCAGGCCAAGCCAGATCCTTCCCTCTCTTCAGTTACGAGCTTTCCGGAGGCATCCTCGGGCTAACCGGGAGCACATCTGACGAAGCGAGGCAAGTTTGATCGGTGGAAGGTAGCGCTCCCTGCAAAGACCGGCGGCCGGTGTGAAAGGGAGCCTTCCCGGGTTAGGCAGGCAGGCTGTCTTCATCCCTATCTGGCTCAGGAAGAGTTTTGATGCTGATGAGCCCCGAGGCTTGCTTTTTAATGGCTTTCTTTAATCTAGAAGGTGCCATGAGCCTTGGGGGCTGCAACCAGGGGCGAAGGTGTTCATTTTCTCAGTCCTGTTTTAATCAGCTCTCAGGTATTTGGGGGGGGGGGGCAGACCTCTGGGAAGGGCTGTGTCTGTCTGCAGGCTGTGCCCTGGAGCTCCTTGTCACAGGCAGTACAGTGGGCAGTTTCTGAACAGGGCTGCTGCTGTGCTCTTAGCACGGAGTCCCATGTGGCCTTTTCGTGACCATTTCAAGAGGCTGTTGGGTTGCACAGATTAAAGAGTGGTCTGGGGTTTCCCAGGAGCTGGTTGTGGCAGACGGATGGCTTGACACACCCCCTCTTCGTGTGTCCCTTTGCAAAAAAACTCAAGAGCCACTGGAGGTGGTTTGGGACAGGGGGCTGACCAGAAGTGGGTTGGAGAAAGTGGAACACAAGTCTCCTCAATTAATTAGCATGTTGTTTGGATGGTGTTGGCAGGTTGCTTGCACTCAACTGTAAGTCACCACGCAGAGTTGTTTAGACATCAGTGCCTTTATTCTGAATGTTTTGGAAGATGAGTGGGATGCCAGTGTGACAATCTGAGACATGCACACATCTGCCAAGACTCTTACCATGGGTAAGCCTTGATCCTTGGGGTGGCTGACTTGCCCGGTTGTCACAGGTCACAGCTGGTTTGCTAGAAGGACTGGATGCCTCTGTACTGTGGTCCAGCTTTGATCCACTAGAGCAGACTTCATCCATCAGACTAGGGGTCCCATCAGCCCTGCCAAGCATGGCCTGTCCCTAAGGACGATGGGTGTTGTATCCCCCAACATCTGGAATACACCAGACTATCAGAGATGGTGAGCCTAACATTGGATTGTGCGCACTGGGCAGTTGGCTAAACATTGTCAGTGGACTGTGGGCCAATACTCTAAAGGTACTGTGTAGTTTTTACATAACATGAGCTTATTGTGCCCATTATTAGCATCCTGCCCCCATCCTGTAGCAATCGGGGCAAATCTAGCGGCATATATTTCGTCACTGGCCTCCTGTCATAGCGATGAGCTCGTACCTGCTGTAAGCGAAGCACAAGTTGACTTGGGTAAAAATCCTTGCCCAGCCATAAAGTTCATTCATTGATACTGAACTGGTCACACACTCTAATCTCTCTCTCTCTCTCTCTCAGGGCTTTTACGAGAACAAGATAAAATAGGGTTTTACTGACTGTCCTTTGAGTCAATGGATTCAAGGGAATACAAATCTAATCAATTCAGTGTTGTTTTTAAAGTTCACTATTCTTGTGAAACAATGGGTTCTTCCCCACAAACCTTTTATTGTGCAGTTGCATTGTTTCTTTCAAAGGGTTTTACAAGGGGATCCTTGTATATCATATACATTGTAACTTGCCCATGTTTTACCATATTTCTTCCATCTTTTTTCTTACCTGTCTCCCCCTTCCAAAAAAAAAGCTGTTAAAGAAGAAAATGTGGATTATTGTGTGCACAATGTCAATGTTATCACTTGCAATGCCAGGAGGCCTCCGTCCAGAATGACATTATCATTTATTCGTTTATTCATTGTAATTAGCATTATGTATCACACCTGCCGATTCTATGCCCTATGTTGTTTTAATAACCTTAAAGCTCTGAAAATATTTGCCTGTTTTTGGTGAATTTCCCAGCTTCAGTATGTCAAGAACACATGTTCGACAAAGACAGGTAGATGCTTATGTGCTGTCTTTTCTAAACAGAAATCAGGGAGACAAACATAATAGTGTTAACACAATTAAAACACTATCCTTTGGATACATTAATAGGTAGACTTTCCACTTATAGGTCAGTCTTGAGTGGATGAGATCAGATCCTGAACCTACTCTTCATTAGTCTTGATCCACTGCAGTTGAGATAGTGTGGCATTTTGATTCAGAACCCTATGGTTCATTTTGATTCAGATCATCATCATTATCTTAGAACTGCAGAGCTGGAAGGAACCCTATGGATCAGTTGTCCCCAACCCTTGGGCCTCCAGATGTTCTTGGACTTCAACTCCCAGAAATCCTGGCCAGCAGAGGTGGTGGTGAAGGCTTCTGGGAGTTGTAGTCCAAGAACATCTGGAGGGCCAAGGTTGGGGACCACTGCTATTGATCATCAAGGCCAGCCTTGGTCAAGGATCAAACCTCCAACCTCTGGCTCCACAGCTGGATGACTAAACTGCTGAGCTATCCAGTAGTTAACCAGTACTTTGGGAGGTATTGGTTCAGTTCCCCTTTGAGCCACAGGATTCACTGGGTGACCTTTGGTTGTTGCCCTGTTGACATCTCACAAGAATAAAGCTGGGGGAAGGAAATTCTTTATGCTTTCTTGAGCTCACTAGCGGAAAGGTGGGATATAAATGAGCTTATTAAATAATAGGTTCCTACATGCCACCATTGTTCAGTTGCCATCTCCTGGAACTGAGGATAAATCCTAATTTTCTGATCAACTTTGTTTGATCAAAATTAAGCACGATTAGTCCTTTATTTCCCCAATCAAAACTAGTTCTTGCTGGAACTACAATACTGTGTATCTGACTTGGGGCCAGTCCTGCTGTTGGGCAAACGGAATTGTTCCCCTTGGGCAGCATATGCTTAGAGGCAGCAGCGGGTGAAAAGAGAGCAACGTGCCGCGCCCTGTGCAATCCAAGCTATTCTGCTGCTTTCAGTTGTGGCCACAGTATATTTTCCCATTATTCAGCTGCTAGTCTTTTATGCATGGAAGAGAAGGGGAGGTCACCTTGGGCAATGTTTAGCCGCCTGATCTCAATTCCCGCTTACGGTGGGCCGGATGCCCCTTTGGTTGCCAATGGAAGCCATTAACATCATGGCTCTATATTCCCAGCATGGTGTAGTGGATAGAGTGACGGGACTAGAACGCTAGACAACAAGGTTTGAATTCCCACTTGGCCATGGAAACTCACTGGGGGGGGGGGAGAACTGGTAAAACTGCTCCTTAAATATCTCATTTACTTGGAGAGCCCCATTGGGGCCATTATAAGTCAATTCCGACTTGATGGCACAAAACACACACATACATGTACCTTTAAGTGGTTTATAAATCAGCTTTGTGCTACTAAGTCCTATATCTATGTACTATACTGTTAGTTGCTACCCACTGGCCTACATCTGTATTTTGGATCTGTCTTGATTTGGTGGACCTGATATTCAGCTAGGGTGCATCCGCAGATCAGCATCCCCTGCAGTTAACAAGATCATGTCTTCCTCTTGTAAAATCAGGCTCAGCTGAGTGATCAACTCTGTCATTGACAGGGGGAGTCAAAGTGACCATATTTCCCACTGGTGCGCATTATCTCACCTCTGTTACATTCAGTGAAACCTGGCTCCTAACTATCTCCCAATTAAGCTGTGAACTTGTGGCATAAGCTCTCTGTTGGGATAGATCAGGTACGGGGAAACTCTAGCCAGTGGGCCTAATAGAAGGACACGGGACCTCACTGCCCAGCCCACCAGTTTTTGCAAGGCTTTTACAAAAAACAGTCGGAAGACAGATTTCGGCGGACTGAAAACTACTATCTTCCTCCTTAGTCTTATCTAAGCCACTATTGTAGAAATACAGCAACCTTTGGCATGTTAACCTCAGGTAGCGCTTTGTTAGAAAGGCCAAAAAAAAAAAAAAAAAGAGGATCTGTTCTGGTCCTTTCTAGCAGGAGAGAGCTTCCGCGAGAGTCAACATTCTAAGTTTACTTTTCCTCCTTCTTCTTAGCTAATGTTCTTTGCTTTGAAAGCAGCCAAGCTTGATGGAAACTTTTAAAGCGCAAGAGACGATTTTAATATTTAAACATGTGTTTCTTCAGGCAAAAAAAAGGGGGGGTAAAGGGGAGGGAGAAGAGGGTTTAGGAACTCAGGGTCTGTGGGCACAGATTTAGCATTGCTATGAATTATTAGACAGATTAAAGTCCCCAGAAGGAATTTAGTAGTTTTCCTTTCCTTTCCTCCCCTTTTTTTTTGGATTCTGTGGTAGATGGAAGTTGAAATATCACGCAACAGCACCATGCCACACCCTATTGCTAGCAACACTGAGTGGCAACTTCAGGCATCCATAATGGCTGGTTTTCATGGGGGTGCTCTTTCTCCAAGTTTCCCAACACTTTGCTTAAACTGCCCAAGGTCCATCTCACACAGAGTCCTTCTTCCAACAGGGCCCGTCCCATGCAGTTTGCTCCCTCAGGCAAAGAACCAAATGGGACCCACTCTCTGATGCCAGGCAGAAAAGCTGACTTGATTGGCACCTGAAAGGAGGCAGCCTTTCCCACCATCCCTGAGGGCACCAGGCTACTTAAGATGACGTCAGGGCAGCTGCAGAACTTTGCCTGGTGGTGTGGCGCTTCTCATTTCCCAGCATCTGTTGCCTGAGCTGGCTGCCTCCTTGCCCCGTGGTAGGGTTGGGTCTGACTCCCAGGAGCAACTAGACAAACGTGTACAGGAGTATCAGAAGAAGCTCACGATGGCAGCAGCTCTTCCCTACTGTTTTTCTCGCAATGGCATTTGTAGGCATGGTGCCTTTGAATTTGAAAGGCCTATTTCGCCATCTCAAGCCGTGCCTTTGACATGTCTCTTCTCCATAAGAATGTACAGGTTATCTTACTGCATCAGGTCAGGGCAGTGTCTAATTCTAGCATCTTCATGCCAACAGCAGATAGCTAGATGCTCCCAGGAAAGCCACAAGCAAGATATAGAGGCATCATCTCTTCCCCACCATTGATCTGCAGTACATCATATGCAGGAGATGTAATGAGGCTGCATTATTGTGTAGGCTTACCTGGGAGTCAGGACCACTGAATTTAATGGAGCATCTTTTAATTTTTTTTTCTTCATTTAATGGTTTTATACCCCAACTTTCAGACAGAAAGACTCCCATAACTGCTCACCAATCAATAACACAAAACACTGCCCTCTGGCTGACTATCTAACAAGGTGTGGCACAAAAGGAAAAAGATACGAAGAGAGGAAAGCAAAGTAAATCCTACATAGATATGCATAAAGTTGGGCTACCTTGTGAGTTTTAACAGAGATATTTTATTTAGCAACCATGGCTTATGACCTTTGCTTGTTTAATTTGTCTCCAGTTATTTTATTTTTTTAAGCCATTGAAGCTGTGGGCTAAATCATGTGGCAGAGAGTTCTATAATACCAATTTTGGCAGTCACACAAAATATTTCCTAGAGATGTGTGTCAGATTTTGGTATACTACTACCTAGCTGCATCTCTCTGCATTTAAATCAGAAATATAATTCGCAAAATTCCCCACCCCCGCCACCAACATGGCTAGTGGCCCAAAAATATTTTCCAAGCTGTGGTTCTCCTGTTAAGAGAAATTGATAGAAGAATCCCTTTCAAATAGTGGGAAGTGGTCACTGTCTAAGAAGCCAGGCGATTTCCCTCACTTGTTGTTGTGTGCCATCAAGTAGCCTTTGACTTAATGGTGACTCTTAAATTGTGGGTGTGAGGCGAAAGATTTGGTGTTGATGCCACATTCTAAAATGTCTAGCTGCACAGAGAAACATGCAGACACGGAAGCAGATGGATGCTTATTTCTTCTGGGAAAAATAACATTAGTAGTTTACATCTGATCAACCTCATCTACAGTGACAACATCTGGGCATCAGTGCAGTACAATTTTCCCATGCTGAAAAATTGCTGTCAGGTTGCACAGAGGTAGGTTTCATCATCCTACCTTACAAAAAAAAAGTTATGTGTATGTATAGATGGAAATCTTAAGAATTGTTTTTCTCACTCTGGGATGGGTCTGTCCTTCTCTTGTTAATTCACCTTGATGTTTTTTATTTAAGAGGAAGGCGGGTGGAGAGGCCTGCTGGGGGTATTATTTAGTAGATTATAATTCCTATGGCCTGTTAGGTGAGAGGCTGAGCAAGCAAAGCGTGCTCTCTCTCTCTCTCTCTCTCTCTCTCTTATACACACTGTCTGCCATTGGCTGAGCTGCTGTGAGGTCACAGAACAGATGGGCTTGGCAATGAAATTCTAAGCAAGGAATTAGAGAGCGGGCTTCAGTGCTATTGAACAACCTCCACTACCCATATCAGTACGATCTCCAAGTCAGCACACCAGCTTCATACTAACAAACCCTTTCTGCTAACTGCTCCCTGCTTCACAAAGAGGACTAGTGTGTTGTCCATCTGGAGAAAAGACCTGAATAATTCTGAGTGGGCACAGTTGTGTTTTATTATTTGTTTGTTTGCCTCTCCCCATTGAGCTCAAGGTATATGGCTGTATTCCTTTATCATCACAAGGACCATGTAAGATTGGTCAGGTTGAGAGAAAGTAATTGAGTTACTGAGTGAGTCTCAAAGTTTAGTGAGAAATAGAACCAGGATTTATCAAAAATCTAGTGTAACATTCTAACTATGACACCATCAGTTTGTTCTTCAACAACATTTGCAATTGACTGTTCTTCAGTATAGAATGGGCAAACGGTACACTCAAAACAGAAACCTAGGGAGACCTAAAATGATATTGCAACTGTTGTGTTTGATTTATAACCAGGTAAGATCCAGTGCCTTTCCTAGTTGTAGTTTTAGAAGAGGTAGTCATGTTAGTCTGTGCAAGCACATCAGGCAAAATCCAAAGAAACAAAGCCAAATAACCAATTCAGAATAAAAGACACTGAGAGCCAATGAATATTTAATATGTTTTAATATGTACTTGGTACAGTAAGTATTTCATCCAGCATTTCATTTTTTTTCCATATGTCTGATGAAGTGGACTTATCCACGAAAGCTCACATTAAAATATAATAGTCTTTAAGGTGCCACCTTTTTTTTTGGTATTTTTTATTTTGTTTTGTTTTGTTTCTTTGGATTTTGCCTGATAGGTAAGATCCAGACTCACATCTTTACTCAGCTGTGAAAGCTCACTGGATAGGCCCTTCGGTCAGTCATTGTCTCTCAACCTTGTCTACCTCACAGGGTTGTTGTGAGATTAAACTAGGGGAAAAAGTGAACTATGTATGCTACCCTAATGTTGCTTAGCTCCCACTCATTAATAATCCAGACATTCAGAATATCAAACTTGGCAGTGCTTGCAATTCAAGGAGAAATATATAGAAGCTGCTGCCATCATCCAGGCTGACTCAACTCCTCCTGTCACTTCCACTTGACCCAGAAGTGGTAAAATTAAGGGCAGATGTATGAGCATGGTAACAAGGAGAAGCATAAAATAGTCTTGGACTTGCTCGTTCTTGTCTGTGCCTGGCCCTTGGCTGGATGAAAATAGATGGTTCATGGATTTCATCATGTAGCTATGGGGCCTCATGACCCTCTAGATGTTGATGAACCGACTCATAATCCCTGACTGTTGGCAAGGGTGAATGAGAATTGCAGTCCATCAACCTCTGGAGGATCATTTGGTTCACAGGTCTGGAGTAGCCTCAGAGTTAAAAGTGGAAGGTATCTTAAAGCTGGTCAGACTGTGCGTTCATCTTACCTTTGGACAACTTGCACCCCATTTTGCAACACCTGGACCTATCCCACCCTTACTTAAAAACAAAAAAACAAACTGTTAAAAAAGCAGAACTGGCCAAAAAGTTCACCAGAATAAGAGGACTTCCAGTTTTTCTTTCTGGCACTTTTTGGTATTGGCATGAATGAGTCCTGGGGAAGACAAGAGTGGTCCCCAGATCTGCCAGTGTTTCTCCCTCCATACAAGCTTGATCTTGTCTTCTCTGGCTGGCAGCAGCTCTCTAGAACTTGAGGCAAAGAAGGACCTTTCCCATTTCCTGCTACCTATTCATTTAAAAAAAAAAACCAGAGATATAGAAGACTGAACCAGGGATGATGCTACATGTGTTTCCCACTGAACTATGGCTCCGTCCTGCCAAGACAGGCTGCCTGCAGCTCCTGAGGAGACAGACAAGTCTTTCACACCCTTCTTCTCAGAAAGTGGCATGCATACCATTGATTAGATGCAGCAGTAGTCTACGTGTGACACAGGGTTTTCCAAGCAATGACTAAGAGTTCATGTTCCCTCTGTAAGCATGATGTGCCACCTCGCACTGTGTATACTCCCAGAATGTATGTGCTCCTGTTGCTCCAAGGCTGCAAAAATCCTGACCTACTCCCTGAAACAGAGAAGGAACACTTCTTTCCAGTGTACATGGCTGGGTCTTCATACACAGCACATCACCTAGGCTAGCAAAGAGCCGCATTGGCTTGAATTGCTAGCACCAACTATAGCGGGCACACTAAATCAATGGAAATTATCCAATGTTCATACATTCAGTGGGTCTGCTCTGGTTGGGACCAACAGCTGGGGTTGCTTCTGTCCCAATACTCCAAGAGCGCCATAAAAACCTAAAAAACTTTGCAAACGTGGCATCACTAAACCTTCGTGTTTGTACTCTGCACCAAAACATCACCCACTCATTTTTACCACTGGATGAGAACAGAAGCAAGGCTTGCTTTGTATAGACATGTTCTTCTGACTCTGTGGTCGATCCAAGCCTCTCTTTTCCTCTCCTCTGCAACCGGAGCAAAAAGATCAGCCTCGACGTGCGCATTTCTGTTCTTAAGAACCTTGCAGCCTGCAATCATTTGGAAACATCCTGACAGATCAGGCCCAAGATCCATCTCTAAATCCCAGCATCTAACAAAAGGCCATCTGGAGACTCTGAACCAGAACATGGAACCTTGTCTGTTTCCATATCAAGTGCTTGGTTTCAAACTAGAACATGAAAAAGATCCTTTTGTCAAACTAAAACTCCCAGAATGCAAACAAACAAAAAGTAACTTTTCTAAGTTCTGCTCCAGCCAGACTTCTGAAGGCCTCAAGGTCTAGCTAAGTCAAAACAAGATCCTTTGACTGCAGAGAAGCAAGGCGGGTGATGTAAAATACAAGGCTAATTATCTTGCAAAGGAGCTGATCATCCTATTTACTGCTGTTTGTTTGCTATTTTGAAATCTAGTACTTAGGCTTTGAATGGCTTAATTGCCAGTAACTTTGTTAAGTGAACTTGAAAGAAAGCAACAAAGAGGTCAGAACAAAAGGCAAAGAAAGAAAGAGAGAAAAATCCGGCAATCGGATTTCAGCCGTGGGAGTGATAGCCAATATAGAGCAACCCACTGAAGTGAGGACACCAGATGCGTTTTTAATACAGGAGCACAGAGAGCCAAAGAAAATGAACAGATAACAGAAGTACTGTACAGAATGCAAAAAGAGCCGGATGGCAGATATAATGAATTAATGCACACCAATTGTTACCCAAGGGAATCCTTCCCTGAAAATGTTATTTTAAACATTTAAAATAGATATGTCTGAAATAAATCCTGCCCCGTCTCTCCTACCAACATTGGCCCTTCACTAAATTCTGTGCCATGAAGTGCCTTTTTTGCTAGTCACATTTTCAGCATCGCAACAGAGAGCTCAGGATGATTATATGTGTATATTGGTTCTAAGCATTTCCAACTGAATTTGCAGGAATATGATCTGCGTTCAATCTTGGACAAATCTGGGATGGGAACAACTTTTTCTGCTCCACAAATACTAGCCTGCACAATTTTAGACCCTTGACTTTCTTGGTCACTCAGACACTGCCCACAGCCACAACACGGGAATAAAAATATTGGCCTATCTCAGTGGATTGTTGTAAGGATTCCTGGAGCAATGTGGACGATTTCAAACAGAATCAAACACTCTGTACATACTAAATAATAGTACCACTAGTAGTATCAGCGATTGTAATAATATGATTACATTGACAACTAACATTAAAATATGTCATCCATTTCTGTGGGGAAGAAGACTATATTCAGGGACAATGTTGAGGGGTTGAGGATTCCAGCAGCAACCATCCTAATCACCAGTATGTCGTTGGCTCTCCAACAGAAATTTCTTTGGATACATCAGAATTAGAGGAGAGAATGTGGAGAAATGCCTTGTAAAAAAAAAATACAAAAGCAGGAAAGTGCTTTATGTCAGATTAGACTCATTTACCCGTTTTCCCTCAGGAATGTCTGCTCCGACAAAGAGCCTGCATATCCCAGAGGGATAAATAACAGGGCCTGTCAAATATCTGAACCCAGTGCCTCTTATACCGAAAGCAAGAATCAAAACCTCAGAGTAGTCTTCCTCCATCAGCACACAACATTTCTCATCACATTAGCAAGGGTGACCAGGAGCTAGGCCAGCTAGATCAGTGGTTCTTAACCTTTTTGAAAGAAACGCCCCCTTGAGCCATTGAGGAAGTTATCATCGCCCCCCTCCCCGCAGTGATATCTTTATTTATTTATTTATTTATTTATTTATTTATTTATTTATTTATTTATTTATTTATTTATTTATTTATTTAAGACACTTAAATCCAATGACCCCTGAAAACAAAATTAAATTCCAAGAAAATGAAATGCCCCCAAAAAGTAACATTTAATGATTTAGTTGCAAATGAATTTTAAGACGCAAAAAGAAATATAAAAAGGGCATAAAAACAAATGCAGGAACTAAAAATTTCAAGACAAAAAGTCTGAAGCTAAATTTAAATTGGAGGAAAATATATATTCATGCACACTGTAAAAAGGTTGCAGCCATCTTCACAGGTTTGGCTTGCTCCAGCGCCCCCCTACCGCCCCCTTCTGCTTCAGCGCCCCCACGCCGCCCCTTTTTGTTCTACCGCCCCCCTGAAAAAATGAAATCGCCCCCTGGGGGGCATTATCGCCCAGGTTAAGAACCACTGAGCTAGATGATCAGAGGTTGTATCCAGTATTTGTGGAAGGAGCCAGGAAGAGGAAGACGGCATGAGACCAACAAGCCACATAGAAAGGTCGCCTCATTTTGTGCATCTTTCAGCCAGCTTCAGGAGCATCCCGCGTACACTGACACCCACGGTTAGGATGAATTAACACAGATGAGTTCCCCAATACTGCTTTTGAAACGTCGTATCGTATGTCTATCCAGCATGCTTGGATTAGAAAGGATAATTCTCCCTTTCTCTCATTTTTGAGTGCATTTTCATGGGAATGTTCACATATTCCTGTATAGAGTTTTCTCTGTCTTTTTTGTATTAACCAATGCAGGGACCGCTTTCACAATTGCTGGTGTGTGTGTGGATTAGAATCACCTCTATTCCCCTGTTTAAAAGGCTCTTCAGAAGAGTGGAAAGAGCCTAATCCTTTAAAGCTCTTTTAATATCCACCTGAATAATGAAGGTGGCGGCCTGACATGAGGGTTGTGGGTAATCCATTCACACAAAGCCGAAACCAGAGGCTAAACCGAACAGAACCAGATCACAGCAGTAAGCCAAACACACACACACACAAACACCCTCTTAATTTGTATCATTTTAAAATTCTGTTACATTGACTTCCAGATTTTATTTTGGATAGGACGATTCTGATACAAGAAGTAGCACATCCATCTTTATGGATAATCGTCCTGAACATGTTTGAGATTTATCATCAGATCTGCCTGGTGAAGAGGCGGCTGGGGAGGGGGGGGATGCAACTGGATGGGAGACACTCCGGAACGAGATGGGCCAGTGGGCTCGTTCACCATACGACTCCCTCCTGCAGTATCTGATCTTTCTCACAGGAGATGCTAGGGGGGGTTGAACCTCTGCGGCTTTCTTTGTGCAAAACAAGTGCTACTGACCGATGGGTCCTTCATATAAATGTGGATATCTATTGTAAGGCTATTTGCACATCTAGTTACTGGTTGGCAGCAACCCTTCGGCATCTTAAGATGGACCTCTTTCTCATCGCCTGCTGCCTGAAGTCCTCTGAACAAGAAACCTGCCATGTAAAGAAGTTGTATTGCCATTGCGCTGTGGCAGCACTTGTAAAATGTGGACAGGTTCAATTCCTAGCACTGTGAGATAAGACTGGGGAAACTTTTAGTCTGAAACCTTGTTAAGAGTCACACAGAACTATATGGGGAATTGATGTCTGTTTCAGTATGAGGTGGCATCATCCTCTCTTTTCCTTTAAGGCCTCACTCTATTCAGAAGCAGGAGGTTTAGAGCTTCACTTTATGAGGACATGCTTACACCCTACCATTTCCAGATAAAATCCAGGACAGGACTCTGTCTGAGGCCTTGGAGAATCACTCCCGATCAAGTACTGACACGTGGTTTGACTACATACAGTATAAGGCAGCTTCCTCGGATACCTGTAGACCTGAAGAAAACAAATATTGTGCAACAGTGAATCTTATCCTTGCTTAGAGGTTCATGTCTGGGTGGGGAAGCTTGATGGTGAGAGATAAGCCATTTTGCAAGCAGAAAGTCTGTCTCAGAGATAAACAAAATATGTGACCAGTATTTGCTATTCCTGGAAGCTTCCATGAGGTGCAGTTTTCCTTTTGAAGAGGTCACAGGGTCTCCCTGTACTGTTTTATGCCCAAACCATATATAATTCTAATTAGAATTCTGATTTTTATCCTGGTGGGATAATGGAATTTTTTTTTTCAGGTCTAGGCAGCTTCCAGAAGATCCCAGGGCAGTAAACTGGTTCCCAAATTCACCAGGGTCACCCACCCAGTGCACATCCCTGATTCCATATGCGCTATAAAATTCTGTATAAGCTTGTGCCAAAAAAAAAAAAGCCTGCATGCCCCAGGATGGGTGTAAAGAAACAAAGAGACTTGGCATTTCAAAATAAAAAAAACCTGGATTGCTTCAGAGCAGCTTAACAAAGAGAAATCTAAGTTTGGCTTGGAGGGTTTGGATAGCCAACAACTACTGTACACCCATTTTACCAGTGGAAAGAAACCAAGACTCCCCTAGATCCAAGGGAAGAATCTAGACAAAACATTTCAGACAGGGACCCCAGTTTTTCTTCGTGTTCAGTTTAATAGCAGTTCAGCAGACACAAGACACAAGCGTGAGGAAACAACATCAGCCCATAGGCAAAAGGTTGGAAAACCTATGTAAGAGAGACAAGACAAAGAAGAAGGGTTAGTGGGTGGAAGAGGGATGGGCAGGATGTGGAGGAGAGACAGGCCTTGGCAAAGTAGGGAGACGTGGGAGGAGGATTCGTGGGCACAGAGCACACCGTAGCCTGAGGCCCTGAACAAGCTGAGGAGGAGATAAGGAACAGGGTGAACCAGAGCATGGAAAAGGGAAGGAAAAGAATGTCTACCAAGCAGAGGTAGACTTGGGGAAGGGGAAGAAGGCAAAGGACAGAAGTTGTGGCAGGGAAGCAGAGGATCTGTGAAAGGCAATGAACAAGACAGGATACCACAGAATGGGGCCAGGGAATGCTTATGGGAAGACCACCAGAGTGCCTGGAAATAAACAGCCTCCACCCCCATCAGTTGTCTCTTAACATGTGGTACTCAGTCAGCAGCCCATTGCCTCAGTACATTCAGCTAGCATGGCTTAAAGCTGCTTTATCCTCCATAAACTAGTTCAGTGGCTCCCAAACTTGGACAAACCAGGTGTTCTTGGACTGCAACTCCCAGAAACCCCAGCCAGCATAAACAGTGGTGTAGGCTTCTGGGAGCTGCAGTCCAAGAACACCTCGGTTACCCAAGATTGGGAACCACTGAAATAGTTGTATCCTCTTCCAAAGCCACTTAGACTTTCCCACCTGGCAGCCAGAAAATCGATTACGGTATATTCCCTTCTTTGAATTAGTAGGAAAGTCCTGTTGGACATTGAACTGGCCGAGGGTCCTGTTTCCAACAGTGGCAAGTCCAGGAAGCTCAGAAATAGGGCAGGAAGAAAGCTTCTATGTAGCCCTCAGCTACTGATATTACCAGGTATACTAGTCCTGGCTATGGAAGGCTCTATGTAGCTCTCATGGCTAATAGTCGTAAGTCCAGATCCCTCATCCACAAATTAGTGGCATGCATCTGTTGGGGGGGGGGGGGAACGTTCTCTATCTTTTTACACTGCATGGGACATCCAAGCAGGTTGAAGTTAGGCATCCTGGAATCACTGAATTGAATGTCTTGCTTCTTTGGAACTGAAATGATGGGGCGAGCACAGGGATGTGGGCTTGCCTGGTTGCTTCCCAACCTTTTTGGGCAGTGTTGGAAATAGGACTGTAACTGTCTCTTCCCTTGATATTTCCTCCTTAGTCCTTATGGACAATAAGTCCCCACCTCCCTCTCCAATAATGGAGTGCATCGTGCAGTGGGGCTCACCGACACCCCTAAAAGGTTAACAATGTAAAGAGGAGGCTGTTAGATGTGGGAGGAAGGTCTCGCCGTGACTGATTTTAGTGGGATCCGCCGTGAGTGTTACAAAGGGATTGGAAATCCTGTCCAGTTGGTCTCTTATTATTTGACACCATGAAATATTGAGCTGTAAAGGATTTTATGTCCTATAATGGAGAATATAACCAAAGTATGAATAAGCCAGAGGGAGACGGAAAAGAGGAGAGTGAGAAGAACGGAGGGGATAATGTTGGAATAAACGGTGGTGAGAGAAAGAAAAAGGAAATGTAAAATTTATAGACGAATTGAATGCATAATGAAGTCAAGGCAAGTGAGTGGTTTCTAGTGATTTAATGGGCACCGGCCCAGCAAGACACCTTGCCGACTCAAATCTTCCATGAAAAGGGCCTTGTAAAAAATAACATTGGAAGGAGTTTAACTCAGCCGAGGTTAAAAGGGATGCACTGGGGCCCTGTAAAGTGTAGCCTCCTGTAGCGGAAGCTGACAGCGTCCTGCATGAATGAATGAGTGCTGGGCTCATGTAAACCAGGATGAAAAGTCAACTCTGGGAGGAAGGACAGACGAAGCATATTGGGGGGGGGGGAGGCAGGGGAAATAAGGGTGACAAATTAGCAAGTGAAGATGAGGTGAAGGAATTAACAGAGAGAATGGATGAGACGGCCTGATTTATGAAAAGGTGCTTCAGTTCGAGGACTTTTGAAAAATGCCTTTTAATCGCTATAAGATGCTATTGTTGCACACTGTGTAGAGAATAAGAACTAGCACTTTAAAAAAAAAATTACAATTCGCCAGGAGCCATTAGGACACCTTTCCAGGAGGCAGTATCACACCATAGCACACATACGTGCACATGAAAATGATTGCAGAAATCACAGGTATCAGTCTCCTGGCCCTAAATCCAGACACGAGCAGAATGCATTATGAAAAATAAGCTGTTCCTTGCAAATGGGAGAAGCCACCTGAGATCACTCTTTGTCCACCTAGCTCAGTACGCATGGCCCGCTTTGAGTGGCAGCCGCTCTCTCCAGGTACTGCCTGCCCGCCCTGAAATCCTTTTTAAGTCGAGGATGGGGAATCTGTTTCCGCCCAAAGGCCAAATTCAAGTTCAGGGAATTTTTCAGCCGAAAGCCAGGGGAAAGGTAAAAGAGTCGGACTACAGCTATTAAGGTGGTTTAGCTTAAAGCTTTTGCTGTTGGGAATTGAGCCTTTGGGGAGGCATTTCGACCTTTTAGAATGGAACAAAAAACGAACAAAAGCAGGGAAACTACCAAAAGGTACACCTGGAAGAGAGCCTGACCATTGAGGCAAGGCGAGAGGGCTAGACTGAAACTGCAGGAAGGCTAGGTCCTCAGTTTTGTTATCCCTGGTTTAACAGAAAGGGGAGACCTTGGGACTTCTCAAGCCAACGTATATCCTCTACAGCTAAGTTACAGTTGGGGACTCTGCATTCGCAGACTACAGAATTAATCTTTTCTTCATACAGAGATCAATTTGTTTTTGTGTTGGGGGAGGATATAGAGGATGGATGCACAATGCCTGCTGTGTAATTTCTCTCTTCAATTGCCTGCCTTTTCAGAGCTCAGAAATACTCCCCCTTTTTCAAAGAACAACTCCTGGACTTCCCAACCCCATCCCTCCAGTTTGCAGGGGCTCCTCGGTGATTTATGCTTCGAAAAAGTTACGTTTCCGTTTCCGGGGCTCTGCAACCTCCTTCCACAGAGTTCAGGACACCATGTCTTGCTGTCTTCCTCCTGCCAACCACTAGGTTGAGGAAACTGAGTTTGCTAAGATCACTTGATCACTCTGGTTTTCCACACGGAATTGGAAACTGGATCTCCCAAGTCTAAGTCTCACGCCCTGACTACTATATCACACCAGTTCTCAAATGCTTCTCTTCTGCACCTTTTATCAAGCACTTTCGCTTGAACCCCCACCTCGTCTTATTTTGATTTAGAAGGATTCAAGTGATCTTCCAAGATCATCAACTCCTACCCCTTTGCAAGCAGCACTTAAGCAATGGAAGGAGTTCCCCGGAATGGCCTTGCTGTTTTGATCGGACACGTTCCTTGTCAGGAGTGATCCACCCATTGCACCCTGAAATCCCTACAATGCAAGGAAGTCTTTGGGGGACATCTACGGATGGCAAGGCAGATACACAAGAACAATGTTTCTCTCTTCCTTGTGGGGAAACTCTACAGTAAATTAAGGCAACTGGGAACCCTCCATATATCTTGAACTGTTGTTCTTGATATTTGTCGCCAAATTATCCTTGACTTATGAACATGTCCTGTCCGTGACAGCCCTGCTCAGCTCTCGCAAGCTGAAGCCTGTGGCTTCCTTTAGGGAGTCAGTTCATCTTGCGTTGGGTTTTCCTCTTTTCCTGCGGCCTTCAACCTTTCCCAGCATCGTTGTCTTTTTCAAAGAATCTTGCCTTGTCATGATATGTCCGAAATAGGACAGCCTCAGTTTCATCATTTTTGCCTCCAGAGATCGCTCAGGCTTGACTTGATCCAGGACTCACTTGTTCGTCTTTCTTGCAGTCCATAAAGGTCTCCCTCAGCACCATATTTTTTAACAAATCCATTTTTTTTTCTGTCAGCTTACTTTACTGGTCTTGCTCTCCAGTGACACATCCCTGATTATCTTTTCTAATTACATACTCCATTGCTGCTCTTCTGAGTCTCAATCTTCTTCTGATATGTGGGCTGCAGTCTCTTTGGACGGATAATTGAATCAAGGTACACAAAATATATAACTTAAACTATATCTCCCATACACCCCAACTAGCTTGCCATAGATGGATAATGTGAACTGTAGTCCAGAACTTGCAGAGAACATCCACTTTCCTACCATTAACTCTACAGATGCAATCCGTGCCCAAGTTCTACTTTGAGCGCTGGGAGCCATGCAAAATTCCAGATTATTTTGTATTTCCCCACTCCCAGTGCATCTGCTTGCCAACCACCTTCCTGCTGGTGTGCAACGTGGCTCACTGGCTTGGACCACCTGCTGTTGATGCACGTATGACACCTTATGCAGGCAGAGACCAGATGAGTGGGAGAAGTTCCACTGCAGTGTCTTGTGGAGTTTAAACCCTCTTGGTCTTCTTCTAAGTTCCAGTTTTGCTTTTGTTCTTCACACAAATAATGGCATTGTTAAGAATGGCGGGGGGGGGGGTACCAACCATCGGATCAGGTACAGTTGCAGGAGCATCCTGCAGTTGATGCCCCAGTGTGGTAGCCAGAGGAGAATACTGGTTAGAGTGTTTGACGAGGACTTGGGAGACCTGGTTCAAGTATGCCCTTTGCCATGCCATTCACTGGGTGATCTTGGGGACAGCCATGTCTCCTAGCCTGACTCTACTTCACAGGGTTATGAGGGAAAGTGGGATGGGTGAGAGCCATTTAGTCCGCCTTGAGCTCACGGGAGGAAAAGTGGATGAACATGTTGAGAAATCAGTAAGGAAATGGCAGCTACCGTTGTATGTGGGGAAGAGGGTTCTTATCCAAGCAAGGGAACAGCTAGCCAGATATTACCGGTAATTCGCAGAGAAGGGGACTCTGGGTTTTGAATAGGTGGGTGAAATTAGAAATGTGTCATGCCTAGAGAGTTTCAACATCTTCTCTGGGGAGGAAAGGAAGAATATGGTTAGCATGAGTATCAGGGCAGGATTTGGAGTCAACAGCAGGAATCAGCAGAGAAATCCCCAAGGACAGCAGCGGTTCTGTCTTACCACATTTCGAAGTCTGTGCAGAAAACACATCCCTGTCTAAAGAGCCTTCCCCTCCCCAATAGCCCCCTGGAAGATTGTTAAACCCCCAGTTGAAACACACCACCAACTGCTATCTTTCCAGGAACACACCTGGGATAAGAATATTCCGCCCGCCCCCCCCTTCATCCCCAGTTCCCCTGCTTGCCTCCCATTTTCCACCCCACCCCACCCCACCCTGGCCATGCTCTGCAGCTCCTTCCTCCTTTTGTTCCCCTCTCTTTCTTCCCGTTCTCTGCCAGATCCAAGAGAATAAAAACCAAGGCCATAAAGCAAAGCGATTTACTGGCCTTAATTTGATAGGCTACATAAACCGTGTAATATAAACAACAGGGGCATAAAGGAGCAGCCAAAAGAGGTGGTTAAAGCGACAGGCGCCTTTTCAGGCCTTCCACCTCTGAAGCCAGGCCTTTTCTCCCCCTCTCTCCAAAGGTCTTTTGTCTGGCTTAATTGGGAGTCAGATGAGAGGCAGGGAGGAGAGCTGCCGCAAGGGCAGCGGGGACAGGAACCTAAAGCAGAGGAGGAAAGCAGGGCCCCCCATCTTTGTATCCCCACTACTTTATTTTTCATCTAGCTGTTTGCAGCTAAAACCAGAGCCAAGAGAAGCCAGGCTCTTACAAGCGCCAGAGAGACAACACTCTGTATACCCCACCCTAAATTCTGGCCTAAATTTAGCTGCTCTTCCCGGTTCATAATAGACCCACTGAATCCCTGGAATTTATACAAGGGTTGACTTATAATTTAGTTTCCAGTGAGGTAGCAATGTTAGTCTGTCTATTGCAGCAAAACCAACAAAGAGTCTATGGCACCATAAAAGTGATCATGTTGCACTAGGGATAAGCTTTCCTACATTGTGTGGCCCACAGAAAGTAGGCTACGAGCCAAGCCAAGGAATTTCTGCCGGATGAAACTGGTTAGTTTAAGGTGTCATAAGACTCTTGCACGTTTTCCTTGCCACATTCAGTGAGTCTTGTTGGAACCAGAGATGCATTTAAGCCTTTATGATTGGGAGAAGCTAGAATGGGGAGATGCTTTGCACATTTTCATAAAGAAGCGTAAGAAACACCAGGAGCTAGGTATCGTGGTAGGAAAGGAGGAAATGGCTTGGATGGTGCTCTGGAAAGAAGGCCGTGCTAAAAGACAAGGTTCAAATGAGAAAAGCTCTGAACAGCAGTACATTAGACCAGTGGTCCCCAACCTTTCTAACACCATGCACCAGTTGGGGGAGGATGGGGTCTGTGTGCGGGGAAGGTGGAGCAACTTCCCCGCGCTCGTGAGCATGCATAAAGGTGCAGGGGGTGCTCATGTGGGCATGCACACACTTGTGTGCATGTGCAAAGGGGTGGAGGTGCTCAGGGTGCACACTCGCACATGTGCACAAAGGGGGCACTCACGGGGCGTGCACGCACTCATGCACATGCGCAAAGGGGCTGTGCAGGGAAGAGTGCATGCAGGGGGGGTGGGAGATCTGTCTCTGTGGCCCAGTCTGGGCCGCGGACCAGGGGTTGGGGACCCCTACTTTAGACGGCATTGCGGAAAACTCCAGCTTATGAATCCCTTCATGTTGGTCTCCTTCTTGGGGAACAGATGGGTCAAGAGTGGGTGTACAAGAGAAAGGCCCCAAGATAAAAGGAAATCCTCTCTTGTCCATGGGCAAGAGAGGATTCAAACCCAGAGCATACATTGTTGTTGGCTTTTCTTGGCACCTTAATGTATGCAGTGTTACGGCTGCAGCTACTCAGTGGCTAAGGTTTCCATTATGCATCAGCCTTTCTTGCTCTTAAAAAGTTTTTCTTAAGAGGAGATTTATAATGTTGGCTGCAAGATCCTTTTCTGCAGTTTGACAGATGCTGCCTGAAGGTTAGAAGCACAGGAAGCTCAGAAGGCAATGGAGTGGGATATAGCTTCCTGTGGGCTGGGTGGACTGTTTGCTCTCTTGTTTTATTTTTAAAACCTGGTGGTAAAATGTCAACAAAGAGAATGTTGATAAACTTACTTCTGTCTTTTGTTTGCATGGGGGCATCATTTTTAAATTCTTCCATTGCCCTACTCTCTTATGCTGTCTTTATATACATCTTATGTGCTGTCAAATCAGTTCCAACTTACGGAAACCTTAGTAGTGTTTCACGTGAGATATTCAAGGAGTATTTTACCATTGCCACCCCCTAATGTATTTCCATGGGCAAGAGGGGATTCAAACCCAGGTTTCTTTAGACTGTGAGTACATCATCATCATCATTTTAGAACTCCAGAGCTGGAAGGGAACCTATGGATCATCAAGTCTAGCCCCTATTAGGGAGGCCCAGTGGGGAATCAAACTCCTAACCTTTGGCTCCGCAGCCAGAGACCCAAACCACTGAGCTAAGCAGTTCTTGATATTGGTTAAGGATGGTGGTACTGTACTGCTAACAGAAGCTTCTCTCTCCCCCCCCATGGGAAACTGCAGCACACTTCCATCAGACCACTATGTCAGATGTTCTATTTTGACAGATTCACAGCGTGCTGCTGTTCTTCCCCCATCTTTATATAACATGGAAGCTCTGAGGAAGAAATGGGAAGGAACCGATTGAACTTTGTGGCACCATAAAGCTAGGCCACGCTATACCACACAATTTGTATTGGTTTTGATGTGCCACACAATGGCGATGTTGACTGGCAATAATGAGAGTTATATTCAATATAACCTCACAAGTCCCCTTGTAATTGAATGACTTTAAGGCAAATGCACAAGTTGCATGTAGCAATCTCATCGGTACAGATATCTTTTTGCTGGGTGGGGCAAGGAGGGGAATGGAGAAGTTTGATTTAAAAAAAAAAAACCCGATCAATATTTTCCTGCTAATTAAAGCTGTTGTTTTTAAAAGTATCCAAACCTCTGAGGCACTTTGCTGTCAGGTTTGGCACTTCTTAATGAGAGGAACAAGATGGTAGACAGACACACAACCTCCCAATTATATCTACTGTCTCATGATATCCATCGGTTGTTAGCGTGAATCAGAGCTGTACACTTTAGTGGAGCTTTCTTTCCTAGTATTATCTCTTTATTTAGAAGAATCTATACATAGGAGACTGACCATTCAGTCACGCAGAAGTAACCCAGCCTGGACTGTACCATTTCAGGCTGCAGGTTGGGGGAAACTATGTTGTTGCTTCTCTGAGAAGGGGGGAAAAGCCATTCTTTCATACATAGAAATCTGGTTTATTGTGTAGAAGTGTTTCAGCCTAATTTTCATGATGGTTAGCACTTCTCATTCATTTGAGTGGGAAGGGAAAGCATTCAAGTATGCAATTCCGCACCTGTGGCCTGAAGTGGCACAGTCTAGGAGACAAAACCACCTACGCTTTCTACAGAAAACTCAACCTAGCGGAGCCCCAGAGACAGAGGTTCCACTTGTGGATTCTGCTGCATTGAAGAGAATACATTATGCATATATTCCGAGGCCCATCCATCTGTCATGACATAATACACTATTTGTAACCTTCCCTTCTAATGAGGTCATGGTGGTGTACCTGGAGGAGACAGATCCTATATTATCATTACAGTCAATCTGTGAGGAAAGCAAATCTAAGAGCAAGGAGCACCAGCCCAAGAACACCCAGTGAGCTTTGTGCCGGAGTGGAGATTTGAACCTGGGTATCTACAACGGGCAAGAATCCCATAGAAGAAATGGAGTAGCCCTTATAGTCAGCAAAAGAGTAGGAAAAGCTGTGCTGGGGTACAGAGGACGAGATGGCTGGACAGGGTCATCGAAGTGACCAACATGAATTTGACCAAACTCCGGGAGGCGATGGAAGAGAGGAGGGCCTGGCGTGCTCTGGTCCATGGGGTCACGAAGAGTCGGACACGACTAAACGACTAAACAGCAACAACAATCTACAACCAAAACTTGTCATTTTAATTATTACATTATACTCTTGTTTATATATTATTTATTTATTTATTTATTTATTTTATTTTATTTATATCCCGCCTATCTAGTCCCTCAGGACCACTCTATTAGTTGCACTTGATGTATCCTAGGAGTGAAACATGGCTTTGAAAACAGGTTGAGAGCTAAGACTCAGTTGAATTAAATCATAGATTTAGGTAAGAAATGAATCCAACTAAAACCATAAAATCTTCTCTCCACAGGTTCCAGAGGCCTAACCCCAGGACAGAGCAGCCCCATCCAAACACCATGGCGACCACCTCACCAGCAGCTGCCATGGTGACGGCCACTGTGGTGACCACCGCAGCCGCCATGGACCTGCGTGACTGGCTTTTCCTCTGCTACGGCTTGGTGGCCTTCCTGAGCGAGGTGATTGACAGCACCACCTGCCCGTCAGTTTGCCGCTGTGACAATGGGTTCATCTATTGCAATGACCGGGGCCTGACTTCCATCCCCGCCGACATCCCGGACGATGCCACCACCCTCTACCTGCAGAACAATCAGATCAATAATGCTGGCATCCCCTCCAGCCTGAAGAAGAAGCTCAACGTTCAGGTTGTATAACTGGGGAACGTGCATCTCATCTTCGTTAAATAAACTAATCCCGAACTTAGCCTAACGTCTTCCTCCCACCTTTGAGGAGTTTTTTTAAGAGTGGCAAAAAAAAAAGATATATGTCTTTTCCTGTTCCTTCAGACAGTGTGTGTAAAAAAGTGGGAGAGTGATTTATGCAAGTGAGAGAGATGTGAATTATTTTTCATGTATTTAGAATAAGTGCAAAGAGGTTTTCTGCAGATTTCATGGGCTCGAATCACAGAGTTGCGAATGCTTCCAGAATCCAGAATAGTCTTGCAAACACTCCAACGCGTGCCCAGGTTATGATGGCTTGCGGCACCCCCAATTTTTGTTTATATTTTGGAACATCTCTCATGATGGGTTTGTAATTTTGATATATCAAATTCTGTTAGGGGGAAAAAAAACAGCAGCAAAGGAGGTCAGACTGCTTGTGTCAGGATGAGAGCGGCTCTCAGAAATATCTAGCAGAAAGGGGGGAAAAATCTCGCCCATATCCTGCCGCCTCTTTTAACTGGAGATGCCAGGGATCAAAGTTGTTGTTTCTGCCTGCCCTTTCCATTGAAGTAGAGTTACTCATCCACTCGCCCCCGGGTGGTTTTTGTTTTCGCTTTTAAAGGATACCATGAGATATCATACCACAAAGATATCATACTCAGTGGCAGAACACATATTTTAATTGTAACACGGTTCCATCTTCAGCTGCAAACCATCTGGAAGGCCAAAGGTTCTCCACCTCTCATTTAAATCGTCCTCATTTACTACAGATTAAGGAATGCCCTGGACTGAATCCAATTGTTAATCCCAATGAGTCGAACCATTGAATGAATGAAACTTAATATCAATGTCTATGCAAATCCCAGTGATTTAATTTGTCAATTTAATTTGCTTAATTTTTTAGGGCATTTATTATAGTTGAGAACCAACTGTTTGATTTAGACCTTGTACCTGCCCAAGGCCCTTAATAACCCCTGCTAAACAGAACAGAGCCTGCTCTCCCCAATCTGGCACCTTCATCATAATGGTGAACTACAAATCCCAGCATGGGAATGTTGGAAAAGAGTTATATGTTGGGCAACAGCTCTCTCATCACCCCACAATGGAAATTAACCATCTAACATATTGGGGGGGGCACTGGCTTAAGATCTTTGGAAACCTATTATCTCTACCATACAATTTCGTTCTAGAGATTAAAGAGTTTTTTAGATGTTAAAACAACACAGACATATAAAACCCGTTTTGAAATTCCAAATACCATGCTCAGGTTTTATATTACAAATTAATTTGGTGTGATGTTGTTGCTGTTAATGATAGAGGTGTTGTAGTTGTTGTTTTAATTTTTGGAGGGGAGATGGGATTTGATAACATGAATATGATGTTTTAGCACAAGTCCAGAACTTCCACGTACAAAAAAAGAGGCATTTCAAACTTGCCCTTTAATACCAGTTGCCAGCAGAAAGCAGTATGTGATCAACTCAAGTGCTTTATCCCTATGATGAGTTTAGGATTTCCAAGGTGATGAAATGAGCCCCCATGTTTCTGGAAATCTCACCCGATGTTTAATATTTATATGCAATTTTCACTCTCTGCTTCTGCTATGCTGAATTTCCTGTTAATCCAATTCCCATCAGGTCATCTACCTCTATGAAAATGACCTAGATGAATTCCCCATCAATCTGCCCCGTTCACTGAAGGAGCTTCATCTCCAGGACAACAACGTCCGTACCATCGCTCGTGACTCCCTGGCCCGCATTCCTTTGCTGGAGAAGCTGCACCTGGACGACAACTCTGTCTCCACCGTCAGCATCGAAGACGATGCCTTTGCGGACAGCACGCGCCTCAAGCTGCTTTTTCTGTCTCGCAACCACCTCAGCAGCATCCCCTCTGGCCTGCCTCGCACCCTGGAGGAACTCAGGCTGGACGACAATCGCATCTCCACCATCCCGCTCCACGCCTTCAAGGGGCTGAACAGCCTTCGACGCCTCGTGCTAGACGGCAACCTCTTGGCCAACCAACGCATTGCTGACGACACCTTCAGCCGCCTGCAGAACCTCAGTGAGCTCTCGCTGGTGCGCAATTCCCTGGCAGCGCCGCCCCTCAACCTGCCCAGTGCTCACCTCCAAAAACTGTACCTCCAGGACAATGCCATCAGCCACATCCCCTATAACACCCTTTCCAAGATGAGAGAGTTAGAGAAGCTCGACCTGTCCAACAACAACCTGACCACCCTGCCCAAGGGTCTCTTTGATGACCTCGACAGCCTTTCTCAGCTGCTCCTGAGGAACAACCCTTGGTACTGTGGCTGCAACCTCATGTGGTTGAGGGACTGGGTCAAGGCCCGGGCTTCGGTGGTGAATGTGAGGGGGCTGATGTGCCAAGGGCCTGATAAGGTCAGAGGGATGGCAATCAAGGATATAACCAACGAGATGGACGAGTGTTTCGAGGTGGGCCCGCAGAGCAATTCAGGGGTGGCCGTGGCAGCCAAGACAACCGCCAGCAACGCTGCTGTCACAACCCCGCAGGGCTCCCTCTTCACCCTCAAAGCCAAAAGGCCAGGCATCCAGCTGCCGGATTCCAACATTGACTACCCCATGGCCACCGGGGCGGGAGCCAAAGCCCTGGTGCTCAACGTCAAGCCCCTGACTGCCGACAGCATCCGCATCAGCTGGAAGGCCATGTTCCCAGCAGCCTCCTTTCGCCTCAGTTGGCTGCGTCTGGGCCACAGCCCAGCTGTAGGCTCCATCACAGAGACCTTGGTGCAGGGCGACAAGACAGAGTACTTGCTGACCGCCCTAGAACCCAAGTCAACCTACATCATCTGCATGGTGACCATGGAGACAGGCAGCACCTACGTGCCCGATGACACCCCGGTGTGCGCCAAGGCTGAGACAGCAGACATGTACAGCCCCACCACTACCCTCAATCATGAGCAGAACATGGACCCGTTGGCCGGGGTGCCCTTAGCAGGGATCATTGGTGGGGCCGTGGCCTTGGTCTTCCTCTTCTTGGTCTTGGCCGCCATTTGCTGGTATGTTCACCGGACAGGAGACCTGCTCACCCGAGAACGAGGCAGCCGGAAAAAAGACGACTATGTGGAGTCAGGCACCAAAAAGGATAATTCCATCCTGGAAATCAGAGGCCCTGGCTTGCAGATGCTGCCCATCAACCCTCACCGGGCAAAGGAGGAATATGTCATCCACACCATATTCCCTTCCAACGGAACCAGTCTTTACAAAAGCACCCACACCATCGGCTATGGCACGACACGTGGGTACAGAGACGGGGGAATCCCAGACATAGACTATTCTTATTCATGATGCAAAATTCCCCCTCCTCCCACATATATCCCCTCGTTCCCACATCAACTCTCCCCTGTTTTTACTCCCTCCCTACCATGCCACCCCCAGGGTTTTTTGCGAAGATGGAACAAAGGAACAAAAAAACAACTGCAAGACAAGAACTGTTTTCCAAGCAGAACCAGGTGGAACAAATGGGAGGGGAGGGGAAGGAAAATTTTTTCAAAAAAACAAAAAAGCCAACATCCCACAAACCTATTTTGTAGGGGGGAAAATAAGACAACCCCCCAAGGTTTTTTTTTTTTTTAAAAAAAAGTAGACATGAAGGAGGGGAAAGACATAATTTATATTTAATATACCAGATTGAAACAAAATCCAGCTCAGACCATCAAGGATATCTGGGATGTTGTCATCCCCCTCCCTGAGGGTGGAGGGATGGTAAGGGCAAGACCTGGGGCAGGGGAAGAGAAAATGAAAAACAAAAATGCTACCTGTTTATCTTTCTTCCTGTATAAATCTTCTATTTTGTTCAGGGGTAGATTATAAAAAAACAAACAAAAAGATGAAAAAAGTTTTTGCTGGCACTTACACTGTTTACTATATTGTGCAGGTGGGGAGGACTTGTGTGAAGCTGCGACCAGGTTTTTCTTTCGTGTCCCATAACCCTGCTTTCCTTACAGGTTCTGAGTTTAATTGGGCAAAGTTGAACAACAAATAACCACAGGGAGGGCATTGCATTTTTTAAAAAAAACAGATCTGAAACAAGATCATAACCACCGTCCTGCATACTTGACTCAGTTTCCCTCAGCCCCTTTCTCCTTCTGCAGCTCCCTACATCCACCAGCTTTGTTCTTCTGCTCAACGCAGACCGATCATAAGAATCGCCCTTCAGTTACGTCCTCTTCCTCATGCAACTGAGCCGTGGGACGATCATGCAACATTTTTCTCCTCATGGAACAGTTCAATATGTAGCTCTTTCCTTCTTAGCAAAAAAAACAAACAAACAAAAAACAACCCAGAAACTGACAGAGAGACAGAACAGGCGAGCGTCTTCCAACTAGCAAGAGGGTCCTTCCAAGATGGGAGTTTCTGGAATCCCAAATGGGTTATGAATGGTTTTGAGATGCTAACGGAGAGAAGAAAGATCTTTTCACACCAACTCAAAGACAGCCCACGGATGACCCAAGATGAGTAAGAGGTCTGTTTGAGCTACACTTTTTTCAGCCTTTTCTCCCAGGATTGTTTGTGGTGCCAGAGAAAGGAGCACACCTTTGGGGGTCATATCCAAGAAAGGTCCTGATCACAGAGTCTCTAAGGCTTGAAACCTAGCAAAACAGAAAGGAAGAAAAAGAAATGTCAGCGTCCATGTGCGGGTGACCCACCAAGTGTCTCATAGCCACTTGTGCTTCTTCCTGTTTCCAGGGAAGAAGCAAAAGCAGGTGGTTTGCTGAGATCCTGAAGTGGGGCTGCAACACATGGGCGGTGGCATTTATTCATTGCGGGGGATCAAAAAACATATATCAGGGCTTCCTGCAAGGTTTAATTTTTCTCCTGAGCAAATTTAAGAGACTCAAATTGCAGATACGGCAAGAAAAATTAAGATTTCTTCTCTACCAAGAGGCTTAAAGGCAAATAGCATATAAACACATCTCCACATATGGGGAAAGCCGTTCTGTAATGGAGATGTTGTAACTGAAATGAAGATGCCGAAGGCCACGCTGGATTGGTTCGAAGCTGAGAGTGAATGACAAGGAGAGTTCAGTCAGCCTTTGCATGCCCGTGGCTTGTTCTCACCTGTTGGAGTCAAGACAGTAGGGTGACTTATTTGTTGGCTTCAACTGTGCTTGTTGGATCTTTTTTTTCTCCCTGGTGGTTCAACTTCTGTGTGATGGGCCATGTAGAAAGTGGCAATATGAAGCATACTTTGCTTACACAGGGCTATTGGTTTTGATCACCAGCACAGTCAACAGCTCACTTCCAGGAAGAGAGAGCAGGGAGAGTTGGAGAAACCCTCGGAGGACGAAAGTTCAAACTGGCTGAAGTCACGACGGGCCACTGGCCTGAGTTGGGATGAGGAAACTTCAAACTCCAATGTGGTTGTCAGCCTTGCACATGCCTGTTCTTTGCAAACAAGAAGATGTAGGTGTAGACTGATGAGATCCACAGTATTTATTTATTTATTTTATTTTTTGCATGGGTCTCCATGGTAGAGCCGGGTTGGACATGGTGACGAGAAAGAAAAGGTCTTTGGTGTTTGTTGGAAAGGATGGCAAAGCTCAGAAGAAAGATGTCACGCACACATGTGATGGAGAACACATTTATCAAGGACTATAAGCCATGAGGAACCTCCATGTACAGTGGCACTCTGTGAGTACTAGAGGATAGGGACAAACAAGGGAGGCTATTGTCTTTTCAAGAGCACCAAGTTGGCTACCATCTATAACAGAACATTAGAGCTTGCTCCAGTGCACCAACACAGTCCTTATATTCTCAAAATTCAAACTAAAATTTATAAAAAAAAACTTACTACATTTTTGTCACCCCCACCTCCACTTTTCTAGGAGTCCTCTTGATTCTTACGCTTTGTTAATTTTGGAACAATTCCTGTCAAGCTTGACAAGCTACAGTATGTCCATAATCCCTACCCAATAATGGTCAGGCTGGGCATAATAAAGTGCAATTCTGTATTACTGGGTAAAAGGAGCAACACTTTCCATTTAAGTAAGTGCATCCTGAACAAGATGGATCTCTGACCCCACACACACACACACCCCTCAACAAGCATGCCGGTTTTTACAGTCCAAAACAGGTATTCAAACAGCCGCCGTGCCAAGTTGGGTTTGGCTTGCTAGGTCATAGGTTTTACAAGTCTGCTCTAGGCAAGGCTGGATGTACCTGAAAGGATGTCCCCTTTCCATCTTGAACACACAACACCCATCTTCTTTCTGCACAAACAACTCTCCCACCGGATAGCGTAGGTCTCTGACTGTGGAGCCTAGATGCTGAGAGTACAGTTCTCAAATGTGCCTCTTTGACAGGGCCTGGATCCATAGGGTCCCTTCCAGTTCTGGAGTTCTAAGATGATTATTGCAAGTTAATTAGAAGTCACTTTTCAGTGTCATTCATGCCTTTTCTCTCTCTCTTTTTAAATTTTTTTCAACATTTCAACTCCTTAATTTCCACAAGTGGCAATAAATAGGATTAACTTACTAACTGGAGAGCAGAGCAATAAACACACCATTAGAAGCATCTTTCCAAGGAGTTCTCTCCTTGCGAGCAGAACTGTCTAACAGGCTAGCATTCCTTAATAGCAACAATAACAACTCCTCAGGGGGAAAAGCGCATTTTAAACAGCTTGTGACAAAACAGTATGACAAGGTGGAGTGTGGAGGGAAGCAAAAAGAGGGGAAAGCTTGAAAGCCTAGTCAGTCTTTGCAAAAAATGACAGAACAAACATTTGCATCCATCCGCTTTCTGACAAATGGTGCACTCCTCTCTAAATTACAACTCGTGTCCCATAATGCTATCAGCTGCCTTTTCTATACAAGGAGAGACAATCCCAGTGCAATCTTTATTGGCACTTTCCACATTCGATTGAATTGGTTTCCGCTCTGTGTTGTCAATGCTGCACATACAAGCATTTCACTACAGAGATGAAAGGATATATATAGCTAAGCTCCTATTGGCAAACAGAGAGTGTAACAGCCCCTGGCAGCTTTTAATACTTACATGCAGGCTATGTAGGCCTCTAGTCTTTGTTTGTTGTGTTTTTACGTGACATGTTAGTTGAAAGATTTATGGGAAGCACTTCCCCATCCCCAATATTAGGGAATTCCAGGACACAACATTTCCTAGGATTATGGTGGGTTTTCTCCCCATCCCCTAAGATTGGGCTGCAAGAGACCTTTTCTCTCTCTAGTCCGGTAGTCCCCAACCTTGGGTCCCCAGAACTAAAACTCCCAGCTAGCTGTGCTGGCCAGGATTTCTGGGAGTTGTAGTCCAAGAACATCTGGGGGCCCAAGATTACTGCTCTGGTCAGACAACATTAAAGGTCCACCTGCCACAACAGGCAGGGCAGGAAAGCAAGCAGGAGGATCAGGTGGGAGATAGAGCAGTCTCCCTGTTGTTGTTCAATAGGCCGTGCAAAAGGAGGGTTCTCTGGATCATAAGCTCTGATCCAGCTTGCTTGTTCTTGCTTTCATCTTAAATTAGCACAGTCTTGACAATGTGCTACATAAAGTCACTGAGAGTGAAAGAAAGGCATGTTGAAAGCCTTTCTAAACAGCCACACTAGGTGCTGGATGGCAATACAAGTGGTTTCACTTAAACAACACTGGCATGGACTTTTTTTTAAAAAAATCAACACCCAGAGCCCTCCTTAGGCTTAGAGTTTGTTTCTAGCCTGGATTCCCAAGCCTCCAAGCAGCCCTGGATAATCCCGTGCAGAATTTGCACAAGTCAGTTATGCCAAGATCAGCACGAGGACAAAAGTTCTGTAGAAGGACAAACTGGAAACAACCACAAAATAGAGAGAGAGAGAGAAAGGAAAGGAATGCATTGAGAAACAGTAATAATAATCATGTCATCAAATCAATTCTTACTTAAGATGACCCTTATTTATTTATTTATTCAACTTGCATGCCACCTGCACTCTGCACAACCTTTTCAGGGTTACCTGGGTGCAAAGGCACTGGGCATGGCTACACTGACAACAACTGCTTTTGAATCAGGTTTTGCATAATTAAAATTGATTTGAAAAATCCAAACTACACAACACATGGAGAAACCCACTCTCTTTTTTTGCCACAAAGTGATTTTTTTATAAACTTAACACGCTTATGAAATCGATTCTTTATGTATTGCTTCGGGCAATGTGAACACTCCTGTCGTATTAAATACTGCCTTTGTGGATGGCTATGGGTTTTGGAAGTAATGTCACTACATCACTTGAAATTTATTTTAAAAAGATAAAGAGAGAAATGCATGCATTCCAAAGGGTACTTGAAAACTGAAGACATAATCTTAGAATTGCAGAGCTGGAAGGGACCCCTATGCATCCTTGAGTACAGCCACTGTCAAGGAGGCACAGTGGGGAACCGAACTCCCAATTTCTGGCTCCTCAGCCAGATACCCAGATCACTGAGCTATACAGCACAACATTGAAACCAAATGGGAAAGAGAAGGTTGCAATCACTGGCGATTCGCCGGGATCAGCAACAATGGAAACGGTGCAGTCTGCAAACATACTGGTTAATGAAACGATTTAAAATCTCCCATGCAGTTTCCCAAAGTGGTTTTAAGTACCTACTTTATATCAGAGTAATAATTTCAAAGTGAATGCACACAGGGATATAAAAACCACATGATTGAAAATCGATTTAAAATACGTCGGAGCAGAAACGGATGCAAATCGGCAGTGTAACCATACCCACTGTTAATCTCTTGGGAAAAACCAAAGTGCTGGCAATCCAGGCAGGGCCTAGTGGGTCAAAACTGCAACTTGGAAGACCATCAAGCATGTCGGTGAGACAGGTCACATTTTAAGTTAAAAAAAAAAAACCTGGTCTCTTGGCACCTTAAAGGTTAATAAGTTTTATCTGGACTACACTTTTGTGAACTGTAGCCCACTGCTTCAGCTTTATGCCAGATAAAACTAATTCATTTGAGGTGCCACAAAACTCTTCGCTTGTGCTGCAACGGATTTGAAAAGGTTACCGTCTTGTATATTTTAAGGAAGTGGCCACCAACCTTGGGCCTCCAGATGTTCTTGGACTTCAACTCCCAGAAATCCTGGCCAGCAGAGGTGCTGGTGAAGGCTTCTGGGAGTTGTAGTCTGGAGGCCCAAGGTTGGGGAACACTGTAATTTAAGAAACATCCTGAAACTGCTGCTCCCAATATTGCTGGACTGTGGTTGACGTTATTGCTGGCCAACGTGCAGGATGTATTACCACTGCCCATACTGGCTGGGATGCTGGAAGTTGAAATCTGTCTTGGGAACGGAAATAGGGAACCTCTACCCTGAAGAAATAGGCATCCGTGGCTCCATAAAACCCACCTTTTTCCTTGCTACACATCCTCAGTTCTTAAGAAGAATGCACATTTAAGCAGCTCATTAGTAGCAGACTGAAATAAGCAGTGGGTGGTGAAGTGAGGAACAAGCCACCAGGGAAGTCATTCCAGTAGGTAGCAGTATGGGTGACTTGTCTCCTTCATATTAAAAACTATTAATAAGGTGAAACACACATGTACTCCAGGCTAAAATATGTACACTAAACATCACTGCATAGAATAAGGGCCTTAGACCTATGGCGGCCGTCTTGCCTCCTGTAAAGTATAATTTTATTCATTGTCAGACTGTACATATATATGGTATTTCACAAACTGACCTCATGTAAGCAGGCTGCTGAGAGGATGTGTTTAGCACGCTGTAAAAACACATACACACACAATCAAAAAAAGGAACACACATCCAAAGGACAGCCACACACAAGCCTGCCTCTCAGCTGCTCATTAAATTCAGGTGATTTGAGGGTTGTTTGGCATGCATGTTGCTGGCAGAGTTTATGGTAACAAGCAATTTGCAGCTCAGCTTGCAAAGTTCTCATTTAGGAAAGAGCGCTTTAAAAAAACAAGAAGAACAAGAGAGGATAATAGACCGAAGTGGAGAGAAAAACATCGGCTTCAGCCTGCTGACTTGAAGTCTGATAACAGGGTTGAACTCCTAAGGACATGACGAAACGGGGCCTCGAGTTGCCTTAATCAGGACATTTGAAGCTCTAGCCCAGTCCTCACTGGTCTTTACCTAGCCTTTGAGTTTTGGACTACAGCCTCAGCCAGCAACAGCCGACAGTTACAGGTGACGGCAGTGGCCATCCGAAGCTTGACAGGAGCTAGGTCGGGGAAGACTTGTGATCTATGGGGACTATGTCTACTGAAGCTTTTGACCTTTCTACAGTTCAAAAAGCGAACAGAGAGATATAATGCCAGACCTGCTTTGGCCAAGCTGGACCTGGCTTTCTGGGCCAATGAACGCAGCCATGCCCTGCAGGTCTTAGCTCAATGACCCAATCCACCCACTAGCAATAGGTAACAAGGTCCCTGGACGACAAGTTCTCCATTCTTCATTCCAAGTCTGAATTCTCATATAGTCTTCCACATTCCCAGAATAATCCTGACACCTTCCACCAGAAGTTAGGTGGTTTGTTCCAGCTCATTTACTGGTCTCACCAGTGTTCAGTGCCCCATCGTCTCTGGTGGGCACCCACTCAGAGGCACCGCCTGGAGGAGGCAGGGCAGGGAAGGTTGGGTGCTGCCTTTGAGTCGCTGCCCACTAGAAGAGGTTGGGCACTGCACTGTGGCACACCTGGGGGGCTGGAAAAATGAACCAGCACGAACTACTGAATCTGCAGTTTGTGACCATCTCTAGCCACTAAACCAGTAGCTTTACAGGTGTGTTGGAAGAGCACTTGATATGTTGGCAGGGTTAACAGTATAGAAGTCTCACACATCTGGCGATCAGAGATTTGGGTGATCCCACAACAACATGAACTACTAAATACTTACTTGTCAAAATAAGTATTTACCCTAAAACAGTTCTGTTATTGTTCAGCCTTGATGGGGTGCTCCTTCTTGCCTTCCTTTTCACTCCAGTGTGATCTGGGTAGCATAGCACTGGAGTGTAGAAGGTGGACAGGAATCTGAAATATCAACTAGCCAAAGCTCTAAGCTTTTATGTAGCCACACACAACGTTTTTCTCCATCTCCCTTCTAGCACCACAGCATTAAAACAACCTATGCCCAATGTGCCACATGTAATTACCAAGGTGAATATGGCTGTTCCAATATCAGACTAGCTCTCATCTCATCAGCCAAGTACCCTAAATTTGCATCTGCTTCTAGCCCATTTATTTCCTGTTGGAACACAATAGAAATAACGGGCAGCTGAATTTTGTGCAAACTTTTGCACAAGCCAGAAAGAAGCAAGCACTTCCAACCATAAACATCTGCCAGCACTACACTAGTGTCACTGGGGTTGTGCAGCATTTTTACCCTGCTTCTTGGGTACAGTGGGTCCTAGAACTGCTTAAGGAAATCAGCTCAAAAAAGACAGATCCTTCCCACAGGTTTACAATAAATCAAGATTCTGCACAAAAAGAACACTAGCTAGGGAAGAGAGAGGAATGGAGTAAATAGTCTGTTAGCTTTGCGGATAAAATGACCCATCCAGAGGCCTGTCTCACGTGAAACTCCAACTTATCCTACAGCCCCAGCCCAGCTGAGGAGGCTGTGGTGCACCTTCTGATTCAGGCACCCTACAAGGTAGCGTTGGCCATCCTGCGTGCTCGGCCAGTTGCTCTGTCCTTTCCATCTAACTTGACAACAGCCCAGGGCAAAGGAATCCATGGGCGAGCGCACATGTGCTAACACAGAGTGGTTTTTGGCCTGCTCTAAAAATTTTCCCCTTCAGCCTTCTCCCAGAGCTATTCTGGAAATACCAGATCTGGTGGGAATTAGCTACCTTTTATCCTCCCTCCTAAACACTTCACCATTTGCCATTTGCTTCTGCTCTTGACTATAATATATGAAGACTTCCAACTATCATCCTGAAATCTCTGTGTGCATCATGGTATTCACCTTTCCCCATCATTATTTAACATTAAACATATATTATGCATTTTAGACCAGGATATAATCTCAGTATGGGCCTGCAGAGACAAAGCAACCAATTATGCCACCCCATCACCAGCCACTCAAGTTATTTTGCTGCATGAAGCGGACAATCTCACAAACACCCCACCCTCTCTGCGTCATCAAAAACAAACAGCAGATCAAATAATTTACTGCCCTTTCATGACGTCCTAAATTTACTGCCTGCAATGGCCAACTCTTTCTAACAGTCCTGCCCAATTTGAGAATGCCTAGGCATGCATCACTGCTTATGAATCTAACATCTAGTAGACCATCACAAATTTATCTCTTCGCTGCCTTTTCTGGATCTGGGAATGGAGACTTGTCTTCAATTAGCAACTCTGTGTTTAACTGATGTTTCACTTCTTCCGCAATTGTTTCTTAGATGAGTCTGAATACGTGGCACAGAATGAGCAGCAGGCTCAATGAAGGGCTTCTAATTCCATCGCACTGCTTCTGTGCTACATTTTGCTTCCTTAGCACAATACTCTTGGCAAGCTGCAGCTGAGCATTATTATCCTGCTCCTATGGAGCAGCCATTTTACTCCAGAGGGTTAAACCTCCTTGCTATTTGCAACGATTATAAAATGGGACTGGGTGAATACCCAAGGTTAGCTCTTAGGTAGGAGGGTGGCTGGGTTCCTTCGATGGCAGGGCTAAAACTTGGCTTTTCCTAAATGCGGAAAAATGGAAAGAGAAAAAAACCCATGATTATATAGGAAGCCTCATTAGACAACAGATTTTATGTCAGATTGGCCAGTGATTGGTATAATTGGTACTCTGAGTCCTGACTTTGATGGTAACGTAAGAAGTAGGGTAATAGGACCCCCTAAGCCACAGTCTAATGCTCAGGGGGTCCCAACTTTTAGTAACCTGGTGTTCTTGGACTGCAACTCCCAGAAACGCTGGCCAGCATAGCTGGTGGTGAAGGATTCTGGGAATTGCAGTTCAAGAACACCTGGATTGCCCAAGATTGGGAACCACTGGTCTAATATATAAAATCATGCATTCCAGTCCATTGTGAGGACACAGATACTGTGTGCATACATTTCCTCATTTTGTGAGCAACAATGTGTACCTTCTAAGCAAACATCCCAACTCCCAATACTGTATTTGAGCTCTTTGATTGTACAAGCAGGTTTCCAAATTGCATCTGGCTAATCATGATATAGTCACAAGCTTCTGGACAGATTTTCCCCCAATGCAAGACATCAGCTTTCCCATTACACACACCTGACATGGAATAGGGTTGTCAGCGTACTGTTGGCTAAGAGCATGTGCTTCTTTGCTGTGGCAAACAGACTCTGAAGAAAAGGTGTTCGCCTGACACTACCAATGCATCAACTGGTCCATGCTGCTCAGAACAGCTTGCTCTGATGGGAATTCGCTCTTCAACATCTTAGGGCATCTTTTTTCCAGCTGTGTGACTCTGATGGTTTTGACTGAAGATGCCTTGCTGGTAAACCAGAGCTAGAAAACTCATGGTTTCCCTTAGTCCTAGCTAATACAGCCCATGGTGAAGGATAATGGGAACTGCAATCCAATAACAACCAGAGAGAGTGACACAGAGACAGACAGACAGACACCCCTGACCTGACATAAAGGAGATATGGCCACACACAAAATGTAGAACCCAAAGGCTTGTTCTTGTGGCTTTCATACATAGCTTTAAAACAGAGAGAGAGGAGGGACAAAATGAATCAAGATGACAAAGAACTCCTACGTTCTTTTATAGCTAATGCTGGAAAAACTGCAATGGCCTCACATGGTGATGGCATCATGGGAGGACTGCTGTGAAATATTGCTTTCTCTTTGCCCTTGCCCCTTCCCAATCAAAGAGGTCTAGCACTTCAGATTTCCCATGCCCATGTTCACTTATAGGGCGCCTTCTTGTCTCCAGCGGCAAATGCTTACTTCCTCTGGGTCTTTGGTCAAGACCGAGAAAAGAAAGGAACATTAGGATTTTGCAGCTGTCACGTGACCAGTGGATAGGGCCTCTGGCTGCTTTGAAAGAAAAAGGATGTCCAATCCAGTTTTGTTCAAGGCACCTCAATCATAACTATCAGCTGCAACCTGTGCCATCCCTGAGCCAAGATATCTTATTTTCTTTAAAACATGTTTAGTTCACCCCTTGGCCAAAAGGCTGAGACTAGCTTACATCCCGTCTATGAAAAACAAGAGTTCCTTCTCTGTAGGCTTAAAATCTGAAAAGAAAAAGGGAAGTGGAAGGAGGAGGGGAGCGGAAAGAAGCAACACACTAGCTTCCCATCTTATCTCCCGGTACTGCAGCCTGCTGAGTTAGGCACCAGCTACTGAGGAACACAGGCACAAGAAAAAAAATGCCAGGAGCATAGCTAACAGAAAGATACCCAATTAATAGGAATCTGGAAGATGGCAGCCAGGTGGGCTTGAAGGGGCACATACCCTTTCAATTTCAAGATAAACAAATTTCAACATCTTGTAAGCCAAACCCGGTGTTCCAGGGAGCTAAGAGAGAGAGTGTGTGTGTGAGGGGGAAATGATTATACTTGCACAACGCTGTGTCCCTCCAGATATTGTTGGAGCACAACTTCTGTCAGTGCTAGCCTGCAGAACCAATGGTAAGGGATGCCAAGAACTCTAGATCAATAATATCTAAAGGATCGTGTGTCTTCCATCTCAAATGAACAGGCTAGGGGCTACCAGCTCATCAGAAAGCCAGTCTGTGGGCCAGCTGAAACTGAGAAAGAACCACAGAGAACACAGGATAACAAGAGTCAGTGCCTCCTATCAACCCTTCCTCACTCCATGTCGGCTGATAAAGATAATAGCTGCTCTGAAAGACCTATATTCTAGATTCGCAGACTGTTCTGGCATGCAGTGCATTTCGACCCATAGATTGGACTGACCGGCAACACAAGGAGACTCAGCTAGTTGTGCAAACAGGAGGATGAGCTAGCTGGAAAATCCAAATCTTCAAAGTGGACCTTTTCGTTGCTTCCTCTTTCTGGCTGACAGCTTATTCCCACCATTTTCCCAGAGACATACTGAGCTTTCTAACAAGTGAAACCCAGCAACCTCCAACAAACTGGAAACCATTCCCCATTCCCCTCACCCATGTTTTCAGAATGGCAAAAAATTCCATCTGTCAGCGATGATTGCGGAATGATTAAATCATTGATTTGTGATGTAAGAAGGCCAAGGAAGAAGAGGAGCTACAATCCATGGCCATGATCCCAAAATAGGTACACAGGTGGGAGGAAGAACTTGCCACACTGCATTTACCCAGTTGTTATGGAAGTGCTTTGCAAAAACGGACAGAGATTAAACTGGTTTATATCTGTCAAAAGACAATTTCAGGATATATCAAGCATTGTTCTACCCAACACACGTTGTTTGTTCCAGTTGCCTGTGGACCAGCTGTTTGCTCCTTAATTCAAACTCGCCAGGATTGTGAACCCCCCCCTGACTTTCCGCCAAAATAAGGTGTCTTCAGTTCCCCTCCCAACCCCCCCCTTTTTTTTGTCTCCAGAGAAACCAAAGTGCTGTCTTTTGTGCGCCCTTTGGCCTCCTTCTCAGTTTAGGTGCCTTGAAAATTTTCAGATGTTTCAAAATGAATGTGTCGAAACTCCTTTACTCCTGTTCTTTTCCCTGTTTTTTTTTTCATAGAAAAAAAATAAAATAATAAAAAGTTCAAGTTTTAAAAAAATGATGCTTATTAAAAAAAAATCTTTCCTTGCCCTTTCTTGGAATAAAATAGAGAAGATTTAACTTTGACTACAGTCTTGGTGGAGTCAATTGATGGTGGTGGGGAGTGGTACAAGATGCCCTACAAACACATGCATGTGGTCCACAGCAGTGGGTGCAATCCTGCAGATGTTCCTGGGCTCCATCTCCCATGAACCCTAAGCTCTGAACAGCCCCGGTTGCCAGTGATAGGAATTGGAAAATCAAAAATCTCTAAAACAATGGTTCCCAATCTTCCCCAGATGTTCTTGGACTAAAACTCCCAGACATCTTTGCCACTAGGTGTGCTAGCCAGGATTTCTGGGAATGGCAGTCCAAGACCATCTGGGGAACCCAAGCACTCCTCTAGAGTTATCAGGGCAGCATACAAAGCATTAATATTCATAATTGTGCTGAAAACATGAAACAGAATAAAGCTTCATTATAAAAGGCCTCCAGAATGAGGAAACCCTGTCCTCTATGAATTAGCTCAACTCGCTCTAGTGCTGCTGTTTCCTACCATTTTTCCACCTTCTGCATTTCCTCCAAGGAAAGTGCAGGGTTTCGAAGTTACTTATTATAGAACAATCCATTAAGTACGCTTTTTTAATTTATAAAAATATAATGCAATGAGCTCATTCTCCTCCTCTCTACTTTATTCTCATATAAAGTAAGTTAGTGGGATGTAACGGTCAGAGTATCATATTAGGACTAAGAGGCAGGTCATGCTGAAAGATCCCAACTGGCCAAAAGTCACCCAGTGACTTTCATGACTGGAGGTTTGAATCCAGGTCTCCTTGTCCTAGTACAACACTTGACCCCATTATTCACTTTATAATTTGCTTCAAAGCTGCTTACGTATCCACTACTCTGTTACTCTGCCTTCATGAGACAACTGTCAATGTAACTTATTTCAAAAACCATTATTTTATTAATTGCTTTTTTTGTTATTTTAAAAAAGCAATTTACGATTGATAAGATAAAAGTGCAAAGCTCATAAAAATTTGCCTCAAAATACTCTTTAAAAGTAACTAAAGGGTAACTAGATAAAGAGTTACTACACTAATATGGCCTTTTCCACTTCTTTCATTACTTTTGAAATGAAAACACCTTACGTCTGCATTATCAAAAAAAAAAACATAAGTAACTATTACTTGTAGATCACTATTTCTGAGCTCTGAGAAAGCCAAGACAAAACATAGTTTATTAAAAGCCTGCTTCCTGGGGAAGAAGAGCAAATGATGAACATCCCCCCACAACCTGAGTCAAGATGCTTAGACTCCTAAACAAGACATATTATCATAAAGCACAGCAAGCTTCCCCTTATCAAGCAGTGAAAAATAAAATATTAACCAAGTAAATAGCTGTTCATTTGTTGCCCCTTCATGGCATTCAAAAGCTGCCTGGAACAGCGGCTTCCTTCTGTCTCATGCTAGGGCCGGCCTTTGTTATAATGTGGGGTTACTCTTTACTGTTCATATACAGGCTCATTTCTTCCATTCTCTTCTAGCTATTCCTGAATCGCTGCATCGGGCGCAGGCAAATTTCAGGCATACAAGATACATCCTGTTTGCTTTTACTCAAACTCTGAGGAGCTGAGCAGCCAGTTAGCCCACGATGCAAAACATGGTGATTTTTTTCCCCGTGAAACAGTGTTTTTAAAGGGTAGAGCCAACTGGCTTGCTTAATGAAATCAATCCCAGTAAACTCTGAGAAATCTACCCTAATTATTACCCTATAGGTGGCATAGGGAAGGGACAGCCTGCATTGCTATGGTTAGAAACACTGGAAATCAGAAACCCTGGCTAACCCACAGAAAACCACCCGGCAATATGCCAAGAGATCATGTGGTATTTTCTGTCTGCTGTGTCTCTGTTAAAAGCTGAAATAGCTATTTGACCCGAGCTGATAGTAGGATTCGTGTGTCCCCCGCAGGCAATTATGTTCTGTCCTAGCATTATCAATGGGGGTGGTGGTGAGGAAACACACACCCCTCATCCATCTCCTGCTACAGAGTACCTTCTCACTGGGCTTTTACCTCAATACGATTACCTTCCCATCCATGGAAACAAAAAGAAAGAGAAGGGAGACCTTGATGGAACGCTAGAAACAATTGGTTTACATTGAACTTTCTTAGCATTGTCAGGTCTCAAAGCATCAGCTAATATTTCAGGAAACACTTCCCTGGGTCTCTTGAAAAGCCACTGCCAGACAGAGTGGAAATAATGGAATCGAGGGGGAAACAGAACTCAGCTGGTCTAAACAGAACCTTGTGTTAAGCAATGGAGGGAAACTGGGGGGGGGGGCACATTGCAGGGAAGGGCTGAGGAACACGTGACCCTCTGGATGTTGTTAGAATGTCATTCCCATCAGCCATAGTCACAATAAGCAGGGGTAAGGAAGGATGGGAGTTGTAATCCAACAGTACCAGGAAGGCCATGCATTTACCAGCCTGCTCGAAGAGTGATGTTAATTGCAATGCTGTTTGACTGAATGGCTAGGTATTAAATACAATACCTAAATAAATAAATAAATAAATAAATAAATAAATAAATAAATAAATAAATAAATAAATAAATAAATAAATAAATAAATAAATAAATTTATTGTCATTGTAAGTCTATACATAGTACACACATACAACAAAATTCACACAGAAGCCCTGTGATAAGGGAAGCGAGGCAAAGGAGACCCTCGCTGGAGTGCCGTCCCTTCCACCAACTACGGAGAGGGAGGTACAGCCCTGGCCCACTCCATCCTCGGTTACAAAAGAACAAAGGGGTTTAGAAGTCAAAATGGGCAGGTTAATGGTAGCTGGTAGCCTTTCAAAGGGAAGAACATTTGGCGGGAACGGGTAAAAAAAGAGGGTGGAGATTGAGGCTAAAAAGGGATGAGAGGGGATTGCCTCCAGGTTGGGAATTGATCTGGGCACAGGACCCTTGGACCGGAGAGTGGGAAAGACTCCGGTGCCCAGGGAAGAGGAGGACTATCGCTGGAGACAACTGAGAGAGGAGAAGGTAGAGAGGGAAAAACAGGAGAGATTGAGATGGAGAGTGGAGACGGTACGGAGGAGGGATGCGCAACGAGACCCTGGACCCCAACACCTGAGATGCTGAGTGGGATGGAGCCGGTGAGGACGAGACCATTCCCTTACGAAGGAGAGGACGACGAGATACTAAAAGATGACCCTCTCCGAGGCTGGCCAGGTCCCTGAAACCCAGAGGAAACCAACCCGTTCATGAACGAAACAAAGAGACCCCTGTTGGACCCACTGGCGACAGGAGAAGTGTTATGGGACAATTTTGTAGATAAAGAATTCATGTTGAATACTCCTATAAACCTTTCCCCTGTTGCAAAGTTACCTAAGTCTAAGGATGTTTTTGTGGAGACCCAGTTTCAAAAAACAGAACCCTCACACACCCAGAGACCAGACCCACATGCACACCCATTAAAAAAAAACATAGACATAAGAACAGATAAAAATGTTAACTAAGTTTGGCTTGTTGTTTCTAGATACGGCCAGTCAGATGCCCTCAGGGAAGTCCAACTCACCAGCCCAAACCTATCAATCTCATCTGATTTTGGAAGGCAAGCAGGGCCACATCTGGTTATTAAGTGAAAGGCAGACCCCCACAGAATACCAGGAATATCCAGGAAGGGCTAGGAAAGAATCCTGCCTGCAAAATCCTGGAGAGCCATTGCCACCAAACAGCTGCCAACACTACGCTAGTGGGCCCACTGGTTTGCCTCAGTACAACACAACTTCCTATATTTGTATGTCCATGTGGGAGGGTTCGATCTTGGGATTAATGGTCTCCACAACAAAATCATGAGTTGTCTTCAACTTTAAACTAGGGATCAGGTTTATTGGGGTATTCAACAAAAAGTCTTTATCAAGTAAGTCATCCCACAATTTCTCTCCGATTGCCAACGGGTCGGATGGGGGTGTCCGTTCTTCTTTATCAACCAACTTAAAAGTCCTCAACGTTACCTCAGGGTCCAGTCCGGAGGGGAATCCCCTTTTCTCTCAGTAATTTGTCGGTTCCCTCATTAAGGAGTGGGGTAGTTTCATCCTCGTCCAGCTGGTCATCACTGGTCTCTCAAAAAGGGGTTCCAGGGTCCTGCAGAAAACCCCTCCTCCTCGCTTCCTCCACTCGCCATTGTCTTCTGTCTCTCTCCTCTTGCTCAACCCTTTCTTTCTCTTCCCTCAGCCTTTTTCTCCACTCTCTTGCTTCTGATTCACCCCAAAATGGAGGCCTTTGAGGGATCCTCCTCTTTCTATGATAGTCCGCCTCCTCTCTCGGTACTCGTACTCACTCCCATTTTCCGGAACATGGGTCTTGTACCCAAACCATCTCCCAGCCCCCAGCCCCCCCGGGTATCAGATCTTCCCTTCTTTTCATTTCAGCCGACCCTGCTTCAATCTCCACCCTCCTGGTCGTTGGTCTTCCCACCAATTCAGCCGGGGTTTGAACAGTAATGGTTATCCCGTGCATTCGTCCCTCCAAATCCTGGGTATCAGTTGCCCTTTGAATAATCTCTTCTGGCAGGTCTGTCAAAGTGGTCTGTACCTCCCTCCCCATGCGTGGAATGGGCGGCACTCCGACGAGAGCCTCTTTGCTCTCGTCCCGGGTCTCACACCATGGAGATACAATCGTGAGCGCTCCAATCTTCCTGTTGTCATCATTGAGCATTCACAGGTAGACTATCTCTAAATAGAGAGATTTAAAATGTTTTCATTGTTTATAGAGTGTCATTGGCTTGCATGATGCTTTATGCAGTAAATACAGTAGGTCCCTCCCCTCAAGGTGCTTACAGGCTAAAATTCAAACCAAGAAAATCATCTGGAAGTGGATCCATGGGTAAAATGGGAACTAATGTCTAATTCTTTAATTGATACACGCTTAAGAGTCTCACAAAGTTGTGGCAGACATAATAATGTTCTTATGCAGTGTGTCAGACCAAGAGGTTCTGATGCCCAAGACAGGAAACCCAAAGGGACTTTTCTTTCCTTCCTGCTTAAAAACGTGGAACACAATCACAGGGAAATTTTACCCAGCATGAGACTTTGAAACAAGAAGGAAAGGGCCATAGTCAGCTCCCCAAAATCCACTGTTTCAAATCCCCTTTCCCCCATACGGGCTGCTTCCGCCTTTTTCCATTATTCTCTTTTTGAAAAGCAGAAAGGGAGACTCCACAAGATTGCATTTCCCATCCCTGGCTCTAGAGACATTGATCAATCACAATCCTTGCACAGAACTCTTGTTCACTGCATGAATCTGTACATCTTCCACAGCAGGTTGATGATGGTTAGGTTGATGAATATGAGCAAAAGGTTCCTTACTACACACACCTGATTGTGCGATGCATGAATGATTTCCCCACGTCCAGGACTTCAATGCACAGTGGCTACAGGGGAGCTTTGCACAATCTCTCACCTCTATCCCCCCAGTTTGTTTCTGAACGCTGTCTCCAACCGCCCCCAAATGCCAAGCCTACCTTGACAAGGCCTATCAGTCCCAGCCCCAAACCCTACCCCGCCTGCCTGCCACCGTGCCACATCCTCAGGCTGAAAAATGGCACCTCTATCCCCAGGAGAAATCCATTAACCTGCGGCCAGACGCCGGAGCCTGTCTAATGCAGAAGTAATGAGCTCTGGTTTTATGTTAAATTTAGCAGAAACCACTATTACAAGTGACAGAAAATAATTTCCCCCAGGGAATCTGATAGGCCAGCAGGCTAAACTAGCCTAGGGGTGTTTGCAGTGCGCAGGATGGAAGTTATTTTGTTGGCATGGTTATTGGAGGGTGGGAAGGAGAACAACCCACTGTCTCTTCTTCAAGGGAAATTTATATTGCTGTTCCATTATCCCATTATCTGGGGATAATGGGAACTGTAGTGCAGCATAGCCAAAGGGTGCAAGCCAAAAAATGTTGGTCTAACACATTGGGTTTTCTTGCACTGCTCTGGAAGGGCACAATCCTCTTCTCAAGGAGTAACCAAAGGCTCTTCATGCTGATTTTTCAAGTCACCTTCTCCAAAAAGGGAGAAAAAACATATTGCTTTATCCTGAGCTGACCCACTGGTCTATCTAGTCAGAGTATGACCTTCCAAATCCCAGCATTTTCCACCAGAAATTGTGGTGTCAAGACCCTGATGGGAGTAGAACAGTATCTGTAGGGCTGCTCTTTGCCCACCCCAGTCTAGTCTATACTGAGAGTCCGCTGCAGTCCAGGCGTTCTAACAGAAATCTTTGCCCGCCCATCCTGACTTAAACTGAGCCAGAGGTCTTTGGTCCACCTAGCCCTGCGTGATCTACTTTGGCTGGCAATAGCTTTCTGGAGTCTGAGGGGGGGGGGGGAAAGATCACTTGCTACCTGATCTTTTTCTGAACTAGTGATGCAGGAGACTTAACCAGGAACTTCCTGCATGCAAAATGTCCTCTCCCACAGAAGGTATAGCCATTCCCCTCAAGTGCTGAGCAGAATTAGTTTAACTCACAAATATTTATAACCAGCTTACATCTCAAGATTTCAAAGCAGTGCAAAACAATATACAACATAAAATCAGTGCACAAAAACAACACACACAAATTGTAAGATCTATGAAGGTCACAAAGGGTGGCTGTCTTTGTTCCCTACATATCTCCTGCAAGTGTCTGAGGGCAAATACCATGCCAATGGTGGATCTATTAGCTCGAAATCCACACTGTGATTCTGGATAGACTCTGTCTGCAAGCACCTGGAGCCTCTTCAGCAAGACACAGGCAAGCAGCTTCCCTACAACGCTGAGAAGAGAGATGCCAGGGTAGTTATTGCAGTCGCCCCTGTCTCCTTTGTTCTCATATAATATGACAATGTTGGCATCCTTCATGTCCTGTGGCATTCCACCTTCCCTCCAGCAAAGACAAAATATTTCATACAACTCAGTGATGGTGGTCTCTTTACAGCACTTCAGCACTTCAACAGGGATGTTATCCTTCCCAGGTGCCTTGCCAGAGGTGAGAGAATCCAAAACCGCTTTTATTTCTGCTAAAGTTGGTTCGCTGTATTTAATGCCTCTTTGGTTACTACATTCTCTCTAAAATGTAGCTCACCGTATTGCTGCACCCAGCGTTCCATCTGCTGTGCTCAGTCCTGGATGATTACACCGCCTGTAGCAGTCTTCAAAGGAGCAGATTTCTTCTGTATTGGACCCAAAGCCTGCGTGATACCATCATAAATTCCCTTGATGTTACCTGTGTCCATTGCTATCTTTATCTAAGAGCAGATACAGACAACAACAACAACATTTTCCATCTTGGCTGTTGTGAATAGATGGATTGTGTAGAAAATGCAGGTTAGGTACGTTCTGCTCCACTTGGCACTGATTGTATCTTTGCTCTTTGAGGCTGGTGCTATTCAGAAAAATGCATTTTAAAACTCAGCACACACACACCCATCCCAGACCTCTCCTGGGGTGCTGGAACATAACTTTCATTAGGGCTGCTGCTACCATGAGACCAGGTAAAGCCATCCATCTGAGGCAACATAGCTGCAAGGTGGCAGTAAGAGGTTGGGAGGAATGAGCTGTATTTATTTATTTATTTTATTTCTACCCCGCCTATCTGGTCTTGCCACCACTCTATACGGCTGTGTGCACGTCGTGGTCTTGAGCCTCTTAAGTTAGTTAGACGCCTTCAAGTGCCATAGAGGAATACAGTGTCCCACCACCAGTATAGAGGGGAAAAGTAGGGGCACTTGTATTTGTGTTTTTGTACTAAGACTCCCGGCAAATTGTAGGAACTTGTAGTCCAAAAATACAAATCTGCACATTTCTAAATAAATAAATAAAAATCCAACTGGCACCATCATTATATGCAGAATGGTATTGATGGCAAAATCATGGAATTATAGAGTAAGTGAGTTGGAAGGGGCCTTAGAAGGCCCTCGAGTCCAACCTCATGCGCAGTGCAGGAATTCAAATCAAAATATATCTGAGAGATGGCTATATAACCTCCTCTTATCTTGTTATTTGCTTCAGGAAACAATATGTCTTAGACCAACCCTGATCGCCATCGCTCCCAGGAAGCATAGGAACATGGGGGAGATGGGAGTTGTAGTCTGGTGTCTTCAGTGTCAACAAGGCAATGACTCACCGCTGAACATTGCTGGAGCTATCCATGGTGCTGAACTCTGCCCCCAAAATAGGTTCAGCACCTGGGCTGGCTGTTAAAGATTCAAACTAAAATGTGGAGCAGCTTCTATCCTGTGCTGACCTTAGAGTGAACAACTTCCTCTTGTCATATTCTGAGGCATCTTGAGGACTCCAGACTGGGGGAAGCTGGAATAAGTCTACTAGTAGAGGCAGAAAGGAAAATAGAAATCTGTAAGGGCTTTCCAGGTTCTCAGTATATGTACTCCAAACCCAGGTAATTTACAGACTCTTAGATATATGAATTCTTGACCAGTTCTTCTGTCTTTCAGAGCATTTCATTTCTTTCTTAATGGTCCCCAGTTTTAGTCATGCCCATGTTGATTTATTATCATGCTCTCCACCAATATTTCTCAGGTGCTGTCCATGTACAGTGGTGCCCTGTATGATGACAATAATCCGATCTGGGGAAATCGCTGTTTAGCGAAATCGTCGTCATGCGAAAACCCTTTCTCCATTGGAATGCATTGAAACCCAGTTTAATGTATTCCAATGGGGAAAAATACCTCATCGTCCAGCGAAGATCACCCATAGGGAAGCAATTTTCCGAGTGCCTATCAGCTGTAAAAATGGCTGCCCTGCAAAGCATGGGTCCAGAAAAGACAGGGCAGCCATTTTGCTGAGCCGAAAAAATTGTCGTCCTGCAAACAAACAGTTCGCAAAGCACAAACCTAATCATCGTTAAGTGAAAATCGCCCATTGGAATGACTGTTTTGCAAATCGCTATAGCGATCGCAAAAAAATCATCGTCATGAAGATTCATTGTTTAGCTGGGTTGTTGTTTAGCGAGGTACCACCGTACAGTAGTGCATTATTTTTTCCAAATGTTTAATTTATTTTCAAAATGTTGGTTCTTATATTGAGACTCCGTTTTTGTTGTTTTCAAAATATTCTTCATTTTCACAGCCTTAAGTAATATTTCTCTACTTGTACATAATCATTTAGCCTTCTTTTTTTCCTCCTCTACTACCTGCTGTATTTGCATTAATCCATGGCCTCCAATTTTTCACAGTAAATACACTCTGTCCACATCACTTTTTGGATGTAGTTCATGATGCATGTTCATTAGTTTCTGTATTTTTCGATCCAATTTTTCTAATTCATTTTGGGCCCAACCTATTATTCCAGCTGGGTATCTAATTACTGGAACTGTGCATGTGTTTATGGCTTTGATTGTATTTCCACCATTTTGATATCTGCAACGGCTTATATTATTATTATTCAGAAATACCAGGCATAGTCAATAATACCCTGTTTCCCTGAAAATAAGACCTAACCTGAAAATAAGCCCTAGTATGAGTTTTCAGGATGCTCATAATATAAGCACTACCCCAAAAATAAGCCGCAGTTCAGTGAAACCCTGCCCTCCACTACTGTGCAGCAACCAGAAGAAGATGATATGACTGTATTTAAATAAATGTAGATTTTTGTACATGAAAACAATAAAACATCCCCTGAAAATGAGTCTTAATGCATTTTTGGAGCAAAAATTAATATAAGACCATGTCTTATTTTGGGGGAAACACAATAATAATAATAATAATAATAATAATAATAATAATAATAATAATAATAATAATAATAATAATAATAATAACAACAACAACAACAACAACAACAACAACAACAACAACAACAACAACAACAACAACAACAATAACAATAACAATAACAATAACAATCATCATCATCATCATCATAATTAACAACAACAACAACAAATTATTATTAATAATAATTTTTTATTATTACTGTAGTGAGACCCCTTGCCTTCTACAAACTACACACACAGACACACACATGCATGTGTATGTGTGTTTGCGCGCGCACACACACACACACACACACACACACACACACACACACACACACACACACACACACACACACACACACACACACATATGCACATGTCAGGCTCCATTCAAAGGCTTTGTGGCAATTTTAATGCCAGGCCACTAATATCTCAACACAGCCACTCCCAACTCACACAAAACCCATTTCCTCTAGTATCTGATTATCTTTGCCTGTGGGAAAACACTTAGCCATTTTCTTTCTATAAAAGCTTGTTTTTCTTGAGCAACATCACTATAGCCTTATTTACTGACCTAAAACAGCCCTCTCTCATAGGTTGAAAGAGCCTGAGAGCGTTTCATTAAATACATCTTTTAAATACTCTGTTTCAAGGAGCAAGTGAAAAATATGTATCTTGGAAAGATAATTAGTGGTGTGAGAGGTGGAAATGTATAGAAGTTTGCTCCATCTGGATTTGTCCGCTTGGCACAAATTCTCGATTTTTAGAACACGCGAACAGAAAGGAGTCACCCTGTTAATAACCCTGGAAAATCAAATGCCAGCTCACAAGGGTCTTAAGAGAAGATAAATCCATCCCACACCGAGGCACAGCTGCAAAAAGCTTCAGGGCACCCCATGCCACCGGGATGGATGGCAAGCCTCTCTTTTCAAAGACTAATGCATAGGCCTGCTCAGAGAGCGAAAAGGTCAAAAGTTAACCAGTGGAAGGGCTGGAGAGATCCCCTCCAGCAGAAGGTGTACCCACTGCAGCAGACAGAAGACACCAAGTTCCAAGCCCCCCCCCCCGAGTCCCAGTTATCGCAGAAATTAAGCTGGACTAAGATCTACCCAATTGTGTTTTACTCTCCTTCGTTCCCAAAAGGCAGATTTGAAGCCTACCTTTTGTAAAAGCTGTGTACTGTATCCGTGTTAATGTCTGCCTCCCACCAGTTGTGTCTAGAAGACAACCTGAATATGCCTGAATATGTGCCCCCCATAGACATTATTGGGGTGCAATTACTCTGGCACCTCAGCAGCAGCAACACTGGGTCAAGTGGCTGGGAAATACTGTCCAGCTACATCTGTAAGCCAGACACTCCCTCTCACTGCTTTGAAGAATGATAGTTATACTGTACAAACATTATTATAAATAGCCCTCAAGAGGTATAAGTGGACCCCATGTAGGTGTTTCATCCCCAAGCTGCAATCAGTTTTTGAAACAGCTGCCTCTTCTTTTCCCTGTCTTTTTTTTCTTTTTTAAACCTAGTTTATTTCTACCCCCACGGCATGAAATATTATACGCACATGCAACTCTGGCAATACACAAGCCATATGCTGAGCATATGGCAGAGTATTCAGCATGGATTGAAGTAAGGATAGTACTACATAATTTGGCTATCTCTGCTCCAACCTCCAAAAAAGGTGACATGTTTTAAAAATAGCAAAATGTGAGGGAGTAGGATGTAAAACTACATGGACTAGAAACTTAATTTGATTTTTTTTTCCAAATAGAATCTGACACTTCTGACACTTTTCTGATCAGTAGGATGTCGTTAGAAGCGGGACTGAAATATTGTAATTTGATACATGAACACCGAGCTGCTATAAATGCATGTTTAACAAGCCGGAGCTAGTTGTGTAGCACAGAGACTAAGAATCCCAACCTGGATCCAAGACAGTCACTTTTAAGCCAGGGGAAAACGTCTTGTGAAAAGGCTCGCACCTCTGCAGATTCCTCCCCTTGCTTTCCTTTGTCCCAGTGCTTCTTGCATGAACAATCGGATTTGAGGGTTTGGACAAAGCTAAATGGGACAAGCATACACGCATGAACTGAACCCTCTTGCAAATCCATGCACCTGCCAAGCCCCCAAAGCCTAGGTGGGGGTCCGCTGCTAATCACCGAGCCACTCATTCGGCCCCCGCTTCCCCCATTTTGATGCTGCTCTTTTTTGCTATCTCCATCTGGCCACTTGCTCTGTCTCAATGAGAGAGCCTGGATGGGCACAAAGTGCTCCACACAGTGGTACAAATTGGGCCCAAAGGACCAGGTGAAGTGAATGGGTAGCAGCAAGAGAAGGAAAGGGGGTGGGGCTCAGGGGGGGCCTTACCTCCACCTCAGATCATCCTGCCGAAAGGCTCCTTCAGACTGCCCCCAACGTTGTTCTGATTACGGAATTCTCTGGAAAGCCTAATGTCAGCCATACCTTCCCACTTGACCATACAGAGGAAACCGTGGCATATAACAACCAGGGAAGGTCTGGCAGCCGTTGCGGGACTTACGACAGCTCCAAGGGGGCCATTTTCTACAAATAGAGCAAGAACGCCACTATGGCTTCCTGGGAGAGAAGAAGGGTAGAAGGCTAGCTCTCCCAGACTCCACACCCTTTCCTGAGCAGCATACGTAGATGCTTACGGCAACTGTCCTTTGGAGCTTAGCCCTCCAACCTCTCTCTGCATACTCCCCACCATGAGCTTTGTTCGTGCTTCAGAGCGGGCTCCGGGGATCAAAGAAGCAGCCCCAGAGGAGAATCTGGCTCAGGAGGCTTTAATCCAAGGTGTGCTTTGCCAGCCGGATCCCGGTCAGTTTTGGGGACCGAGTGCTGCAGCCAGCAAATCCACCTTGAGATCCTCTCTTCTATTAGACTCCTGGCTCTTTCCTAGGTTCACAACCGTCCCTGGACCCCAAGGCAGGATTGAAAGCTCATCGTTCGAAGTCCTCCTCTTCTGTGAGCCTTAAGTATACTGGCCCACCATCAGGCTCACTCCATAAAACCAACACTTCTCCTACTGGATGCCCTCCAGTCACAATCCAAGGGGTGGCAACTTGAGGAAGGCTGTTTTAGGGTACAGAATCTTTTGCTAAGATTCTTTTTTTGCTAACCCACCTGCCCATGATCTCCTGGCACCTCCATTCTCCCCACACATACCCCAGCACGGCTGCCATGCTAGGCCTTGGCAGACAGCTTAGTGACCTAAAGGACCACCGGATGATCATGCAGCCACCAGCTGGAAACAAGGAGCTGCTAAGCGAGGCCTGGGAAGTGCTAAACCAGCTGTCAGGCATGGTTCCATTTAGCACCACCAAAACGCACCTGACAGGGGCTTTTCAGATATGTTTTGCCACTACCAGACCTTCACCGGCTGGTATACAGACAAAGAAACAGAGACTCTGCTGGGGGGGGGGGGTTTGCTTGTATGGGTTTTTTCATAGAGATCTGACATATGGTCCTTGTCTCTGAGGGCATCCAGTAGGAGAAGTGTTGGTTTTTATTTTTTATTTTTTTCTAAGCCTAGCTATTTCTTCTTTGCTGAAAAACTGCAGGCTTGCACGCCCTCCAGGCAATTTTGAACCAATCTCCCAAACCTTCTCCACCAAGAAGAAGATTATGTATTTATTTATTTATTTATCTTTGCTGGGAGGAGGAGGAGGAGGACCAGGACCGATAGTGTGAGAGATTTTTTTCCACCCCTTGTTCCACATACCTGCCTCGGCACCAGGGACACCTCATTTGGCATACAGTCAGGAAGAAGAACCAGCCCAGGGTGTTGTGACGGCCCTGGCATGTTAGGACACAGAGAAGGAACTGAGTCAGAGGTTCAGCACCCATGACTGTTGGAGATACTGGAGGAAAAGGAGGCTACACCCCACCAGAGTATTTGCAAAAAGGAGGAACTGGCCCTCCAAATGCATAGGATTTTACAAGGCACAATGTCTTGAATTGTGAAAGAGTTGCCAAGGTTCATTTTGAGAACTGAGACGAATCTGCCACTGATCTCGAAATCTTCTCTTTAGGTCTCTGGCTGTGGAGTCAGAGGTTGGGAATTCAATTCCCCACCGTTCCCCCTTGACAGGGATCACAGGGTCCCTTCCAGCTCTGCAGTTCTAAGATTACACACACATACACACAGAGAGAGACTCAAAGACAGGAAAGACAAGCACAGGTCCTCCAAGTAGCTATTTGTTTTACTTCTTCCTCCTTCTTGAAAGGCAGTTAGTTGTTGTTTCCTTCCTTTCTTAGAGGATGGTAGTCATAAAGAGGCTGTCTTCCACAGTAACTACCACACACATTCACCCAAGGAAGCGAGATTTGGGGGCTTCTGCAGCACTTTATGGGGTCCCCCCATCCCACTGCACTATCCTTTGATGTCCTAACGCAATAAACACAGGTTTACTGTTTTTATCTAAACACCCGTTTTCACAGTCCTTACTCCTATTTAGAAGGCATCAGTGTTCTAATCGTCTACTTGCACACGGTACCGTAAATACCAAATATTCTTCCAAGAACTTGATTAAGCGTTGTTTCCTCCTGGCCAGCAGTATCAACAAGGGCAAGTGAAACAGTCACCCCAGGTGACGGATACTGGGAGATGGCAGCAAAGCACTGGAAGAGCATTGTGCCCACACACGGCCAGTCTTTTCGTCCCCTGAAATACACTGCTGGCTTCAGAGATGATGGGGCTGCTCTTTCATTGCCATCACTGAAGGAAGATTCAACTGCCAGTCCGTCAGATTCTGCCCATGCAGTGGCTCCTGACCTTTGCGTCCCCAGATGTTCTTGGACGAAAACCCCCAGAAGCCTCCACCACGAACTGTATTGGCCAGGATTTCTGGGAGTTGTAGTCCAAGATCATCTCGCAAACCCAAGATCGGAAACCACTGTATGGAACAGGAGGGGGCACCATCTTGCTTTTTACCTCAGGCAGCTAAACATTTCCAGGCAACCTCGACAGGCAAGAACAGAGGGATGCACCCAAATCAGGATAATCTCAGGGACATCCCATACAGTGGTGGGGTTGAGAACGGAAGGGAATAACCCCTTCACTTCGCAGGCATATAAAGAGAAATAGTCAGCAATACCCCACTCAAGGGCCATGCCCACATCCTCCTAACAAGTTATCAATGCCGCTGACAGGCTTCAAAAATATTACCTCGAACTAGCCGCCCACTCAGGAAGCAGCTGCAAGGAGGAGGGTGGGGAATGATTTTCAAAACCTCCCTGTGAAATATAGCACAGTGGTGCCAATAAAGAGAGTTGAGACAAGAACCATCTGATGGGGAAGTGCTGCCGACTTAGCCATGCAGAAGGCTGCTGCAAATCTCTGCTTTTTATGGCAATTTTTATAGCCAAAAGGTGGAAAGAGGCCGGAGGGGAGGAGGGAGCGAGGAACTGCGCTGCCTGGGCACACTTGTTGCAGCCTGTCAGAGGTAGCACAGAGCAGCCCCAAAGTCTTAGATTTTTTTAGGCACGGTTTTTGTGGCAGTTGCTATTGCAGTGACAGAGCAACATAGCAGGGGCCAGAAAAATAGCCCTGGGGGGCTCATAGGGCAGCCTTGTTATCTACCCCCTGCATTAAACCCTCTTGGAAGGCATGCACTACTCCTGGGGTTTGCCCTTGGTACTGGAGGCAGAATCCAAGATCCTGTGAAGTGTCACCTGGCTTGCCTCGAGGAAATAAGAAGCCCACAAGGTTTCTAGTCCTTACATTTGGGGTGAAGAACACAAGGCTGCCCAGATGTTGTTGGGTTGCAAACTTCCTGCACTGAGAGATGTCAGGAATTGTAGTTGAGCAACATTATCCATGAGTGCCATATGCAAAAGCAAGAAAAGCTACGAGGGACATCTTACTGAAATCTGCTACCCATCCCTTCTTCCTACAGGTGAGGTTGGTTCATTAGGGCAAACAGGACACTGTCCCACCGTATACTCATATTAGCTAGTCCCCGCCTGGCTGCCTCATTTTCTCCTGTGTTTATTTGAATGTTTGTGTGTGCTTCCATAGGTGGGTGTGAGAGAAAGTCTCCCCTTACAGATGGGTCTCCCTGACTTAAACCACTGGTGGCTGTTATGTCTTCCACCCAGCCTAGCAGGCGCCAGTCACTTCTGCCTTCCAGCTACCCTTTTCAAAAGCCATCCCAGCTCAACTGAAAAGTTCCACCTATTCCCATCATCCCTTATGGCTTCTTATGCCCACACCCTTTCTGTCGAGGCTGCCACGATCCAACCTCTAGACATTTCCATTTCCCGTAAGTCAAGAGTAGCAGTGGTTGCAATTTTTGTTCCAGTTTTCATCAGGGATTTACCAAAATCCAAATGTGGGAGAAGCAGAAATGTTCAAACTGTAGTCAACTTCATGGATGGAAAATAAAAGGAAGATCAGAAACTAAACACGGACATGATTGTGAACAAAACAGCTCAAACCATCTTTTCATTGGATAGCTCAGCGGCTTCAGCATCTGGCTGCAGAGCCAGACGTTGAGAGTTCAGTTTCCACCACACCCCTCAATAAGCACACCAGTTTTTACAGTCCAAAATAGGCATTCAAACAGCAGCTGTGTGAAGGGTTTGGCTTGCTAGCCCATAGGTTTTTCAGCTCTGCTCTAGGCAGGCTTGGATGAACCTTGAAGGATGTCCCCTTTCCATCTTGGAACAACCTCCCTAATTTCTGCAGAAAACGACTCTCCTGCTAGATAGTTCAGTGGTTCAGGTCTCTGGCTGCGGAGCCAGAGGTCGGGCATTCGATTCCCCACTGGGCCTCCTTCACAGGGCTGGACTTGATGGAACTATAGGGTCCCTTTCAGCTCTGCAGTTCAAACATTATTATTGTGGTTATTAGACGAAATTAGCCTATCATAAAAGGTAAAAAACATTGAAGGGCGAAGGAGTTAAAGGAGTCCAGCATCTCATAGCCCAGTGTAGCTGACTGGATGCTTCTGGAAGGCCCTCTCTCCCTGTTGTCTCCTGGAAATGGAATTCAGAGACAGACTGCCTCTGAAGTTCCAGGAGCTATGGACAACTTTAAAGCCATCAAAGCCAATGATTGCCACTGCATCTTGAGGCAGTGAATTCTCTTCAGTTAATTATGGATGGCACAAAGAAGTCTTTTATTTTATTCTATCTTGAAACTACTGCCAATATCATTGGCTGATCCTGAGTTCTAGTATTGGCGGGGAGATATCTCTTTTCTCCATCCTTTTCCTCCTGTCGTGCATCGCTTGCTCCAATACCGAACTCAGCTGACAAGTGCCGAGAGAAATGGAACCTCAGCATGGACAGCTGAGCATAAAAGAGAGCTTGGGAGACACCAAGATTCGCAAGAATACAAACTTGATTTAAAATATACCTGGGGAGGGAGAAACTTCCCCCAAAAGCCCAACATTTTTCATCTCTGAGAACATTGACTATGGCTCAAAAAAATGCAAAGCTCTGTAGGAATACCTCACTAAAGTATGTAGCAAGTGATCTGAAGTTGGGAGAAAAAAACTAGGCAGACAAATAGCTGAATGTATACCTCCCCTTGTCTTTCCTAGATCTACATGCAGATTGGCAATCTCAAGTTTCCTGTCTGCTTTCTCTGAGGTCACTTTCTTTTTCTTCCCATTTCTCCTCACCAGAGAAAGGCAGACTCACATGGCTTCTTCATAAGAGATGGACAGATTTACACACAGATAAACCAGCTTTAGAGGCTTCTGTAACCAAGTTTATACATCTACCCTCCTTTTAAAAAATCTTAAGTTAATAAATAATACTCCCCTTCCTTTTTGCCTAATATCTGTACCGTTGCCCTTTTTTAGTAAAATATCAAATAATTCTAACAATTACTGTATTTGAAGAGTGGCCATGGCACAGTTATCCATTTGAAGGTGTCCTCCATTTGAAGGATTGCCTAATTAAGTCCAATTTAAAGGTAAAGCATCATAAGAGGTAAGAAAGGAGAACAGGAACCTTTAATTTGCCCATCCAAAGTTAGGACTTAGACAGTTGAGCCAACTAAGCTGGTATCAGAGTTTGAAAAACTGGGGTATGACATCCAATCCACATCTGCCTCAGCTGTAACCTTAAAACAGCAACCATAGCTTCATGCACCTCTCCCGATTTACATATAAGAAAGATGTGTCTGGCAGAATCCATCATGCCATGAACTTTTGGACTTTACATCTAAGAGTAACTTCCCTGGTAAATCTATCATGCCATGAACTTTTAGACTTTAATTTCTCCACATTGGTACAAGCCCAATGAAGGTGTTTTTATTCATGAAAGCTCACATACGGTATAACGATTTTTAGTGGTCTGTAAAGGCACCGCCTATATTTCATATGTATGTTATTTAGAGTTTGGAAATTTACTGTTAAAAAGCTTTTAGGTACAGTCATAGTCTGGAAGCCCGCTTCCCTATTAACGAGTTGCCACTATAATTCTAAGTGTTGTAAATATTTACTTTCATTTTTCTCAAATGTGACTAACACAGACACCTTTAGTAACTTTAAAACAAACATCCGTGTGCTACAACAAGTCTATGGTATAAAAACAACTCTCACCTATCTGTCACATTAACACTCGCCATCAAAGCACAAGACAGTAATTCAACCATCTGCTATTCCTCCTACACCATTTGCTGAGCCCACACCAGTGTAAACTATGGCAATAACTAGAATTTACAGTTTTACACAAAAGAAACAGATTTAATCTTCTTTAAGTTATAATTGTATTATAACTAAGAGGAACCTCAGCTTTGGACAAGGAATTGATTCCACATAAGTTGTTGGCTGGATAGCTCAGTGGTTTAGCTATCTGTCTGTGGAACTGGAGGTTGAGAGTTGGATTCCTCATTTTGCCTCCTGCAAAATACAACCAGCCTGTGTGGCCTTGGGCAAGCTGCACAGTCTGAGGGTGACTCCAGAAGAAGGGAATAAGAAATCTCTTCTGAGTATTCTCTGCATGGAAAACCCTGGAAAAGGTTGCTGTACGTCAGAACTAATTTACAGTTTTTTCCGTTAACCTCTCTCCTTTTTGATTAAAAGTGAGAAAACGACTTAGCACATGATGATGAGATATTAACTTGTTATATGTAACTCGTTATGTCTAACAACTGGGAGGTACTCAGGTTGCTTGATCACTGTCTTTCCCACTAAGCTAAGTGGGGATCTATTTAAATCAAGTCAAGTCTTTTTTTTCATCTAGCTGCATTACAGTCTTGGGGAAAAATTGCTCTGTGCACATTCTCCCTCTCTCTTTCGGAAATGCTTAAGTGGCCATCATAATGGCAACAAAATGTCGCAGGTCACCACTTTTATGTTGTAATACTCCCTTATGCCTTCCTGCCCCTGCCCCAGAAGTAGAGCCAGACTCTACTGGGCTTGGAATCAAAACCAAGGGACATCTTGATCAACAGGAGCAATGAAGTAATCCACCATGTGCTTACCCGGGCTTCCTTTCTTCCTTCCAGCTGAGCTGCAGCCCTTACAATTGCATGGGGAGGGAGGTGGGATATATTTTCCAATCAACAACATATTGTTGGGAGCTATCTGTGTTATAATATAAAACATTTTAAGGGCGGGTTGGTTTTGAATAGTCAATTAGCTCTAAAAATGGCCTGCTAACTGGAGGAGATGCAAAGAGCTGCCCTTGTTTGCCGATATGGATCAATATAATTACCTATAATTGCTTATTTTTAAGACCCTCCTTGAGTCCCAGCTATAGGGCCATTATGATAAATGCTTGCACTTGGAATTTATCATCCCACCCCTGCCCTCCACTCATCCCCAAAAGGCTTCAGAGAAACAATCATCCAAGTAGAGACTAAGTTGTTTCTCACTTGAGTCTCCTGCGTTCCAGAAATTACTGCCAACGTCTACAATCCCCTTGCAGTAGGCAAGCATCTTTTACAAAGATGCTGTCTCTCCCCAGCCACACCCCAATCACAGTTCTTTACATCTTTCTTTTAAAAAAAAAATACAACTCTGTCGTCGTCATTCAGGATTGTCCAGAAAGCAGCTTGGAGGTAGTGCAATAAGTAATTTTAATTAATCAACTCCAGAAATACCTGACAGCTAATCTATGAAGAGATTTTTTAGAAGGTCTTGACAATCTTAGGTGGATACAAAAAGAAAAAGGTCCAGTAAAAAGTAATGCATATCTCTCTCAGCAGAAAGGAAGACTCAGAAATATAAGCAGTTATCACAGAAGGCAAGAGAAAGGGAAGGCCTGAAAGCGTAAGTCAATTTCCAAATAAGCACATCCAGAACAGGCTTTGACCTTGGTTACGAAGCCAACGGGGTCCACAGAGCAGGGTCTTGCAAGCACTAAAAGAACATAAAGAGCTCGTGGTTTTATTTGCCAAGTCAGAAAGCCGCTTAAAATTATTCTGCGCAATAAAAACGAGGAAATAAAAGTTGTCCATTAAAACTCCACACTGAAAGCCCCTGACTCGGGCCATCAGCTTAGCGCTTTATAACCGTCTTTTTAGAAACACAGCGCTGAGTTAAGTCTGCCACCTGAGAAGCGCTCCGAGGAGGAGAGAGAGTGTCTTTAAAGAAGCACGCAAAGTGACAGGGAGAAAGAGAGAGGTAACAGAAAACGATGGGGAGACCGGCCTGAGCGTCAGCATCGTTAAACAGGAGTCAGCAGTAGATGAACGTCAAGCTGGAAAGCAGAGAAATTCCCAGAAACCCAGAGTGCAACCGTTGCCAGATCTGCTTTTTAAACATCATAAGATTTGTGTGGGTTTTTTTTAAAAAAGAAGAGTTTGACATGAGGCATCACACGCTTAACACACAGACCAGATTTAAATGCACAGTAGAAAAGGGTTGAAAACAGAGTGTGTGCTTCACAGTATAGATGGCAGACATTTCTGGGTATTCCTGACACTAACAATACCCATGTACAAGTTACTTCCTGCAAGGAGAAGACCAGCATAGCTGGCGGGCTGCAGATGATGCAAGACTTTCTCTTTCTGCTGTGATAATTGTCTGTATGTTGGAAGGGGGGAATTTAAAAATGCCACCTCCCAACGCTCAAATCGTTTAGCATCCAAAGGAATAAGAAATAAGGAAAGTTGGTTATTTAAAAAATATAACTTCCATGCTCCTTGTGGGGTTCTGGGAGTGGCCATCCAAACAGTTAATTTTCAAAGATGTGCACCACCACGTTGTGTGGTGTGTGCAGGCATGTAAACCAGGTGATATCCACTGTTACAGCACGGTGGCCGCAGCAAATTGAAGCAGTCTTCCTTGGGGTCAGATCCTGGGTTCATCCTGCTCAGTATCGGTTTACAGAAGCAACGTTCTCCGCCCTGATATCTCTTGCCATGACTGGCTCCTATGACCTATGCTGGCCAGCATGATGGGTGTTGTAAGCCAACACACCTGAAGGGCATGGGGTTGGTAGCCAGCGATCCCACAAGGTTTCAGGCCTCTGGAGATGTCAAAAATTGAACCTGGGCCCTCCCACACACTAAGCTAAGGCTGTATCACTGAGTTATTTGCAAACTTGCATGCCTACACTCATTACTGTTTGGCGATGCAAGAAGTGATCACCCTGTTCCTATAAGAAGGAAGCTTTCTCTTTCACATATACCTCTACCTACACAGAGTATGGCTATACCATAGGAAGTAGCGCCTAAAAACCCCTTCAGAATATTTCACCTTTAATGTTTCTTTACCTGGGAGTAAAGTGGTGCTGCGGATTAAACCGCAGAAGCCTGTGCTGCAGGGTCAGAAGACCAGCAGTCATAAGATCGAATCCACACGACGGAGTGAGCTCCCGTCGCTTGTCCCAGCTCCCACCAACCTATCGGTTCGAAAGCATGCAAATGCAAGTAGATCAATAGGGACCACTTCGGTGGGAAGGTAATAGCGTTCCATGTCTAAGTCGCACTGGCCATGTGCCCATGGAAGATTGTCTTCGGACAAAACGCTGGCTCTATGGCTTGGAAACGGGGATGAGCACCGCCTCCCTGACTGGACAAAAATTGTCAAGGGGAACCTTTACCTTTACCTTAAAGATTCCATAGCACCCTGAGCTAGCAACACTCCCATGACAGCCCAGTTTTTCAGCATGCAACAACACTGACTTCCACGCTCACCCTCTACTAGCAACACCTCCCCTCAAGATGGCTTGGAAGGTTTGCCACAAAACACCAATCAAGGTTCCCAGCTGGTCTGATATCATCCTTCTCTTCCTCTGCCTGAGCAGCAGCAAACATCCACAAGACTGCCGGAGTGACAGGCAAAGCAATTTATCCTGACAATACACTCCTGTAATATCCGCCTGGAGCTTTGTCTCCTGCACTTCGCAGTCCCATAACTATTGTCGTTATAAGGCAGCAATTCATAATCCCAAGGAAAGCAACGCAGCTCGGTCCATTCATCTAGCCATAAAACACCCCAGTGAGAGAAGAGAGCTCTGGATCTTTTTACCAAAAGCTTGCTCACGCTTCCTTCACTCTTAACATAAAAATAAGTGATGTTGAAATCAAAGGAATTCCCACTCTGAAGGGGGGGGGGGAACCGTGAGGTACCACCCCCAGGGCTAATCTGCTGCCTGAGGCATAGTAGCAAATGGCTGCTTCCTCTATGCATCCACGCACACTAAGGAGCCTAGATTCACAAATCAACGCAGCGATTTTGATGCTAGAGGCAGAAAATACTTCAAGCACTTCTACCCCTCTTAGAAGCATTAACACAGAAAGAACAAATTAAATGGTTGTTGAACAGTTGTTTAATTTGCCCCCACTTTACAACACTTAAAATCTGCCACTTCAGTGACCTATGGTGGACTCTCCCCTGATGAAACAGGAATAGCTTCCACCTTCTTCCCCATCTGCGGTTGGTGACATAACTGGGGAAAAGAGAAAGGGCAGGTAGACCAAAATAATTCCAGTCTATTTTCATAGACCACACAAGTATTTTTAGGCATCTGGCTGTGAAGCCAGAGGTTGGGAGTTCAATTCCCCGCTGTGCCTCTCTGTCAGGGGCTGGACATGATCCAGAGGGTCCCTTCCAGCTCTGCCGTTCTAAAAGTGTTTCTAAATTATTATTATTATGCATAGGTGTCTTTTTTCTTTCTATCTAATGGAGAACAAGTTAAAATGAAGGACACGGCCTTTTCAGACTTGGCCCCCTTGTCAGGCTTTCCCCTTGATTATTTTGTTTAAAGGAAACTGTTGACCACCATTTTGTCTGTTTCATAATAAATAAGTGCTGTCGATCACAAGCAGAATATCATCAGCAGTGCGATGTGGCTAGGAAAAAAAAGGCAAATGCTATTTTAGGCTTCATTAGCAGAAGTATAGTCTTCACATCTCATGAAGTACTAGTCCCCCTCTATTCAGCACTGGCTAGGCATTATCTAGACCACTATGTCCAGTTTTGGACACTGCGCTTTAAGAAGGATGCTGACAAACTGGAACAAGTTCAGAGGAAGGCAAACAAGGATGATCCGGGAACTGAAAACCAAGCCTTTGAGGAAACCCTGAAAGAACTTGGTGTGTTTAATCTTGAGAAAAGAAGACTGAGGGAAAATATGACAGCACCTTTCAGATGCTCAAAACGTAGTCATACAGAGGAGGGGCAGAATCTCTTAATCATCCTAGAGTGCAGGACACGCAATAACAAGTGCAAGTTACAAGAAGCCAGATCTAGGCTGAATATCAGGAAAAACTTCCTGACTGTTAGAGCACTAAGACAATGGAATCAATTACTTCAGGAGGTGGTGATCACTGGAGGTATTCAAGAGAAAATTGGACAACCATCTGTTAGATATACCTCTGAAGCTTCTCAGTCATCCAGGGGAGGTTATCTGGAAGTTGAATAATGGCAACTGGACTTCTTTCTTATCAGATTGAAACGTTCCAGACTCAACTTCCAGATAACATCTGTCAGATATACTTTGATTTGGATTACACAACCACCTGGCAGATCTATTTTATATTCCTGCATTGAGCAGGGGATTGGACTCGATGGCCTTATGGGCTCCTTCCAACTCTGCTATTCTATGATTCTATGCTTGATGTTCTATTCTCCATCCATATTACTTGTTGCTTTTATTTCTTCCTCCGCTGGAAAGAACCATTTTTACAGTGCTGGTTTGCTATTGGATTTTTAATATCGTATTTATAACGCAATGCCTCACTTTATTCTTTCAAAATAAAACATAAAAACAAACTTTAGCAACATCTCATTCTATGCATCCACACTAAAGATACACTGAAACATGGTGAGTAATGCACACCTCTTCTAACTCTGTTTCCAACAATAACCAAATCCACATTTGAAGAAGCTCCCCTTCAATTTAAGCATCAAAATCTCTTTGGAAATCTCGTGAATAAAATGTATACATCCTAATTCCATTGTTCTGCTCACTCCCTTGACTCTTTCCTCCCTCGTTCACAATATGAAAGCATCTTCAAGGATAAGCCATCCCTCCCTCCCTTATCCTGGATGCCTTGATCTATTACGGGCTCTCTAGGATAAGCTTTGCTGGATGATGGAATAAGCATGGGACTAGGGTGAGCTACAACATCACACAGGACTCTGCATGAGCTGTGCCACTTCATGCTGTGAGTTGGTCTGTTATCCTTGAATACTGTCACATTTAAAATCATTTCCTAGCATTAGCATCTTAAAAAGCAGAGACATCACCTTGCCAACAAAAGTCCAAATAGTCAAAGCTATGGTTTTTCCTGTAGTGATGTATGGAAGTGAGAGCTGGACCATAAAGAAGGCCGACTACTGAAGAATTTATGCTTTTGAATTGTGGTGCTGGAGGAGACTCTTGAGAGTCCCCTGGACTGCAAGGACAACAAACCTATCCATTCTGAAGGAAATCAACCCTGAGTGCTCACTGGAAGGACAGATCCTGAAGCTGAGGCTCCAGTACTTTGGCCATCTCATGAGAAGAAAAGACTCCCTGGAAAAGACCTTGATGTTAGGAAATTGTGACGGCAAGAGGAGAAGGGGACGACAGAAGATGAGATGGTTGGACAGTGTCATTGAAGCAACCACCATGAATTTGGCACAACTACGGGAGGCAGTGGAAGACAGGAGGGCCTGGCGTGCTCTGGTCCATGGGGTCACAAAGAGTCGGACACGACTAAACGACGACGAGCATTATCAGTCACAGACAGTTAGGCCACTTACTTCCTTGGAGGGAGGGAGGGATGGAGGGATGGATTTTGGTAGCTAAGCCAAAGACAGAAACAACAGTGGGGAGATAGGTGACAGTTTTAAATGGAAGGCCATCATTTGAACTCCTCATAAAATTCCATGAGCATAATGAGGTAATTAGACAATGATACAATCATTTAAAAATAACCCTACCCCCCCCCAATCAAGCATTTCAGCATGTAAAAAATGTAGTATATCAGGAAGAAGATTAGAGGACACCTTGGTTTACATGACAATGCTTTGTGTCTAATCATTACATAAATGTTAGAACAGCAACAGTTACAATTAAGAGCGGCTCAATACTTGAGATCTACATTTTACTCATTTTTTGACTCCTACAGAAATAGTAAGCAATTTGCAGGTTACGGTAAAGGGAGGAGGTCACAACTTTTGAGGCATGTTTGCATATACAAATCCCTGCAGCCAGGTACCCAGCACATCAGCAACAGATTCTTCCCTTTCGGTGCTTCCTACTTTGGCGTTTTCAATCAAGGATGGAGACTTTATGCATTTCTAGGTCCCTGGCCCTCAGTGCAAAAATAAGACAAGCCACAAGAGCATCCTTCTGCGTGAGGGTATGCATGGATCATAACGCAACTGCAATCTCTCTTTCACACACACACACTCCTTGCATTTCACAGGAACTCAGCCACAAGTAAGAATCCATAATAATGTATTCTCAAGGAATAATGTATTCTCACAGACAGAGTTCCAACTCCAGTCCTCTGAAGACGCCAGCCACAGAGACTGGCGAAACGTTAGGAAGAAGAACCTCCAGAACACGGCCAAAGAGCCCGAAAAACCTACAACATCAATTCCTAATAACTTTTCAAACAACCCCATAGAAGTGCAATGCTGGCCATCAGTGTTATATCGGAGTGAGGCTTCAAAGAGTCAAAATACCAGGACTTTCTCGGGACTGGATATTCTCAGGGACAATATATTGTTGTGAAGGACCTGCTGTTCTCATGCAAAGTATTTCAGGATAGCTTAAGTGTTGAGTGAACAACCCAAGGAAAAACAACTTGAACCAGCTTGCTGATACAGAGCAACCAAGCTGCCCGCAAGACACAGTGACGGCAAATGTCAGAATGAATGCCGACGCTTCAGCATTTACTAGTATTCTGCTGCTGACTATGCAGGTCAGTCTGCCAACTTCAGAAGATAAAGCAAATGATTGGTGCTGTTTCTTCCGGCTGCTTGAGTGGACAGATGAGCAGGCACCTCCAACATAGACAACCCAAGCTCTAAATCCAGTCTCTGGCTGGGAAGTGGCCTGGGTCCAAGCCCATCTCATGGACATTTCCAGCCAGCCTCTGGCCACCCACTCATTGACAGCGGTGGTGTCTGTTGCTCACATTAATGCTATAAATTGTGTTTGTCAATTGCTGCCTCAGATTCAGTGATTCCTGCCAGACAGCCAAGGCTAACAAAAAAATAAATGCTCCGTCTTTTTCTCTGTCACCCAGATGACACAGGCCACCCAGCCTTTCCCAAAACACACAAGGCACTCTGCCCTTCTGCCACCATCATGACACTCCCACTGTGCGTGGCACTGCCACAATCACCAGAAGCCCTTCCTGGCCTCGATCCGTGCAGGTAATTACTCATGGCTAATGATAATTATCAAGTCTCCTAGAATTTAATGGACACATATTATAGCCCTGCTTGTGGTTTTACATATGAATTAAGCACATATGGGCTTCATGATGCACAGAAGCAGGATTTATGAAGCGCCAACAAAACCTCTTGTTAGCAAAGACTTTTATTCCACTAATAAACAGCTTGATTTATGGACGTAAGAAAATTAATATCGGAACCACCTCGAAAACTACGGTGCTTTGGCGCCCTCTAGTGGGCAAGAGGGGAAATGACAGATGAGCTTTTCAGTCTCAACTTTATTCCCAACCGTAAGTCTTGTATCAAATACATTAAAAATCATTTCCTTTCTCTTATCTCTGGTGTCCTACAGCCATTTAGCCTGGGATGCACAAAATGCAACTCCAAGGGCATTTTCAACCCCAGCCTCCCAGTGCCAAAATAGTTTTTTTCTTATCCCAAAGGCCTTCGGGAGGTTTTTGACTTAAACTCCAAACCTCGAAACACCCACAAAGAATATTTAATGACAGGAATCTGGGCTTTTCATTCATTTCCATTTTGTAATTTTTCAAGGGCATCTTTCAACATTTCCAAGCCTAGTGGTCCCTGGCATGCATGCTGGGCGATAGAAATCTGATCACCTCCTGCCCCCAGGCCTGCCAAAAGCTGCTTACTTTGCTGTAATGGAAACAATCCCGGATTCTTTTCCACTTGCACTCTGTTTTCTCTTCCCACCCTTCCCCCACTTCCTCTCCCTTGAACTTTACACTGCAAATTCTTTGAGGCAGAGGCCCATCCTCTTGTCTTTTGTAAAGTGTCATACATACTCATTGTTCTCTATAAATAATGGGAGGTGCATTTGTGCAAACATTTGGGAAACTTATTCAGTTATCCCTCTTGTGCTCCCCACCACCGCATTCTCCATTCCCATGTTTCTATAGTTCTATACATAAGCAGCATAACTTCACTTAACCAAACACAAATTTCACATTCTTAATTTTAGTCCACATTTAATTAAAATAAGCATTTTTTTTCAAGTTTAAAAAAATTGCTTGAAAAACTGTTCCATAGAAGAGAGCAAGATGGTAATGCTACAGGTACCGGCCAATCAGTTCTGTGCATAGCCATGTGTTACTACAGTAATGATACAAAGAAAAGTGCAAGCTTTCAATGCTGGAACAAAAGATGAAGAACTTCCACAGCACACCCCCTCAAAGAGGTGCCATTTATATGCACCCTACAGCAGCCTTTCTCAACCTTCTGCTTGACAGGTATGTAGGACAGCAACTTCCATCATCCCCAGCCAATAAAGTGAATGCTTGCTACGTAGGCATGATGAGATTTCCAGTCCAACATATCTGACAGTTATCACCTCGAGGAAGGATGGCCTAAAGACACACAGAGAGATACGTACATCTTGAGCACAGATTTCCTGCATGAGTTCTTACACATTTTGTAACCCTCCAGTAGAGCCAGTTGCTACAGCCCAGTGTACACAAGTACCCATTTCAGAGCATTCACTCTTTTGCTTTGCAGTGTATTTGACACAGGTCAGTGCCAACCTAACACCGCTTTTCTGTGTACTGTATTTTGTCATCCATCTCTATTGCCTCCTCTGCACAGAACTGTTTTCCAAGCAATGGCTCCAGATCCAACTTCAACATATCTTATTTATTTATTTTTACATTGAGCTGATATGCTATCGCTGGAGAATACCCTTCCGTGTGGTTGGAAACTGCCAGAAACAGGCATTGCTCCCTGTATGGACATCCCCGTTTTATCTCAACTCTTGACTCCAAGTTACACAGCTCCTGAAACAGTACAAAACCAACTGAACCTGCTTAATCAGTGGGTGAAGCAAGGTGATGGGACATAACCAGTTCAGCTATACTTCTTGGAAACCACCTTCCATGTCTGTATTTTTAAAGGAGCATCGTGTGGTGGAATCACACCTTCTGAAACCACACAAAAAAACTACAGAACCTCTTTAAGCAGATCGAGAGTCCACATCAAGATCACCTATCCTTTTTCCAGATTACCATCCTACCCCCACTCCCCATTTCTAAGGTATGATGGAGTTATTATTGTTAGCCACAAATGCTTCTTTGAAACTTGAATCCATACTGCCTCTTTGACTCCTTCACTGTTTTGATTATTTTGGCATTTAAGCCTCCCAAACTTCAACAACCACTCGTTGGCGGGAGCTACTGCACCAAAGGCCTCTCCGTGAAAGCCAAACGCAACCTCAAGCCTTAGTAACAGAGTGTCGAACTCACTCACCAGCATTGACGATCGCATCCACCTCTAGCTTGGTGATATCCCCACGGAAGAGAGAGATCTTCTCATTCAGATGGTTATCCTTGGGGTAAACTGTCTCTTCAGGTTGCTTGACCCGGGCGCCTGGCAGCCGTGGGATAAGGGGGAAAGATAACAAATATAAAGACTTATGAGAGATCTGTAAAAGTCAATCATGTTTCAGTACTACCGCTAGTATCCTGTTGCCTGCAAGGATGCTGTGGAACAGTCTGCTCCACACACAGTGTCTCCTTTACTTATGCAAGGGGGGCATCTGGCAACAAATGAACAGAATGCCTGCTTAAAGCAGAACTAAGCTGAGAGCCATCACCTCATACTGCATTAGAGGAATTCAGAATTAAGGTAAGCGTTGTAAGAATAAGTACTTGCTTCACTCTCTCTGCAAAATCTTCCACTATTCAGTTTTACTGCATGACACTAAGTCCTAATATTATGGAAGACGGAGAAAATTTTCTTCTTATCTATTTTCCACACAGCATGCATAACCGTATACACTACAACCATTTCGCTTCTTATTCAGCTTATCTCCTGAATTAACAAGTTCCAAATATTGTATTCTAGAGTGGAGAGAACTTCTGGTCCTTCCTTTGTTGGTGAAATAATACTCTCATCATCCCCCCCTCCACCATCAGCTGTATTGGAAAGGAATAATGGGAGATGGAGTGTCTAGCAAGATATTTGCATATATATTTTTTTGCAATATTATTTTGTATATATACATTAATTTTATGTATAGATACCTTATTATTAGTATGTAATCCTTTAAAAACATTCTTGAAAGGCCCCCAAACTCCAGATATAGAAAAAATGGAACAACAAATACTGTAACTGAGCATGAGAGAGATGATAGTATACATAAACGTAAGACTCCAGGATCAGACGGATTAGGCCCAGAATATTATAAGACATTTCAAAATCTCCTCTTATCTGAATTGAAGGATTTATTTATTAGAATATTAATGGCAGAAGGAATTCCAGGGTCTTGAAAACATTCAATTAATGTTAATTTTGAAACCAGATAAGGACCCGACTAATGATCATGTAGACCAATTTCATTGATGAATCAGGATGCTAAAATATTTACATTTATTTTACCTAGAAGATTGAATGGTTTTATTGATGAACATATTGGTAAAGATCAGAATGGATTTCTAAACAATAGACAAATGGGGGATTTAATAAGAAGGGTATTAAATGTAACCAATAATATTAAAGAAACAAAGAAAAAAGCAGGGATACTGTTGCTGGATATTTTCAAGGCCTTTGACTTCTTGGAATGATCAGCTTTAAAAATATTAACACAAGAATTAGGTTTTGGTGCACATTTTAGAAATATTATTCAGCAACTATATTCAGAGAATGCCACGATTTTAGTAAATGATGGTATGACAGAAACAATTGCACTAGGCTGGGGAACAAGACAAGGATGCCCCCTATCTCAAATACTATTTGCCATGATAATAGAATTATTATCGAATACAATTAGAGAAGATACCAAAATAAAAGGATTAGGGAATAAAGATAAAATCAAGATAAACTTCTTTGCAGACGACATGTTACTAACAATTGAAAATCCAATTAATTCTATAGAAAAGATTAAAGATTAAATTAAATTTTGTGTTTTGGCTGATAAAGAATTAAAAGAACTCCAGAATGTGACTAACATGTATTGCAATGAAAATAAAAGGGCAAAGATGAATAAAACATTATGGTATCTTCCTCAAAAGAATGGAGATTTGAGTATACCTGATATTAAATTATATAGCTCATCGAGATATATACGTACCAGAAATTTTAGTAAACAGTAATGGGATAATATGGAGTGATCATGAGTTTTACAAGATAAAGGAAGATACGGAAAAATTGTTTTTTAAGCAAAATTTAAAGGATATTCTTATAAATATAGATAACCCATTTTATACAAATACTGTACAAATAAACTTATTTGTAGCTGAGAACCCATTTTTAAATAATACGTTGCAATGCTGGAAGAAGTACAAGAGAATAGTGAGTCCAAAGATTTCACCATTGACACATGTGGTGGAATCACACAGTTTTCCAGATAACTTGAAGATGAAATTAAATAAGGTTTTGTTAGAACAGAAAGTTATAAAAATTAAAGATTGGAATAAGAAGATGTATAGTACAGTATAGAGAGAATTAAAAGAAAGGGGAACCTACTATCATATGTGGCAGGCATGTGAAGAGAGACAGAAGGAATGGATTATTATATTTAATGAGATTAAATTCTAGAGACAAATATACAAAGATCCCCAATGTTAGCATTGTTAAATATATTAGGAAACAGTCAATTAGACAGGGGGAAAATTGAACTAATTGTTATTATGTTAACAGCCACTGGACTGTTATTTGCAAAGAACTGGAAAAATGATAATCAATTGATGTTGGAAGAATGGTATAATAAGATGTGGAACTTAGCTATTAACGATAAATTAACTTGTGAATTTAAACTTAGAAAAGGATTATTGAAAGAAAATCATTTTAATGGGATCTGGAACCCTTATACAGAAGCTCTCGTTTCTGCTTGTTATTCAGCCCTTTCAGAAATGCTGAGCAATTATTCACAAAACATAAAGGTTATACTCCAACTCAAGAATCATTATATTTTTGGAAAAAAACGGAGCACATTATAAATTAAGATGAAATATATTGATGAAAAATATAAACTCAAAGCGAATAGGCCGAGAATGCTGTCACCAAATCAGAACATTGTGCTTTAAAATTTGAATCCGTCAGAAAGAGGAATGGTCTCTTTCCCAGCACAGAATGTTTATCGCAGCGTTTTGGGCATTTAAAAAAAAACCTGAAAACTTGGATGCTTACGCAGGCCTTCCCTCCAGCGAATACCTGATTCTTTTTGATGTTTTTCTTCCCCCACCCCTTTACTTTTGGATGATTCGTTTATAATGACGTCTATAAACTTTGTTATATTGTAATTTTGTTAGATTGTTGTTTTGTGCGTTGGAAGCCACCTAGAGTGGTCGTTGACTAGATAGGTGGGATATAAATGCAATAGATAGATAGATAGATAGATAGATAGATAGATAGATAGATAGATAGATAGATAGATAGATAGATAGATAGATAGATAGATAGATAGATAGATAGATAGATAGATAGATAGATAGATAGATAGATAGATAGATAGATAGATAGATAGATAGATAGAGCCTGGGTTTTCTCCCTTCTGTCATAATTTTTTATTGCAAAAGGTTTATTGCAGCCCATTGATCGTTTTCACCAGACGTCTCTTCACCTTCTGCAGTTTGATGATATTATTTCTCAAGTCCATCACTTGAACGACCAGCAACATACCTCAGTGGTAGAACACACGCTCTGGAGGCTGACTTCCCCAGTATTTTCACGTAGAACTGGAACAGACTCCTCTGAAGCTCTGGAGAACTCTTGCCAAGTCATAGTAGATAAGACTCAGCTAGATGGACCATTTGCCTGACTTAATAAAAAGACAGCTTTTCTGTCTGCCTGGAAAAACGTCTCCACTCAGTATAAGAACCATGTTGAGCTAACTCAGGATATACTGTTTAAAACATTCACAGGTCCATAGCACTTTCTTTCCTGGATATTTTTTGTGGGGGAAAAACACACACCAACAAAGCTGTATGGAGTAATCATGAAATAATGGAGTCAAAAGGGGCCTCTAAGGCCATCAAGTCTGACCCTCAATGCAGGAATCCAAATCAAGGTAGATCTCATAAAGAGTGCTAAAAACAAAATAAGACTCACTTTTGGCCATCTCTTTCCACGTAGGTATTTGCTTCAGTTTGATGAAATCCCGGGTGAAATAGTGCTCTCGTTTCTGCTTGTTATTCAGCCCTTTCAGAAATGCTGAGCAATTAAAAAGGAGGGAGGGAGGAATGGGGAGGGGGAGACAAAAAAAATAAGAAGTTAAAAAGATGGAGAGGAAAACTGGTTCGTGTCTGGGAGAAGAGCACATAAAGAAGGCATCTGGGGGAAAGACTTCAGTCCGGAAGCCAGAACAGGCTTGATGTCATGATGAACAGTTGATAGATACCGGTATTCTTCAAAGTGTTAAAACATAAATAAACCTTTTTACAATCATACTCTGCTTTGAAACCTTCAGGCCCCAGCAGTATATAAATATTAATTAATAAATAACTACACATCAAAGGTAAAGAACAAGAGCACACCACTGGAGTGGCACCACTGGATATTTGTACACCCGTTCCTGGGAAAACTTTTGGCCTTGGGCTACTAAGTGATAGAGCAAACAGGGCAGCATTGTCCTAGGAAGGGAGGTAAATGTGGAAGTTTCATTATGCCAATTACACACCTTATTGCCCATGTGTGCCAGAACAGTTAGCTACCAGTATCTCTTAGTTGTGAAAATCATTTCCCATTCTAGATGTGTCCAGGCTGCAGATTAACGGGCATCTGAACAAAGCCGCCTCTGCTTTGGAGAAAAAGTCCAGGGATGACTTAGATCTAGCCTTCCAGTGTTGCTGAGTTCCAGTGGACCGATGTTGGCTTGAAGGAGGTCCACAAGCTCCCTGCAGGGTCTGCTGGTCCTTTGCAAAGGCATCTAACCTGTCTTCCTCTGGCACCTTATTGGCTGATTTTGGAGATCTTCTTGTGATTGATAAGCAGTTCTTGTGGGAAAGCCTGCATGGTGGATTTCACGCAGGTTTTTAAAGTGTGAATTCTCCACCAGTTTTTTTTTTAAAAACAGAGATTGAAAAAGTCATGTTTATTAGACAAAAGTTTCCAGAAACCTCCCAGACACCCATAGTTATTACTTTCCAGGCTGCATTCCGCAGACTATCCCTCTGACTGTGCGGACTAGGAGATTCTGGTAGTTGTATATCAAAAAAGTAACTTTTCTGAAGCCTTTTATAAGAATTATTTATTTATTTTAAAAAGTTGACCGCTCAGATTTTAAGGTGCACCATCCTCTCAAAGCTGTTTGTAAATAAACAGACATGCACCCGACTTAAAAAATAATTGCTTGTAAGGGTATCTTCCGTAATAATATTCTGACTGGAACATCATCACATGCACTGATGGGTCAAAAACACTGGAGCCAGATTGTTGACCAGGGCTGATTACAGTGATCACATAACCTGCCTGTTACAAGCAGCTCCACTGACTGCCAATCCATTTCTGGGCACAATTCAAAGTGCTGGTTTTTACCTATAAACTGCTTAGGTCCAAACTATCTCAAAGACCGTATCTCCCTTTATGAGGCTGCATGGGTGTTCAAATCATCAGGCGAGGCCTTTCTCTCAATCCCGCCAACTTCTCAGGTGCCCTTGGTGGGGACACGGAAGAGGGCCTTCTTTGTGGCTGCTCCCCAGACTTTGGAACTCCCTCCCACTGGAATCCAGGCTGGCCCCATCTTCGTGTCCTTCTACAAGCAAAGACCTTTCTCTTCAGGCAGGCTTTCCCTTAGTGCCTGGCTGAGAAGGTTTTTTTTAATTGTTGTGCTTTGTTGCTTTTAAATGTGTTTTTCGTATTAATTTTATTTACGATTTTAAATATTTGTTTACTTTTAAAAAATTATATTTACTGTTTTTGCTTTTAAATATTGCATTTTTAATTATGTAAGCTACTTTGGGTTCTTTTTAAGGAGAAAGTTGGGGTAAAATATTTTATATAAATAAATACATAAAAATAAATAATAAAATAACTCAAATGCTTTATAAAATGCAGCAACTGGGAGAAAAACCCTCCATATGTTTATTTTAATCAAACACAACTTATGCAATTAGAATGTCTTTAAAATGTTGTCTTTAAGACTAAAAATGACATTACTGCATATGAGGGGACATCAAAAAGTCTTTGCATCTATTATTTATTATCCAAGGTTCTGCAGCTGACATCTCTGTCATCCAAACAGTTTCCCTTTTTATATGTGCCTGAGCTGGAGATTAGCAGGTATGAGTTAGGTATAAAAATCTGTCATTCTGTAAATGAACGCACTCCAGCATCCGACACAAGACTTCAAGTTCCTAGTTCTACTAATTACAAAGACAACACAGGATGAAGACAAACAAATTTCTTGTTTCAGCTACCCAACCCAGTCATATAAAAGTAGAAACAGATGGAGTTTATCCCTTAACCCAGTGGTTCCCAACCTTGAGTCCTTAACTACAACATTTATTTTATTTTATTTTTATTTATATGCTGCCTTTCTCCCCATAAAAGACCCAAGGCAGCTCAAAACAGATAAAACAATGTATTTTAATACACAACATAAATATCATTTAAAAAAACCTAAACATAAGATTTTAAAAATCAAGTTTAAAAACACCTTTAAAAATCAGGATTCCTGAGATATCCAGAAGCCTTCAAGAGCAGCAGCCATGATCCACTTGGGAGCCATCGCCCCATCCAAAAAAAGCAGAGAAAGGGCTAAACCTTTCTACTCAGCCTTTCCTGGCTGTATCCTGTTGCTTCATTAATTTCTCTCCCTGATCCAGCTTAGTGGCACCAGTATTTCGTCAAGTGTGCGGCCACCCTGCCCACGTCTACCCTTGGTTTAGAAGCAATGATCTTTACCACAGCAGATGCTACCTGGCCACTAAGCCAGGTGCAGGGTGCTGATTTAGGAAACCCGAAACAGCTGAGGATGAGGTTCTTCTTCCACACAAACTACTCTGGTTCCTACCGTCTACAAAGAAGGCTACCTGATTATGAATGGCATTTGCCTGTGGAGAATTTTGGTCACCAACGAAAGACTTATTTGGACAGAAATGTCACCGATACACAACCTAACCCAGTGACCTGTCATGATTTTCATGAAATAGCTCACTATTCTGTTGTTTTCTTTCTGTGTTGCTGTTTTACCATCTACTATAATTTTTTTTAACCTTATAACTCAATTTAATGTTTTTGAAAATCAAAAGGGGTACAACCATGGTCTCCCATGAACAAATCTATTCCCCCCCACACACCAGTCCATATGCTAAAAATTTTCAGCCAAGCCTTCTTATTCTTATTCTTATTCTTATTCTTATTCTTATTCTTATTCTTATTCTTATTCTTATTCTTATTCTTATTCATTCATTCATTCATTCATTCTTTCTTTCTTTCTTTCTTTCTTTCTTTCTTTCTTTCTTTCTTTCTTTCTTTCTTTCTTTCTTTATTTATTTATTTATTTATTTATTTATTTATTTATTTATCACCCATCTGGCAGCCAGGGCCACTCTAGGCAGTTTACAGCACATAAATAAACAACAGAACAACAAAATAATACAATATTTTTGTATTAAATAATACAATTCTCTAGGTGCCTTTGAGAAGAGTAACCAAGGAGCAAGAACTCTTGGTACTAATATCACCATCTGAACTATTTTCCTCAGAGTACATAGGGTCCAAAGGGTGAAGTAGAGTATTGTCCAATAACTCATCTGAAGATCGGTTTTAACAATAAAAATAATACGTAAAATAAATCTGACAACGGATGACCCTCAGGAGGCCTACTGCCCCCAAACGCCTCAGGTATTGTGTGGGTCAAAATGGCTGTTCTTCAACAAATGTCCTTCCGATGAAAACCTAATTGGTGCCAGCCCGGCCGTTTTGCTCTGGGGACAGCTCAAAACCTTTCCAGTTTGTTTTGCTTTATTCACTATTTTCTCTCTTTTAATTTTTTAGGAGATATTTTTGAGCCCACTGTTCTTGTTATCCTTTCTCTCTCTCTCTCTCTCTCTCGTAACCGTATTTATACGCTGCCCTGGGTTACCCAGAAATGTACAGGTGATTAACATTGTTTCCATACATAAAATTCAAGAACAAACACAAAACAGGTTTCAGTACCAAGGGTTCTTTTGTGTTGGTTTCCTTTTGGCAGCATTTAATTGCAGAAAAAACACTTGGTCCCTCCCTGAGGTCCTGTGACAACACAGTGTTGCTAACGCCAGCGCTACAATGTCTAGATTTAAACACCTCACTCTCAGTCCTGGCCAACAATTTAAGGGGAAAAAAACACCAAGGCAACGAAGCACCCTATTTATTTATGTATTTATTTATTTATTTAAGCAAGGGGTGCTTGAACTTTGTAAAAATAAAAAATCTAATATAGTGGCCATTACTTTGTTCAAGCTGTTATGGAAGGCCTACGCTTTCTTCTACATTGGTAATTTTTCTTTTTTTTTTCTGGGACTGATTTTGGTGATTTGGCCTCACGCGCCCAAAAAAAGCAGACCAGCAAGAATGGCCAGGTCCAATTTGAGGTGCTTTTAGGGCTGTCGTTTGTTACTGAGAGGAACTCCATTTTTCCCAGGCCTCTGAGGCCTAGACATGGCTGCCATTCCCCGTTGCCTAGGCTACCGTTCAGATTTCCCACGATGCATTGCAGGGCTTTTGCCTACAAAGAGGCCAAGCCCCAGGCGAGCAGAAATTCTCATCATTTGCTCTTTCAGTAACTGCAGACCGGCCATTCCCAAAATATCTAGCCTTCTGCCACCTGCCCAAGTTTTCCAACCCCCCCTGCGAGAAAGTCAGAGCTTGCTGCCCGCTCTTGGGAGCATTGCAACTGCCCAAGAAATCAGGAGGAGAGGAGCCCCCATTATTTCAGTTATCATACTTCTGTGTAAGGAATATGTTCAACTACCCGGGTGCCTAATCTCCCTCTCACCCAAATGCAATAGTGCTTCAAGGCTCATATTGTACCCTTGGGGGATTTTAAGGTTCATACCCATAAAGGGAAAGTGTGGCAAATGGTTCAAGAGGCACATTAGGATTTGGGAGATGATGGTTCAAGACTTATGAAACCCACAAAGCAATCTGAAGGTTTTGTCCCTCTTCCCTGACGTGGCCTACCTCACAGGGGTAAACAGAGCCACACATACACGACACTGAGTTCCCTGGAGAAGAGGTGGAATAGAAATGGCAATAAATAAAACACAAATCAGGTGGTACCTGGGGAAAGGAGACAAAGTTTGCCACGGGAGCACTGGGACGTGACAGAGACACACACACACACACCTCTTCCTCCCTCCCAAACATCTCCCCCTCTCACTTACATTTAGCCTCCTTCCAGTCAGTGGAGGTTGTCAAATCCACCTTAGCTGCCATGGCCAAGAGGGGAACCGCTGCCCAGCTCCGGATCCCCTTTGCAAACACCCACTGGGTCGGCACCCGGGGCCACCCAGGAAGCCTGGCTCCACTGCACAACCCTTTCCTTCCACCCCCGGGCACTGTGATGGAACAACTGCCCCAGACTCTCCACCACCTCCCCAGAGTTCCAGGCAGGCTCCGGTTTTGCAGGGACATGAGGAGCCCTGGCATGGTTGCCAAGCCCAGGGAGAGGTGGGGGCAGACAGGAATGCACTGGGCTCTTAGCCTCCGGCCCTGGTTGGTCCTCCAGCAGCCTAGAGAAATTCTTCTTCCTTATTTATAAACACCTGATATTTAGGCAGGAGGTTGCTGCTGTGCCACAACACACACAGAGAGAGACATGCGATGTAGGGCTTTGGCTGTCAAGCCTCTTGCCTCCGCCTCCCTCTCCTGCAAAGCCTTCTGGGAAACGTAGTTTCACTTAGAGGCTCGGCACCACCACGGGTGTGCAGCTAGCTGCACTGCCAGCCCCGCTTGGCTTGAAGCCACTTTGACCTGCCCAGATTTCGTCCTTCCCTGAGAAGGGAGGCCTTGACAGCTTTAAAAAATACACTTTAAAAGAAAGAAAGAAACAGTAGAAGAACTAACATGTTAGCAAAAATTAAAGCCAGGGGTGGAGTGGTAATACTGGCATTTTAAAGACTGAGATTTGTTCCAGTGAGCACTTTTGTGGATCAGAATCATTTGTCATAACTTCAGAAACTGATTTACTTTGCTCGAAAGATGTAACCTTACATACCAGAGCTTAAAAACTGTACTTGTTTGTACACACATGCGCACCCAAGTTGGAAAATTCTGGAAGTTGTAGTTAAAAAAAAAACAACCCAACACCTATTTCCATGTTGTGATTCAGACACATCTCCTGAAGCAGCCATGGGGAAACCTTTTCCTTAGACTAAGGAAAAAGTGACATGCTCCCAGCTCTCTCTTCCCCCCCCCATGCCCAAAATAAGGCTCACTAAACTCACAGATCTAGTTGCAAGATAGGTTTAGAGGGAGAAAAGGTGCATTTTCCCCCTAGCCCTAAGTTGCCCCTTTCCTCTTTGCTTGCACGTTAGCATGACTCATGGGGCTAATTTTAGGCAGGTTGCCAAGGCATCGCCAGGCCAAGACAGACACGAAGCTTCTAATTATAGCAAGGAAGCTACACTGGCAGCTGCCCACACCACCCGCCAATGTCAGGTGATGAAAGTTCATATTATAGCCTAAGCCTCTGCAGATGGAAAGCACAATGCTGTTTTAAACTAAAAACTAGATTAATGAAGACTATATTTCTTCATTTGAGGATTACCTTAATATCCAGGGGGAAAAACTAGAAAAGGCCATGTGGTTCTTTCATAACACGAATGCAAGATCACGTGATCCCTTTGTTGGTTGTTATGTGCCCTTAAGTCTCCTCCACCCTACGGCAACCCTATGAATCAGGCATCTCCAGAATGTCCTGTCCTCCACAGCTCCGCTCAGCTCTTTGCAAACTCAAGGTTGTGGTTCCTTTAGAGAGTCAATCCATTTCGTATTTGGTCTTCCTCTTTTCCTGCTGCTGTCAACCTATCCCAGCATTATTGTCTTTTCCAGACCCACAGTTGATGTTATTTCAATTAAAATATCTTAAATGACTGATGCTTCTTCTAGTTTCACTCCTCCTTCATCTGAATCTAGTCTGTCTTTCTATATACATTCTGCAGACAGCTTGAACAGATAAGGGGACACAATGCACCCTCGTCTGATAACTTTGTCAACAAGAAAGTATTCTGTCTCTCTGTATTCTAATGGTAGTTTCTTGCCCACAATACCTTTAATTAGACCACTGAAAAATAACATGAACGAACAGCTTTCAACACTAATCCATCTTACTCAGACTGAACACCAAGATTTCGTGGCTAAGAAAAAACTGTGTTTCCCCCCTCTCATATATGGAATTTTTGGGACTCTTATATATTTTTTCTGCACTCTTGCATTTGTATTATATAAGGACCATATAGCATCTTGAAAAGCAGAGACATCACCTTGCCAACAAAAGTCCAAATAGTCAAAGCTATGGTTTTTCCTGTCGTGATGTATGGAAGTGAGAGCTGGACCATAAAGAAAGCAGACCGCCGAAGAATTGATGCCTTTGAATTGTGGTGCTGGAGGAGGCTCTTGAGAATCCCCTGGACTGCAAGGAGAACAAACCTATCAGTTCTAAAGGAAATCAACCCTGAGTGCTCACTGGAAGGACAGATCCTGAAGCTGAGGCTCCAGTACTTTGGCCATCTAATGAGAAGAAAAGACTCCCTGGAAAAGACCCTGATGTTGGGAAAGTGTGATGGCAAGAGGAGAAGGGGACGACCGAGGATGAGATGGCTGGACAGTGTCTGCGAAGCAACCAACATGAACCTGACACAACTCCGGGAGGCAGTAGAAGACAGGAGGGCCTGGCGTGCTCTGGTCCATGGGGTCACGAAGAGTCGGACACGACTAAACGACTAAACACACAAACACACATATAGCCTTTTCTAATTTTTTTTTCTGAATTATAGAGGATACCATGAATAGCCACCCAGAGTAGCATCTAGAAGACAACATAATTATGCAAACAAGTTGTTGTTTGCATAATTTATGTTCTAAACTGCCCAGAGAATGCTCTAGCACTATGAACAGTATATAAGTCAAAACAGCAATATCCCAATTCTCTGATGGATGCTTGCCGCTTTCTTGTATTACCTTTTCCTTGGCCAAATGGAAACCTTGAGTTTTAAAAGAAGACGGGGGGGGGGGGAGAGAAATACAGAATACTGCAGATGGTTCTTCGATTGAAGAGTTGGGAGGAAAAATCCAGCCAACTGTTCTCTGGGGTGGAGTTTGAAGTCACATCCCCAATGGCATTGACAGATTGCATCTGAATTCATTTAAGAAGCAGATCTGGCACCATGAATTTTTGGGACTCTTATGTAGATCTTTTCCCCCTGCAGTATCCACAAAATTTTGGTGTACAACCTGAAAAAGTTAGATTGCCATTGAAAGCTGTTTGAATTTTTTAGTGGTCTAACAAAGGGATCCCCATTCTTGCAGTTGCCTGAATTTCTCAACCGATGAGAAAATTTTGCTTTTTTGTTCTTAGTTTTGCTCCCACGCTTACTGTCTGACCTCTTAAACTTTCTCTGTACCTAGGTTCAAATTATACTTGTTCCTCCACCAATTAAACAAGCTTGGATTAATCTAACTGGCAGTAATTGCAAATTTAACAAAAATTGAAAGTAGAAGCTATTTCTCTTCCTTACATCAGTAATTTAGGCCGCTGTTACATGTTTACAACTATACAAAGTTTAAGCACAAACTTTTTGTGGTTCCTAAACAACAATGCCTCTGACACAGACAAGGCAAAAATGTTTCTCAAAAGCAGATAGTGCTACATGTAACAAGGCTTACAAAAGACTTAAAAGCTGGGGTAAATTCCACTGAAGTGAATGGATTTTACTTCTGAATGTGAACACTTAAAAATAGTATAGCAGCATATAATGCAGTCTTTTTAACTCACAAATAATCTAAATTATAACTACTACCATTCCCGGCTATGCAGGTGGAGCTGTGGGAGTAGCATTGGAAGATTTATTTTATTTATTTATTTATTTTATTTCTATCCCGCCTATCTGATCATATTAGACCACTCTAGGCGGCTTACAGTAAAAAGAACAATGTAATTTTAATGGTTCCCCATTGCTACCATAAAAGACTCTTGCCATTCAAAGCAGACAATACTACACCAAGTCAGCTACCTCAGGCTTTCTAAATCAGTGACTGGAGTTGTTGCTGTTGTTTAGTCGTGTCCGACTCTTCGTAACCTCATGGACCAGAGAGCACGCCAGGCCCTCCTGTCTTCCACTGCCTCCTGGAGTTGGGTCAAATTAATGTTGGTAGATTCGATGACACTGTCCAGCCATCTCGTCCTCTGTCGTCCCCTTCTCCTCTTGCCTTCACACTTTCCCAACATCAGGGTCTTTTCCAAGGAGTCTTCTGGAGTAAAGCTCTTTAAATGCTCCCATCCACTAGCAAGGCTACTGGGTACTGCAGTATCACACATCTGAAGACTCCAAGTTTGACAAGGATAATCTAACTTCTAACCTAAGGCATCTTCATAGTCTTTTGTTTTCCCAGAACAAGCTCGAACAGTGATGACATCTGAACGCAAACCTGAGAGGAGGAAGGGAGGCATAGAAGAGCAAAGAGATGGGCTAAAGATGGCTAGCACCTCTGCCTCTTCCAGAGCCATCTTTCCCCGTCTGTCTTGTGAGAAAGATCCATATCACTTCTCTTAGCAGTAAGAAAAGTTTTGTTTTGCCAGAACAGGATAACATGGTTAGAGGACTGGAAATCTTACAACGTGGCTTACTGTGTTTTTACCAATGAATGCTTATATTGTATCAAGCCATCGTTCAGAAAGCTGTAACCCCAAATGGAACCTAAATTATAAGGAAATAATAAAATTTAAAAAAGCTTCCTTAAAGAGTGCAACCCTTTCTCACTTCTCTGATATGCCTACAACTGCAGTTAGGATTCAGACATAGGATACTGAGCTTTTTTTAAAAAAACCCGCAAAAGTACATATTTAATTTTAAAAAAAGAATTAAACAAAAAGTGAAGTTTTACAAAAGAAACAAGCAAGGGGAAAAATGAAAAGGAAGCAGATGAAATAATTGCGTCACGCCTTGACGTCACCAACAAAAACAAATCAAGGGGGAAACTAGTTTCCGGTTCGCCTTTTGGTGACGTCACTCGACTTTATCCATTCAAGGCCGTCTCAGGAGGCGAAATCCGAAAAGCCCAATCAAAGCTGTATGCGGAAAGAGCCAATGGGCGCCTGCCGAAATGACTTGGTCCCGCCCACTGAGAGTCCAATGCGGCTGCGGTCCATGAAAACTGAAGAGCGGTTGCTTTGCCAAGGGAACATCCATTGGATGGTTCCCCCCCAGGTACCGCCCACCCCTGTCTGTCAAGCTTGCTGGACCAATGGCCGTATGGCTGGCCGCTCCTTTGACGGGTTCCGCCGGCCCACACGTGACTCACCGGCGGCACTTGTGGCGGAACATGGAGGGGGGTTAAGGGGTGGGTGGGAAGAAAGCAATTCCTAGCCAATGAGATCTGGAAAGGGGAGTGGCTTAAGCCGAGACCGCGAATCGGCGGGATGGAAAAAAAAAATCCCCATCCGTTCAGGCCTATAAGGAAAGCGGGGGGGGGGAACAGAGTAGGCGTGTCCACGAGGCGAGGCGGGAGCCAATCCGCGAAGGGAGGCGGGCCGGGAGAGTTCTAGCAGGTTCCAGAAGGCGGGGTGGGAAGAGGAAAGGCGGGCGGAGGAAGGGAAGGAGCGGCGGAGACCAGGCGGGCCGTTGCGGGCACTCTCCGGCGCGATGGAGAAGGTGGGAGACCGCGGCCGCGGGAACAGGCCTCGCGCGAGGGTCTCTGGGAAGATGGAGGGCAAAGCCTGAGGCGGGGGAAAGGAAGGGGAGCCCTGAGGGAGGGAGGGAGGGAGGGGGCGGTTATCCGTTACTTGCCTGTGGGGGGGGGAGAAGGGGGGGTTGCCTTAAAATAAAATGGGGCAGGGAGTGCAAAGGCTCATGGGAGGTCATGAGAAGAGGGCGCTCCCCCCAAGAAATGGGTCTTGTGAGGCTCTGGAGGGAACCCCCCCGGGCGAAGGAAGGAGGGCCTCCAGTGGGTCATGAGGGGACCAAAAGGTCGGGAGGCTTTTGGACTACAACTCCCATCCTCCCCCGTGACAGCAGGCTGTTCCGGGGGTGCGGTGATGGGAGTGATCCTCCGAACAGGGGGGACGAACCTTAGGAAGGAGGGAGCTTGGGAGTGGGGGAGGGGAGGGTGGCTTGGAAGATTTGGGGGGGTTCCAAAGGAAACTCCTTGAGGAGGCCCTGGATCTAAAGTGGTGCTGAGACACAGCATGGGGCTGAGATGAGGGAGAACCTCGTGGTTTGGGGGCTAAGAGAGGAGGAGAGTAAGGGGGGATCAGGCAATGGGGGTTGTTGGGGAGGGACCTGTGGGAGGGATCCCAAGGTTTAGGGTCAGAGGGGGAAAGGACCCCTCTCTAAATGAGAAGGGAAGAGCCGTCTTGGCAAAGGGTGCTGGGAGTGTTAGTTTGAAGGAGGTGGTGGTGGTGGGTCTTGCCTGGGCCGTTTCAATGTGAGCGCTTCCTCAAAAGGCAGGGCTACAGAGCAAGGCGTTCAGAAGCAGCTTGGACCAGTAAATGACCCGTGATCGTTTGAGGGCCATTGCTAAGACTTCGGATATACAGTATATTTATTTAGTTATTGTATTTCTATCTCACCCATCTGATCAATGGACCACTCTGGGAGGCTATAAACACTTAAAATAAAACAATTTAAATATAACATCAATAAAAACATAAAGTGGCTGGAGGGAAGTTGCGGGGGGGGGAATCTGCAGCAGAAAGCACCCCAGCCCTAATTTGTCATTGTGAGTTTGAAGCATTCCCCGTGATTTGTGTGCATCAAATTTAAATCTGTCCTCAGGAGGGTCTCTCTACTGTTCCCTTAGGTCTCGTTGTTGTCTGAGGTGGTGGAGCACGATGGAGAAGACGTGGCCCTCTAGCTGTTGTTGATTTGCCATTTGTAGCATCCCCTAACTTGTTTGCTAATCTGTTTTGGGTAGGATGAATGGGATCTGCAGTCCAGCAATATTTGTAGGGGCCACATATGGGGAGGAATTCCGGGCACCCACACTGGCTGGAAAAACAGTCTCTTGATGGTGTTCGCTTGGTAAGGTAACATACTGTACAGTGAAGGTCTGACATAGGCCGTGGCTTTCCATTTTGGAATTCAGATATTTAATGTTTATTGAGGGATTTATTTAAGTTTGTAACCGTGTGAGAAGCAGGTATTGGGGGAGGAGTGCAAGCAGAGTTTTAGGGAGTGAATGGTTATGGCGTCAAAATCAGACTAAAAAGTGGGATAATTATGTGGGGGGGGGTAGTTCAGTGGACTCATATTTGCTCTGCATGTAGGTGGCTTCCTGAAAGGCAGCTTTCAGTCAGTGGAGGCAAGACTAAACTGGATTAGACCACTAGTGTGAGCTGGTAGTGTGCTGCCTTTTGTGTTTGTAAGTGTATTTAGTAGGTTTTGTAGGATGGGGAGATTGGAGACAGTGTCCTATGCAGGTTTTGCTGTGAGGGGAACAGTTTCTGAGTTGGTGGGACCAGGGAGAAGCCCATTAACTGTGTGTGCTGCAGCTTGAGAGGTGGGATAGAAGCTGTACAACAAGGCTTTGCAGAATTTTCCAGTTTTTAAAAGCACACCTATTTACCAAGGGAACCTTCAGATCCAAACACAGCTTACATGTTGCGGCATGTTCTACACCTACCAGGGAAATTTTTGAAAGAGGCATTTGTCACACTCAGAGTGATCGTTCCACTAAAATAAAAAGCGTGAGCCATGCAAGAATAGGCAGTACCTTTATAGGACACTAATAAATAGAGTGGCCTCTAAAGGTATCGCCTATTCTTGCATCAGAGCGCTAGGTTAGGGTCGAAGCTCTGTGCAGAGCTAAAAGGCTTTGGGTGCAACGGATTCCAGGTTCATATGACTGGAAAAAACAGCTGCTGTTGGCCAAGTAGGCTGTGAGCTGATTTGGAAAAAAAAGGCCCCTTCTGGTGAAAAGAAATGTGAGGTAGCAGTTCTCTTGCTGTGCCAGCACAAGCTTGAACAAGGTGATGTTTTCCAACTTCCGAGTGAAGAACTAGGCCTGCGAGGCAGGCAGAGGAGGGTAAATCTGCCAAGGTTATACCATGGCAACGTGGCTCGCTTCCACAAACATCTTTCAGTGCTCAAAGCAGTAGCTACCTTTCTTCCCAAATGTATGGTGGAAGGTAGCATTGCTTATTCAAAATAATAAGAGCAAGCCTTTGCTCCTGGGGTTTTGCCCTTTGTAGGTGTCCGTGTTAAGTCTCACTGTGTCTTGGTGGGCAGCTGCATGTCTTCCTAAAGCTAACATAAGGTTTGATGTATGTACCTCACCTATTGGCTCAAGTCAGTGCTCCTGATAGCGGAGATTCTTCCTCTCCACCCACCTCAGCAGCCTGTAATTTCAGCCCTCAGCCTCCACCCGAATGGATCTGTGATTCAGAGGGAGCTGCCTCCGTCTTGCTGTTCCTTCCAGGAGCAGCCTTGGATGCAAAAGGGACACTGTTTGGTTTGCATCACTGTTCTCTTCCTGCTGGCAGGTCGTGGGCAGCGGATGCATGCGAGCTGCAGAGGCTGTGGTCTCTGCTCCACTTCCTCTGGAGCTCATTAATGTGAGGTGCTACCTGGGGAAGCGGTGACGTAGACCTGGCTGCCTGTCATTCCCTTGGGCTTGGTGCAATTCTTCCTAGGGAGAGGCAGAAGGGCAGCGTGTACCTAACACAGAAATCCACATAGTGGATTGTGCCTGTATGCTCTGTGAGCTTCTGCGGCTACTTGCAGGCGTCTTGATCATGGAGCTTTGTAGCTTTTGAACAAAAAGCCTCGGATCTTGTGGACAAACAAATGCTCCCCAAGACTGCAGGTTCTGCTGTGGTTTTTTTTTATTTTTGCTGTGTTTTTTTTAAAGACTGGCTGGACATCTGGGTTGTACAGTTAGCGGGTATAAACCAGACCACTGTGCAGCTGGAGGATTGTGCTCAGCCATCCAGCCCTTCAGATGCAGTCCTTTTTGAGACGTCATATATTCTAGTGGTTGAGACTGAGATATGAAACAAAAAAAGTCACAGGTTTGTTCATCACATCAGCACTCGACTCACCTGGTGACGTTACTACAAGCCTCGGTTTTTCCTCCTGCTGTATGGGGAAGATAGTAGTATTAACGTATTTAGACTAGGGACAAGCAACTTGCTGCCCTTCAGATATTATCGACTACAACTCTGCCCACCTGATAAACTAGCTGAGGTAGCACAGAAGATGACTCCCAAGCTTGTAAAGGATAATAATAAGCGACCTTCCCGTACTTTAGCATGTGCTTATTATCATGTAAAGTGGATAAAAATCAATGATTTTTTTAAAATCTAATTGATTTAAATCACAATTATAATTTTAAAATTGACTTTTAAAATTTAAATGGTAAAATAATGTGGTTTTTAAAATTTAAATCAAATCCGGCCTGTTACAATATATTTTGAATATCAAATAGAAGTGTGAGTGGTAGTTTTTCATACTTCCTTGTATATTGAGGAAACTATTATAGAGACTTGTGTGACCAAGGCATGGAAGCTAAAACCTGATATCTATCTATCTATCTATCTATCTATCTATCTATCTATCTATCTATCTATCTATCTATCTATCTATCTATCTATCTATCTATTTATTTATTTATTGCATTTATATCCTGCCTATCTAGTCAACGACCACTCTAGGTGGCTTCAAACACACAAAACAACAATCTAACAAAATTACAATATAACAAAGTTTATAGACATCGTTATAAACGAATCATCCAAAAATAAAGGGGGGAAAAAAGAAAAACAACAAAAAAACACCAGGTATTCACTGGAGGGAAGGCATGCGTAAAAATCCAAGTTTTCAGTTGTTTTTTAAAAATGCCCCAAACGCTGCGACAAACATTCTGTGCTGGGAAAGAGACCATTCCTCTTTCTGACGGATTCAAATTTTAAAGCACAATGTTCTGATTTGGTGACAGCATACTCGGCCTATTCGCTTTGAGTTTACAGTGGCAGCGTATAAAACACGCAGTATAATACCCCACAGGGAGTTGCTCCTCTAGGACACTTTGTGTGTGGCAAGTAGTTCAGTAGAGAAATAGGTTATTTTATTGGGTTACTAGCACATGGAATCCTCAGCAATATTTTTTTTTTTTAAATCTTCCCCAGGTGAATGAATTGAAGGAGAAAGGGAACAAGGCCCTGAGCTCAGGGAACACTGCTGAAGCTATCAAGCACTACTCGGAGGCCATCAAATTGGATTCCAACAATCACGTGCTCTATAGCAATCGCTCTGCTGCTTATGCCAAGAAGGGGGAATATCTGAAAGCCCTGGAAGATGCTTGCAAGACCATTGAGCTGAAGCCAGAGTGGGGCAAGGTGAGATCATCCATCTGGTCCTGTTGGGGGAGTCCTTATGTGCTGAGAGGCTGAGAACTCCCCATTCCTTTTACCGTTTCTGCTCCTCATTGACAAACTCCTGGTTCCGAATGTGAACCTGTTACCTTTGTCTTATACAGTGTCCAGAAGAAATTTACAGTCCTGTGTCTTACAGAGAACTAACCACATCCCAGGCAGAGTGAACAGCCCCCTATTTGATATTTATGCCTGTGGAACTCCTGATTGTGCACAGCCCAGCAACTTAGTAGGTCACCCCCGTGGCTTCCAAATACACGTGGAAACGATACTGAGCAGTGCCGTCCTCTCCATGGGTTCATTTGAATCTTGGGGAAGGACCTTTGTGTTGCAGTCTGTGTTTCGCACGTGGAAGGCCAGAGAGTCAGTCTGCTAAATAGAGCACGCGAAGAGCCGTGCCTGAATCCCTAGGGAGCCATTACTGATATTGAACTGTATGGATCAATGTTCTAATGTGATATAAAGCCTTCCCCCCCCCCCAAGTGCTCCTGATGTGTTTTTATTCTCCAGGGAATTCAGACAGCACATATGTCCCCCAACCAGACGTGCCCCATAATGCTGTGTGGTCAGCCTGGTTGAGAGACAGCAACCATTATCTAGGAGGTGGTTGGTGGTAAAGATTCCAGCTCACAGAAATGGTTCCCTTATCAAACTGTAATCTCTTCCAACCCCCATAGTCAACTGTAGGAGGTGCTTGTCGGGAGGCTTGCAAAAGCTGATGTATAGTTGTGGCCATTGATTTCAGTGGCCACAGAAGACAGGCCTGTAGTCTCCTTGCCTTGTCTCTCAGTCTGCTCACTGGCTTGGCCCTTTCGTCGTTCTGCCTAGGGCTACTCCCGAAAGGCGGCCGCTCTGGAATTCCTGAACCGCTTTGAGGAGGCCAAGAAGACATACGAAGCGGGGTTGAAACACGAACCGGGCAATCCACAGTTGAAAGAAGGGCTGCAAAACATGGAGTCGAGGCTGGCAGGTAAGGACGGGGGAGCTAAAACCTGGTCTGCTGTCTCCTTTGCCAGCTCTTGAGTTACGTCAGTGTCAGAAGGAAGATCCAGGCCAATTTCTGTCCTGCACCTCTGAAGCTCTGTTTGCAGTGGTGTCCCCCATAGGCAGCAGAAACACAGATGATCCTGTTCAGGGTCTGTAAACACACAATGCAGGAAGGATACACAAGATAACACAGGCCAGTCCTACCATTAGGCAAGGGGAGATAGCAGTCTTTGGCAACAGATATAGTGGTGAGATACTATAAGGTGGAACTTGGAATGCAGCATGCTTTGCAATCGTTATGCAAGCTTTCTGTTCTTGGAAAGTGTCCTGCATAGTGTTCAGAATATACTTGCATTTCCACTCCATTCTGCTTCTATATGTGGAATGGTGTTTTTGTTGTTGTTGTTTGCCATTTGTTGTAAGCCAACAGATAACTGGGTCCAAGACTGATACAGCTGACTGAGGTTTTTTTTTTCAGTCTGGGATGTAACTTCCCTCATCTTTTTCCCCCCCAGCAAGAATTCTCCATGGTAGCTTGTCAGTTTGATGATTTCGCTACCAGAACAGCACTCAAGTTGTGTCTCAGAGTGTGTGATTAACTGACTGAAAAAAAGGTGTCCCAATTAATGAGGAAGTGGATTAGATCTCTTCGGTTCAAGTAATTAAAGGGAACATTGCAGATGGCAATCATTATTGGCGTTCATTCTTTTCCATCACATAAAAGAGAATGGCTTTTGTACGTGATTCTGTTACTGTAGCATGGACAAAGTAGTCTCCTTGCTCCAAATTATTAGATTAGCCATCAGCAGATTTAATTGGTAGATTGATTCAAATTCATGTGATTAATTGGGCTGAGCAGAAAAAAGCAAGGGTTAGGGATGTACTATTGTTCCTCACAACAAGCATGCAGTTTCAGGTGTAAAATGTTTCTCGTTCAAATCCTCTCAGGAAAAGGGCCTCAAAATCCCAGTGGAGCGTTGCTTCTCTGAAGCATGTGGCATTATGACTACTCTTTGGGTGCTGAACAATGGGAAAGCCGTTAGTTATATACTCCAGTGGGGCGAACCCACAGCTCACCCATGGCAAGGGAAGATGTTCATACTTCCTTTAGGCGCTGTCCCTATCTTGGGAAGGTTTCCCTGGCTTTAGTAAGAGAAATGCTAAAGGCAGCAAGTCTCTGGGAAGACCAAAAATGAATTGTTATAGCAGAAGCAAGCAGACAAGCAAGCAATGGCTGCTTTTCATTTTGCCTGGCAGGGATGGTCACAAGCTTACATCAGGTCCTGTTGCTAGTGCAGACGCTTTGTTGAATAAGGGGAGATCCTGCAAACGAGTTAGCTGTCAGCCTTGATTGTTGGTCTTGAGTCAGACAAATATTTTTGGGCAACAGTTCTATGTGCATTTGGCAGATTTTGTCTTTCAGGAGACCAAAAGACGTCAGCAGTGCAGGCAGGTAGTGGCAGGAGCTACATACCTTCCATGATGTCATTTCCCTTAAAACGTTTCTCTAGAACTTGCAGTAGTAGATGACATAAGGGGAGCCTCTTGTAAAGATGTGTGCTTTGTTGTCACTGAAAATAATGATTATTCATGTATCCCCTGGTCATCCTTCCAGAAAGGAATCTCATGAACCCTTTCAACATGCCCAACCTCTACCAGAAGTTGGAGAGCGACCCCCGGACGAGGAACCTACTCAGCGATCCAAGTTACCGGGAACTGATTGAGCAACTCCGCAGCAAGCCATCCGAATTGGGGGCGTAAGTATCTGAGGAGAAAGAAATGGTGGGGGTGGGGAAGGAGAATCTGAATTAGGATGAAGCTATTTGCTTAGTCAGGTCAGAAAATCCTTCAATCCTGGAAGTTTGCCTCGTTTGGGGGGGGAGCAGCCACTCAAATCTCCATGGAACCTCCCAAATGACGTCTTCACCTTTTAATTTGTTTGTTTCCAAATATTTTTCCCTATATCTATGCATTTTGAAAGTCCTCAAGCATTTCTTAAAAGGTTACAAATCAACATATCATATGTTTTAAATTTCTCTGAATTCTGCATCATTTTAATACGAGTCATTTAGTTGTGTGTTTTGTACAGTTGAGTTATTTCACTTTTTAAACTGTGTCTGTTTTTTTAACTTTACCCTGGCAGCTGCCTTGGGTCCTGCAAAGAATGAAAGGCAGGATGTCCATTAAAACAGAGAGCTGCGTTAGAAAACTGACAGTAATAAATTTTCTGGACTGGACAAAATGAATTGTGCCTCGTGAAATTTCATAATGTCATTTTTAAAAATGTTTTACATAGTTGTGGGCACAGTGCCTTAATCTGTTAGTAGATCAAGGTCTTAGAAACCTCTGTGAAGTTTGAAGTCAGGAGGGAAAGATTTCTGTCCCCCAGCTGTTCAAAAAAGCAGGGGTGGAAACTGTGAGAAAGACACGTGAACATGTTTCTGTGGCTCGCCACAAACCCCTGGGCTCAGCATGTGCTGGAAACCCCTTGTTTCCCATGTTCGTAATGTGTGTTTTTGTTTTGTTTTGGGTTTTTTTTTCCTTTTCTTTTGTTGGGAGCCGAGCTTGAAAGCCTTCCTTCCTTCACGTGCTACAGGACTTAAGTCATTTGCCAGAAAATAACAAGTAGCGCTGTCGCTAAGGCACTGGCAAGCATCTGCTGGCTTTACAGACGGGGAGGGAAGGCTGCAGATGATTTGGTGATTTGACTCAGTGGATTTATGCCAGAGAGAGACTTTGATCCTGGCTCTCTACGTCTCTGGGTGCCGTTGACCCACCAAATGGCCCAAATGGCCTGTGGGTGAGTGTTGGTTGTCACTCTTGCTTCATGACAGGAAGCTGAAGGACCCGCGGGTAATGACCACCCTAGGAGTGCTGCTTGGCGTAGACTTAGCCGCTGCCGATGATGATGATGAAGCCATGTCTCCACCCCCACCTCCGCCCCCCAAGAAAGAACCCAAGCCAGAGCCCATGGAGGAAGACCTCCCAGAGAATAAGAAGCAGGTATTTGTTTTGTCAAACTGTGCGTATACCTTCCGTCGCACAAAGTCCTATCCTGGCTATTGGTAGCTTTCAGCCCGTCTTGTCACATTGTAGGGCTCCCTGTGCTCTTGCACCCTCTTTCCCGCTGACAGACCGAGAGGCATCGGAGCAAAATGATCTAAAACTCACCAAGTAAGGTCCATGAAAAACTCATCACAAATCGGGTTTTGGCAGTTTCCAAAATAGCCTTGCTAAGCCTCCCCCAGGGGCTCAAGGGAACAAAAGCAGTTTTTGCCTGATGTCTGAAAGGGGCTGAGACTTTCTCAGAAATTCCTAGAGGGGTTCTGTCCACTGCTGGAAATTGATCATCCAGACATCCTGTTTCAAGTAGCCATCCATCTTAACCTGTAAAGATATTTACCGTGTTTCCCCAAAAAATAAGACAGGGTCTTATATTAATTTTTGCTTAAAAATGCATTAAAATCTACATTTATTCAATTACCATCATTTATTTTATTTATTATTATTCATTTATTCCTGCTCTCCTTCCCCTTCTTTGAACATACCTGGTGCCGCTGCCAGAAGGCGCCACGGCGGTGGCTCGGGTTCCTCCCATGGCGGTGCCTGGGTTGAGGCTCCCGTTGGGGCTGTTGGGCGCTGGGTTTGTTTTGGGAAAAACAACGGCAGCTGTGAAGGGGGAGGCGTTAGTGTGGAAGGGGGCATTCATGTGCATTGTGTAGCCATACATATACAGTGGTGCCCTGCTTAACGATTACCCCACTTCATGACGATGTTTTTGCAATCGCAAAATGATGTTTTATTCGGCAAAACCCGCTTTGCAATGACTGGTTCCCTGCTTCGGGAACCGATTTTTCGCATTACGACGATCAAACAGCTGATTGTCGGGTTTTCAGAATGGCCGCCGGCTGTTCAAAATGGCTCCCCGCTGTATTCAGGACGGATTTTTCACTGCATGGGCATCGGAAAATGGCCGCCCTATGGAGGATCTTCGCTGGACACTGAGGTATTTCGCCCATTGGAACACATTGAACCAGTATTCAATGGACTTTTTAATTTTGCTTGACGAGGATTTCGCTCTACAGCGATTTCGCTGGAACGGATTATCCTCGTCAAGCGAGGCACCACTGTATATGTATATTTCTTTGAGTGTATACATTTTCAAAATAATTCGCCTGTATTACTGTTCAGGCTCTTAAGGAAAAAGAACTGGGCAATGAAGCTTACAAGAAGAAAGACTTTGAAGCAGCATTGAAGCATTATGATAAAGCACGGGAGCTGGACCCAACCAATATGACTTACCTCACCAATCAAGCAGGTAAGACGGGAGACAGAGATTTTCCACTTCACATTGTACCCTATCAGGTCTTTCTTTCTGTAAAATAAAATTAAGCTTGCACTAGAAGCCAAAACCTGATGTCGGCAAGTGGGCCTTTATAGAATTTCTAACCAGGCCGTATGAAAAAAAGGAGCAGCCTTCAAGTATCAGAATTTGACTACAGGGTTTCTGTGCCATCCGCTAGGCGGGGAAAGAGTTTCCTGAACTATTCCTGAAAACAAATGCTATTTGTAAAATAAAAATTTGAAAAAACAGAAGCAGAAACAAACGCAGCATCTGAATCTAGTGGAAACAGCATAGCAGAGGGAAAAAACAGTGCAGTCATGCCAGGGACCAGAAGAACTGCGGGATAGATCCGTGGTGGAGGTCTTTGGATGCGGAGCCAGAGGTTGGGAGCTCGATTCTCCCACGGGGCCTCCTTGGCAGGGGGGTGGACTCGATGGCTCATAGGGGCCCCTTCCAGCTCTGCAGCTCTAAGGTTGTTTTTATTTTATAACGCTGTAAGCATGGGAGAATACAACAGTCGTCTTCTCTTAGTATTTGAAAGGCCATGACTTAAGGGCACAGCAGACCTATTTGGAGTGAGTCTTTTGTGGCCTAGATTGAAAAGCTGCTGTCTCTCGTCGCTGCCTGTCTCGTCCCCTTTAGCAAAGGCACATAGAAATTGGAATCTAGGCAGGTTATGGATGGGAGGAGACCAAGGGGGTCTATCGGTGTGTTGTTCCCCTCTTCTTCTTCTTCCAGCGGTGTATTTTGAGAAGGGAGACTACAACAAGTGCCGAGAGCTTTGTGAGCAGGCCATCGAGGTCGGGCGAGAGAACCGGGAGGATTACCGCCAGATTGCCAAGTAAGTAGCCATGCCTGCCACAGCGCCAGATCTCTCTTTGGAAACTCCTTTCTGAGTTTCCTGGCTCCGTTTGTGGTGGGGTTTGGAGGAATTTGCTGAAGGTTCAGCTTTTTCCATCTTCTCTGAACCGAGGGAGTGAGAGGCAGTACCCCCTGAGGGTGCCTTGCGTAGTCCACCTTACTGTTAACGCATATGCAGTGTCAAGGGCACTGTGTTTTAGATCACTGGTTCTTAACCTTGGGTTACTCAGGAGTTTTGGACTGCAACTCCCAGAAGCCTTCACCACCAACTGTGCTGGCTGGGGTTTCTGGGAGTTGCAGTTCAAAAACATCCGAGTAACAAAGGTTAAGAACCACTGTTTTAGATCCATCCGCTGATTTATGTCCATAGGCAGTAGTGCATAGTTCACCTAACACATAGTTGCTGATAACCTTATTCTCCATGTATGCAAGACTCATTTAAACAGGTGGCTGCCTCAAGTCACATCGTGGGGCAGCTAATTCCATAGTTAAACTTTATGCTATATGAAGCAGCGTTTCTTTTGTCTGTCTTGAATCAGCATCATTTTCCTTTTCAGTCCTAATGTTTGCGTGTTTTAAACTATGATTATTTGTACTGTATTACCTTTTCCCAGCACTATAATAGCCGTAAACATTGACATTTTATTTCCAGTCCCTTTCCTAATGATTTTTAGAATGAAGTCTTTTGCGAAATCAAATCTCCTGAGATTTGTGGGTCAGAGTTTCCCCCTTATTATAGGCACTCATTCTTGATATATTCTTGTTCATCTAGAGCGTACGCACGGATTGGCAATTCCTATTTCAAGGAAGAAAAGCACAAGGAAGCTATTCAGTTTTACAACAAATCGCTGGCTGAGCACCGGACTCCAGAGGTGTTGAAAAAGTGTCAGCAAGTAAGATCTTTTAGTTTGACGAACGCATCTGAGTGCACTAACGCAGCATGGAGTGATGTTTAGCGAGATGATGATTAACCTGCCCCCTTTCTAAGTGCTTCTGGAAATCAGTGGGATATAAAATGTGTAACTCTGTTTCTTTCCTTAGGCTGAGAAAATCTTGAAAGAGCAGGAAAAGTTAGCCTATATCAATCCTGAACTGGCTTTGGAGGAAAAGAATAAGGGGAATGAGTGTTTCCAGAAAGGTAAGCGTTCTGTATGTCTGTGTTCATTATCACTCTGCAGTGAGAGAGAGAGGTAAGTGAAATGTTTGAGTAGTTTTACAGTTCCACTCTTGCAGTCAATTTCCGTGGCAATTCGAATCCTGTTCTCCTGAGTCCTAGTCTGTCACTCTATCCAATTCACCTCACTGGGAATCAAGTGTATCTGTTCATTTTCGCTGTGGACTGAGTTACCACTGCTGCTAAAAGAAGCGGTGTGGCGGGATGTCTCCTTGTTAGCTCCTGAGCTCCATTTTGGAAATGTTGAGGGAGTAACTATATTGATCCGCCGCTGAAATATTGCTGTGATACTTGAAGTCTGCAGGTCTTTCTGCTAGGGTTGTTATTAATCTGACTGGCTGCTCCTAATTGGCATATTAGCTGAAGTAATCAATACCGTCTGATCAGAGGCTCGTCTAATGGGACTAGTTTAGCCACTCTTTAGCCTGCAGAATAGCATGGATAGTGCTGGCGAACCAAACGGGTTCATTGACTTAAAATCTCTGCTGAATGAGATAAGAGTCTCGACATTTTATTTCCCCACAGTATCCCACCTGTGAAGCCTGTGACCGGGCAGGAAGGGGACGTGTGTTGTCAAACACGGCTCTTCAACCACTGGTATTCAGTGATACCCTGCCTCTGACCAAGGAGGTTCTATTTCCTTCTCATCCCTGTTGGCTTCCATCTTGCTAGCTTAGTCAGCCTTTGTAAAGATGACCCAACATGACATGTGTAAAACGTGTTGAATTTTTGAAAATGGGAGTATGCACGCTGTTAAATGCCTTCAAAAGTTTGCCTGTGTATAAAGGTATGTGTATATGCAGGTATATTTACATCTTGTCAACCAAGGTGTTCTTTCCCTAAGGGGATTATCCACAAGCGATGAAACACTACACGGAAGCCATCAAACGTAACCCAGAGGATGCCAAACTGTACAGCAACAGAGCCGCCTGCTACACCAAATTGCTGGAATTCCAGTTGGCACTAAAGGCAAGTGTTGTAATTAAAGACTTGGCTCATTAGGCAGGCCTTCCCTCCTGTTAATACTTGACTCTTACTTTTACTTAGTTTTTTGTTCTATTTTCCATCTCGATCAATACTAACATTGTTGATTTAATTCATGGTTTTAATTGTTTTATGAATACTTTTATTGTGAGCCGCCCTGAGTAGACATAGTCTAGAAGGGCAGGATAAAAATCGAATAAATAAATAAATAATTTTTGTGGAAAAAAAATAAAATATAACTTCCCCAAAAAATCTAATAAATAAATTGTAGGCCCATGTTTTTAAGGCTGCAGAGGGAAGGCCTTGCAGCTCCCCAGACATTTCTCAGACATTCCTGAGCCGAGTCTGTTGGGGTGGGAGGCAAAGTTTCTGAAAAAGAGCTTTCCTCCTCGACCACTTTCTCCCTTTGCTGTACTGTGCAACGCTGCAGAAGAGTTACGTCCATGTTTTTTTGTTTGTTTGGTGTTGTGTGTTTTCTTAAATTTTGTTTGGTTTTGGTGGAATTCACAAAAAGGCCTGGGATCCTTGGCGGGTGGTCTGTGTGAATGAAGCATGCCCTTTGAAATGTCCCTCTAGGAGAGGGTGCAGTGGCAGACAAGAGAGGGTTTCTGCGTGAAAGTGAAACAGATTTGTCTGTCACTCTGTTCCTCCTGGTTCCATTCATAGGTCTTAGAAGGTGATCTTGCACTTAGCAGGGGATGTGCTGTGGCAGGAATGTTGCATGTGAAATAATTTCAGGTTGTTCACGTTGCATTTCAAGAAAATGGAGTGCAGACTGAATCCATGCTGAACAGGGCAGTTTAACCCTTTGCCTTTTGGCAGGAGTTTTGGAGGCTTGGTCTACTTCAAGCATTGAGCAGGTAGATGGTCCTCTATGTTTCCTAGCCTCCAAACCACCTTCCTTCAGTAGAGTGGGCTTCTGTGAAGCACCATAAAATGGCCACCTAAAATGCATGTTGTAGCAAATCAGCACTATACAGGACTGCATTATGTAGGGCATTACAGTACTGTATCTGCATGCCATGGCTGTATCTCTGCCCAGGTTCCCATACCCGGGCATGGTGAGGGGCAGAGAGGCACCCAGAATGGTAAACCAGTGGCTCAGCTCGGCTATCAGAGGAGACTGGAAAACAGCCCACTGGAAATGAGAAAGTTGAGCGCGCTGATCTTTCCCTGAACAAACAATCTCTTAAGAAGTTATTTCTTTTGCATTTTCAGGACTGTGAAGAATGTATTCGCCTAGAACCTGCATTCAGTAAGTACACCGTTAGGTTTCTTAACTCTGAAGGACTAAAGCCACAAAAAAATAGAAGGTTGTGTCTGTAGTGTAAAAAAAAAAGCATGACAGGCAGAAATCAGGGTTGACGAAAGACAGATTAAGATGTACCAACTAGTTACCTGGAAGTTCCTGGACAGTTTCGCCCTGGGGCTGCATTTGTCCAGAGATGCTGGAGCTCATTATCTTATACAGTGGTGCCTTGCATAGTGACGATAATCCATTCCGAAAAAATCGTCGCTATCTGGATTCGTCGCTATGCGGGGGAAAAACCCATAGGAACGCATTAAAACACGTTTAATGTGTTCCTATGGGGGGAAAACTCACTGCTATGCGGAAATCCGCCATCTAGCCGCCATTTTCGCTGCCCAGTAAGCAAGGAAAGGGCGCGAAAATGGAGCGGGTGGCCATTTTTTTAACCCGGCGGCCTGATCAGCTGTTTTCTAAACATCACAATGCGAAAATCGGTAAGCGAAACGCTTACTGATCATCGCAATGCGATGTTTAGCCATTTAAAACATCGCAATGTGATTGCTTTTGCGATCGCAAAAAACGTGTCGCTATGCGGATTTGTCGTTAAACGGGGCCCTCGTTATGCGGGGCACCACTGTATATCCCATATCAGCCTGTCAGCTTTGGTCTGGGGACTGCAAAGATGCAGGTTCTAGTTGATTCTAAGCCATGGGAATCACTGGGTCGCTCTGCCATTATGGCTTTTTCAGCCTTACATCTGTTTCACTGTCTTACAGTATGGTGTGGACAAGGTGTTTTCCTTATTGCAGGAAAGGCAGGATAGCAATGTAGCTAATAAGAAGTAAGGGTTGATTTGAAGGGAGCCGGGTGGTGCGTCCCTGGCTCTAGACTGCATCTTTCGGAGCACTAACAGCTTGTTCTTGGCTTCCAGTCAAGGGCTACACTCGCAAGGCAGCCGCGCTGGAAGCGATGAAAGACTACACCAAAGCGATGGATGTCTATCAGAAAGCCCTTGAGCTGGAATCCGGCTGCAAGGTGAGAATGGGCGAGATTTGTTAGCTTTGTTAGGAGGAAGATATAAGGGGAGGATTGCAAGCCACAAAGAGCGATGAGTTCCTTCCATTCCTCCCTCCTTGAAGTCAAAATTGGGTCCTTCCCTCGGAAGCCCTGCCCTCGGTCCCTTTCCTAGGTTGTGGTCCCCCCTCCCCTCTTTCTAGGAAAGGATTTGTAAATACTAAGTGCCTATGCAAACATTGTGCTGTTGTCTATCTTCTCGCATTCATGTCCAGCCATACAGACTTCCCTGTATACGTATGCTAGGCATAAACAATGAGCTGTGCTGGATCAGACCAGACGCCTGTGTTTCCCAGCCTCCAAACCACTGTTTCATGGAGATGTGGAAAAAAAAATCAGACGGGGGCAGCCCATTACTGCTTTATTTTCCCCAGTGTTCTCCTCACCCTAAAGAGTAACTGTTCCTCCAGCTGTTCCAGTTATGGAAATAAAACAGCAAAAAGAACCAGTACGTCTAAAAAAGCTGATTGTGTAGGAGAAACCACAGTCTTTGAGATGTAAGGAAACACACTGTGATCTGTACCCCTCTCTTGGAGATCTGTTGGAGTGGAGGGGGGAAAAGGGAAGAAGTTAACAACCCTGAAGGAGGGTTGCAGCCGAATTGCATTGGACAAGTTTAGAGCTGAGATAAAGTGTTATGTGTTTTCTTACCTCCTGAGAGTGGGGGTTTCTCTTACACAACCAGTTATAGGAAATAAACTAATGCAGAGAAATGCGGTGTTCTCCTGTCTGTGCTACTCTTGCCCAAAACCGCCAGGCGCCTCCCAGCTGTCTCACAATGCTCTCTGTTAATCTGCAGGAAGCCGCGGAGGGTTACCAGCGCTGTCTTATGGCTCAGTACAACCGCAACGACAACCCAGAGGAGGTGAAGCGCCGTGCCATGGCTGACCCAGAGGTCCAGCAGATCATGAGTGACCCGGCCATGAGACTGATCCTTGAACAGATGCAGAAGGACCCTCAAGCGCTAAGCGAGTGAGTGATGGCCGGAAGGCGCCGGGAGGGCTGGGCTCATGTCGTCACTTTCAGGAAGTTGTGGAAGGGCCCATCTTAACAGAGCTGAACTTAAAGGATTCCCCATTGTACTTACGTATATTCACAAGAAGGCAAAATGTCAGCATCCAATAGAACAATTTGCTTATTAAGACGCAGGATGGTGCCATAGCATGCTCTTCATTCAAGAAAATATAGATCAGCACTTGCATAGAGTCAATGGTTCACCAGTCATTGGCATTATTTTGAGCTGCAATTTTCCATTTGTGGACTCAGCTCTTGCATTCTTAAGCATTCGAGAGTGCTATATTTCTGAATTTTGGGGTGTGAGAAGCCTATGGCTCCCTCCAGCTTTGGCATAGCGGGTCATCGGTATTCCTAAGTTTGTGACAAGAGACAGGATGTGACAGCTGTTCTCCCATTTACACTAACATTCAGCCAATAAGGAAGGGAATGGGACGAGGGGTGGTGGAATCCCCATTTTCACTTAATGATTATTTTATGTTCAGTCTGCCAAATAAGAATAATTCTCTCGGCGGATTACACAGTACAAATAGACTATCACAACACAAAAAGGAACTCGTGTCAAGCAGGCTTTTCTCCTCTCCCCATCCAAAAGAACGGGAGACTTGTGTAAGCTTGACAGCTGATACATCTGAATGGGGGAGTTTGTTCAGTAGGTTTATTTGAAGGCCCTCCTCTCAGCACATGGGAAAAAAATTCTCATGGTTGGTGTGTTTGGAAGGCTAGGCCATCGCTGCGTTTTGTTTGACGGGTGAGGTAGGAAAAAGTCCTGATCAAGCCCTCCTCCCTCCTTTTCCAGACACTTGAAGAATCCGGTCATTGCTCAGAAAATCCAGAAGCTCATGGATGTCGGTTTGATTGCAATCCGGTGATGATTCTGACTCTGCGCCCTCCTTCCTCCTTCCCTGTTGAGAAGGGCAGCTGGGACTCCTGGAGACGCTGGCAACGCGGTTTAAGGGCGCGCGCCCCCCCCCCTCTGTTAGAGGCAGAGACTTGTACAGTCGAGTGGGTGTGCCTGTTCCCCACACACACACACGTGCGCACCCACACAGTTGTGCTCACGCCGATCCACCCCGCCAGCTCCAGAGCTGGCCCCTCGATGATCATTGTGGCCTGTCGTTCTGTCTCTCTCAGCAGTTGTTCCCATTTGTGAGCTGCCCTCCTCTCTCTTTTTTTTTTCTTTCCTCTCTCCTCCCCAACCAGCTCCTTGCAGTTTTAAATTCTCTTGGCCAGCGGCTGTGGCGCGGAGAAGTTCACCAGTCATTGGTTGTCTGAATCGGTTCAGCTGTGAAGCTGTGTTTTTTCTTTTTTCTTTTTTTTTTTTTTCTTGTCTGCCGCACATGCAATAAAAGAGCAAAGTTAGTGGCCTTGGCTTTCTGAGTCGCCTCCCTTCCTATTTGTATGTTTGGCTGTGTCTGATTCTGCGTGTACGTGTTCTGGTGCTTCCCCAGACGAACAGGCAAATGAAATTGACTTCTGTCATCATGGCTGGGTGAACCTTTCCGTTTTCAGAGCATGAGGTGGCCTCTCTTTGACCACAAAAACTCCTGATGTCTCGGATCTTCTAAAAGGGGTGCCACCCACCTCTCTTACCTGCGCTGAGGTGGCCGTCTGTACCCCTGGGCTATCTTGACCCGGTTGCATTCAGTCCTGAGGTGGCCATCTGTACCCCTGGGCTATCTTGACCCAGTTGCATTCAGTCCTGAGGTGGCCGTCTGTACCCCTGGGCTATCTTGACCCGGTTGCATTCAGTCCTGAGGTGGCCGTCTGTACCCCTGGGCTATCTTGACCCAGTTGCATTCAGTCCTGCGGTGGACCAAATACTACATGTCTGTTCCACGGAGTGGCCTTTTGTCCATTGCCTGGAATGACAGGGGTTTTGGTCTGGGGTACCAGGAGTGTTCTAGGTTCTGGAAGGGCCACCATGTATTTGTGAATTTGATGATGGTTTTTATGTAGCCAAACGGCCATCATCCCAGTGTGAGAGTAGAATAATTAGCAGACTCGAAGGAACCATTGGTTACCAAAAGTGGAAGGCTGGAGGGAAGACTGTCTGCGGAGTGAGTGTATTCAGTGGCCACAGAGCGCTTCTTATGTTCGGGAGAGGGGAACAGCGTAGCGTGACACAGCTGATTGACTGGAGCACTGAAAAGGAGCAATTTTTAAAATATAACTTTTTGTCTAGCTGAAGATGAACTAGTGTACTGCCTTCACTCTGATCTATTCTGCTTTTTAGTATTATTTAGCCAGGGGGAGAGGAAGTATTTTGACAGGACAGTGAAACATCTCTTTTCCACCCAATTCTGGGAAACCTTACTTGGCAGTGCTTCCAAGATGGTGCCAGTGCATTGCCCCAATACTTTCAAGCCTTGGAAGTCTAGATGCAGGCACAAATGTTATTTCTAAGTGGAAGTGGAATTGTGAAATCTGTGCTGTGGTTGCTGTTTATGCAGGGCCATAATGCACATCAAGGCTAGCCTACCGTAGGCTGTAGTGCAAAATGCTGTGGCTATTTCTCCAGGAGGTGGGAGTAGAGCAGCATTAGTTGTATGTGAAGAAGGCTGTGATTCTTCCTCCCAGTTTCTGTGTGGAAAGGTCTTGTAAAATGCTGTGTCTTTCTGATAGTGTTGAATTAGCTGAAATGTCCAGTGTCGAAGCTTAGAAATGAGAGGATTCCACTGAATTGCATTGAACGGGCCAAATAATGGCACAGATCTCCTTCTATGGCCATGACAGGCTATTTGGTGCTCAGTTTATTCTCGCCACTCGTCCTTCCATGGTTTTAGGTGAAGGCAGAAATAATTGTCACTGATTTCGCTTTGCAGCGGGATGCTGCTTCACTGGTTTGACAAAGCACATTCAGAATGCAGTGTGAAATGCTTCGACAAAGCCACTTCAGAGTGAAGGCGTCACTAGCATTATTCTCTTTTAAGTTGTCTACATTGCCACTCAATATAGTATCAAAATGGTAAACAAAGGCAAAGATATAAAATATTTCTTATAACTACTCTAGAAGGGAAGGGAAGTAAAGTAGAACATTGAGATCAGTTCTGTAAGTCAAGGAAAAAGGCAAACAAAGATTTTAAGCTTGTACAAAGTGCATTTTCTGCAATTTTTGAGATTATAAACAGCTAACAAGAACAGTGGGAGGAATCAGTTTTGATTAAGCCCTTCCACAACATTCACAAACCCTGCATCATTTAAGCAAAATACGATGTATCTGATATGACCGGAGACAGGAAAGACTTCTAAGGGATTCTTGTGCTTTCACTCTGATTTGACTTTGCAAATAGCACCAGTGATTTCCGTGACGGATGGTCCCGCCTGTTCAGGCGACGGGCTCAACCACTGCTGCTCAAAAGGAGGACGAGGATGCACTTGTCATCAGCAAAACACTGGTGAGGGCAAGCAGGCTGCTGTGTCAGGAGAGGGAGTAATTCTGCTGGCGGCACCATTGGTCCATGCGTTCCAGGCCCTAAATGATTCAGAGAGAAGATCTGCCAGTTGTTTTTTCTTAGCACTTCCCGTTTTAAACCTCCTCCTCCTCCCCCCTCTCCATTTTCCATTCAGAACGAGAAGGTCTTGCAACAGTATAGGGTGGGAGTGTTCCTTTAACGTGCAAAAGGGCAGAGACACACAGTTCCATCCTTTTCCCTTGAAGGGAAGTGAAGGCAGTCCTAAAGCCATAACAAGTCACAGAAACCCTTAGATTAGGGGGAGGAACGTGCAGTGTGTGGCTTGTTTGCAAGACCGCTAGGTTGCCACCCACCCTGGTGGCATGAGCCGAAGTGGCTAATAAACCACTGGGTGGTGGAATCAAGCCAAGACCAAAATCCAAAGGCCTGGAGGATGCCAGGTTTTGTTTTCCAACCCCCCCACCCCCCCAGTGTCTTCAGCAGCTGGACTTAAAATAGCGCCCGCTAAGGAAAGAGAACCAGCTTTGTCTGCCACTTTCACTTGCTCACTTCCTGAGATCCTGAAGCACAATTCAAGCACATGAGCAAGAGCTGGCTCTGTGTGTTCATCATGAGCCAGAGTGTGTGTGTGTGGGGGGGAGAAAAAGTTACTTCACACACGCACACCCGATCACCTCCCACAACTTTCTCCATCTTAGGACAAAAGTCCTCTTTTTTTCTATATGACTTACTTGAACGGTTGTGTGTAGAGTGTGCTTTAAAATACAAGAAAAACTGCATCTAGCCTCTGATCGTGGTTTTGGTTAATGAACAATTTGATTTTTCAGACGAATTGAGTGGTTGCGACACCACCATTCTGTTTATCCGAAGACGCGTGCTCACTCAAAAGCTTATGGAAAATAAAAACTTACTGTTTCATCGTTAAGTCGTGTCTGACTCTTCGTGACCCCACGGACCAGAGCATGCTAGCCCTCCTGTCTTCCACTGCCTCCCAGAGTTGGGTCAAATTCATGTTGGCAGCTTCAATGACACTGTCCAACCATCTCGTCCTCTGTCATCCCCTTCTCCTCTTGCTTTCACACTTTCCTAACATCATGGTCTTTTCCAAGGAGTCTTCTCTTCTCGTGAGATGGCCAAAGGACTGGAGCCTCAGCTTCAGGATCTGTCCTTCCAGGGAGCACTCAGGGTTGATTTCCTTCAGAATTGATAGGTTTGATCTCCTTGCAGTCCAGGGGACTCTCGAGAGTCTCCTCCAGCAGATATGGTAATCATCTGAATTGAATCCGCCCATTCCCGTCCATTTTAGTTCACTGACGCCCAGGATGTCAATGTTTATTCTTGCCATCTCCTGTTTGACCACCTCCAGCTTCCGAAGGTTCACAGATCTTCCATTCCAGGTTCCTATGCAGTATTTTTCTTTGCAGCATCGGGCTTTCCTTTCACTTCCAGGCGCGTCCACGGCTGAGTGTCCTTTCGGCTTTGGCCCAACCACTTCATTAGCTCTGGAGCTACTTGGACTTGTCCTCCGCTCTTCCTCAGTAGCATGTTGGACGCCTTCCCACCTGAGGGGTCCATCTTCCAGCGTCATATCTTTTAGCCTTTTGTTTCTCTTCATGGGGTTTTCTTGGCAAAGATACTGGAGTGGCTTGCCAATTGCTCCTCCAGGTGGATCACATTTAGTCGAAACTCTCCACTATGACCTGTCCGTCTTGGGTGTCCCTGCACGGCATCTCCCAGAGTTTCTCTGAGTTACCTTTGTCAGAGGTGGTTTTCCAACATCACACATTGATGTCAGTCTGACACCTTTTTTGGCCGTGGGAAAAGCACACCCAGGTATAGGCAGTGCTGTAACCTAGAACAAGGTGACTGGGGCTTTGACCCAGGGAGCTGAAATATTATAATAATAATAATAATAATAATAATAATAATAATAATAATAATAATAATAATAATAATAATAATAATAATAATAATAATAATAATAATAATAATAATAATAATAATAATAATGAGGAGGAGGAGGAGGAGGAGGAGGAGGAGGAGGAGGAGGAGGAGGAGGAGGAGGAGGAGGAGCCAATTCTGACGTACAGTATGTTGACCATTTTCAAGGTTTTCCTGGCAGAGGGTACTCAGAAGTGCTTGCCCCTTCCCTTCCTCTAGGGGGAGCCCTGGGACTGTGCAGCTTGCCCAAGGCTACACAGGCTGACTCTTCTCCTAGCAGGCCTGGTGGGGGGAATCAAACTCCTGACTTCTGGCTCTTCAAACAAATACATAAACTGGTCTGGTTAGCTGCTGAAATTAATGGGGTGCAAAAATTTGCTGGTAGAAGGGAGTGAACCCATCTGCCTTGATGCATCTTTCACCTCCAGCTCCTCCTTCCTTGAGAGAAGGAAACCTGGAATGTGGGGCTTCAGGGTGGAACTTGCAGAACTTTCTCGTGCTCAAACCCAGGAGTGGTACCCATTTTCTTCACTCTCTGCTCATAAATGTGGGCCTCGTGCGATCAAAGCTTGATATGGAACTTGAAACCCCCCGGCATCAAAATGGCTAGTTACGGAATCTGGTTATACCTAACGCCCAGGTTCTATAAGATTACTGGGAAACTTCTGCAGTTTCTGAAAGATTACTGGGCCTTTCCTGTGCCCTTCTGAGCACATTTCGGTGATCATGAGGCCTAGAAACTTGTTTTTTAAAAAAAAAATAATATTCAGCCCGCGAACCATAGTACTCAAAATAACAATACCAAAAAAGGTTGGAGGCCTTTGGAGTCTTGAAGGAGGCCTTCTTTCGAACCGTATGAAGCTCAGTGGGTTTAAAATCGCCACTGTGAGTTGTGTATGAAGCAGCTAGTGAGCCAGAGTAGATGCCATAGGACGAGACTGACAAGTCAGAGTTTTCATTCATTTATTGTTTGCAAGACGGGAACGCGTCCCTTTGAAAACAGGATTATTTATTTATTAATAAATACTTCTCTGATTCACTCCAGTCTTCTGCAGAATTTCTCTGCAGCTCACCCTACTTTTCTTTCCCCCCAAACTTTTATTTATGTAGGCCAGATCCCCTTAGGCAGAAACGGCAGGATCTGACCCCTGCCCGGCTGTGTGTGTTTGAGTCAGAAGCAATGCGCCCACGGGCCAGGCTGCAAAGAGGGAGGGGTATGTGTGTGTGCGTGTGTGTCTTAGACAAGCCATAAACTTTGCAACAAGTGTGTGCGCTTCCGCTCTCTCTCTCGAGCAAACACGAGGTTGCACAAAAAAGGAGTTCCACATTTAAGCGCCTTGCAGTTCCGGCGAATGTGTATGTGTCACCCACAAGGAGGAAACTGATAAGGTGGGGGAGAGCGGGCAGGAGCGCCTAAACTGGGAGCAGGACGAGGGTGCCTGGTAGGCGTCGGGGAGACAACAAGTCCCATCAGGGAGGCCAAAGGAGGCTGATTGTACTTCACTCTGGTGTTCAGAAAGATCTTTTGACTCTGGGGACCTCCTGAAGGTACGTCCTCTCTTTGTCTGGGGCCGTCTGAATGCTTCCTCCCAACCTGGGGACAGAGAACGTGTGGGAGAGCAGAAGTTGATGGATCACAACTCCCATCACCCCAACCCCTGGAGCTGCTGGCTGGGCAGATGGGCCCGGTAGTCCCTCTATACCTGGAAGGCCACCGGTTTTCCTGCCCGATAGTAATCAGTAATCGTCACCATCATCTTAGAAAAGCAGAGCTGGACCGGATTGCTCCTTGAGTTTGAGGATTTTCATGGTTCTCCTTACTTGGAGGGATGAGACACCCCCCCCCCCAAAAAAAAAACCTGAAGGGGAGCTAGTAGAAACTTCAAGACTTATTTCTGGGCTGGCGTGTTTCTCCTGGGGGCATCTGGCTGACTATTCTGGGAATTTGGGTTCCTGAGATCTCAGATGGCTTAAAAATGCTAATAATTTAGACAGAATTACTGTAAATTTCCACTTAATGGGAGAGGCCGTGATCTCACTTCTTTTGGTTATTTATGTTTAAATCCAACGTGGACTGGACCAGCTTTTCGAAGATAGGAGATATTTCCAGTGATTGGTTTCTTTTTGATAGACCTTCAAATAGAGGACCATGGTGCCTCGCTAGACAGTTACCCCACATGACAGCTTTTTTGCTAGACATTGACTTTTTGTGATCGCTATAGCGATTCGCAAAACAGTGATTCCTATGGGGGAATTTTGCTGGACAATGTTTGGTCCCTGCTTCGCAAACCAATTTTCGCTAGACGACGATTTTGACAGCTCCCTCCGCGTGCGCAAAATGGGTGTTTTCGGGACCTAAGCTTCGCAAGACAGAGATTTAAACAGCTGATCGGTGGCTCGCAAAGCAGCTTTCCTATGGCCAATCTTCACTAAACAGCGACGATTCTTTCCCATTGGAACGCATTAAACAAGTTTCAATGCATTCCAATGGGGAAATGCTTTTCGCTAGACAATGATTTTGCTAAACAGCGATTTCAGTGGAACGGATTATAATTCACTGGCTGTACATCTTCAGCCAGTGAAGTGTGCCAGGGGGGAATAGTGGAAGAGAATTCCACAGGTAAGGGGTAACCGCCAGAAGGCTCTGCCTTGTGCAAATCGCTGAATTTTTTTTATTTATTTATTTATTTATTTTGGTCCTCCGGATATTCTGGATGTCAGCTCCATAGAAATGGACTGGCAGCGTTGCAGTAGAAAGCATCGGAAAAGCCAAAGATTCTTTTACCTCTGAAGAGAAATCCGGTTAGACATTTAGGATTTGAGAAAAGAACGTGCCGTGTCTATAGGAGGTGTTGCATTTTTTCTGGATACTGAAACTCCGGGGTTCCCTGATTCAGATGTCTGGCATCTCACTTTTCAGCAGATTTAATTCTAGACAAGAAATAACTTTTCCCTCTAGCTTTAGATTTCCAGTTAGGTTCTGTTTGTATACTTTGCAATAGAGTAAATATACCCCAGACATTGTTAAGGTTCTAACTTTCTCATCCACAGAAAACAAAAAGTCAACCCTCAATGGTTTTTCATTCAGTACATGAGGTTGGAACCCTCAACTGTATTTCAAAAACCTGATTCCTTGTTGACGTCACTACCACGAGCAGCAGAGAATTAACATTTGTTGTGTCTTCCTTTAGAACAGTGGTCCCCAACCTTGGGCCTCCAGATGTTCTTGGTCATCAACTCCCAGAAATCCTGGCCAGCAGATGTAGCGGTGAGGGCTTCTGGGAGTTGTAGTCCAAGAACATCTGGAGGCCCCAAGGTTGAGGACCACTGCTTTAGAAGATAAGGAGCAGGGAGATCGAAAGGGGAAGATGGTCACAGGAGGACAAAAACAGGCCGGGTTATCCCGGACTGATGCTTCCGGCCACCATGATTCAGAGTGACATGAGCAGGATGACAAATTTAGCAGGATCAGCTGGGGGGGGGAGGCGAAGCCGCTCTGCTATGCCGAGAATGGAAGAATGACACAAAAGTGGAATTACAGTTGTCTAGACAACTAAGATTTGGCAGGAAATGAAGACAGGAGGAGTTGCCAACCTATCGCTCTCTGCCCAGTTCCCTTGCTCGTTTTCAGGGCCGGCTCTGTCATTAGGCAAAGTGAGGGGAGCTGCCTTTAGGTGTGAGATGTCATAAAAGGGAAGCAACCTGTTAATGCTATTTACATCAGGGTTGCGTTGCAAGTTCCTTCGGCCTCATAGACTAAAATAAGCTTGGCCGGTTTTTGAGGCCATGCACCGTGATGAGGGTGGGCATCACTGGCCACTGTGCCTCAGGCGGCAATGCTTTGTGGGCTGGCCATGCCCATTCAATTAACAGGAGTAAGGTCTTCACAGCTCTCAAATAGCCAACTTATGTTTAGGCACCACGGCAAAGACCATACAGAGTGAAAGCAGGAAGTGTTGCCTTCACTGTGATTTGGCTTTATGGTGACGATTGAGTTATCCAACGAAGACTTTTTCCCTATGGGTTTTCTAAGGACATCTGTTTGATCAATATTAGAAAGAAATGGTTGTTGTGGGTTTCTCGGGCTCTTTGGCTGTGTTCTGAAGGTTGTTCTTCCTGATGTTTCACCAGTCTCTGTGGCCGGCATCTTCAGAGGAACAGGAGTACCAACTCAGCCCATGCTCTGTTGCTGTTTGTTGGATAGTTGGGTATTTATAGCTGTGGGAGCAGCTTTTGTCCTTTTCAGGAGATAGGGTGATTATGGTGATCAGCGTGTTTTTGTTGTGGATGTATTGTTGTGATAAGGGGGAGAGATTATCTGACAGATAATCACAATCACAATCACAATGACAGATAATTTCTCCCCCTTATCACAACAATAACACGCTGATCACCATAATCACCCTATTTCCTGAAAAGGACAAAAGCTGTTCCCACAGCTATAAATACCCAACTATCCAACAAACAGCAACAGAGCATAGACAGAGTTCCTACTCCTGTTCCTCTGAAGATGCCGGCCACAGAGACTGGCGAGACGTTAGGAAGAACAATCTTCAGAACACGGCCAAAGAGCCTGAAAAACCCACAACAACCATTAGATCCTGGCCTTGAAAGCCTTTGAGAATACATTAGAAAGAAAAAATCAGACCTTGCAAGCAGCGACCATGTGTGATTAGGGCAGTGGGATGTTCCACCCCAAATCATGGTCTTTACTTGGAAGTAACCCTTTGCAATACAAGTAGCTTCTTGATGCTAATCCAGTGGCTGAAATCTTGACGCAGAGCTAAGCCTACATCATGCGAATGCTGTAGAAGCAGTGGGGAAGAAGTGCTATTCTTGAAGTACTTCCACGTGTGCATCATGCAACTGCTGTGATGTGAAACGTTCACCTAATTGCGCCACCGAATTGCACAGGGATGGCCGCTAGGGTGTAACAGCTGGCACGCTTACACAGGTGTGAACAGGATTTCAGGCCAAAAAAGTATAACTGTTGTACTGTATTACCAGTGGAAGCAACGAAGTGGACCTTCAGCCTTTCTGCAGTAATTACTATAATTGTAACAAAGTGTTCATTCAGTTACTTTTTAGAAAGGATGTTACTTTAAAATACTTAATTACTTTTTAGGAAATGTGGCCATAGCAATAACTAGCTAACTTTGTGATCAGATGGAGCAGGGGAACATTTATGGGATGTCCTTATTCTTGGCTTATAATGGAAGCAAATTGCTTTTTTAAAAAAGTAGTATTTCAAGCTGTAAAGGGAAAGGAGTTTCAGTCCCATCAGTCAAGGCTCCTTTTAACCCCTTGTATTCATTCCCTCCCATTTCTTTAGGGCTCATTATGGCTGGTCTGAAAACAGCCAGTGGGGAATACATTGACGACTCCTGGGAGCTCAATGTCTTTGTGGAAGATTTGGGACCCGAGGCGGATCCAGTCACACTCCGGATCTCTGGCAGTATGCACATCGGAGGCATCATGCTGCAGATTGTGGACAAATTAAGTAAGTCTGCCAAGGTCTTTTCCTTGACGGCTTTTTGGTATATTTGATACGTGTCCATGTATGCATGCAGATGGCTGACATTCCTTTTTAAATGTCACATAGGGCATTCAGCTGGCCCTATAAAAAGAGGACACGTTAGCTACCCCTGCTAAAATGTCTGCCATCCTACTATTCAAGAAAGGTGGTGGAGCCTTACCCTCCTTTTTATGTGGCTGCCAAGCTTCCCAGGAACAGTGCAGTCTATCTCACCTTTGGGGCTTTGGTCTCTCTAAGCTCACATATCTGGATGTTCAGTTGTCGCAATGCAAACTGTGTCCAAAAATCCTGGATTGTACTAGAGCAAGCCCCAATTCCCCAATCAATGGGGATTTACTGAGCCAACGCTATAAAGTCCCACTGATTCGCATGGGCCTGCTTTATTTACGACTTACTTTAGTGTATTAAATTGCCGCTAGAGTAGGCTCATGTGAATCAGTGGAATTTATGAAGCAGCCGACTCTCTAAATCCCCATGGATTCTATGGACCTGCCCCAGGACCATTGATTATGTTTAAGCAGCAGGATTTTGGCCACTGTAACATAAAGTTTAGAGAGGTAGCTAGGACTGGAAGAATTCGGGTCCCAATCCCCATTCGCCCATTATGTTTGCTGTTGGCCTCAAATCTGCCTTCCAGGATGAGCCACACACAGGTGGGTGGACGATCTAGTAAAGCTGCTTTGATTTCTCTTTGGATGAAAAAGTGGAATAAAAAAGGGAATGATATCAACAATTTTAACTCTCCATTTTAAACAAGTTTTGATTATTCATTAGCTCAGAGCAGGGAGTCAATAGCAATTCGCCCGCAGGCTGCATTAAACTCCTTCCCAGTTGACCATTCTGGAAACCCGGGGGGGTTCTGGAAGCTATCTAGTCCCCCTATTTGTTTTAAAACCAATAAATAAGGATCACACTTTCTCGAAACCTCCCCAAAGAGCAACCGCTCATTAAAACAAGGTGTACAGTCTTAGCATACCTTGTTTTAAGCCAAAAAAAAGAAAGCGAGAGAGACAGAGACTTTTTTTCTCTCTCCTTTGAGTGGAAATAGACTTTGTCACTCCTGCCAAAAAAATTTCAGTAGTGCACTGAGGTGTGTGGAAACTTTTGCAATGTTTTGAATGTTTGGTCCCGCTCCTCTAGCTGTGCAGCAGAAGCACCGGGATCCACAGAGCAGAATAGCTTCACGTTCCCTGGATTAGTCCACCCCTCCTTCTCATCAACTAGCACTTATGGTCTCAATAAGTCACTTTGAGGCACTAGTACAGTAGGAGAAAGAATAAAAAGGTTTAATTACTTACAGTTCTAAGCGGATCAGCAGTAAGCTGACAAGGACTGCTTACAGCAGATTTCAACAGCTTCTTGAGAAGGAAAGAGGACACTTGGCAGAAGGATGGGGGCTCTCTTTGACTTCTGAGGCAGGAGAGAACTTTTGGTTAGAACTGGATTTGATAGTCGCCCAGAAAGGCCCACCCCCAGCCACACCTACTAAAGGCGCCTTGCGAGGTTGTAAAAAGTCCAACAGAAACTCACCCCCACACCTAAAAGCTGAACCACCCCCCCAGTGGCTCAAAGGATAATATTTTGCCTTTAATAAGCTTGACGCACGAGTATGTCTTTTGCCTGAAACATCCAGTCCCTTTTCTCTCTGCTCATGAAGATCAAAACACTTTAATTAGCTCTGAGTTCCCATTTTGTAAGGACTGGAACTGCAGTTACCAGCTTTGGAACAAGCTAATATTCTTGGAAATTGTTGGAAAAAAAAGAGAGCTCTCCCAGCCAAAAAGAGAGAGAGGTCATGCTGGTATGAAAGCATATTCGAATATTTGCTCTGGTTTCCCCTACTGCCATTTGAATAGAATAGATGTACTGTAGTATTTTATGAAGGCTATATCATTTGATTCTACGAACAAGCCCTCTCCCAAATGTCCTGTCCTTTAACGGCCCTGCTCAGGTCTTGCAAACACAAGCCTGTGGCTTCCTTTATTGATGCAGTCCATCTCATGTCCGGTCTTCCTCTTTTCCTGCTGGCTTCAACTTTTCCCAGCATTATTATTTTCCAACAAGCTGTGTCTTCTCGTGATGTAGCCCCTGTTTTTTCCCCCCATTTTCGCTTCTGCAGAGAGTCCAGTCTTGATTTGATCTCGGATCCACTTCTTCTTCTTCTTTTCTGGTGTGGTGGTAGTCGTGTGTGTGTCTGTGTGTCTGTGTGTCTGTGTGTGTTTGTGTACTAACCCTAGGCACCCAAAAGGGGCCAAAGGGCAGAGGAGAAAGTAGGAAAACACACAGTACAAGGAACATCTTGAGGTCATGGGGCAAAATTCTCCGGGTCCTATGCATCCTGTATCCCTCTCCATACTGGCCCCTGGTTTCAAACTGAAAAGAAGCTGCGCCACTGCCGTGGATTTGTTCCCCAACATCCCATTTTCCAGGCGATTCACATGTCCTGCCCTATATGGGAGCCGGGCCTGTATCTGAGCCCCCTCATTGCCCCTTCTGCTGGTTTGTTCCCCTTCTGAGCCCCTTGTTCCTGATGCGTAGATGTCTTCAGGATAGGACCTGAGCAACAGTTATAATTTTTTTAAAAAATGCGCCATCAAGTTGCTTCCAAGTTATGGCCACCGAATGAATTTGTGGCCTCCAAAAAAAGGTATTTTCATTAAGATCCCCCTTCAGGTCTTGAAAACTCAAGGCCTTTACGGAGTTCATCCCTCTCTCCTCCTTTCTCCCGCTTCCACTTTCCCCCCTACTAGCTCTGCAGTCTTTCCCAGCTCAGGATGAGACCCTCTAAAATGAAGGAAGAGAAGAAGACGCAAAGGGCGGGCCCTGGATGTCGGTTGCTAATCAGCGGGCTGCCTGGAACCCACAAAAGGAAGGGGGCCTGACCACAAAGCCCATGCGGAGTCACCCATCATCTCCGACAGGCGTGGCTGCTGGACGTGGGGGTGGGGTGGGGTGGGGGGCCTTCCTGAAGCTCTCCCTTGGTTTTCGACCTGCTTTGGAGGGAAAAAAGGGGCCACAGGATGGAGGAGAAAGGAGGAAGACGCACGGGGTGCCTGGAAACCAAGCCCTGGGAGGAAACGAGGGAGACGAACCCGGGGGGGGGCATGCTTAGCCTTGGGAAAAGAGGACTGTGGGGAGATCGGACCAGGGACGTCGGCAAGCCTTCGAGTCCCGTGTGCGAGTCTTTGGTACAGAGTCCCAAGACCCAAGTCCTTATGAAAAGCAAGCACTTTAAACCCCAGAGAAAAAGGAGGGTTCTGAATATAAGGGGGAAAAATTCTTAACTGTTAGAGCAGTACGACAAGGGGAAACATGACCTCGGAATAGTAGTAAGCACTCCAACACTGGAGGCGTTCAAGGGGAAACTGGACAATCTTCTGTCAGAATCTGCTTTGATTTGGATTCGAATAAGGGGTTGGAGTCGATGGCCGTATAGGGCCCCTTCCAGCTCCATTATTCTTATTTGTTTGTTTGTTTGTTTGTTTGTTTGTTTGTTTGTTTGTTTACTGACTGACTGACTGACTGACTGACTGATTGATTGATTGATTGATTTGATTTATTTGATTTATTTATTTATTTATACCCCACCCATCTGGCCTGTAAGACCACTAAACTGAGAAGGGAATGAATCTGTCAGGGTGCGAAGTTTTTCTTCCTTTATGGGCTACATTCCCTCCTGGCCGTCCTAATAGCGGAGGAGGCCGAAGCTGTATTTCGACACACACACCCCATTTAATCGCACACATAGATAAGATACGGTGGGTGGGTTTGAGAGACAGAAAACGTTTGCATGGTGGCGTTAGAGCTTTAGAATTCGCTCCCTGGTAAAGTCTACGCAGCACTTCCTCTTTGAGAACCTTTTTTTTTTCCTTTCAATTTTGCTCACACTTTAAATGAGTTTGCAAAACTTTCGAAGCCAAGCTTCTAGGGCCTACGATCTTCAGTTCCAGCTGCCTTTCTGTTTGGCCATGAGGGAGCCTCGTTTCTTGTGGAACTCATCCAGAACTTGGAAACCTAATTTTTCTTCTGACTACGAGTCCCAGAATCCTTCAGCCGCCCATGCCCTGCGCCCACCTTCTGTCATGCTCTCCTTCCACCGTCAATCAATTTGCAAAGCTGTTCTGTTTTTACATGTTTATTACGAAATATGTTTGCCTCCCTTTCCTCTAAAAAACCATGAGCCATTTGGAAAACATTTCTATGTGGGCATTTTCAAAGAAGGAGCCATGTCTCACCAGAACTAAATAAGTTTAAAAAAAGATATTTGAAAAAACAAACAAAACAAACCTGATTAGTTTGGATGAAGCAATAGAACTGGAGGATTTCGCCTGCTCTGTTCCCCAGCTATCTAGCAGCAGCCGTTCCATCTAGCTACCCACAAAAAGAGAGATATGAGACAAAGCCTATTCCACTGGATCTACAGAGGGATCAGTTCTTTAAAATCTCTTCTCTTCCTCAGCTAATTGTGTTTTACCTGAACATTATAACAATTGCTGTGTCATTTTAGGAACCAGTGCTGGAGTTTGCTTGTTTTCCTCTTCTCTCCTCAGCCTCCTTTCCTTTTGTGCTATGTCTTTTTATATTGCAATTTTTCAGGAACGGGCAGGTACTTTCTTGCTTCTTATTGATCTCTTGCAAGCCACCCTTGGAGTCTTTTTAGCTAAAGCACAAGGGGTAAATGCTTTAAATAAACCGAGAGATTGCATTACTATTATTATTATTATTAATACACCTCATTGCCATCAACCTGCAATTTTGCATGATGATGTTGGATCCTCCTTCATTCTTTCCTTCAGAGCTGCAGAAAGATTGGTCGGATCATGCCCTGTGGTGGGAGCAGAAGAAACTTTGGCTGCTGAAGACAAGCTGGAGCCTGGATAAATACGGGATTTTGGCCGATGCCAAACTCCACTACACTCCGCAGCACAAACCGGTTCTCCTTTCATTGCCCAATCGCCGCAGCGTTCGAGTCCGGGCTAATTTTGCCCAACCGGTCTTCCGCACAGTGGCGGACATTTGCAAAGTTCTTGGTGAGTAACGAGTAACTATACAAGATTTGGCATTGTTATCAAAGTGTCAGCTCATCACATTAGTCAATGGTCCAAGAGCAAATGAAACTAAGGAGGTAAGAAGATGTTCAGGGCATGGATAGAACGTTTCCCCTCCCCCAGAGCCTCTTCCTTGCAAAGAAGGGGGTGTTGAGACTCATCAGCCCATAGACGGGAGGATTCCTTTTCAGTGGTACCTATTCTCTTCCCTGAAACCAGGAGACTACAGTGGTGCCTCGCTAGATGATGATAATCCGTTCCACTGAAATCGCTGTTTAGCGAAATCATTGGCTAGCGAAAAGCATTTCCCCATTGGAATGCATTGAAACCTGTTTAATGCGTTCCAATGGGGAAGAATCATCGTTGTCTAGCAAAGATCAGCCATAGGAAAGCCACTTTGTGAACCACTAATCAGCTGTTTAAATCACTGTCTTGCGAAGCTTAGGTCCCAAAAATACCTGTTTGTCAGCATGGAGGGAGCTGTCAAAATCGTTGTCTAGCGAAAATCGGTTTGCGAAGCAGGGACCAAACGTTGTCCAGCGAAATTCCCCCATAGGAATCACTATTTTGCGAATCGCTATAGTGATCGCAAAAAGACAATGTCTAGAGAAAAACTGTCATGCGGGGTAACTGTCTAGCGAGGCACCTCTGTAAATGTTTTTTAAAAGCCCAAAGCTTAAAATTTTCCCTCCTTTTTACTAGCCAAGGAGATTTCTTAAATGAGTGTGGAACGCCTAAGGTCCTGGGCAGGATGGACTTTATCTAGGAAAAAAGGGTTCAGCCTTATCCCCTATTAAAGAACCAGAAGTATAAAACATTCCGGAAAAGGATCATACAAAGGCAGAGCAATAACACAGGGCTCCTTTCCTTGGGTATAAATGAAACATGTGCCAGCGTTTCTGAAGAAGTGGTTTTTGATCCATGAAAGCTCGTATATTGTATGATGATTTTTTAAAGTGATCTATAAAGGTATTGCCTGCGAATTCCACGTCCTCCAACAGAAGTTCTAGGAAAGAAGAAATGGAAGGACAGATGTGTAAATAAAACATTGGCTCTCAGTAACTCCTATTCCTTAGCTAGTTGTCCAGGTAACTCAAATCTCAGGAGGACTTGGGGACGCCTATTTTAAAGAGTTGTATACATACAATCCTGTCCAGAAATTATGAAAGCTGGAACTGCTGAAATGTCTTCCTCTATGTAGTTCCCCATTCCTTGAAAATAATCAGTTACAAGTGACATAAATAACAGTAACTAGTTACTTTTGGAGGTTATATGGACATAACTACGATGGGTAGTTACGGGGCTAGTTTTGGCATATTACATACATACTTTCAAAAGCTGCTTTTAAAGGTCTTTTTAGAAGTGCCTTGCTATCGGTTTTCCAAGTTTTAGGCCACTGTCCGTCCCAAGGGAGAAAGGAGGCTCCATGTTGGTGTTAAATATTCTCAAGATGCAATATCGAAATTGGCCACTAGAGAGAACCAAAGAGCATTTCTTTGACTGGCTAGAAGCCAGCCTGTCTCCTAGCCATCTCTGCTACAGGAGGCAGTTGTTATGCTCAGTCAGCAGCAGGGCCGGCCCTGCTTTTGAGCTAAGATTTAGCCTGAATGAAACCGTGAGGGGGAATTAACTTGAGCTCCTTTTTTTTCCCCTGCCGTAGGGATTCGCCATTTTGAAGAGCTGTCCTTGTTGAGAGCCCCTGAGGAAAAGGAGAAGCGGAAGCAGAAGGAGAAAGAGACGAATACAGTAGAAAGCTATGACTTGACGGCCGTGCGGCTGCCAGCAAGTGAGTCCCTGGGAGGAGTAGGGGGGGCTGAGTCAGAAGGAATGACTCTCTGTTGTTTTTTTGTAAATGATGTGATGTTTGGATTCTTTGAACTACAAATCTCATCGTTCCTCATTTCTGGGAGTTCTACCTGACTCTCACACACTGCACAGACCCCTGTTGCTCACCTGGGAGAATAAGGTGTCTCTGAAGACAGGTAGAACTTCTGGAATGGAGAACGATGGGGTTTGTAGTCCATGAAATCCAAAATTCCTATCGCTCATGAGCGTACATGTGATGTGTACATGCACAAAATTGTGCCCCGTCTCCAGGGGTAGGCTTACAGAAAAATGTCAGTGGTCAGTTTTAAGCTAAGACAGAAACGTACACTACGGAGAAACAAAATGGTAGACGCTGGTAAAATCAGTGGTACGTCAATTCAGAGCGGCTGTAACCAATGGTAAGCAAGCTCATTGCCCAAAATACTCTGGTCTCCTCTCTGTTTTCCTCCCTAACTATATCAGGCATTATCCTCTTCACCAGATCAACACACATACCGTTGTTTGCAGTGTGCAGAGCAAGTGATTTCTGTGCTCAGACCAAGAGAGACCGGCTGAAATCCTGTTGCTCCACTCCGCGTATGGAATAGGAAATTGCGTAGGTAGAAGGAAGCACTGCATGGAGAGCCTCCCTAAGTGTGCGCCACAATCCTTGTGCCACAAATTGTGCGATCCGTTGCATCATCTGCTTGCATGGTGCGGGACTGCATGGGTGCCAAGCTGTGTGCCGTTCCACAGACGGTCATTGTGCCTTATGCCAACTTCAACAGGATTTCAGCTGCCCTGTGAACGCTCTGTTCTGCTCCTTTATACTGTAGGACCCCCTTATCCGCAGGATCAGTATCTCCTGGGGAGGCTCTCTGAGTTGGGAATCGGTGGCCAGGCATTCTCAGGTAGGGCCTTCTCCACAGTGGCCCCTTGCCTTTGGAACAACTTGCCACTGGAGATCCACCTGGCTCCCTCTCTGGGTGTCTTCTGGAATAAACTTAAAACCTGGCTATTTGGGCAGGCTTTCCCTCCTGCCATATCTTAATTACTTATACTTCGCCATCTTGGATTTATAATATATGTTTTTGGTTTTATTGTTTTTAAATTTGTAAACCGCCCAGAGTAGACCCTTGGTCTAGATGGGCGGGATAGAAATTTAATGAATGAATGAATGAATGAATGAATGAATGAATGAATGAATGAATGAATGAATGAATGAATGCTTTGTGGAGAGCATTTGGTATTATAATAATGTTCACTATAATCTATGTTTTCCAGCATCCGTGGGGGGTGGGGAGCTTGCAACCGTTCCCCCATGGATACAGGGGTCCTACTGTACACACAAAGAATCAGGGACCGTTTTGGGAGGGGAGGGATGAAAAGCATCTCCTCCCCCCCCCGGCATGGCCATTACCCTTTGTCCACTTTGCTTGGACGCCAGGCGCAGAGCAGCAGCTGTTCCGCGGGATGCCCGCTCACTTCTCGGACAGCGCCGAGACGGAGGCGTGCTTCCGGATGCTGTCCATCAGCCAGACGGGGATCACACCCGAGCAGATCATGAGGATGCAGCGGCCGGGATCCGTGATAGAGAAGGCGCAGATCAACAGCAGGTGAGGAGGGGAAAAGAAGCAGGCGGCGTCATTTGGGCAGCTGCAGAACCTAGACGGAAAGTCATAGGTCTGAATCCATGACTCTAATTCCAATTAGAGTAGGCCCATTGAATCAAACACTAATTGATATGTCATCTCTTTTACATCAGTCCCAGGAATTCAGTGGTCTTACTCTAGCTTAGATTAGCTGTTGGATTTAGGACACAGAATCATAAAGTTGAACGCGTGGTAGTCCCCTCCAGCCTCTGATGACATGGGAAATATCCTGCACCCTTGATAAATTTGTTGGCAGGATCGAATGCAGATCAGCCAGCTCTTGTGAGTGCCAAACTGTTCTTCCGTTCAGTGAGACCCAATTTTATCTAAGTCTTCTGTCTCCAATACTAGCTAATTGGTTGATGTAATGTAGCCAAGAAGGAGATGCCATTTCCTGTATTGTTTGCCTCTTGTTGTTGATAGCTAAAGATATATTGCTCTTAGATATGGAGGTTCTGTTTTTTTAAAAAAACTACTTCATTTGAATCTTCTTTCTCTCTCTCTTCATTTTGCTCCTTTCACCCTTTTCTAGGTGGCTGGATTCATCACGGACATTGTTGCAACAGGGAGTGAAGGAAAATGACCGTTTATGGCTACGTTTCAAGTATTACTCTTTCTTTGATCTGGAGCCCAAGGTCAGTGCTGCTTCATGGATCGGGGCCCCCTGGGTACCAGTCTTTTGTTTGAGGGTATGCTTTCAAAGAAGTTTCTAGTCCTCAGGACTGAGGAACAGGACTCTGAAAAAAACCTCCTTCTGTAAGGAGGATAATTTTATGCAGGATGTAAGACAGCTGCCTATTATTCATGTGATAATATTTAGCATTTGGTGTTTCGAAACATGTATACCTTTTCCAGGTACAGTATATATATATTTGTAAAGGGTTTCTTAAAGAACTGATATATATTAGTTATTTGTAAAGGGTTTCTTAAAGAACTCATAGATATCAGTTCTTTAAGAAACCCTTTACAAATCTGAGTTTTATACAGGATTCAGCTCAGACTTAATCCATGGCTGTGCTTGTTTTCCTCTGAAACGGAAGCTGTCATGCTCTCAAGTCACATCGTTCAAAACCTCCCACCCTTTACTCTCCAGGAAAAGGAAACGAGATTGAAGAATAAAATCATTTAAAAATACAAACAGCAACTCTTAAAACCACTTGGTCTGCTGTGATGATGTTGCATGGTGTAATTTTTAAAGGGAAGAGGCTCTGTGTGAGAATCTCTGTGGGTCCAAAATGCTGGATTGATTTCATATTAATAAACCAGTTCCAGAGGTTCTCCTCTCCACCTCTCCACCTTTTGTAAACATAAGGGATCTTGATTGCTCATTCAAGACCCAGCCAAAGCAAATGCTTAAAACTCACAACAGTAAACGGATGTGGGCAGACTCCCTCCCTCCCTCATCCTGATGCTGCCACTACTGTGACGATGGCAGCTAAGCTCACACACGGACTGGTTTGCTTGGCTGTGCAAGGGACAGGCGACATCACTGCTGCTCGGTCTGCGCAGCTTGCCCAAGGCTTCACAGGCTGGCTTTTCCCCTCCAACTCCTTATCCCTGTACTCCAACTCCCTGAGCTATCCGGCCAGCCCAGGAATGTTTTCGCCGACTTCCTTGTATTGTGAGGGACTTGGACCAAATGACCCTTGGATCCCACTCCAGTTTTGCAATTTGACGCCTTTTTGAACTTTGGAAGCAGAAAAATGATACAAAAGTAAAAATAAACCCACTAAATAAAGTCTACACTAACCAGATAGCTCAATGAGTTAAGTTTCTGGCTGCAGAGACAGACGTTGGGAATTCGATTTCCTCGCATGGGACCTCCTGGGAGAAGAGCCAGCCTGTGTAGCCTTGGGCAAGCTGCACAGTCCCAGGGCTCCCTCTAGAGGAAGGGAAGGGTAAACCTACTTTTTCTCTACCTAAAAAGGCTGCTGTGAGTCAGAATGAACTTGATGGCATCTAATTATTATTAAATAAATTCTACCGTAGAAGTGAGAATCTAATCTGGATCTGTTACTCAGTTTCTCACATTGTGACTCCGTTTCTCTCTCCGCGTAGTATGACACCGTGAGGATCAACCAGCTGTATGAGCAGGCCCGCTGGGCTGTGCTTTTGGAAGAGACGGATTGCACCGAGGAAGAAATGATTGTGTTCGCAGCTCTGCAGGTAACCTTTTCTGCCCCGTTAAGCACGCCTAATGGCTTGGCTGGGTCTTGTGAAGGTCTCTGGCAGCCTTTCCCCACCTGGACTCTGGTTCCTATCATGCTGGGCCTAGCTGTCTGGGATAGAGGTGGCATGCACTCCAATTCCCATCCGGTCCAGACAAGGGCCGGTTTATGGGATCTGCTACTTCTAGAGCTAATTATGAGCGTTCGGAGAATTGACTTAAGACCTCCACATGACTCTCACTTTCTGTCCCGAACACATGAGCCAATGACACCTTGTTTGTCTGGTGCTTCCTTCCAGTACCGCATCAACCAGCTGTCTTTAAACACCAGCCCTGCAGAGCAGTCTGCTGAGTCTGGCCTCGACGACTTAGACAAGGCTCTCGCCAGCCTGGAGGTTAAGCTAGAAGGGACGTCATCGCCTCCGAATGTCCTGGTAGGTGCCTGAGAGGGGCAGCGTTTCTCCTTGGCGAAGCTGACCCCGGTGTTTTTCTGATGGGGCTTGTTCTCTGAAGACATGTTGTCTTCCACTGGTTTTGAAGGCAATTCAACTCCGAAGGCTCCATTTTTATTTATTTATTTATTTTTGGTGGTGGCCACAGCCAGTTGGGTCAGCCTTCTTTTTCTTACTTGTTCTATTAAGTTTTTTATTTTTAAACTCCTCTTTTAACTGTATTTTTTTTAATATTCTGTATTTCATTTTTGGGAACTCTCGGTGCCTGTCTAATAGTTTGTAAATACAGTAATTAAAGTTGCTTTTCTTCCTCCCTCCCTGCTCCATAGGAAAGCCTCACAGCCATCCCAGAACTGAAGGACTATCTTCGAATATTCAGGTGAGCTCCGAAACTTTCATCTTCTGTAAGATTGTGCACCTTTTGCTATGCCATTTCAAAAGACACCAGGACTGCAGCTTTTGAGTCCAGACCCCTGCTTGGCAACATGGCAGTAGAAATTTAGCATTTTGCTAAAATAGCCTTCTCAAACTGGCGTCATTCAGATGTATTGGGCTTCAGAGCCCATCGTCCCCAGTTGATATGGGGATCATTGCCTGGAGAGTGACAGGCTCTGGAAAGCTGCCTTGAAGGGAGGGACAGAGTTTCTCGCTGCTGTTTCCTAATAATATAGTGGATTTTTTTTTTTTTGGTAGCTGTTTATATCGTTGGGCCAGGATTAATAATTTAGTGGATCTGTCCCTGCTAAGATAATTGGTTTGTCCATGGTCTGTCAGCCTCTCTTACAAATTTGTTGTAAGGAGGATATGTATCCTCTTGAAGAATTGCAATTTTATTTAGTTCATTGTGTGGGCCCTTTTAAAGGGCAGACGTTTTCAGCCTCAGATCTGGAATTTTACCAGGGTTTTTGATGTTTTGCATTTATAATCCTGCAATGTTTCATAGTGCTTGTGTGTTTTCTTATACAGTGGTGCCTCGCATAGCAACGATAATCCGTGCAGCAAAAATCGCTGCAAAGCGATTTCATCACTATGCGATATTAAAAAGCCCATAGGAATGCATTGAAACCCCTTCAATGCATTCCTATGGGCTTCAGACTCACCTTTAAGCGAAAATCCTCCATACGGTGGCCATTTTCGCTGCCTGGTAAGCGAGGAATCCGTCCCAGAAAACAGCGGGCGGCCATTTTTTTTACCCGGCGGCCATTTTGGAACCGCCGATCAGCTGTTAAAAAACTAATCGCTTTGCGATGATCAGTAAGCGAAACGGGGTACCAATCATCGCAAAGCAATTTTTCCCCATAGGGAACATTGCAAAGCGATCGCAAAAGCGATCGCAAAAAGTTAATCGCTATGCGATTTCATCGTTAAACGGGGTGCCCGTTAAGCGAGGCACCACTGTACATACCGCACACATACAGAGAGGGAGAAAGAGAGAGAAAGGGAAAAGGGATAAAAGAGTTACCTTATGCTTCAGCATCTGTCCAGAAACACCCCCCAGTGAACTTTTGGGGAGAGTCCAGTTTTCATTTTTTTGACCTTTAAAGGCAAGGATACCCTATGGTTTTAGAGAGATCTGGAAGGAGACACCTGGCAGTGTGTCTAGAGAGGTGGGGTCGGATGTAAGAGTCTTTTTTTTTTAATGTGAATCCCTACACAGGCCTCGCAAGCTGACCTTGAAAGGTTACAAGCAATACTGGGTGACCTTCAAGGAGACCACCGTCTCCTACTATAAGACGGCTGAGGATTCCCTCGGAGAGCCTGTGCAGCAGCTGAACCTCAAAGGTGAGTCCAGCAGCCTCCCTGCTATCTGGAACTGGTAGGGTTGGCTGGGGGGTTGTGGGAACTGTGGTTGAAAAAGCCACCTGTCTAAGGTCTGGGCTTAGGGATACTTGACATATTCCCAGCTAGGCACTGCATCTCCAACCGGGTTGGCCACATGCTCTCTTCTATCGAGGGCAGTCTTTTTTTTTTTTAATAGATTTGGAGGGGGAATCTTGGCAGACGGTAAGAAATTAGGCAGATAAAAGTTCTGGGACCTATAGAGCAGAATTAGCTTAAAGTAGACCACCCTTTATTGCATAGTTCTCAACTGGCACTTATTCTTCGATAATTCATTCAGAGACACTGGTAAGAAAAAATAATAATGAAAATGTTCCATTTTACTCACAGTTCTTCATAGATCTAAAACAAACAGCATTCTATAGAAAAATAGTGACTAGCTACATGAACAAGACTTAACTGGTTAATAGTTTCATCCTGACTAACAGTATGGCTGACTGACTCTAACTGACTACTTTACCTGTCTTCAGACTGTCTGACTAAAAAGTAATGTGGAGGGGGGGAAGACTTGAGTGGAGAGATGTCGCTCTCTTCAAAATTCTGAGGCAGAAAAAGAACAAATGGTTGCTGTTAGACTGATTGACATTCACCCCACTCCAGGAAAAAAAAATCTCCCAGACAAAACATCTTAAAGGCAATGTCTGAGGGGTGCAATAATTTCAACAGAAATCACTCTCCACTCTCAGAGAGAGGAACCACTCCTGCTGTCTGGAGAAGACACCCTGGGCTAGAATCCTTAGAATTACAGTCCCCATGTTTCTCGCCAGACAGCAGGATTTAGTGGTCAAGGATGGGAGAATCTTGAAAGATCAGAATTGGAAGAATACAGTGGTGCCTCGCATAGCGACGATAATTGTTGCAGCAAAAATCACTGCAAAGCGATTTCATCACTATGCAATATTAAAAAGCCCATAGGAATGCATTGAAACCCCCTTCAGACTCACCTTTAAGCGAAAATCCTCCATACAGTGGCCATTTTTGCTGCCTGGTAAGCGAGGAATCCATCCCAGAAAACAGCGGGCAGCCATTTTTTTTACCCGGCGGCCATTTTGGAACCGCCGATCAGCTGTTAAAAAACTAATCGCTTTGCGATGATCGGTAAGCGAAACAGGGTACCGATCATCGCAAAGCAATTTTTCCCCATAGGGAACATCGCAAAGCGATCGCAAAAGCGATCGCAAAAAGTTAATTGCTATGCGCTTTCATCATTAAACGGGGTGCCCGTTAAGCGAGGCACCACTGTAATGGCAGAGTTTCCAATTTTAGCCTTTTGGGGACTACAACTCCCATAATCCCCCAGCCAGCATTCAGGGGGTTCTGGGACTTGTGGTCCAAAACCAGCCCCCTTTCTAAGCCCTGATGAACGGGCAATCTCTCCCCCACCCCTGTCAGGCCATGCGATAACATTGGGGTTTCCCCATTTCTCACCCTCTTATCTGCTCCGCTGCAGGCTGTGAGGTGGTCCCCGATGTCAACATCTCCGGCCAGAAGTTCTGCATCAAGTTGTTGGTGCCATCACCCGAGGGGATGAGCGAAGTGTACTTGCGCTGCACGGATGTGAGTCGGGCATCAGGATGGGGGTCAGCTTAGAATCATAGAGTGAAGTGGGACCCTTAGAGGTCATCCGACCCAACCTCGACATAGGGCAAGGGTTTTGTAGCTGCCACGTTTCCCCCCCCCCCGATGACTGTCGAGTCCCTGCTTTTAAACACCTGCATGGAAGGCAATCAAACCCCTCCTCTATTCAGAAGCAACAGGAAGTTCATCCCAGTAGGAAATTTTTCCTAAAGTCTAGCCCAAAAGCTACATCCTATCATCTTTGGTCTGCTGCTACTTAGCTTCGTCCTTTATTCCACCTTCTACCTCTTCCAATATTTCCAGGCTGCTATCAAACCCTAGATTAATTGCCCACCTCTCTCATCCGTTTCTCAGAAGTGGGATGGGGGAGAAATCTTGTGACCCTCCAGTTGTTGGAAAATCATAGCTCCCATCGGCCTTGGCCAGAAGGACCAGGCAGGGAGGACGATAGGCATTGTTGTCCAGCGACCTCTGCAGGAATGCCTCCTTTCCCCAACCCCTCTTACGGGCAGCTTTCCTGCCCTTTTTGCTCTCCTCTAAATATTTATAGATTTATATAAAATATGTTTAACCCCACCTTGCTCCTTTTTAAAAAGGACCGAAGGTCAGTTGCATGATCAGAATCCCAGGTTTAAAGCAAAAAAGATCATGTCTACAAATTATTAAAAGGATCAATCAAAGATGGTAAACAAAAGCAAACGCCAAAACACATTCCAAGCAGCAAGGCACAACCCTCCATTTGAAAAACCCCACTCATGGAGGCAGTCATTCAGGGAAAGCCTGCCTAGAGAGAAACGTCTTGGCTTGCTTGTAGAAGAACAGCCAAGATGGGGCCAGCCTGGCCTCCAGTGGCAAGGAGTTCCAGAGTCTTGCTTTCAGGGAAGGGTAGAGCCAGCCTGTGTCTTCATGCTATTTGCCTCCCTTCTCTGCCCAGGAGCAGCAGTATGCCCGCTGGATGGCCGCTTGCAGGCTGGCGGCGAGGGGCAAGACCATGGCTGACGCATCATATCAAGCTGAAGTGGAGAACATCCTTTCCTTCCTGAAACTCCAGAGGACCAACCCGGATGCGCCCCTCGCCCCGGAGGCAGAAGGGGCTCAGTGGCTTGTCTCTCCACGCTACCAGAAGAAATTCAAGCCTAAGCAGGTAAGATTTGGCCATTATTTTCCCCCATCCACGGGTTCACATTTCTGTTGGTGCTTACCTGGCAGGAAGGGGGAAAAGACCATTGTTGTTGTTGTTTAGTCGTTTAGTCGTGTCCGACTCTTCATGACCCCATGGACCAGAGCACGCCAGGCCCTCCTGTCTTCCACTGCCTCCCGGAGTTGGGTCAGATTCATGTTGGTCACTTCAGTGACCCTGTCCAGCCATCTCGTCCTCTGTTGTCCCCTTCTCCTCTTGCCTTCACACTTTCCCAACATCAGGGTCTTTTCCAGGGAGTCTTCTCTTCTCATGAGATGGTCAAATTATTGGAGCCTCAGCTTCAGGATCTGTCCTTCCAGGGAGCACTCAGAGCTGATTTCTTTCAGAACGGATAGGTTTGATCTCCTTGCAGGCCAGGGGACTCTCAAGACTCTCCTCCAGCACCACAATTCAAAAGCATCAATTCTTCAGCGGTCAGCCTTCTTGATGGTCCAGCTCTCACTTCCGTACATCACTACAGGGAAAACCATAGCTTTGACTATTCGGACTTTTGTTGGCAAGGTGATGTCTCTGCTTTTTAAGATGCTATCGAGGTTTGTCATTGCTTTCCTTCCAAGAAGCAGGTGTCTTTTAATTTCGTGGCTGCTGTCACCATCTGCAGTGATCATGGAGCCCAAGAAAGTAAAATCTGTCACTGCCTCCATATCTTCCCCTTCTGCCATGAGGTGATGGGACCAGTGGCCATGATCTTAGATTTTTTGATGTTGAGATTCAGACCTTTTTGGCACTCTCCTCTTTCACTCTCATTAAGAGGTTCTTTAATTCCTCCTCACTTTCTGCCATCAGAGTGGTATCATCTGCATATCTGAGGTTGTTGATAATTCTTCCGGCAATCTTAATTCCGGCTTGGGATTCATCCAGTCCAGCCTTTCACATGATGTATTCTGCATATAAGTTAAATAAGCCGGGGGACAATATACAGCCTTGTCGTACTCCTTTCTCAATTTTGAACCAATCAGTGTTTCCATATCCAGTTTTAATTATTGCTTCCTGTCTCACATGTAGATTTTTCAGGAGATGGATAAGGTGGTCAGGCACTCCCATTTCTTTAAGAACTTGCTATAGTTAGCTTTGGTCCACACAGTCAAAGGCTTTTGCGTAGTCAATGAAACAGAATTGATTGTAGGATTTTGAGATTTGCCCCAACCACTTCATCAGCACTGGTGCTACTTGGCCTTGTCCTCCGCTCTTCCTCAGTAGCATGTTGGACGCCTTCCAACCTGAGGGGCCCATCTTCCAGCATCATATCACCCCTTCACGGATTGCTGCCTTGTTGTGGCAAAGGGGCTTGAGTCACTCAGAGAAGCTATGGGCTATGCCGCGCAGGGACACCCAAGACGGACAGGTCATAGTGGAGAGTTCTGACGAAACGCGATCCACCGGGAGCAGGAACTGGCAAGCCACCCCAGTATCTTTGCCAAGAAAACTCAATGAAGAGAAACAAAAGGCTTAAAAAGACCATACCTGGTGGGAAAACCATTAAATGGTTGCAGGATGTACAAATTTCTTCTCTGATCAGGGTGGCGTATTATGACCATTCTCGGATAAAACTGGTTTCGGAACCATCGGTTTGAATGTTCCGGATGTGACGTGCGCTTTCTATCTGTGTCCGCGGCTCCCACTAGGCAGAGGACATGACCTTCGTGAAACAGTGGCTGAAATCCTGCTGTTTCGTGCATGGGGGGGTCCCATTGAATCAGTGGGGAGTCAGCTCCATAAATCCCATGGATTCATTGTGCCTACTTCACTCCCGACTTACTGTGCGAAGCAGCAGGATTTCAGCCAATGTGTCAATGTAGTTTCTACAACAGAAGTCTTGATTTGTCCTTCAGCAGTCGATTCAATGCTGGCTGGATAGCTCAGTCAGTTGGAGCGGCTGGCTTCAGAGCAGGCGCTTGGGCGTTTGAATCCCCACCGTGTAGCCTTCGGCAAGCTACTGTATGTGGTCCCAAGAGGGAAAAAATGGTTATACACCTTCTGGATATTTTATACCTAGGACGGCCCTGCAGGGACTCACTGTAGCTCAGAATCAACTTGATGCTGCAAAGTTAATTACTAATATGTAATTGCTTCAGTGGGCCTCCTTTAGTTTGGGATGAGCCAGTTCATCTGGGCATAGACATCCCTCTTCCCATGCCTGTTTAGGGCTGGGGTGAGGACGTGACCCACTCAATGCTGTTGAATATCATGTCCTTTAAGTTCCCACTCATACAGACAAAGGCTAGCTATGATAGCAACTGTAATACAACATCTGGAATACTATAATAGGTTCTTTATGCCTTTCAAGGCATTGGAAGCTGAAACCCACCAACTCACGCCATGCACTCTTAACATTTTGAGTGTAAAGGAATGTGTTTTAAATGCATTTTCTAATTAACAATACCTCTCTCTGCAGTTCTGGAGGTAGCTCAGTCATGGTGGGAAACCCTTCACCTTCCAGATGTTTTGGCCTATGGTTTGGTCAGGAATGGTGGGAGTTGTGGTCTAAAACATCTGGAATATCAGAGGTTCACCCCTTGATGTAACGGGATCTAATCCCTCCACCTTTTTCTGAATACAGTGGTGCCCTGCATAATGAGTGCCCCGTTTAGCGACGAATCCGCACAGCTATGGCTTCTCTGCGATCGCAAAAGCAATCGCATTGCAATGTTTTAAATGGTAAAACATCGCTTTGTGACGATCGGTAAGCTGTTTCGCTTACCGATTTTCGCATAGCGATGTCTTTTCTAACAGCTGATCAGCAGTTCCAAAATGGCCACCGGGTTAAAAAAATGGCCGCCCACAGTGTTTTCGCGCCCTTTCCTCACCTACTGGGCAGCGAAAATGGCGGCCATATGGAGGATTTTCGCATAACGGTGAGTTTTTTGCCCATAGGAACGCATTAAACGTGTTTTAATGCATTCCTATGGGCTTTTTTGTTCCGCATAGCGACGAATCCGTATAGCGACGATTTTTCCTGAACGGATTATCGTCGCTATGCGGGGCACCACTGTACCTGCAGAAGGAGCTCAATCTGTGCTTTTCTTTCCATTCTGTCCCCAGTTGACTCCACGCATTTTGGAAGCCTATCAAAACATGGCCCAGCTGTCTCTCGTGGAAGCCAAAATGAAATTTATTCAGGCCTGGCAGTCCCTCCCAGATTTTGGCATCTCTTACTTTGTGGTCAGGTGAGAAACTATAATAGTTGCTGGTTGGATAACTCAGTGGTTGACGTCTCTGGCTGTGGAGCCAGAAGGTTGGGGGTTTGATTGCCCTTTGTGCCTTCTACAAGGAGAGCCAGCCTGGGTGGCCTTGGGCAAGCTGCACCGTCCCAGGGCTCCCCCTAGAGGAAGGGAAGAGCAAAACACTTTAGAGTACTACCTCCTTGAAAAACTCTGAAAACTTCAATCAGCCTTTTGCACCCACGGGCAAACAAACAGGAGGGCAGGAACTGGTTTATTTCTCGAACAGATTGAGTAGCAACGCCGGGTCTCTGCCATCTTAAGCTCTTAAGAGGACTAGTGTTCATGTATTGATTTAAAATATTCTACTCTGCCTCTCTCCTTAAAAAGAGCGGCTTATTTTCTTTTTGAGATGGGCATATCATTTGGGGAAGATGATACGGTTCCTTTAGCTCCTTAAGTCAGTTTCTGTCACCTGATTAAAAGGGACTCCGGTGTTTACACCAAAAACCTGCCATCTTTGCACAGATTCAAAGGCAGCCGGAAGGATGAAATCTTGGGCATTGCCAATAACCGCTTGATCCGCATCGACCTGGCGGTTGGGGACGTGGTGAAGACCTGGAGGTTCAGCAACATGCGCCAGTGGAACGTCAACTGGGATATACGACAGGTTGGCCTGGGGAGCAGGAGGGTGGGGATTCTGGCCATTGGACGTCTCAGCCGCTCTCCCGGGAAAGGGGGGGGGCTCGCTCAACTCCTTTGGCAGGCTGTGATTAACCTCTAGATGGCAAGAAAACCACACTTTTCCTTGCTCCCATCCGTAACGAGAACTACCCTGAGGTTTCTCTGCGTGCTCGCCTGTAAGCCACAAACGTGCACCCCAGGGGGACCCCCCTAGGAGGGGACACGCTCAAAAGCCTGCTTCTGCGTCTCTTCCCACAGGTGGCCATAGAGTTCGATGAGCACATTAATGTTGCCTTCAGCTGCGTCTCCGCCGGTTGCAAGATCGTGCACGAATACATCGGTGGCTACATTTTCCTCTCTACCCGCTCGGCCGACAAAAGTCAAAAGCTGGACGAAGAGCTTTTTCATAAGCTGACGGGGGGCCACGAAGCCCTCTGATCTTCCACCTTCAAAAGGTGACCCTTTCCCCTTGAAATCCGCACACAGGCCTTTTCTGGCCTCCTTAAGGGACCTGTCTGGCCATTATCATTGCACCCAGATCTGAGTTGGAATCTGGAGCAAAGCTTTAGAATGTTACTTTTAAAAGGAACTTTTTGTGTGATTCATTACTTCTGGACGTCTGGGATGTAGCGATTGCGACTTCGGTTTGTGCAAATAATTCTTTTTTTCTTACAAGTTGTGGTAGTGATCCACAAGAGGCCAGAACAATACAAGAAAATACTTCTTGGTCCCCTCTCGTGGCCAATTCTAATGTTACGCCTTGCAGACATTTGAAAAATGTACAACATGAATACTTCCCTCACCACCTTGGAGTTATAAGAGAATGGCATTAAGCCTAAAAATGCCTTTAAATATAACTTTGGAACATAAATAGAAACCATTAGTTATTGTACCTAAAAGTATTTTTTTCCTAGTTGCTAGTTATAGTACATTCACTGTAATTTTAATAGCTTGTCACCCAAATGTAACTAGTTATGGCTAAATGTTACTTGTAACTAATTACTTCCCAAGTTGCTGCTGTTCGCAAAGTGCCGTGTAAAGGTTTGCAAAGGGCCATAGAGAGGTTTGCAAAGGAACCAAGAAGGGTAGGTGAAGAAGTAAACCTTTCCTAGCCCAGGCCGGCGGGCCAAGGGAAGCCTTGGGACCGATCCCTCGCGGATATGGGGATTCTACCGTATTTGCGCCTTTTCCACCATCTTGGAATAACAGTTAATTTGCAACACATTCCCCGTTCCTGAGTTGGCTATTAGGGCAAGTTGGCTTTACTTACTTGCCGTTGCATTTTGATGAAGGTTGTGTCTGCTTCTTAATTTTTGTTACAATAAAAAGAATAATTTAAAAAATGCATTGTAAAGGAACTCCTTTTCTTAAATTGACCTCCCCTGTGTTTGCTCATCATGATTTGGACAAAAATACCAGGTTGTGCCATTGTGGTTCCTTACCTCCAAGAGATTTTTTTTTTTAACAGATGTACGCAAGTACTTTTAGAATGAAGTTCTCCCTTGCACGACAGCTGATGGACACAACACTCCCTCTTTCAGAGGTGCAGGGTTGTTTGAAAACAGAAAAACACCATGCACACAACACCCAGATGAGTCAGCGCTCAGAGAGGAGGTTAAGGCTTGGGTTCGAATTCTCGTTCTGCCACGGAAACTCAAGGATGGAGGTGGAACTGGTAAAACCACTCCTTAATATCCCGTTTAGCTTGAAAACCCTGTTAGGGTTGCTTTAAGTTGGTTTCGACGTGATGGCACACAAAGGATTATGAAAGTAACATCTGGAGAGCCACATGTTCTCAAACATGGTTTAGGCAAGGGGGAAATGATGATGATAATCATGTGCCATCTGACTTTATGGCAATCCTTTTCAGGGTTTTTCTCCATGGAGAGAATACTCAAAAGCAGTTTCCCGTTTCCTTCTTCTTGGGGGTATTTCTGGGGCTGTACAGCTTAGCTGGCCCAAGGCCACCCAGGCTGGCTCTTCTCTTGGGGGGAACATTGGGGGGAATCAAACTCCCAACCTCTGGCTCCGCAGTTGGGTACCTAAACCACTCAGCTATCCAGCCAGCCTGTGGATAAAAGCTGCACAGATAAAGTATAACTGCAAATACATGGGAAGATTTGGAAATATGCCTTTTAAAAATGCACAGTGAGGGAAGAAAACACAAGATCTCACAATCCAATGCAAAGCAAGAAAGAGAAGGAAAGACAAGTGTATTTTGGAAAGATACAAAAAGTTGGAATGGATTGGTTTTCATAGTGTGGCACTCATATAAATGCCACCTCAACCAGCAGATGACAGACATTAACAAAGATCGGAAAACTTGTTAATTTATTCCGACAAGGAGCTGGAGATATATAGTGTCGGTGCTCGTCGTGGTAGCCCCTTGTAGCCCCCTTGCCCCATAAGGAGAGTCCTAAAGTCTAGGCAGCTGGATCGGACCAGATCAACACATGAGAAGCAGGTCTTTTGTAAGATTACTGGCTCTTAACAACCAATTGTATTTTATTGTATTTTAATTGTTGTAAGCCAGCCAGAGACGTTTGGGTAGAGTGGGTGGCATATAAGTTAAATAAATAAATTGAAGACGGAGCTGCCCTGAAATAGTTTGCATTACAATAGAGACACTTTGCAAGAATTTACTGCTCTTGAAAGCTCCTGAGGCTTTCGCCCTCCTTGTTCCATTACTCCACTTAGGCAGAAGACACGGGGGGGTTATTTCAAAAGCAAGGTTTCTTGTTTGGCAACAAATAGTCCATGCAAGCCATAAATTCTTCTCTCAGGAGGCACGGAGGTGACGTAGGCGCAATGAGATTCCGTGGCTGGAGACCAGATCACTCGGGAGGCAGCCGACAGCCTGAATGGGCAGGGGAAAAGGCAAACGGTGAGAATGATCTTCAGAGGGGTTTACAGATCTCAGTGCCCTCCTGAGCATGTACAGAGCTCCATGTGGTGCAGCGCAAGAGGTGGGCAGAAGAGAGATCAGGGTCTTCTAGCTGATTGGGAGGGGGCGCAGCATGTCAGCAAGGGGGAGCCGCCAGCAGAAAACTTACGCGTAGGTCGAAGCTGCAGGACTTCCTGGAAGTAACAGGGGGGGAGGAGTCCGTTTTCGTTGCCTGGCGTGAGGATGACGCCGTTCGCCGAGCGGAAAAACGTGATTCCATCTGTGTGAGCACAGAGGGAACGGTAAGTGAAATACAAGGCATGAGAGGAGTGAACTGTAAAATGGGACACGGCAGAAGGGCCTGATCCCCCCCTCCTCACTGTGGATCAGTCCTTCCCTCTCTTAGCTTGACTTCTTATACTTATTCAACTGAAAAGTGGAATATAAAGGATTAAGCCATCAGCCAGGCCTGCTCTGGCCCAGCTTGGCGATCTGGCTTTCTCCCTTTCTTGATTCCCTGACAGTGTGGCCAGGAAAGGCCCCTGGTGAAGAGACAGGGCAAGAGAGGCAGCCAAGCCCACATCGGCAACCTCAGCAGGCACGGCTGTCTTTCCGTGGCGGAATCCATGGTGGGGCGAAAAGCGCTGGGCTGCAGCCGGTGTTCACGAATGATGCTGCTCACCTGCCAGAGCTTTGGCGATGTTGATGACTACAGCCACCTCGCAGTTCTTCCGCATTCCTGCAAAGCAAATAACCAGGAAAAGGTGGCCCTCGGCCTTTCTCCTTAGTGCAAACATTCCCGATTACAGCTCTCTGCCTGCAGAGCGAGAGTTTGGGAGTTTGATCCCCCCGCTCGGCCTCCTGGTAGAAGGGCCAGCCTGGGTGGCCTTGGGCAAGCTGCACCATCCCAGGATGCCCCCCCCCCCCGGAAGAAGGGAAGGGTAAGTCCCTTCTGAGTTTTCTCTACGTGGATGGGAAGCAAAAAGGGATGGTCTACTGGGGGGGGGGGCTTGCAGGAACTTGAAGCTACTGTAATTCTGCTCTGTAAATCCCTGCAGTTCTTTAGCTAAAATTCAACACTCAGCCCAGAGAATACAGGCCAGGATGCTGGATAAATGTTGGATATAAGCAGATAGAAGAGGGAACACACGGCAGAGGAAAAGGCCTACTCACCGCTCAAGACCGTTGTATCCCCGGGCAAACCCGGAGCTAAGTGGATGTGAGCTCTCCCCATCCGGGAGAGGCCACTCCGGCGAATTGCTGGCCAGTGGCGCAGGTAAGTGCCATGGGCCACCACCTCTGGGAAATCTGACAGGTGCAGCAGTGGGATCAGCTCCAGTTCAGAGACCTGGCAGGGGCACAAAGTGGAGTCATAGGAGAGATCTTGCCCCCATTAAAGAGGGATTCCTATTTATCCCAGTTCACATTTTAGGCCAGCCTATTTACACATTTATAACAGGTTGATCCCCCTTTAATTGTCATCGTCCCATTCCATCCCACGGAATCCTGGGATTGGTCTTTGGAATTCTAGCGCTATTGCTATGATTCCTGGAAAGGCACAGCCATTGCCTAGCAGTCACGGTGAGGCGCCTCTCTAGATTACCAGTCCCATAAGGTGGAGTCGCGACACCTTTGCAGTATAGACACACCTTTAAAAAAACAAAAAAAACAACAGAATCACAAAGACATTTCCCTGTCTCAAACGGATGCTCAGGTGAACTGAACTTCAATCCACAGCAGGATTTGCCGTCCCTCCTGGTGCGGATGAGCACAATGACAAGAGGAACATACGGAAAATAGGCAATATCCTCAGTGATGGAGAAGGTACCGTACTTCCATTGGTATCTAATCTCACACGGAGTATTTAACTGGGGAGAACAGACAATCTTCTGCATCAAATGTTTAAGCTGCTAGTCCTCTTGATGCAAACCTGCCCCCTGTTCACCATCCCGAGTGCTACGTCTCCTCCCCTGTCTTCACTCCCTTCTCCCTCACCTCCAGCGAGTGCCCCTGATTGGCCCGGATTTGGAGGTGCCCACTGGAAGAGTGCGGGCGCAGGGAGAAACGTTGCTTGTCGTTTGTTTCTACAACCCGCTGGACGTCTTCCAGGGACCACGGCCTAAACTGGGGCAAGCGGAGGACCTCGGCCACGTCCACAAAGCCATCTGAGATGCAGGAAAAGCAAGACAGTGAGAGACTCCCTCCCACCCACCCCTTGACAGCTCCATTAACCAAACAAAATGACAGTTAAGCTGTGTGATACTGTAGGCAATGCTAACGATGCAACTTTGACAATGTACTCTAATTGCCTGAATAGCTCAGTTGCTTAGGTATCTGGCAGTAGAGCCAGAGGTGTGGAATTCGAATCCCCACTGTGCCTCCTATGAGTAGAGCCAGCCTGGGTGGCCTTGGGCAAGCTGCACAGTCCCACAGCGCCCCTAGAGGGAGGGAAGGGTAAAACCACTTCTGGATACTCTCTACTCGGAACACCATGAAAAGGGGCGCCCTAAGTTAGAATTGACTGGACGGCACTCTACTAGAGCAAGAGCAGTTTTAATGTGCTAGAAGGCTATGTCTGGGATCCATTTAAGAAATCAAAAGTAAACCCATCAGTCTGCAGAGATCCTCTTGCTGACATCTTATTTTGTGGTTTGCTCTGTAAACATGACTGGTTTTCCACTCTTCGCTCTGCAGGTGATCTCTTGCAAAGCTCTCCCTCTCTGATTAGGATATATCAAGGCCTGGGTCTGCCCGAGGGGACTCCCACTGGACTATTGAATATCTCCCCAAAGTAAGGCAGCATCTCCTTTGCTGGACAGCACCATAGCCTAGATCTGATTTATAACCCACTCCCTTTCCACCAGTTCATCATGGAAGGCGTTTGATTCCACTTTAAATGCTACGTCTCCATCCGGTGGAATCCTGCTATTTGCCATTTGGAAAATATACAGAATTCTCCGCTAGGGAACTCTGATATACCTTGAAGCGCAGAGGAAAAGACTATGTTCATCGCTAAACCACAGCTCCTTAGGATTCTTCCAGGTGGACCCATAGATGCTGCAATGCTGGATAGCTCAGTGGTTTAGGTCAGAGGTTGGGAGTTCGAAGACATTTGCCATTTGGAAAATATACAGAATTCTCCACTAGGGAACTCTGATATACCTTGAAGCGCAGAGGAAAAGACTATGTTCATCGCTAAACCACAGTTCCTTAGGATTCTTCCAGGTGGACCCATAGATGCTGCAATGCTGGATAGCTCAGTGGTTTAGGTCAGAGGTTGGGAGTTCGAAGACATTTGCCATTTGGAAAATATACAGAATTCTCCACTAGGGAGCTCTGATATACCTTGAAGCGCAGAGGCATGACAGGGGTTGGATTTGCTGATCCATGGGGTCCCTTCCAGCCCTGCAGTTCTAAGATGACGACGACGCTATCTATATCAAACTGATTTAATTGTGGTGTAGAGACACTCTTACAAGACAAAAATAACATATGGTTGCCATCTCTTTTTCTTTGATTTCCAGTGCCCCAAAATGCCCCAGGCAGAGGACATGCTGGCAAAGTTTCTATTTTCCAATTATGGGGGGGAGAGGGGAAAGGATAGATAATGGCTACTACACTCACCAGGTCCCATGCCTAAACCCAACTTGTCTGCACCGTGACGCAGGGCATAAGAGAGGGCTTTGGACAAGCGGACGTCTGGATCCTGGGAAAAAAAAAACATTTGGAAAAAAATGACAGCAAAATGGTCAGGATGTCTGATGCATTTCTATCTCCTCTTTTATTTTGTTCTAGTCAGAAATACAGTGGTGCCTCGCTTAACGATTGCTTCGTATAACGAAAAATTCACTTAACGATGGCTTTTTCAGAGTGATCTTGTGCTTCACTTAACGATTTTCCCTATGGGCGATTTTCACTTAACGATTTTGGGACCATGCTTCACTTAACGATGACAGTTTTAGGTCCCCTTGTTTCGCTTAACGTTTTTTTTTTACAGCCCCGTTTTTGCTATTTTTAAAATATTCTAAAATGTTTAAAAATGTTTAAAATGCTTGGAATCGTTAGTGCACCTAATAAAACCTTCATTAACTTAATTTGGCTTTGTTCTGAGTCTTTTTGATTTTTTTGTGAATTTTTTTCCCCCATTGAAATAGGCTTCAATGCATTTCAATGGGTTTCGCTTAACATTTTTTCCTATGGGGATTTTCGCTTAAGGATGGTAATCCGTTCCAATTGGAACGGATTATCCGGTTTTCAATGCATCTCTATGGGAAATGGTGTTTCGCTTAACAATGTTTTCACATAGCAATGTTTTTTTTGGAACCAATTAAAATCGTTAAGCGAGGCACCACTGTAGTCTAATTAACATTTTAATTTGTCTTTAATTTTACCTATATTTCATATACGTCTGTAATTTTATATTGTGTAACCCTTTGATATGAATACAGAAAGAAAGATCTGCCGTTTTCCCCCAAGATCATCATTGCAGGGTACGTTCCAACCCCACCATCTATGTCTCGATCAGCACAAACTGGGAGGTAGCAGTGAAGAGTTGGAGGTCTGCGGTATGGATACTTAAGGCTTATCTTGAACCTCCTGAAAAATTAAACTGCTGCCCTTGGGTACAGAAGAGAACACTATCCCATCACAAGTGTTTAAGAAAAAGTCAGCCTGCCTATCAAGTAAGCTTTTCTGAAATATTCATGCAGGAAAAGGCAGGATATGCTGCTATTTTATTGATTTGATTTGATTTATATCCCGCCCATCTGGTATATTCTACCACTCTGGGCGGTATTTAAGAGTGCTTAAAATGGAAAACTGCACATGATGGCAGATTTTCCAACACATGCTGGAAAATTAAAAGGTTGTTATTTTGCCCTTTCAACTTGGAACTAACGGCAATGGCATAAAACTCAGAATGATGCTGGCAGGGATGATGTACGGAGACAAGAAATATACGGTGTGTGCTCTGCAGATGAAGTGATATTAACCGCCCCTTAAACCCACTATCAGTCCCAAAAGACCATTAAAGTTAGAGCCTAAAATGATCTAGTACCATCCTTCATAGGCAGCAGACCAGTAACAACTTGTCATCCGTTAGACCTTTTTTAAAAACTGAAACTCAGGCTAAAATGCAAGAAAGAATATAAACTTCAACCCCCCAAGTCATGTTGGCTCTGTCCCCCCCCTTCAGAAAAAACCTTCCTCCATCTCATCAAGCACTCCTTTTAGATGCTGTAGTAGTAGAACAGGGAGCTGTGTTAATCTGTGCAAGTGTTATGGGGGAAAATATAAAATAAATAATAATTTGCAAAACAACCAATAAAAAAGACAAAAATGTGATGGTACCTTAAAGACTAACTGTTGTATTTTTTAACGTGAGCTTTTGTGAACATGTCCATCAGACAAAAGAGAAAGAAACATAACATGGCAACAATTTATACCTGGCATCAAAATATAGGTATCAGATTCATGTTACTCTACCACTGTTATTTTATGGCACAGGTTTTCACATCTTTTTTACAGCACAAGCTTCAGTGAAATAGCTGCATATCAAGACACTATTATCACCCCAAACACTGACTTTCTTACCAACCAACCACAATCTCTGCATTTTGATGCCAAGTATGAATATCTGCCACGTGAGATCTCTTTCTATTAATAGCTGACGAAGGGGACTTGACCACAAAAGATCATATTAAAAATATATAAAAATTCGGATTAGGCCGAGCAGATTGGGGGGGGGGGGGGCGGACACAAGGCAAAACGGGACGTGGAGGGGGGGGGGAATGGGTGTTCCTCCTAACCTGATCTCTGTGTCTTCTCCTGCTTGGCTGCTTTTTGCCTTTTTTGGAAAGGTTTTGCGGAGCCCCCGCGAATCCGGATCCTTCTGGATCCATTGCAACCACAGGACAGGGAAAAGACTCAGGCAGGAGCCCCCGGGGGGGGGCACTTGCTTGATCTGGCCCCTCCGGTTCGCTCTCGCTACCCACTAGGGGTTTCCGAATTAAGTCTCCTGCCTCCCCTTCCCCTTCCCCACCGCTCGGGGGGGGGGCTCCCCTTGGCCACCCAGCCCCACCACCCTCCCAGCCCCAGGAGAAGAACCGACTTGCAGCCCAAAGGCAAGACTGGCTCTTGAAGTCCTGGCTGTCAGCTGACCAAGCGGGAGCCACGCCCTCCCGCGAAGGCTTCTGGGAGTTGTATTTCTCTCCACTAGACACCGCCTCCTTCCTCCAGCCGAGGCCTGGGGCAGCCCAGCGGCCTTGACTACCCCACACCCCTTACCCCTGGCCCTTCGGGGTGGGGCTGCTGGGAGTTGTGATCTGAGGGGGGGGGCGCTGCCCGGTGCCCTCGGAGGGCCCAACTCAAGGGCCCATACTCCCCTTATGGCCATTGTCCCTGGTTAAAGAGCATGTGCAGAGTGCCTTTCGCTTAGTAACTCTGTGGAGGCTGCCTTTGCCAGGGGCCAGATTTCCAGGCAATAAAATTGACATGAACATGAAAGAAAAACGTACATACATATCCCATGAAAAACCCTGCCCTTCTCAGATTGCGAGTTGTGGGAAGGAACTCCTCTTACATTTAGTGCACAGTATTTGTGTGTTTGAATGTGAGTGTGTGTATACACATACAGTATATGGGTTGCAGCAGTTGCATTTGCCTATTTATGGCACTCCCCGAGGTGTGGTAACCCAGTTTGTTGTGGTGACTCAGATTAAATAAAAGTCCACAAAAAGATAAAAAGTCCCCAAAGAAGTAAAGTCTACAGAAAACTAAAAACCCAGAACAAATTCTGAGGTAAAATTAAAAAGATCTCAGTCAGGAAAGCAGAGCCGAAGCTATAATCTGAGGTTAAATTCTCAGGAAAGTCAGTCCGAGGAAATTTGTGAGGTGAAATAGGAACTAAAAAGTGTAACTAAGGCGGTTTTAACTCTTCCTTGTAAATGAAGTGTGGCCAGCCTATATGAAAGAAAAATTTAAAATGGATTTAATTCAGAAAAAGGGAATTCTGTGGCAAACTTTGAGAATTAACAAAGATGAATTATAAACAGTTGACCAATAGACGACCGATCATTAGAAATAGGTGTACAGTACAAAGTAAAGGCTTGTAATTAAGAGTGTTAAAAGGGGAACAAAATTACAGAATGGACTGTCATATATCACAGTCTCCCAGATATTCAGTTACGTGAGGAATTCAGAGACAGTGAGACAAATGCTTCCCAATTTAAAATATTTTTATGGTATTTCTATTCAAACATCCATCATGAATCTTTTTAGGCCATTAGGCCAATTTTAATATTTCACTTATTGTGTGTTTTAAACTGTGTGAATTTTATTGTTGTGAGACGCTTTGGGTCCCTTGTTGGGAGAAATATGGCATCATCATCATAAGGCAAGTTAAGTTCAAATAAGAACTGTGAGCAACATATAAATAAGTATTTAAGCATTACAGACAGTTTACAAAAAGCAGGTTTTGAAATGACAGATGAATTAAAGGGTTTCTTCTGTCATCACTTGGAGACAGTTCTGAGGTGTTTATATCTTCAAACATAGCTAAAAACTCAACCTTTCCATGCGACGATGTTCACAGATTATTCACAAGGTGGCACTGTCTGTCGCATTTTTGTGCCTTTTTTGCATTGTTCTTGGTTCAGCTGCCTCAGAGTCTTTGGAAGGTCCTGCAATTTCAAGGGCAAATGTGTGGGAAAGTGGGTGAAGGAAAACAGGAGCGATTGTCCCCAAGATTCAGGAAACAGGCTGGAAAGTAGGGTACATGAACCACGTCAATTTAAGGCAAGGGGCAGCATTGTCAAGGCAACTGAGGTTTTTTTTCTATCTTGTATATTTGAATGTATATTTCTCCACCTAACCAACACAGTTGAATGCTATTATTTAGCACAGTCTACATGTTTTATAAAAGGTTCTTGATGTAAAAGAAAAATAATTTAACCAGATTCTCTCATGGAATAATTTTGGACTTTACACTTCAAGCTGTTTGGAGAAGGAACCATTTTTCTGTGCAGAGTGCATTGGTGATACCATAGGTATATAGGAAATGCAATGTGTTGAGCTGTTCCAATCTGTGTTCTAATACTTCAAGAATTATATGAATCTGAGGTTGCCAGCCTTTGGAACTGGCCTCATTACCTGTGCAGTTCAACCCCAATTTGAGCTACAAGCCCAGGCCAGGTGACAGAATGGGCTAAATGCTGCAACAATTTTTAACCTGCCAGGCCTTGCAGATTAATTTCTTTGTACACATGCAGGATCAAGCAGGGACATTTCCTTTGCATCCCGTTGGCGACCTTTCATGGCTGAGAGCTGCATCTGTCATGTCAAGAGGCGGGTAGGTGAGTTGTTCCCTTGTCAAGTAGACATGAGCACGTCAATGCAGCAGCTGAGCCGCTCGGGTCCCAGCTCAGACGCTAATCTGCTCAGGTGATGAGCGGAAGGCGAGGGGAACCTGGATCCCTGCTCATTAATTGCCTCCAAGCTGCCAATAATCCAGATAATCTCAGCTCTGGGCCAAGATCAACAAAATCCTTGACATTCAGCTCCTCTCATGCCAGCTTTGCTCCACCTCCTCCCCATTTCTCAGCCTTAGGGGGTGTCTATTACTCTGAGGTATGCTAATCAGCTGTAGCTGGGGAATGGGAACCTAAGGATCATCAAGTCCTGCCTCTGGCTCCACAGTCAGAGACCTAAACCACTGAGCTTTCCCAGAAGTTGTCAAACATTCAGTACTGAAGGCACTGCCCTGAGAGACATCCCAGGCAGTGGGAAGCTCACACAGAAGCCAACCTGATTTGCAGATGCAAAGAGGAAATGCAGACACATTCAAGAGCCTCCATACACGCTTAGAGTCTGATTCTCTACAGGCACCCACCAGTGAGGAAGTATTTCAAAAATACACATTCTTTATTGAGAAATGGGTTAACAATAGGTCCACTGCTGGCAAAGAGTTAAAGCGGGTGTCTACTGATTTGTTGTTTGAGGGTGGTGTGTGGGCAGAGAACCCTCTCTTTGTACTTCTGGTGGAACTTCCCCGCTTTTCCCAAAGAACAGCTGGTGACTGGGGGGCAGCTGGTGCTTTGTGTAGCCGTTTGCCACCGTATAGAGCCTTACGGCTCCCTTGGCTGATGGGCAGAGTTCTTTCCATAGCTCCCCATTCTGCTCCAGAGTCAGGACATCCTGGAACACAAATAGCAAGTTAAATCATGCATTTGAAGAGATGTGTAAATGGCAGAATGTGTGTGCATTTGGGGGCTTAGGGGATGTTCATGCCCTGCTCTTAAAAGGAATTGTGATGGAAGGGATTTTCCAAGAAATTTTGAATGACTGTAGCAGCCCACTCCACTTGGCTCTTCATAGACACACAAAGGAAAGCTTCTTTCTCTTATAACAAATATTATTTTGGCTACTGTGGCTTCCCTTGAACACCTGATTTATATTAGCAATTGCATGTTAAAGAAAATTAAATGTAAGGTACTTCAGTGCAGTTTAATGAATTCTGAAGTCAGCCAGGACTATGTGTTAACTTTAGAGAAAGCATATAGATACTACGATCTCATTGTGAACAGCAAGATGGAGAGCCATGAATTCCATCCATGGTTAAATTTCTGCTAGTTAGGTAAAGGTTCCCCTTGACATTTAGTCCAGTCGTGTCTGACTCTAGGGCGCGGTGCTCATCTCCGTCTCCAAGCCATAGAGCCAGCGTTTGTCTGAAGACAATCTTCCGTGGTCACATGGCCAGCGTGACTAGACACAGAACACCGTTACCTTCCCACCAAGGTGGTACCTACTTATCTACTCACGTTTGCATGCTTTCGAACTGCTAGGTTAGCAAGAGCTGGGACAAGCAATGGGAGTTCACTCTGTCGTGTGGATTTGATCTTACTGTCTAACTCAGGCTCTTTAACCCAAGCAACTTTCTGGAGGGAGGCTATCCCTACATTTTCAAAAGTTTCAGATGTACCTCTCTTTTGATAAAGATGATGCTGGTGGATTCGTGAGCTTCAGGACCTCCAATAGCGTAGCAGTGCTTTGCTTGTTCACACGTCAGGCTGCACCTGAAGGACAGAGTTGAGACAGAATCAATCAGAAACCTTTTTGATTTACTTTCGTTGTTATTTTTACAATTCAGAACCTGAAGAATACATCACACTAGTAGAGTTCATTCGGCGGATCAAATAAAGAGAAACTGGGATCATAACCTGACAAGCAGCAAATCAGAATAGAGGAGAAAATACTGGACAGATTATGGAGAGAAGGCTTTGGTGTGCTGGATGTAAATCCTCACAATGGCTAGACAAACTTTGACCACACCTGACAGGGCTTATATACTGTATAGGACTCTCAATCAATCACAAAAGACTTAAGACTTCTAACCCATCACAAAAGGCTCACCAGGATGCGCCTGAGGTCTGCGGAGGAAAGATCTGAGATATCATAAGGTCCTTCAGACCTTGAGGCTTCTGCCTCAAGATATGGAAATATTTGCTACTAGCTGTCGGAATGTCAAAGTATTGTAAATTTTATAGGCCTGAACAGGTCCAGACTGTGGTATTGATGAACTGCCATAATGAACACCTGTGTAACTGCTGAGTCACAGTGACTATGAAGAAGATGATGCAACATTTGTGCAACACCCATGTAAAGGAAGATGATGCAACACTTGAAGTGATTGGACAGAAGGAGCTGTTCAACTGTATATAAGTGAACACTGTAGACATTAATGTATCTCTTTCTTTCCTCTTATGCTATCCTCTATATGCTGCTTTGCTTATATTTTTGCCTGCCATGCGGAAGGTCTGCTACTTTGTACATTTGTATATATTTGTTAGTACACGTGTCTTTTTGCAGAAGAAGTGTGTGTGCGTTTTTCTTCAATCAGAGAACTCTGCACATTAAACAGCAAGAAGGTGACACGGAAGGCTAGGGCTTCTCAAGAGGCCTGAGGCAGCCTAGAATGCTAGAAGTGACAAAATAAAGCATGCACTTTGCCTTCAGATAAAGTCTGATTTATTTATTACTCCTTTGTTACATTGTATCCCATTTCCCATCAAATGGCCACAGAACCAGCCTCATGCATCCATACATAAAGCCAAGCTGGAGATCTGAACTGCAGGAAAAAGGAAGACCCATTCCCTTCCGAAGCTGGAGAAGTTCCATTTTTTGGGAGGTGTATTCCCACCCAGTATGCCCAGTGGCCATGCAGCATCCAGCTTTGCTCCTTCTCTTTTCAGAACAGGATTCAAAGTATTACCTGACATAGAATTCCACGCTACAGCGGCCGGCGCTGGTCTCGTTCCGAGCTATCCCGAGCAACACCGGCCTGCTCAGTGAAGACGCGGGAAGGTTCACCTGGGAAGCATCAGAAAAGCTGCTTCAGCAATGGGCAGCGGCTGGCAACCAAAAATCCACTCCTGCCTCCATCGCTTGTGACCCGCCTCACCTCATCCTGGATCTCTCGCAGCACAGCAGAGAACAACTCCTGGACCACCAATTCTCCCCGAAGGTCTTGGTGGCAGATGGGTCCCTCTGAGGCAGTTTGGTCCTTCACTACCTGCAAAGCAGGGGGGGGCAGGGATGGAAAGGCTGTTTTTATTCCCAGGGACCTAGATGTGTCACAGATCTAACTGAATGGCCACAGAATCATAGAGCAAATGAGTTGGAACAGCTCTATCAGGCCATCAAGTCCAACTTCCCTGCTCAACGTAGGAACTGAAATCAAAGCAGATCTGACAGATGGCTGCCCAATTTTCTATTGGATGCCTCCAGCGCTGGAGCACTCACCACCTCCCAAAGTAATGGGTTCTATTGTCGTACTGCTCTAAAAGTCAAGAAGTTTTTTCCCCTGATCATCAGACGAAATCTAACTTCCTGTAGCTTGAGTCTATTATTACATGTCCCGCACTCTGGGATGATCAAGAGCAGATCCTGCCTTTCCTCTTTATGACTACCACGATGACTCAGGCATGCTAGTCACAACAGGACCTCTGCAAAGTTAAGAGCTGTGTCGGCATTGCAGTTACTGTGGACTGCAGAGACCCAGGTTCAAGATCATGCAAGGCTGTGAAATTCATGGGGTGATCTTGGGCCACACACTGCTAACCTCACTTAATTGTTATAGGAATAACAGTGTGAAAGTACAGTAGATCGTATCTATGTCCTTGGAAGAAACATGAGGCATACCTTTAACAAACAGGTAGCAAAACATCAAGTATGGACCATGAGGATATTTTGTAGAAATAACCCTCAAAAATCAGGTACTGACCTCTCAGAAATTTAGCTCATAGCCTGTCTTGTACCTTTTTCATAGGCGTATAATTTCCCCCTTTCCTTCCACTTGTCCAGCCTCTGATTCCTCAAGCCCCATTTTCCAACATTTTTTCTACAGCTTAAACATTTGGCCATGTATTTCGATTTGACGTCCTTGCCCTTTTTTTGGCATTCTTTTTTTTAACCCTCCAACTGTAGGAAAAGTTCTGTTGAACTCAAAAGCTTACATATTTTCTGTATTTGCAATTAATCCTAGTAGAGGTATTAGCCAGCAGTGGATTTGGGATTTTTCTCCTTATCAGAAGGCATTTATGCAGAGGTTGGGTAGCCATCTGTTAGAGAGGCTTTAGCTGTAGATTTTGAATGGGGGGGGGGGTCAGACTAGCTGCCCTTTGGGTGTACTTGCAACTGTACGATTCTATGATACAAATAGATATGAACTACAGAAGACCTACCTGTGGTTCAGGATGACCCCCTGGAATATCCATCTTCCCAGGTGCCTCGGCAACACACAGGCTCCGCCGCAAGAAGACAAACTGATCATCTGCCATGTGCAACATGGCGCCAACCCCCAGTGGATGGGCAAGATAGGCCTGGCTGTCTCCGAAATCTTGGCGCCCTTGTTCCTGGAGTTGCCCTGCTGTCTCGGACAGGTTGGTACCCACAAAGTCCTTGTAGCAGGTGAGCCCAAGGCAGAAAGTCACAATACCCTCGTCGATTCTCAAGGAATTGAGGCGGAATTTGGATCCATCAAAGAGCCAGGGGCTTTCCTGGCGACGGGCCTCCCAAGCGGTCTCAATCTGGAGCTGGTCCCCAGGGAGCAACCGCCGGTCGTAGAGAGGGGAGACCTCAGCTCGGACCTGAGATTCCGTGATTCCGTTGGGAGATGGGCACTGGAACAAGATGGAGATTTCTGGATCCATCCTTCCCCTGCTTTATCCATCGAAGGGTACCTGGAAAACAATCCACACAAACCAAATTACGTCCAAGTCTGTTGTCTCCAGATCTCTCAGGTGGGGGCATTTTTCTGATCCTTAATGCACAGCTGCCAGGCATGCAAACATTCATAAGAATTAACAAACAGTTCGGTTGCCACCTTTATATGGGCCTGACCCCAATCTCTATGAAAAGCAGCTAGACGGAGTGAAATTAAAGAATATTTCTCCGACATGGAAATGTAAAGAGCGGGTGCATGCTGACAGCACTTTCTGAGTCTTAGATTCCTGTCAAAAGGTCACAACCAGTAAAGCTGGTAGTCTGATTTGTTTGCAAATTTAAAACAAATAAACATTCTAGTTGAAAGCACCAAATAAATATATCTCTGCAAAATTTGGTTGGCGATTCTAACTCTCAAAGGAAGTAGTGATTCTGGGTCAGAGTAAGGGCCTGTTGCATCTCTTGGGAACTCTTCCCAAAAAACTTCGCAGCTCTTAGTCTTTAACAGTGTGATTTCTTTTTCCACAAAGCCAGTATAACTAATTAATCCCGGCCAAACTGACATGTATCTGTCAAAACAGAAGCTGGAGGCTGAGCTTTTCCTTGAGCAGTTGGAATTATCATGAAGATTCTTTAACTTTTCTAGAGCTCAGCCAATAACAGTTGTGGAGGCGGAGCTCTATTCGACTTCCTGAATTCCAATTTCTGTTGTGCCACACCAGCAGGAAGGTCTACCTTAGCTAAGGTTTTCCAAAGCCTGCAAGAGGAAGACAAATCTGAAATCGTTACTTAAGTCTCAAGGAATCAAAGATAGGCTACTCTTATATACAGAGGCTCTCTTGTAACTACCATTCTAAAACAGCCCACGACTCTTAGCTGCACTCTGGATCCAAGCAGCATGTGTGGCTTTTAAATGATGTTGCATCTTGCCTTTTTGTAATAAAACCTTATTTTCCCCTCCGTTCCTCGAGTAAAATCGCAGAAAGGGACGAAAAAAATAAGGTTTTCTGTATCTCTGCCCTTTTCCAGTTTAATCTAGCGAGCTGGATAAATTAATGACTTGATTTAAAAAAAAACACCGCTTTTTTGTCTCCTATCTACGCGGCCCACCAGCAGCCGCGATGATTGTCGCTTGGGATTACTAATTGTTATGTTCATTATCGCCCTGATTGCCCTCTTTATTCACGCGCCGGGAAGCGCCTGCCTCGCCCCGGACAATCAGGCCATTTAGTCGGGCAGGTTTCTGGGCTGTAGCCCTGGCTCTCACAAATGAACATTTCCATAATAGCTATGCTAATGACGCCAAGGCTGGGGAGGGAGCTGAGGCTCATTTTCGGGGCGGCTGAAAAGAGGGGCCGACGAACACGTGTCGCCGCTGTCCTTTCCCACGACCGCTGTGCGCGCGCCTCCAAAGAGATCGGGGTCGGGGGAGAAGGAAACTTAAGGGGGAAAAGCCGGGCAGATCCTTTTGGGGTGGCCGGCTTCTTACCTCCTGGATGCCTGCAGCTGCTGCCACCTCCCGGAAGGAAGTCTCCGGCTTTTGGTTTGTTTTTCCCCCCGTGTTTTTAAAGCTCCGGGCAGGAGCACCGCCAGCTGTTTTTCCGTGGTTCTTACCACCCCCCTGGCTTCGCTCTGCTGTTTCGTGCCCAGGACCCAGGTTCCCCCCCCTCGCCAGGATGAGAGTGGCCAGAAATAGACCGCCCCACAGTTTATTCCGACGAAGGCTATCACTTATTTGTTTGTTTGTTTGTTTGTTTGTTTATTTATACCCCCCACCTTTGTCCTAAAAGATGACGTTCAGGGTGGCATATAAACTTTTTAAATTACAGTAATCACAACAGAGAAAACAACAACAGCAATAACAGCAGCAGCAGCAGCAGCAGCAACAACAACAACAAGAACAACAACAACAACAACAATGCGCCCCCAGTAGACATTGTCCAGAGGGGCGGGGTAAAAATTGAATGAATGAATGAATAAAAACGACGCCGACAACGACGACGACGACGACGACGATAATAACAATAACAATAACAATAACAATAACAATAACAATAACAATAACAATAACAATAATAATAATAATAATAATAATAATAATAATAATAATAATAATAATAATAATAATAATAATAATAATAATAATAATAATAATAATGTCCCAATGTGGCTTCTCCATTTTACCCAGATACTCTTGGAGAAATCAGGCCACAAGTGAGTTTCCTTGAAGCCATTGGCCCCCAAACTTGGGCCTCCAGATGTTCTTGGACTTCAACGCCCAGAAATCCTGGCCAGCACAGTTGGTAGTGAAGGCTTCTGGGAGTCGTAGTCCAAGAACATCTGGTTTACAATTCCTGGCTTGTTCTGAAGTAACAAGCGAAGAAACTCAATTTAGATGACATGCTAAACATTCCTGGTTTGCTTAATGATTGTGTTATTAAAACCAATGTAGAATTATTTCACAAGAAGCCAGGATTCACATGAATTCTACCTAATTGTGTCTTCTGGACCCCAATCTCTTTCAGACAGGGGTGTCTTGCCCTTCTTTGCTGACAAAGGACTTCCCAAACCTCCGTGAAACACTCTAAAAAACTATACTATGCTGGATCTCAGTACTTTGCTTCATCACCAAGATGTTCTGGAGAATTCACACTGGGAAATGCACAATTCCTGCAATTAGCCTTTTCTTTCTGTGACAACACATTTTCATCAGAGGGAAATCAGACATGCAAATCAGGCCTGTGTTCATCTTCCAGTGGCCAATCACAAAACAAAGTTTGCTGGACTGACTAAGAGTACATGATTGACAATCATATGTCTTTCAATTATTAAATTCGACACCAATGCCATGCTAACTGTACCATCAATGATTTCAATACAAATGATGTGCTAACTGTCTCATCTAATTTGAGCCTCTGTTATGATAAAAGGAGGAAAGATAAGGACAACCAACCCCATTTCTATATCCAAATTGGCCTTCACTGTGTTGTCTAAAAAAATATTAAAAAATCTTGTTTTTCCTCTTCAGATGCATCTGTCTCATATTGTAATGAAATTATAATGACATGTAGGCACAAGTGATTAAAAATCATGCATTTCGTTGAAATCAGGTTGTTAAATTTATTTTCTTTCCGATCGAGCGACTTGCCCTAGTTTTCTTAGTGGCTGCTGCTCCTGCAGAAGGACATTAGGCTTGCCATAATCTTGTTCTCAAATCCTAGGATAAAAAATAAAAAAAGAAAGAAAGTGACAGGCAGCTTTGCCTGGCCATAACTGCAAAGTTATGTCACATAAAAAAAATAGAGAGAAGAAAATTGATGCTGAAAATAATTCATTTGGGATTCCAAGGAAGAGGAGAAAACAAGACATATGCATCTGATTAGGATGTAGAGAACATTAACAAGGAAATGGATGACGCTATCAAAAGGGACCGAGAAAGAGATCCTTGCAGACAATCCACCCAGCTAGCTAGATGGCTTGAGGCCTTATGTGCCCCGCTAGATGATTACCTCGCAAAACGACGAATACACATGACAATGCGTTGTTGCGATCGCTATAGTGCTTTGCAAAACAGTGTTTCCTATGGGCAATTTTCACTATATGATGTTTCAGACCGTGCTTTGCAAGACTTTTTTTTTCGGGACCGGTTTTCGCAAGACGACGATTTTGACAGCTAGGTCTGCGACTCGCAAAACGGGTGTTTTCGGGACCGATTTTCGCAAGACAGCGATTTTAACAGCTGATCCGCGCTTTGCAAAGTGGTTTTCCTATGGGCGATTTTCGCAAAACGACAACAATTTGTCCCCATTTGAACGCATTAAACGGATTTCAGTGCATTCCAATGGGGAACCGCATTTCGCAAGACAATGTTTTTTCAAAACAGCGATTTTCACGGAACGAATTAACATCGTCTTGCAGGGCACCACTGTACTAGCAAAAGCTTTATCCTTTTAAAGTCCCTGGCTTGCTTTGTGCCAGATTCTATAAAAACACCCCATTTCCCCTTTGTTCTTTTTACTGTTGTCTGCTCTGAAGCAGCCTTTTCCAACCAGAGAGCCTCCAGATGTGTTCCGCTCCATGGCCAGGATGCCCACATCTGGAGAGTGACTAGATGGAGTAGGAAGCTGCTTCGGAAGCATCTATATTTCTCCCGGTGGATTCCCCAGTTTTATCACACCTCAAATAAGAAGTAACAGATAACTCAGGAGGGATGCAGTTGTGAACAACATATGTAGATGGGGGGGGGGAATATGCCTTTGGAAACCGATAGCCAAACCATGTTCCTTCACTACTGGAACTATCCTATTTCTTCTGCGTTGATCTCTATCTGATTTTTGCAGTTTATTTTTCCTGAGTTGCTCATTTTGTGTCCAATTGTACTCTTAAAAAAAAATACAAAGAGTTAATTATTTACAACTAGTGGGCCCCCAAACGCTGAGCTGGGGATGTCGTGAGTGCCAGATTTAATTCCTCAATTAATTTCTCATGTCAAAGGAAGGGATTAGGATAGTTTGGAATGTGTGGAAATTAAGAGAGCTTTGCCATTGGTTTGTGCTAAACCCGTTAGCCCTAGTTGCAATAGCTCCATTCAGTAAGAGATTTGATCCCGTCGAGGGGATGTATATAATCTGATTTGTAATTGGCACTAATTAATTTTAACCTTTGAAGGGGAACATATAATAACTGGGGAACTAGGGGAGAAAGGGAGAGAGGGTGCACAATCAGTTCCTCAACATCTGCTTTTTTTCAGCCCAAAAAACGGAGGTGGCCAAGCCAGCCGGCCTCTGCTCCTCTGCCTTGTAGCTAAATCTGCAGGCATCGACAAGTGATAATGGTGTGCAAAAAAAATTGCATGTTGTGAGAAGATCTTCTTCTTTTAATTCACGTCAGCGCAAAAGTGCTGTTAGAAGCCGGGGCTTTTTCCTGAGGAGTTGGCAGCCTTAAAACCAACTGGGGTGGAAAAATTTCCCTATTCCCCTAAAATGCTTGGATCAGACACAATTTGCATCAGAAGGGGTTGGCCACTTTAACGATGCTGGGTTTTTTGGCACAAAAGTATGGAAAACAGTGAGAGGCAGCTTGGAAGAATTATCTGTTTACGTGCATCTTCCAGGACAGGAGGAAGCGTTATGGGTGCTGTGACCAATAATAATTATAATTATGTAGAAGTGCTGGATAGCTCAGTGGTTAAGGGATCTGGCCGCAGAACCAGAGGTTGGGCATTCCATTTCTTACTGTGCCTCCTCGTCATAGGCCGGACTTGATGATCCAGAGTCCCTTCCAGCTCTGCAAGGTGATGATGATCTGCCTTCCTGTCGATTTTGATTTATGGCAACCCATAAAGCACTCAGAAGTGGTTTTGCATTCCCTTCTTCTGAGAGAGGGGTGTGACTCTTGTACAACCAGCCACATCCGTACTCTAACTCAGCAAACTCAGATCTGGCCTGCCGAACTGATAACCCCAAAGAACACACACACTTCACTTCTCAGATAAGAACGGTGTCTTTGCCTAAGATGTCACAATTAATCTGAAAAGGGAAACAAAAGGAAAATGAAGGTGGATTTCTCTCATTAGGATGCTACTTCATTTTGTTACCTGCGACATCCCGCACTGTGGGGAAAACATTCAGGCTACATGTTTGTTTTCCTCCTATAGATGCCAACACAATTTCTGGGCTGAATTAATTTTTTTTTTCTGTGGCGCTGAAGGGGTATTTCCTTGATATCCTATTTCAGAGGACAGCATGGAAAATATGGTGCCAGCAAGTCACCAGACGGCCCTCGCCACTACTAAGAAATAAAAGACAGCGATGCAGAATCAGGCCGACGTGTCTTGCTAATTAAGATTCTCTTCATTATTGGGCTGTGGTCAAAGCCCTCAGTGATCAGCCCTAATTTTGGCTCTAGCGAGTGGGCCGGCTGGGTGGCCGCCCGCCCGAAGCAAGGGCGACAGGAACTGGGGTGGCGGAGCAGTGGGAGAGGAGCGTGGCAGCAGCGCACCTGAAATGGTCAAGCCGGCTGTCTAAATCACACAAGCCCTTCGGCCTTCCTCTGCTGACACCAAGGCAAGGCCATTTTGATGGGACCGGGCACGTGGTCGCAGGCTTTTGCTGGTGCCACGGGGACCACGTGAGGGAGGGCTGAGCGGCAAGCTGGCTGTGGTGACAAACGTGTCATGATGATCCTCTTTAGGCTGAAGCTTGGGTTCTGAGGTGGAATATGGAGCCTGAGGTCCGATGGGTGTGTGTGTCTCCACTTGCCTCTTAAGACCTATATTTGAAAATAAATCCAATATTATAAAAAATGCTAACAAAGGTTGGAGGAAATGCAAATTTGAGTTGTGGCGCTCCTGGATCTTCTCGCTGCTCTCCAAGAGACGGGGCGGGGGGGGGGAGAGAGACAATCATCACAACAAGCGTTACTTCCTCTTTCAAAGAATTCTTTTAGCCTTCCTTTCACACCATAGGGGGGGAGAATCCTGCCCCTCCTAAACCAGGCCGCTGGTGACCCTGGAAACACCATTTCCGTTCATTGTAGGAGGGAAGCATCTCATGAGAAAAAGGCGCAATTTTCTTCCCTGCATCGTTTAGCGAGTGGGTGAAATCTCCCGTAGCAACTTTCACAAATCGGCTTTTGTTGGCGAAACCCCTTCTCTCCCTGGGCTCCCGGGCACCCTTCCCACAACCTCTTCTTGTTTCTGGGCCTTTGTGCCTCGCCAATTCCCCGCTCTGTCTGTCCGGGTTCCTCTCTTGCGTCGCTCCTTCTCCAGTCAAGAGAGGAACCCCTTCCAATTCCATCCTTTTGCCGGCCTTTGATCGGAAAGCAAAGCATCCCCAGCAGAGTTGGGTGTCTTGTGTGGATGCATCCACACATCTGGATCGGACCAGGGTGTTGTTGACCTGAGACCTCTCAGGACGTTTTTTTGATCCAGAGGGGCCGTTACAGGTCAAGAGACCTGCCTCCTGCCCCTGGCCTTGGGTTGCCAACTTTCCCGCGAGCCCCTGCTCTTCTGCCTGTAACCAGTTGTATTTACAACATTTTTTTTTGCTCGGAGGTTGACCTTGCTCTCTTTGCATCCCTAGCTGTGGGGCAGCTTTGCAGAGCGAGGCAGGCAGAGCAAGGTCAGCCTCCCAGCGACTCCCTCCTCTAGAGGAAGCCAATCCTAGAGTCCTGGTTGTGGCTCAGAATTTATTTCTTTATTTATTTCTTTCTTTCTTTATAGTATTGTAATATACAATAAAAAGACAAAAGAATTAAAATGCAATTAATTTTAATTAATTTTAATTCCTGTTCCAAATGGCTTTTAACTGAAATAATATCACCTGTAGGTCTGATGGCAATTTTTAGAATATATATTTTAATTGCATTTTAATTATTTTGCCCTTTTATTTTGCCTTTTTATTGTATTTTAAATGCTGTAAGCCGCCCAGAGACCTTCGGGTAGTGTGGGCGGCATATAAGTTAAATAAATAAATAAAATAAAATAAATAAAATATGTACTCTAAAATTGCCATTAGAGGCCCCACAGCTGATATTACAGTACATATGGCCCCATATATGGTATATGCTAAGAGAGCCCTGGCGAAGAGCCCGGATGTCGCTCCCTCCCTCTCTCCCTCCTCCCGTCCAGAAGGGGGCGGGGCTAAACACCCCTGGGGGCGGAGCTGAGGGAGAGAGCGGACCTCAAAATGGCGCCTGCGAGCCGCGAGGGGGGAACTGTAAGTTTCCATAGTAACCTCTCTGTGTTCCCCCCTCTCCATAGCCCCTCCCCTTTTCCCTCCCGGGAGCCGCTTTCTTCGGCCGCTGAGACTGGATTCGCCTTTTCAGTTCTTCCTCCCAATTGACCCGGCTCGAAACTTGGGTTCCCCTTCCCCCCCGGTGTGGCGTTTGCCCCGCCATTGCTGTGCGTCTTTGTTTAACCTTCCCCCCCACCTTCTCTCGACCCCGGTGTTGGGAATGGGTGTCACCCCCTATTTCGTACCCCTGGAATCCGCTGCCCGCCGTATTATAGTTCCGCCCTGGAAATCGTATTGATCTTTCTCTCCATACGTAGGTCGTGATCCTGCAGCTTTGGGGGAAGCTCGATCCGTAACAAAAAAAATATATAAATGCACGATGGATATAGTGTGAAATCCAGACGTAGTTATGCTCCGTGAGGATTGGGGCAGCTCCAAAATGCCCTGTCTTTGACAGCCCTGCTCAGTTTCTATTGATTTCAGTGCATCTCATATTTTGACTTCTTTTCCTGCTGCTTCAACTTTTTAAACCACCATCATCAGCATCTTAGAACTGCAGAGCTGGAAGGGGCTGTATGGACCATTGAGTTCAGCCCTTCTCAAGGAAGGCACAGGGGAATAGAACTTCTATCTTCCTAAACCACTGAGCTATCAAACAGTTCTTCAACATTGTTGTCTTTCCTAGTAAGTCTTATGTTCTAATGATGTTCCCCCAAAATATGACAGCCTCAGTTCTATAATTTTTGCTTCCATAGAAAGTTCAGGCTTGATTTGCTCTAGGACCGGCTTTTTTTGTCTTTCTGACAGTCCAGGGTGTTAGCAAAGCTCTCTTCCAGAACCATATTTCAAACAAATCAGTTTTCCCCCTACCACTGTCTAGCTTTTGCACCAATATGTAGCAGCTGGGAATTCAAAAGGGCGGGTGATCATGCTTAGTAATGGTTATGTTATTATGTACCATATAATCAAGTCACTTGTGAGTCATGGCAACCCTGTTAATTAAGGATCATTAACAGCCCTGCTCAGATCTTGCAAACTGAAGTTTATGCATCTTTTCTTAATACCATTAATTACTTTGATATCAGTTATATTTCCTATTTTCTTCCAGTTGCGCTAACTGCAGCAATCAATCTTTATGAGCAATGTTCTTTGCAGGAATAGGTCCCATGATGGATTGAAAGTGAGAATATAAACCTTTGGTTGGAATTACAAACAAACTTTGTAATTGTGGTACACTTTCCTGCCAGCTCACCTCCTCATTTCCCCTCCTTCTCCATTACTCAACCTAAAACATTTGATTAATCTGCCCGTTTAAATTGTTCAACTTAGGTTTAAATCCATGGTCTACCTATTGTAGTTTTTGGAAGGAGATAAGTGGTTATTTTGAACCCTAAAATTTTTATTTGTATGTCTTGCTTTTCATCTGTTTGTCTGGCTTTCTCTCCATTGCTTGCACACTATTTACTGTAGAGTATTTGAGATTTCTGTTACTTCTTCTGTTGGTTGTAAGTTTTGCTGTGAAAACACTTGGTTTTCTAGATCAGCCATTCTCAAGGGGCAGCATCCTGTCACATTTGGAGGGGCCACAGACTGAAAAATGTGAGAAGGGGGCTTTCTATTCACCTGATTGTATTGTATCATTGTTTGGCAAGCAGCTGTGGAACCTGAGAAGCGTTCCTAAAAGGGCTGTGGCCAAAGAAAGCCGTTGAAAATGGCTGTTCTAGATGTTTTGGATGTCAGTTCTGGGCAGACCCAACCAGGATGACCAATAGTTCGGAGAGTATGGAAGTTCTTGTGGAAGAAAGGAGAGAGGAATAATATGCTGAATCTTAAAAATTATTTAACTGAATTACTTCATCTTGAACCCATCAGTATATACTAAGACTGCTTGATAGCTCAGTGGTTGAGGTCTCTGGCTGTGGAGCCAGAAGTTGGGGGTTAAATTCCTGACTGTGCCTCCCTGACATAGAATCATAGACTCATAGAAAAGTGAAGTTGGAAAGGGCCTACAAGGCCATCAAGTCCAGCCCTCTGTTCAGTGCAGGAATAGAATCAAAGCAGATCTTTGAGGTGATTATCTAAGTTTTTCTTGAATGCCTCCAGTGTTGGAGCACTCACCAACTCCCGAGGTCAATAGTTCTACTGTCATACTGCTCTAGTACGGCCATAGGCTGGACTCAATGATCTATGGGACCCTTCCAATCGTGGTGGCGCTGCGGGCTAAACCGCAGAAGCCTGTGCTGCAGGGTCAGAAGACCAGCAGTCGTAAGTTCGAATCCACGCGACGGAATGAGCACCCGTTGCCTGTCCCAGCTCCCGCCAACCTAGCGGTTTGAAAGCATGCAAATGCGAGTAGATAAATAGGTACCATCTCGGTGGGAAGGTAAACAGCGTTCCGTGTCTAAATCACACTGGCCATGTGACCACGGAAAGATTGTCTTCGGACAAACGCTGGCTGTATGGCTTGAAGAGCGGGATGAGCGCCGCCCCCTAGAGTCGGACACGACTGGACAAAAATTGTCAAGGGGAATCTTTACCTTTAAGATTATGATTATAGGTTCCTGAGTGGCTAGCAATTCAAATCAGCTGTGTAAAAAAAATGCTGTTGTCTCATTAGAACAGCAGGGCGTGATAAAGTATGAACAAGGTGGATGAAGATTTACATTCAGTGATCAAAATCCTGTTATGACTTATGCAAAAGGCATATATTTTGAAGCGAAGTTCGCTAGATTAAGAAATCTGTAGGCATGTTCTGTTGCTTACTGAGTTGTGTGACTCAGTGGGCAGTAGAGCATGCCTACAAAGATTTCTTAACTGATGGCAATTCACTGCTAAAAGCTACACCTTTTGTATTTATTTATTTGTTTGTCTATTTGTTTGTTTGATTGATTTATATCCCGCCCATCTGGTCTGATCGGCCACTTGTATAACTCTGCAACAGGATTTTGGCCAGTGTAATGTTGGCCTTTATTTGTGCTTTTATTTTTGAAGTTGCATTTTGTGAACTGTCTTGCCTAAACATGGCTCAGAAAGTGTCAGTTACATACGGTATGTAAACACATAATAAAATCTAGGCAAGGGCAAACCAAGATAGTGGCTCAGCATTGCAAAAATAACAGATTTACCTTTGTGAAGGGAATTCCAAAGATAGGGTGCCATCACTGAGATGGTCCTATCACTACCCTCTACCCGCCTTATCTCAGGTAGCAAAATCCTAGAAAGGTAGTTTCTGTTTATAGTTTTGTTAATGTGCTGTTCGACTAATACATCATCATGTCAACTTCTGCAGGATCTTAACGAAGACTGTCTGTGCAGTTAACCTCTGTGATTTTTCTGTTCTCTGGATGGAAGGCGCAGAAGAATCTTACCATTCCTGAAATAAGTTAGGTGAGTTATTACTTATTATTTCCAAATCATCACCCAGCAAAAATCCCCCATAGGAAACACTGTTTTGCGAATCACTATAATGATCGCAAAAAGTCATCGTCTAGCAAAAAAACGTACTGCGGAGTAATCGTCTAGTGAGGTACCACTGTATGTTATGGAGAATTTTGGAAAACTGTCCCTCTTTCCTGGCACTCTGCAACACTTTAAGGAACTCGCCAGCTTTACAGTAAATCATAAAAGGAGAACCAGAGATCAGCAAAAGGTGGGATCAAGGGAAGGGGGAGGCTGTGGTGTAGATCAGACTGCATCAGATTGAGAGGCTGGTGTGGACGCTGGCCCTGAAATAACCCAGTCTCTGTGATCCAAACGGAAGTTTAAAATAGGCTGCCAGTCAAGCCTCGGGAAAGCCGAAATACTCTGATTCAGCCTCAGTCTCCTTAATTTTTTACGTTTCTAGATTAAAAGTAATAAATAAATTATATCAGAATTAGCCACTAGAGGGTACTGGAGATACAGTACTGTATTTTGCTTCTTTTTTTTGGTCTGCTGATCATAACAGTACAATACGGTGTTGCTTTTGCAAATGAGTCAACTATAATATTAATGATGTTCTTGACGTCTCAAAGTAACACAACGATGTCCTTAAAAAAACCAACAATGCTCAAAGTGCTGATGGAGCAGCATCCTAACCGTTTCCATGCTTTTGCCCTTTTATCCTTGAAGGAGGAAGGGTGTGTGAATCCAGTATACCAAGTTAAACAATATGATTGCCCTGTTGGCTGCTTTGATAACCAAACGGTGACTGGGCTTACTAAACGGCAGTATCCCTCTGGTGACTTCTCTCAAGTAGGGCTGCACAAACAGATAAGCGCTGAAACCAAAGCTGCAGAAGACTACACTGGGAGGAAGTGGGTCATCCATGGGTGGGTGGGTGCCACCCTTGCCCCTTTGGGTGGGTTGCGTTAATTCTTCCCTTATAAATTCCTGTTTCTGGTGATAAGGGAGCTTATAATGGAACTGTGCCACACCTGGGTGTAGCCTGATGGTTACCCCTCCTAGGTTTTCACATAGGAAGCCAGCTGCCTGCCCAAAAACCTCCTATTTCAAACCAGGAAGCCACCACCAGGTTGGGGGAAAGTTGACCTCTGTGCAGTTTGCGGAGTGTTATATGCAAAAGTCGCAGGCCTGATTCTTGGGCATCTCTCAGTAAGAGCCGGTAGGTTTTCTGCCTTGAACACTGCAGGCCAGCTGCCGGTCGCCGAGGGATCTAGCTGTAGTTTTCCCTGGCCCTAGCAGGCCATATTGGAACTTGAACTTGGGATCTTTTGCATGGAAAACAAACGCAGTGTGTGGAATTTGGTGGCATGGGGGAGAACATGATTCATGGAGCATGCTATGCTTGTAGGCTGCCTGTTGTGAGTGCCCGGTACACAGGAGAGGCCCTTCTCTGTGGCTGCTCCTAGACTTTGGAACTCCCTCCCACAAGACGCCCAGCTGGCTCCACCTTTTCAGTCCTTCCGCAAGCAGGCCAAGACCTTTGTTTTCAGGCAAGCTTTCCAGGAGTGACTGGCTTGCCTGAGTGGGGTTTTTAAAACAAATTGTTCTACCTTACTGCTTTGAATGTATTCTGGTGTTGTTTAAAGATTTTTTTTAATTACAGTAGTTGTTTGATCCTTTTTCGTTTCCCTGTTGGTAGCTTTATATTGTCTTTTAAAGAGGTAAGTGGGTTTGGTTCCTTTTAAGGAGAAAGGCGGGGGGTAAAAATATTTTAAATAGATAAATAAATAAAAATGACTGCAGGTTGTGGTTCTTCTTGAGCATCCCCTGGGTTGGGCATTCCAGGCCTATCCGGTTGTCACTTGCTTACATGCCAGGTGGAAAGGCAGCTACTTATATGGTATGAATCCGTCAGCACATGCCCTGAGGGGCCTGAGCATCTCTGCCTTTTTAAACAGCAGCCACAAGCTTGGAATATTATTTCCCTTTTCACACACACCTCCCCACTGTTTTTGCATTTCCCTTTTGTTTAAATTAAGGTTGCTTAAGCTTATGGGGTTTGTGATTCTTGCATTCTGCTAAGCTGCAGAAGCTCTCCCTAGGGCAGGCCTAACCCTGGCCTAGTTTAATAGATGGCGGTTTTCTTGTAAGTGATACGGCTGCTGTGAAAACGGGCCGCCTGCTGCCGCAGCTGCTTGCAAAAGGGTTCCAGCGGTAAAAACTACAGATGAGCTGGTTGTCCTTTGCTCTACCGAGCCAAAGGGAATGGTACTGTTCTAATTAGTGTCGGTTTTCACCCATGGTGGGAAAGTTGTATGTTCCAATCTGCTTGTGAGATGCCCTTGGATTTGAAATTTCTCCTTGGAAAAATGGGGCATGAATTGTTCCGGACTTTTAGATGTTATTTTATTTATTTATTCTTATATACTGTGGTGCCTCGCATTATGATTGCTTCGTTTAACGACAAAATCGCATTACGATGAACTTTTTGTGATCGCTTTTGCGATCGCAAAACGATGTTTCCTATGGTGGAATTTCGCTTTGCGATGATCGATTCCCTGCTTCAGGAACCGATTCTTTGCAAAACAACAATTTTCCAACAGCTGATCGGTGGTTTCAAAATAGCCGCCGGGTAAATAACATGGCTCCCCGCTGTGTTTAGGGATGGATTCCTCGCAAGACAGGCAGCGAAAATGGCTGCCCTATGGAGGAGCTTCGCTGGACGGTGAGTTTTAAGCCCCTTGGAACGCATTAAACGGGTTTTAATGCGTTTCTATGGGCTTTATAATTTTGCTTTACGATGCTTTCGTTCTACAGTGATTTCGCTGGAACGAATTAACATCGTAATGCGAGGCACCACTGTACTTATATACGCCACCCAATAGTATGTGATACGCACTCTCTGAACAGTTAACAACCAACATATATAGGCTACAAATAATGCCGCAATTGTAAACATCAACAAACAATAAATGGTAACGTAACATGCCAAATCCTATTTAATCAGATTTAAACCACAGTTGGACACCAGAATGGCACACAGTTAATAAGAGGCAGCTTTAAATAGTTCCGTTTTAAGTATCTACTTAAAAAAATGAGAGGGAGGTCACTTGGCAAACCTCTGCTGCTAGTTTGGGCTCCCAGCCTGGCAACCTTTTATCCTTCAATTTATTTCATTTTTGCTCCCCTGCTTAACGGTGTAAAAATGATTTAGTGGACTATGAGCAGTAATGAGCCAGATGGTGTTTGTGCGAACGCCAAAACGAGAACAAATAAACACCTAATAGTGCTGAGTTGACAGGACGGGTGGAAGAAAGAAGCAAGGTGATGGGGGATGCGGATGTATGGAGAGAGGAGGGGGTAGGATCTGGCCCTTCAGAGATTAGTGACACATGCCCTGGCTACAAACTGGCCGGATTACTGTAATGCACTCTATGTGGGTCTGCGTTGAAAAGTGTCCAGAAACTTCAGCAGGTCCAAAACCCGGGAGCCAGAATGCTAACGGGCTGGATACAGGGATCACATAATCCCTCTGTTACAGCAGCTTCATTTCTGAGCATAATTCACAATGCTGGTTCTCATCGATACAGCCCTCAATGACTGGGGTCCAAGCAAACTCAAGGACCGTGTCCCCCTTGATGAGCCTGATTGAGTGTCGATCATCAGGGAGGCCTTTCCCTTAGCCATTTTCACAGGTGCCCTTGATGGAGACCCAGGAGAGGGCCTTCTGAGAGTGGCTGCTCCCAGACTTTGGAACTCCCTGCCACTGGAGGCTAGACTGACCCCATATTTGCTATCCTTTGGCAGGCAGGCAGAGACCTGTCTCTTCAGGCAGGCTTTCCCTGGGTGAATGGCTACAGAGTGAAGTTTTTAAAATGGATCGTTGTGCCTTGCAGCTTTGAATGCGTTTTGATGTTGCGTATGTGTATTGTATCGTACAGTGGTGCCCTGCATAGCGACGTTAATCCGTTCCGGATTAATCGTCGCTACGCAAAACATCGCTAAATGGATAAAAAAACCCCATAGGAACGAAGTTTAATGCGTTCCTATGGGGCCCAAACTCACCGTTCAGCGAAGTTCCTCCATAGCGCTGCCATTTTCGTGCCCTCGGTAAGCGAGGGCAGGGCACGAAAATGGTTGCGGTGGCCATTTTACGCGTCCAGCGGCCATTTTGGAACCGCCAATCAGCTGTTTTAAAAAACATCGCAGTGCGAAGATCGGTAAGCGAAACGCTTACCGATCATCGCAGTGCGATGTTTTACCCATTAAAACATCGCAATGTGGTTGCATTAGCGATCTGAAAAAACAGATAGCTATGCAGATTCGTTGTTAAACGTGCGCTCATTAAGCGAGGCACCACTGTATTTGCTTGATACTCACTGTTGTTAGTTTTAATATTGACTTTTAATGATGTAAGCCACCCTGGATCCCTTTTCAGGAGAAAGGTGGGGGTAAAATATTTTAAATACATACATAAATAAAAATTACTGCAGGTTCTGCTTCCTGAGCATCCCCTGGGTTAGGCATTCCAAGTGAGTGAGTGAGTAAATAGTGGGCTTTGAGGGGTTGGCTGGTTGAAAATCATGGAAGTAATCTGTGTTATTAGCAAAACATTTACTTTCCCCATAAATTCCATCAATGAACGGCTTTCCTGCTGTTATCTTCCAACACACTTAGCCACCTCTGCACGCTGTATGCTCTTGATGCTTCTTTGTGGCCTTTATAATTCACACAGACGTTCTTGAAATTTCTTTGCTAAAGTGCTAATTAGCGGAGTGGAATCTAATCAGGCCAACAGGCAAATGTCTTCCTGGAACAAAAGCTACATAAAGCCTTGTGGCAGCTTAATGATGAACATGTTTTGCTTGGCGTAAGCTTTCGTTTCCTGTAGCCTGATTTTTCAATTACGTGGCCTCAGTAGGCAGACATTTATACCCATTTGGAAATCAAGGGAACGCAAAATACAATAGAAATGTAAAAAGACTGGGATGGTGGCCGTCTTTCTGTCTTTGTGTCAGGAGCATCACAATCCAATTAATAAATGTCACGGTTCCTTTCCATAGCCAATTAGCCACACGACTCTGCACTCTCAAGGTGGGGGAGTCCAAGGAGAGTCTGTTATGATGATGACTATAACCCCTGCTTGGCACCACAGACCTCCCAACATAGCAGTCTTCCAGATTTGGCCACTCTCAGAGCTTATCACTTTAATCTAACTTATATCTATCACCCACGGTGGTTTTGAGGATAAAAGAGGTGCATGATTTGAGTCACGAACTTGAAGTCTTGGGTGGAACATGTGACCTATAGATAGGACAAAAAAACCCACAAAATACTTGATATGTTGAAAGGATTTTAACAATGGCGAGAAGGCGAACCAGGGGGTCCCGAGGTCAAATCAAGTTTGAACGGTTCCTAGAAGCCAAAATGGTGAAGCTGAGGCTGTCCTATTTCGGGCACATCCTGAGAAAGCAGGATTCTCCGGAAGAGTCGATCACGCTGGGGAAGTCGGAAGGCAGCAGGAAAAGAGGAAAGCCCAATACGAGATGGATGGACTCCTCTAAAGGAAAACACAGGGTCCAGTTTACAGGAGCTGAATAGGGATGTCAAGGACAGATTTTGGATATTTTGTTATGTGCGGTCAAGGCAAGTCGAGGGCACCTCCACCGCCCGTAACAACGACAGGCTAGTTTTGCATCAAACCTCTTCCATGCATTCTTGTGCGAAAGGGCTGTTGCCCAAGGACTCAAAACGAGTTGCTAAAAATATACCGACCGTGGCATCCGGGCAGTCGGCCGGTGCCCTTTCTTTCCAGGTACTTAGTAGAAACAGGCCATTAGTTGGTGCCCTTGATTTAAAAGCGTCCCCTGTCATCTGAGCTCTGCGCTGTGAACTGTTCTCCCCAACTTTACAGCATCCGGGCAAGTAGGAAGGAAGGAGGATGGTCTGGAAAGGCAGGGGGAATAGAAGGTGGCCCCTCTTTCCAGACAGCCCTCCTCCTGCCGTCGCCTTGAGCGTTTTCTTCCTCCCTGAACTGTCATGTTGCATTTCTGACTTCAAAAAGGCCAGGCACAAGGGAATTGTGCAAAAAATGGCAGAGAAAATGACAGCGATCCGTGACCGCCTTTCCCCTCTTCTTTCTCTTGACAGTCCTGCTTCAGAGGGGAGACGGTTCCCCTCCGCCTTGTTCGTTCCGTGTGCTCGGGCCCCGTCGCGGTGAAAGCCGGCCGTGCATATTGATCTCGAGACCCATCCACATGGCTCCCCGTCCCGTCAGCTCAGGGACATGTGGGGCGGCCGGCTAGCCTGAAGGAGGCTGGCAGGGATCTTATGGGATGTGACAGGAAAAAAAGAGGGTCACAGGTGGTTCCCTTGGCAACCGATAGGCTGACTGGCGGGGATGCAGATGGAAAATTGCGTCCGTCTAATTTGGGGCTCTTGATTAAAGTCGCGCCTGACTGAAGACGGCAGCCCGTCTGCTCTGGGTGCTTCAAGGTCGGTGTGCGATGCAGCCGTATCCCCTCCATTAAAAAAACAACAACAACCCTCCTTCATTGTGGTCCTCGTGACACACGCCCATGTAACGCTGAACGAGCCTCGTGACGCAGTGGTTAAAACTGCAGTACTGCAGTGAAGATTCTGCTCATCACTTGGATTGAATCCTGGACCCAGGTCACCGGCTGGCTCAAGGCTGGCTCAACCTTCCATCCTTCCGAGGGGCCAGTTCGCCATCGGTGCAGGCAATGTATGTCCTGCATCATTATATTGCAAAACTGCCCAGAGAGAGCTTTAAGCACTATGGAGCAGTATATAAGCAGCACACTTTTTGCTTTTAAAGCTTAATATCCTATTTGGGGCTGGCTGCGTCGCTCGGTGGTTTAGGTACTTGGCTACGGAGCCAGAGCGTGGGAGCTCAATTCCCCTCTGTGCCTCAGGAGAGAAGAGCCAGCCTGGGTAGCCTTGGGCAAGCTGCAAAATCCCTGGTTCCCCCTAGAACAGTGGTCCTCAACCTTGGGCCTCCAGATGTTCTTGGACTTACAACTCCCAGAAATCCAGGCCAGCAGAGGTGGTAGTGAAGGCTTCTGGGAGTTGTAGTCCAAGAACATCTGGAGGCCCAAGGTTGGGGACCTCGAAGAAGGGAATGGGGAATCACTTCTGAGTACTCCCGAGGTAGGAAACCCTGAAAAGGGTCATCAGTCAGAATCAACATGATGGCACATGATGATGATGATGATTAGCAGAGTGTGGGGCAGGTGTGCCCACTGGAGAAGGCTTCAGTCGCCATTGTTTTCTGCCTGCCTTGTTGCTTTTTTTATTTTCCGGGAGTGGAGGCGCATTTTCCTCCGCCACTTATATTGCACATTCAAACCCAAAAGCCCAGCTGTCACAGGCAGAAATGAGGGTACACAGCACGGCCCGCATCCATCAGCTGCCCAATAAGCCAGTTTTCCTAGGCTGTCATCTTAGAGTTTGCCACCTTCCTTTCCTCTTTCTCTAACAAACACCTCTTTAGCTCCAACGGGAACTGAGAGGTGAACCGAGAGCTCTCCACAGGTTTGGGATTCTGGCAGGGGTCATCTGTAAGAGACGGATTTGCTGAGCTGGGTTTGCAAAGTTCTTAAGATCCGGGGAAAGGTGCTGCTGTTGCTCAGTGGTGGATTTGAGGTCCTGCCTTTTGAACGGCCAGCAGGAGAAGCCCGTCTGCCCCTTATTCCCCTTTCTCTAGCTGGGTGCTGAAAACTGTTGTGTTAATCTTGGCTCCCTTCGCTTTCATTGTTGGCGGAGTTGTCTTTCCTCTTATTTGTTTTATAAGCCACCTTTCTCCCAGTAAGGGAGACCCGAGGCAGCTGGCAGTACTAAGAAAAAGAACAAAATAAAAAGCATACTAAGTCCAACATTTAAAAAATAAAACACATTTAACTGTACACTTATTTAAAAACAATCAAATCATTAAAAGCAAGGACACCTTTTAAATAATCTTTAAAAAGGCATTGAGGGAACTCAATGTCAAAAGCCTGCCTGAAAAGGAGGGTCTTTAGCTTTCGATGGAAGGATAAAGGGGAGGGCGGCCAGGCTGATCTCCTGAGGGAGAGCCTTCCAAACCGGGGAACTGCCCCAGAGAAAGCCGTCTCCCCGTGTCCCCATCAGCCGTGCCTGCACTGCCCTTGGGACTGAGAGGAGGGCCTCCTCTGCGGATCTTAATGGCTGAGATGGTTCCTGCGGGGCAATACGGTCCTTCCCGTAGCCTGGCCCCAAGCTGTATGGGACTTTATAGGTACAGTGGTGCCTCACTTAATAATTGCCTCACTTAACGAGGAAATCGCTGTACGATTGGGTTTTTGCAATCACGTTTGTAATCACAAAACAATGGTTTAAATGGGGTTTTTCCGCTTTGCAATGATCGGTTCCCTGCTTCGGGAACTGATTTTCGCTTTACAATGATCAGCAAACAGCTGATTGTCGGGTTTCAAAAATGGCCGCTGGCTGAAGAAAATGCCCCCCCCGCTGTTTTTAGGAAGGCTTTTTCACTTAACAGGCGCCAGAAAATGGCCGCCGTATGGAGGATCTTCGCTGGACGAGCAAGTATTCAGCCCATTGGAATGCATTGAACGGTTTTCAATGCGTTTCAATGGTGTGTTTTTTCGTTTGACGATGTTTTCGCTCTACAGCGATTTTGCTGGAACGAATTAACGTCGTTAAGCGAGGCACCGCTGTAATCAGCAGCACTTTGAATTGGGCCTGGAAGCAGACTGGTAGCCAACACTCTTGTTGTAACAGGGGCGTTATATACTCCCTATAGCTGGCCCCGGACAGTAGTCTGGCATTTTGAACCAGCATTTTGAACCAGCTGCAATTTCCGCCCCGTCCTCAAAGGCAGCCGCCCCGGTGGAGCCTCTTGCAGCGACCCAAGGGAGACAGGATGGAGGCCTGTCCTCCTGAAACCAAGTCTGGTGTCTCAAGGAACAGGCTCTTCTCTCCCGAGGGCAGGTGTGTGAGAGACCGCGAAGGGTGAATTCATACAGACTGAAGACGACTGGATTTTTCTCCTGGCGGGGTGGTTTCCAGAGATGAAGCTGCCTTCGCCCGATTCGTTCAGGACAAGCCGTCTCCCGGAGTGGGGCTCTAAATCAAGAGAGCCTGTGTCACAGTCAAAGCGGTTCTTTTCCCCTTTAGGGGTAAGTTTGGTCGTGACCTGGACAGGAGGGATCCGCTTAATAAAGCTACTGTACATGCCTGGGAATTTGGGACCGATTTTCCCAGCTCTTAGCCTGACACTTCCGCTGCAGTGCAAACCGTGAGGTCTCCCCCAATTCAAAGACTCTCAAAACTCTCCTGCTGGCCTTAGCCACTCTGCTTTTATTTTTAGTCTCACCTTCTCCGCCAGCGCCGTGGAAGTTTTGGATCGTGCCTAGTGAGAATGGTTGTGATGATCATGGAAGGCAATGCGTGCAAAACCTTTTGAAAGTCTCTGAAACAGGGGTTTCCAAGCTTGGATCCTTAGGTGTTCTTGGACTACAACTCCCAGAAATCCTGGCCAGCCCAGCAAGAAGTGAAAAGGCTTCTGGGAGTTGTAGTCTAAGAACATCTGGGGACCCAAGCGTGGGTCCTGACGCGTTAAACAGAGCAAAAGCAGCCGCCACCAAATGAAATAGCAAGTACTGTATTCCAATCTCACCAACCTCCTCGTTTTCTTCTTTGTAGGCCAGTGTTTTCCTAAAAGCAGGACGCTGGGCTCCCCGGAAGCCATCTGGACATGACTTTAGCTGTTCCTTATTTCATCTGCCGCTGTTGCAAACAGTGTCAGAGTGCCAGATACCGTCACCGAGCATTTTCAACCACCCCGTACACTTGGTGAGTGCTCTCCTTGGGGCTTATTTAAGATGTCAGGGGGGTCAGAAGAAGGAGCTACGGAGCCATGAAACGGGACTGGAGCCTAGTATTGCCACTTGTGGCTTGTACAGCTTCCTGAACCCTAGATCTGTCTTGGGCTTCAGAAAAGGGATAAGTAGCATCTCAGAACTGCAGAGCTAGAAGGGACCTTATGTGTCATCAGGTCCCGTCCCTATCCAGGAGGCTCAGTGGGGGAATCGAACTCCCGGCCTCTCGCTCTGGAGCCAGAGACCCAAACCACCAAGCTATCCAGATTAAGTATGTTTGTGCAACATTGCATCTTAAGGCATAGTCGCTGTCTGGGCCTGGCACAATAGCTAGGAATGTATCTGCATTTATTATTATGCATTTATTACAGTCGTGCCCCGCTTAACTATTACCCCGTATAATGACGAATCTGCTTCACGACAATGTTTTTGCAATTGTGATCGCAAAACAATGTTTTAAAGGGGTCTTTTTGCTTTGCAAAGATCGGTTCCCTGTTTCGGGAACCGATTCTTCGCATTACGACAATCAAAACAGCTGATTGTCGGGTTTTCAAAATGGCCATCGGGTGCTCAAAATGGCTCCCCACTGTGTTTTTGGACGGATTCCTTCTCTTCAGGCACCGAAAATGGCCGCCCCTATGGAGGATCTTCGCTCGACGGTGAGTTTTTCAGCCCATTAGAACGCATTATGCGTTTCAGTGGGATTTTTTATTTCACTTTACGATGTTTCCACTCTACAGCAATTTTAATGGAATGAATTAACGTCATTAAGCAAGGCACCACTGTATTTTCAGTTACATGCCATTTGTCTGTCTGAACACACCCAGAACGGAACCCACACAATAGAGACGGTCCTTATTCCATAGTGCGGCAGTCAAGTAATAAATAATAAAAATGCAAATAAAATTTTAACAGCAACCTGACGCCCACCAGACAATTTATTCTGGTATCCATTACCATTTAAGTGGCAAAGCAGCCATTTCCTAACATCCAGGGGCCCGCTGAAGCCATCCTACCTTACCTCTGTATAGTACCATCTAGGCCAGCGATGGCGAACCTATGGCACGCGTGCCACAGCGGGCACACAGAGCCCTTTCTGCGGGCATGCGAGCCATAAGTCGCCAGATTGCTATTCCCCCCCCCCTTGCAGCCAAAGCTGAGGAGGTGGCTGCAGCCATGGTATTAGCGCTTTGACAGGGCAGCGGGCCAGGATCCGGAGCATCTGGTGCGGGCAGTGAATCCGGAATGGGGTCTCAAGGCACCTCCGTGCCCGGGATTCCCCCTTTCTCCACCACTTCCGGTTCTGCCACTGTCTGCTGTTTTGTTTTGTTTTCCCCCAGTTTGGGCACTTGGGCCCAACAAGGTTTGCCGCCACGGATCTAGGCCGCACAGTTCTGTCTAATGAATGCTGCTTTAACGGTCAAGGCATCCTGGGCTTTGTAGTTTGAAGAGGGACTTAGAATTCATCACTATAGAACCGTTGCGGATGCCCTAGACACGACAGCAGAGGATTTTAATCCTCGTCATCATCAGCTTAGAACTGCAAGTACCATACACCAAACTACAAATCCTGTAGGATGAAGACGGTGACAACAGAGTCAAACTGTGACAACTGCTCATTCTGGATATACAGCAAGACCCTGGATCTGTGCAATCAGTGTCCTCTGATTCACTTATCCACGGTCTGAAAATATTACAAATGTCAAAAGAAAAATCTCCCCCCAAAATACATATATTTTTAACGATGAAGGCTTCAGAACTGGCCACTAGAGGGAGCCAGAGACCATGCTATGGACCGCTTTTGCTATTAAGATAGTATTCCGTGTTTTTTCAGCATCCGTGGAAAGGGTGTGTGTGTCTTGGAACCAATCACCCACAGATATGGGGTGTGTGTGTGTGTGTGTCCTACTGTATAGCGTTCTCTATAACCCATGTTTTTCGGCTGACGTCCCAGGGTACTGGGAGTAGCTGAAAAACAGGATTTGGGTATAGATGCTCGGGGTGGGCTCCTAGTCCCCCCCCCCGCTGTAGGTTCTCCCATCTTGTTTTTCCAGGGTCCTAAGACTGTGTCCCCCCATCCTGGCTTGTCTTCAGCTGCAGCAAAGGCTGTGGAGCATGACAGGGCTCATTCAGAGGAGCTGCACCTGTTTCCACTTTCCCCCAGAAATATATTCTGCTTGCATTTGCGGGATGTATTCCCCAAACAGGAGTGAAGTGCAGGAGGGTGGGGGTGGGGAAGGAGGAAAAACCTGTCTTCTTCCCCACCCGGTTCCTCCATTCAGAGTGTTTCTGACAATAGAGGCAGTCTCTGGTTAGTGATTTTTCGGGGACGTTACACGCACAGCTGGTGGATGCTATGCCTGCACTTTCAGCCCCGCTCCTCCTCTTGAGTTTGCAACAAGCCTCCCGTTCCTTTAGTTTTAGAGGAAGAGAGATGTGTTCTCACACACATGGCTTAGCCAGCATTCTAGATATTTGGGGTTTTTATTTCTGCGTCTTGTCTAGCAGGAGGCAAGAATGGAACAACCATCCTGTGTGGCATCTCCCATTCCTCCCCCCCCCCCAATTTATCTCTCAGGGCATATGGACTGCAAATTACTCAGAATGGCACCTCAAATTTGGTATGTGGGAATTGACCAGAATTGTTGTCCCAAACTGGCCGGTCGGGTATCTGTGAGAAGCTTGCTCAGCCCTCTTGTTGTTTTATTTGCTACTTGTATTCTGCTTTGTATCTCTCAGATGCTAAAGCTGCTTACAGAGAGTCATCAGATCTCGCCGAAAGTTAGTACAGGAGCATAAATTGTATTGTGTCTGTAAAAATGGCCCAGGGTGGCCCTACTTGCCTTCTCTCTTTCTTTCCCAGCCTGCAAGAATGGCTAGTGAGTGACCTTCCCCTGTTATTTATCTTCTTTGTCTCTGACTCAGGTAGACTGCCCCTGTATATAGAGGATTATATGTGTATCACGTATCTGCACGCCTTAAGTAACCACATCGCTGTAGAGTGGGCTGCTGGCTTCAAGGTGACTTAAGTTTAAAAGTCCCATTACTCTTTAAGCCAGCCAGCTCCAGCTGTTGGGGCCAGTTGCCCGGAACGATGGTACTTGTAGTCCAAAACATCTGAAGGTCATTGGGCTGGAGAAGGCCTCTTAATACATCACATATATGCCAGGGTAAAGAGTGTTTGGCCCTCCAGGTATTTTTAACTCACGGGAGCCCTCCTTAGCATCGTTGGTGGTAAAGGTTTATTGGAATTGTAGGCCAAAATCTCTGCATAGCCAAAAATTCCCTACTTCTGAAAATACAAGAAAATTAAAGAGTGGGTAATGCATTTCAATGCACTTGCAGTGGGTGAAAAAATTACTCAAAACTCAACTCTTGTGTTCGCTTTCTTGTTTTAAATCTAAGTTGCAACAGTGTTGAGTTCTTCGGGAAACAAGAATATCAAGTTAAATTCCTGTTTATTGTTTATAAATGTTTGTTACAGGAATTTTTACAGTATGTATTCAATGCGATGCTCAGTGTGGTATAAATAGATAGAGTGACGGGCTAGGTCTCAGGAGTCCTGGGTTCAAATCCTCGCTCTGCCATGGCAGTTCACTGGGGGCTCAGAACTGGCAAAACGACTCCTCAACATCTCACCTTCCTTGAAAGCCCTATTAGGGTCCCTATAAGTCGGTTCCGACTTGACAGCCCTCGACAGCAACATTCAGTGTACATCTTAGCTAGCCATGTTCATGCACCATAGTAAAGCAGAATAGGGACAGATGGAGACAAAATTATCGGGTGTGGGGCTAGGAGAGATTGTGGGTCACCAAGCAAAGCCTACGCTTGCAATGCAGAACGTCCCCATTGTGTTCCCCCCCCCCAATCTCCAGCCTGAAGCCTTGGAGAGCTATAGTTCCAAGAATTCACAGTACAGTATTAGGGTAGGTGGACTAGTGGTTTGATACAATGCAGAATAAGTTTCTCGTCCACAGTTTCCCACTCTGCTTCTTCCTAATGGGGCCGCTGCTAAACGAAGCAGGAAAGCATGTGACCCATGTTGGGGGGGGGGGGTTTCCTTGCTTGTTGCTTTCAAATGTCAGAAATTGCAAGCGGCGCCGAGAGTGTGAGAGAGGTTTGTGATTTTCATTTAGGAAGGGAAAAGTCTGTCTCTCCTCAGTGTCAGAGGGCAAAAGCAAACTCGATGAGTGCTAAATTTCCATGAAGGGTACATTTTGGTTGAATATCCAAAGAATTTTCTTGAATAATATAAACAGTTAAGTGGCAGGTCCATTTATCCAGGGGGTTGGTTAGGGTCTCTCCACCCCTGGAGAATATTTATTTTTTAATTTTATTTAATTTTATTTTATTTTATTTTATTTATATCCCGCCTATCTGGTCGGTTAAGACCACTCTAGCAAGAGGGTAGGAGCTTTCATGGTGGATCTCCTGCCTGATTGATTGATTGATTGATTGATTGATTGATTGATTGATCGATCGATCGATCGATCGATCGATCGATCGATCGATTGATTGATTGATTGATTGATTGAGCTTATATGCCGCCCATTTAGACATAGTCTACTCTGGGCAGCTCACAAAACGCAGAATAAAAACAATAAATATGAAATTACAATTTACAACATTTACACAAAACAAAGTACCCTATTTGCTGGCATATAAGACTACTTTTTTGCCCTGAAAAACATGCCTCCAAGTGGGGGGGGATCTTATACGCCGGGTGCACTTCAGTTGGGATAGACATAGCTCTGTGTGTGTGTGTGTGTGTATATACACACAAACTCTATATTTTGAGTGGAAATGTTGGGGTCGTCTTATACGCCCAGTTATCTTATATGCCGGCAAATACGGTAGTTAAAGATAGAGAAAAAGAGAAAGTTACGTAGTGGCTGGAAGGAAGGCCTGTCTACATAACCAGGTCTTGAGTTGGTTTTTAAAAGTGCCCAGCGAGGGGAGGCAGACGAATCCTTAAAATCAAAGGGTTGGACTTGATGACCTTCAAGGATCCCTTGCCAGCCTCGTGCCAGAGTAATGACAGTTGTACCTGCTTCTTTATAGGTCACAAGCCAGGAACAGCAGCTACTATGACTTGCTGGGGATCAAGAAGGATGCTACCCAAGAGGAGATTAAGCGGGCCTTCTTCTGCAAGTCCAAGAAGGTACGTTACAGTGTTGGGTTGGGGTGGGGGGAGCATTCACCTGAGCCAAGGCTAAGGTAGGAATACCTGTAAAAGGAAATGGCAACCCCTGTAGGTGAGGAGGAGAGCAAACACAGGGATAAGTGGATCGGCACGCAATGTTGCCAAGGGTTTCTGCCTGCAGCTGCATCCTCGTGAGGGCTAAGTGGGGCTTAGCAAGTGTAGGGGGAAAGGGATCAAAGCGCTGCAGGATCGCTTTGATCCCTGCTTTCCCTTCCATTTGTTTTTGTATTCTCCTCACCTTCCTTCTGTGTATAAGACGACCCTCAATTTTCAGTCTAAAGCTTTTAGACAAAAGTATAGTCTTATACACGGAAAAATATGGTAACGACATCTGACCGGAAATCCAGAACCCCCATTGACTGTAAAAACAAATAGTTTGAGGTGGCCACAGCTAAAGCCAAATTTCAAAGAGCCGGTTTAGGGAAAGCGGACTCCAGGAAGCCCATCTTAAAAAGTGGACAGGATCCTCCGGGAGAGCAGATGATCACTTGCCTGTTATGAGACTTCAAGGATTAAAACCATCGCTTCAGATGGAACTTGGAAAGAGAAAAGCAGCCACAGGGACACTCAAAATATATATTCCGCTCTCTGCATAACAGGTACTAATCTGGTGCATAGTTTAATTCCTAGATAAAATGCCGGGCTGTCAGGTGGAAAGATGACATTCATAAAAATTGCAGCGAAAAGGGCTATTTTGAGATCTCGCACGCTTAGAGACAGGACAGACTGCCTGGCTTCTCTTTGATATTATAATTCCTCGACGGATATGCCTCGAGTCCCGTAGCTTTGGGTGGCTTCCCAGAATGAGCCCTCTGAAACGGTCCTCAGTTTCCCATCCATCACTCCTGGTCCCCTTCCTCTCCGATCACCGCAGATTGCAGTCCCAAGTTTTGAACCATGTGGGGTTGGGGGAAACAATTTGGGGCAGAGACTCTGGAAGGACGACGGAGACTCGACATCAGCCCCCGTGCTGCCTCTTGTTGCAAGAAATACAAGAAGTAAATCGCAAGGCGCTAGTCCTCCGTTGTCTCCCAACCCAGCAAATCCACATCCTTGGAATAAGGATTCTTAACACCCTGCCTCTGATTCCTGCCCCCTCCCCTGGCACTTTTCCCTTATCTCATGCTAGGAACAAAGGCACCTCGGGCGTTTGCAGCTGAGACACCATCATAAGGTAAATGTTCCCCTTGACATTGAGTCCAGTCGTGTCTGACTCTAGGGCGCGGTGCTCATCCCCGTCTCCAAGCCGTATAGCAAGCGTTTGTCCGTAGACAGTTTCCGTGGTCACGTGGCCAGCGCGGCTATACACAGAATGTGGTTTACCTTCCCACCGAGGTGGTACCTATTTGCATGCTTTCGAACTGCTAGGTTGGCAGGAGCTGGGACAAGTGATGGGAGCTCACTCTGTCACGTGGATTCAATCTTACGACTGCAGGTCTTCTGACCTTGCAGCACGGAGGCTTCTGCCGTTTAACCTGCAGCGCCACCCACGTCCCTTTTAATTCCTACGGCCTCTCCCGTCGTTCAAACTCCAGCACAGAGCAGGGGCTTGATCTAGCACAAACCTTTTCCCGCTCAAGCCCTCCCTTCACCTCCGGGATGAGCTTTCCCCAGACAGATCGGAGAGGAGCTGATACAATAGTGGGCCAGGAACATTGGGGGGGGGAAGGAGGAGGAAACGTTGGACAGGAGGAGGGCAATGAAGTTTTGGGCGTGTTTGTACCAAGGGACCCATCCGAGCCAAACTGAATTTATCCCTGGCATCCTGGAGAGTTTTCTTCTTCCTTTTTTCTCCTGAAGAGGGCAGTGTTGGGCCAACAGAGTGCAGGATGGCCTTCCCTATGGAAAACGGGGTGGTGGCTGTGCTCATTTGAAACACCACTCCCACCCACCCCACCTCTGTTTGGTTTAGATTTTCACGCCTTCATGTATCGGAGATGGGGCGGGGGCATTCATTCGATCGCATCAAACACCTAGGAATGTTATTGCTAGAATTATGATGTGGCCAAAATCATAGAGTTGAGTGGGAACCTCAAAGATCATCTAGTATAACCCCCCATTGTTCTCCCAGTGCTTGACTTCTGTAGTCATGAAGTTGTCTTGTGTTCAAAGTGTCCAAAGCTGGCTAATGTTATTCACTGGTTTCTGAAACCTGTCTAGTTTAGGAGCAATGAACCCAGAGCCATTGGTTCTGGGTGCAGAGTTAGAGGTTGGGAGTTCGATTCACTCACTGGGCGGGTTGAGAGGAGAGCCAGCCTGGGTGGCCTTGGGCAAGCTGCACAGTCCCAGGGCTCCCCCTAGAGGATGGAAAAGGTAAAGCACTTCTGAGTACTCTCTACCCGGAAAACCCTGAAAAAGGGTCACCATCCGTCAGAATTGACTCCACGGCACATCATTTTTATTACGGGTTCTGGTAGTGTCTGCTCAGCTACCGTTTCTTGGTTTATTGACTTGGTTCCAAAGATGGAGAAGCAAAACCTCTGCCTGGTTTAATAAGCAGGGAGCCGTGGGCTTATACACAGCGATGTGCGGATGCGGCCAGAGAGGGGAAACGATTTATATCAAGCAGTTAGAACTGTCTCGCAGCCTTTCACCGTAGAGGCCGCTTTGGCTGCTGATCAAGGCACCATGCTGGGGGGAAAAAAAGAATGAAGTTCTGAGGTTTGACAGGCAGCGCTGGAGCAAATTCAGGCACGGCAGGGTCAAAAGCTCAGAGTCTTTTGCTTCAACGGGAAAATGACATCATCTGGGACCTCTCCGTTCCCTCTGAATGAAGCCCGCATCCCCCATGGCAGCCAGGATAGGAATATGGGCTGGAGATGTATTTCCACAGCAAGACAGTATCATTGGAAGCTGTTGCCGTGCAGTCGTTGAAGGATGGCTTGATCTTGAATGGACAGTTAAGGCTTATTAACTATACAAAAGATCCGTCTCAGGTGGAGATGAAAAAGGCAAGAACTGGTTTGTTGCTATGGATGAACACAGAATCCTTGCATTTTTTGGATTTCTCTGAGGCCGAGGCTGTGATGCACAACTGTCATGTCAACATCTAGCGCTATGTCACTCCTGATCATCTGCTCTTTGTTTTTGTCCAGCTGAAATGAGAGGGTGTTCTAGCATCATGCTACAGATCATCCTTTGGAGTGAAGGAGACACTTGCAGTGCAGGTAGTCGGTGAATTCCATAGAGGTGTTGGAAACTTCTAGGGTCGGAGTTGCCAATCTTGGCCCCCCAGGTGTTTTTGATCTAAAACTCCCAGAAGCCTTTTCAACTCTAGCTGTGCTGGCCAGGATTTCTGGGAACACCTGGGGACCCAAGATTGGGAACCACTGTTCTAGGGTATCTAAAACTTCACTCTTGTTCCAGGCCCTTAGATTGTTCTGTGAAGGGTGTCCTTTCTTCATTCAGGAAGATTCATAGAATCCTAGAATACTGGAGTTGGAAGGGCCCTATATGGATTCAAGGCAGGAATCCAAATCAAAGCACATCTGGCAGATGGTTCTCTAATGTCCTTTCGAATTCCTCCAGCGTTGAAGCGCTCAACACCTTCCAAAGTAATTCGTTCCGTTGTCGTACTGCTCTAACAGTTGAGACGTTTTTCTTGATATTCAGCCTAAATCTGGCTTCCTGTAGCTTGAGCCCATGATTATGTGTCCTGCACTCTGGGAAGATGGAGGACAGATCCTGCCCCTCTGCTGTAGGGCTGGCTCCCTTTCAAGTATCGTATCTCCCGTCCGTCGTCTTTTCTCAAGACCAAAAAAGCCCAGTTCTTGCCGTCTTTCTGCCTAGGGGCTTGGTTCTTCATAGCTCCAAGGCAGAGCATTTACTTTGCCTCTAGAAGGCCCCATGTTCTGGCCCTGAAACTCTTGGCCGTTCCAGGCTACATTGACCTGTATTGACAAATACAGTCGTGCCCTGCTGGACGGTTACCCCGTTTAACGACGAATCCGCTTAACGTTGAAATTTTTGCAATCGCAAAAGCGATTGCAAAACTATGTTTAGATTGGGTTTTTTCGCTTCACGATCGGTTCCCTGTTTTGGGAACTGATTTTTCGCTTTACGACGATCAGCAAACAGCTGATCGTCGGGTTTCCAAATGGCCGCCCGCTGTTTTCTAGGATGGATTCCTTGCTAGACAGACACTGAAAATGGCCGCCGTATGGAGGATCTTTGCTGGATGAGCAGGTATTCAGCCCATTGGAACTCATTGAACAGTTTTCAGTGCATTTCAGTGGGTTTTTTAAATTTCGTTTGACGACGTTTTCGCTCTACAGTGATTTCGCTGGAACGAATTAACGTCGTCAAGCGAGGCACCACTGTACGGTGTCCCCATCAGATATTTCTCCCAGCTTGTCCGAGCTGCGTCAAGAAGGAAGCTGTCCCTGTTCAGTTCTGGGATGTGGGGGAGAGAGAGACAGAGAGAGGCTCCGTCAGACCCTTTTGATGTGGTTGCGAGATTTTTTGCAGACCTGCTGGGTCGTCCCTGCCTCCCACCCCTGCTGTCGTTGCTTTGCCTTCCAGAATGGATGAACTGGGGGACTCTTCCCTCTCCTGTCCGGAGTCTGCTTGGTTTCTGGGCAAGCGTTGCTGCTGCTGCTGAGCAGAAGGGTGGAGGCAGCCAGATTTCTGGGGCAAAGAGTTTGCAACCTCTTCTGCTCAAAACTTAAATTTTGATTTATTCTCTTTTTAACACTGGCATCTCCGGGTTGCAGAATCCTGGACATGCCAGTGTTAGAAAGAGAATACATTGAAACACTTCCAGGTCTCGGAACTGAAAAGGAATGGGTTCTAGTCTTTAGAGCGTCCCTCGTCGCTCAGTTATATCATGCGGAATGAATGTCTGGGAATCATATAAGCCACTCCGGGCCAAAGGTATTGCCCCCCTCTCTCAAAATGCTAGGAATGTTGCAAAAAAGCACCAAGCCAAACAATCAAGAAAACCCATCTGAAAAATGCAGTATTGAAAAGGGATTATTTTATACACATTAGTGCTTTTTCACATCAACTGTTAACACGCTAGCGTCTGTAACAGGTTCACTTGCTTCTGGTTTGTTCGGTGGGAGGGGGAACCCCGGCCGTGCCACGGAACCCCTTTTCCTAACCTTGCACATTCTTAGAAATACACCTCCCATCGTCCCAAGACAGCCCCGGTTGACAGTCTGGATGATGGGAGTTGTAGTCCAGCGCATCGGACGGGGAGGGGGGGGGAAGCTGCAGAAGTCAGCGGGATCAGCGCCTGGCAGGGCATCCACTTTGAGGATTCTTGTGTCGCTTCTGTTTCGTTCCTTGCAAAACGGGGGTCTGTCCGACAGGGAGCGCAGCGCCAAGCGAGAAGGCTCCCCACCATCTGCGCACAGCTGTTCCTTTTCCCTGCGGATCCCGGAGGGTCTGGGAAGAAGCCACATCCCGGACCGGACCTCGTCCTTCTCCCCCCTGCCGTTCACAAGGTGGCCTCTGGCCCCCAGTGTTTAAGTGATGACTTCCAAGTGGTGTTTGGCTTGGCTTGATGGTCAAGGAGATTCTCTGAGCTCCTGGAAGAGAGGCCAGCCTCCTCCTCTCTCACTCTCCCCCCCCCCCCCGCCCGTAACAGCCACACTGGCTCAGAACCGAGTTCTCATTATCTGATGGAGGAGGAGAATGTCAAGCCATCGTTGGTGTCCAGGGTGGGGACCGTGTGCGACAAGGGTGGAGTGAAGGCAATGTATTCTCTGGTTCCATAAATTGGGGATGGATGGGAGGGATGTCGCTTTCCCCTCCTAGAACGGCAGAGCTGGAAGGGACCCCTTGAGATCATCCAGTCCAGCCCCTCCCCAGGAGGCTCAGTGGGGGAATCGAACTCCCAATCTCTGGCTCCACAACCCCAGAGCTGTCCAGAGTTTCTCGTCTAGCCTGCGGCGCCAGAGCCCTGACTGGAGGCACCGAAAACCTAATAACAGAATTAGGCCATTTGAGATTCTGGGTGGAATGATCTAATTGAGAGAACAGGATGCTCTTAGCATGGTCATGGGTATTGCTGCACTTAGGTCAAATTATGCTAAGCTCGCCTGCCGCCGGGCTTTTGTGCTCCAGCCATCCTGCCCGTTCTGCTAAATGGGGCCCTGGATCTCTGCCCTCAATTTCTGCCCGGCTGGTGCCAGCTCTGAAAGCTTTTGTGCAAGAATTGAGAAAGACCGGCCCTCCGAGGAACTGCCGGCAGCCCTGGGGCTTCTCCAGGATCCGACCCTGCCTCCTGGATAGGGTGGAGGCTGGCCTTGATCGAGCGAACAGGGCTGGGCGAGGGGGAAAGACCAGAGGGTGCTGATGCTATGCATTGCATGGGCAAAAGGAGACTGGAATGGTTCTGCCTGAAGGCGTGACCGTTTCTGGCCTGAAAACACAGACCTGCACCTCTCCCTTTGCAGACTAGTTGGGATGGGCAGGCTTTGTCGGAGGAAAATTGCTGGGGGGGGGGCTGAAAATGCCAGGCCCTTGTCCTCATGGCACCCCTCTTTATGCAAAAGGCACACAAATGAACGTAGCTCAGGGGTTTTAAGTATCTGCCTGTGGAGCCCAAAGTTGGGAGTTCGATTCCCCGCTGTGCCTCCTTGATTAGGGGGCTGGACTCGGTGATCTACGTATAGCAGTGACGGCGAACCTTTTTCGACTCCCGTGCCCAAACTTTTGGGGGGGGGGGGGGGAGACAGCAGACGGCAGCAGAACCGGAAGTGGCGGCGGAAGGGGGGAATCCTGGGCACGGAGGTGCCTCGAGATCCCCCTCCGGATCTGCCACCAGTGCCAGCCGCTCTGGATCCATGCCTGCCACCTGTCGAAGCGCCATCCCCACGGCTGCAGCCTCTGTAGTTTGGCTACGGGGGGTGAAGTAGTGATCCGGCGATTTATAGCTTGTGTGCCTGCAGAGAGGGCTCTGCACGCCCTCCATGGCACGCGTGCCCTAGGTTCGCCATTGCTGATCTATAGGGTCCCTTCCCACCGTGCAGCTCTAAGAGGACAGCGATGATGATGATGGTCTGGCTCGCCCTCGTCAGGTGCTGATTAGAACTGTGAATCGTCCACAGGCAAACTAGAGAGGTTCCTCTGTGTCTAGATGATACGGAGTTGGCAAACCCCTTTGAATGTTATTCATCCGCTTCTTGTTTAGATTTGCACTTTGTATGCACAGGATCTGGCTCCATGTCCTCCCCTTGTTTGCACAACCCAACCAGGAGGGGAAGCGCATGTACTTAACCAACCCAGTCCCCTATCATACAATCTCTCTTTCCCAGGAACCCTTCCAGGAAACCCCTGCCCTCGTTCCCTCCCCGTCCACAGCTCCCAAACGTGGCCACAGCTTATGAGGGAAGGGTTACCGGCCGCTGGCGGGTTCCCTCTTTTACCCCGTCTCCAGCCCCTTCTGTGTTGGAGGACAGCCCAGAATCCTTAGCATTGGAAGTCTTTATCTTTTTGGGGAGGGCCGCTCTCTGTCCCGGCCAGCCTCGAGCCCATTTGCTTATTTCTTCAACACGGGCAGGAAATAAACTGGCCGGAGGGAGAACGGTGATGTTGAAATGTCCGATCAACGAGCAGCACTTCAGATCAATCTGTAACCAGGGTCCTTTCCCTCTTTTTCTCTCCCCCCCCTTAAAAAAAAAAACTTTGGCGTACTTTATTCCCAGTAGATTTTTAACGCAAGGTTATCTGCGGGGGGGGGCACATAGTCCTCCCTTCTTTGCCCCGATCCCAGTTTCCTCTTCACCAGTCATGCAATGATCCCCGGATCCCTTATGTGGCACGCTTTTGGCAGGAAGGGCAAGTGACGCCAGGAGGAGAGAGGGAAGAGGCTGCTAGGGAAGGTTTGGGACAGACCAGATATTGTACAATTGGGGGGCACGGGGGCGTTCCAGGCCCTGTTGCAAAAGTTTCGGAGGAAGCTCAAGGCAGGGGACAAACTCCAAAACCTCGAAGAGCATCCTTAGTTTGCTAACATCTTTCACCTCCGACCGGTATCTTTCTAATGGAAATGCCTCCCTCCCTCCCATCTCACCAAAACCCGTATCTGTTTTTCAAGAGCATTTCCACAAAGGCATGTAGGGGAGCTTTTAATTCATCAAGTTCTAGTGTATTATCAGATGTCTGTGTCACATTTGCAGTTGCTTCCTGCGTTAATTGTTTTACCTTGTGCCAGGGTGTATTATTGGCAACTGTGTTGGGTCGCTTTCTGCCATTTTATTCCCCCACAACTTTTTCTACAAGTCCCAATCCTGAGGCTTAAAAGCATCCGGAAGCACCCGTTAACTCTCGACACCTGCCGTGCTGGATGTCGCCAATACAACGTTGGCACCACTGTGGGTTTTCTAATCGCCAGTGGCGCGCTAAAGCGCTGGCATGCTTTAGCGCTAAGCAGTTAACAGGACACAGGTTTCAGCAAATTCTGGGCCTGCTGCAGAAAAATTAACGTTTCCCTGAAGGAGTTAAAGTCCGTCCCGTGCTGGGTGCTCAAGTTCTTTTTGCCACCTGCCAGGTTTCCTGTAAGCGTTGGCCCACACGGTCACTGTTTGCTCTCTAGCGCCATTCCCAAAACCCACCACTTGCAAGGTAAACAGAGAGGGAGCCTGTGCCCACGGCCAGCAAGACATTTCTAAAATGCCATGTGAGGATACAGTGAAGGCAACCCAGCCCTTCAGATGTTGTTGTATTCCGGGGGGCTCCTTCCAGAATGAGGGGGCATGACATCCCAGTGCTTGCAGCAGCCCATAATAGGGAATGATACAGTGGTGCCTCACTTAACGGCGATAATCCGTTCCAGGAAAATCACTGTTAAGCGAGAACATCGTAAAGCGAAATAAATACCCCCATTGAAACGCATTGAAACCCGTTCGTTGTGTTCCAGTGGGGTAAAAACTCACTGTCCAGCGAAGATACTCCATACGGCAGCCATTTTCACTGCCTGTATAGCAAGGAATCTGTCCCTAAACACAGCGGGGAGCCATTTTAATCACCCGGCGGCCATTTTGAAACCGCCGATCAGCTGTTCAAAAAACATCGTTTTGCGAAGAATCGGTTCCCGAAGCAGTGAACCGATCATCGCAAAGCGAAATTCCCCCACTCAGACCATCGTTTTGCGATCGCAATTGCAATCGCAAAAAGATCGTCGTTAAGTGGATTCATCATAATGTGGGGCAATCGTAAAGCGAGGCACCACTGTATAGGGAGAGTTTAAGTCCCCACTCAGTCATAGTCAGACCTACTGCACAGGGTTGTTGTGAGGGTAACGTGGAGAAATGGAGAGACTGGTATGTCATCCGGGCCTCATTCGATGAACAGCAGGGTATAAATGTCACAGATAGAGAGACAAAAAGCTAAGAGACCCTTGACTTGGGGGGGGGGGGCTTTTGTATTTAAGAAGACTCTTGTTTCTTTCTTCCTACCTTCTGTGATCTTAAATGCTTACACAGAATTTTGGGCCGTTTTGGGTGGCCTAAGAAAGCGATGACCAAAATACGGATTTTGGAATTTGCCCTCTGGGGAACTTCGCTGCCTTTTATATACATCTTTTTCCTCCTGTGCCAGGGTGTTTTCTCACATGGAGCAAGAATCCTGGTTCTGGGTTATGTCATGTTTACCCAACAAGGGGAGCCTACAGAGGCTTGCCAGGTAAATCCAACCTTTTTTTAAAAAAAACCCAAAGCCTTGATCCCTCAAATAGTATAAAGCCTTCTGTGGGTTCTTCTCCTTATCTGGATTTCAGGTCCCTGTTGTCGTCTTCTGGCTGTTTTCACAAGGCACGCCCTGCTTCTGTATTTCTTGATCCCTTTTTTTGGTGTGTGTTTTGTCCTTCACCTCCTTGATTGCATGGGTCTCCAGAGAGGCCTGCAAGTGTGTAAAAAGAACAACACCTTTAAAGCAAAGCTCTCAAACACTCGGCACTAGGCAGTGAGCAAGAGAAATAATAATAAAAAGATTTGCATCATAACAGCAACTGGGTGACAGCAGACCTCTGCAGAACTGGAACAGCTTCATACCATTTTCCCAGAATGTTTGCTTCTGAGACGGAAGGGTCCTTCACCCCATACCAGAGTGTGCTCCAAGATAAGGAAGGCCAGGCCTCCTTGAGGTCTGGCGTTGGGTGAGACACACCTTCTATTCCTCTTCTTGTTCAGGATTAGCTCCTTAACTGTCCTCCCTGGCTTTGATACCTCCTGTTGTATAACCGTGCCAGTTTAGGACGCTGGCATTTAAAGCCAGAACCTTTTTGGGACACAGTCTGAATTGGACCTTCTTCGTCCAAGGAAGAGCTTTGAGAGTTTGAAGGAAACTTGCACCTGACAAACCGGTCAAGTTATGATCTCACTGGGTTGCTCGCCGGCATGGTTCAGAATAGAGATGGGCACAGACTGCTTCAGCTGTTTGTGCCGGTTGGTTTCTCTGCCTCCTCCAGCAGCTTGCCCACTCAGAGGCAGCCCCCAGCTTCCTTACCCCGCCTCCTCCAAGCACTGCCTCTGAGGGGCTGCCTGCTGGAGGAGGCGGGGTTGGGAAATGTCAAATTATTGGCTGAAAAATGAACTGGCAGTTGTTGCCCATCTCTAGTTCAGAACCTGGAAGGATCCCCGTATGGTAGTGGTCCCCAACCTTTTTGGGGCCGCGGACTGGCTGGGGGAAGCGAGCTCCAGGCACCGGGGGGGGCGGGACACGCCTGCCACGAGCATGACATGCCCCCCATGAGTGTGACACACCCACCGTGTGAGCAGGGGATTGGAGATCCATATCCACAGCCCAATTCTGGGAAGCCCACGGACCGGCACTGGGCCGTGGACCAGGGGTTGACGACCCCCTCCGTATGGCACCATATTCATTCTTATCCACCCACCCAGACATGAGCAACCTTCAAGAACTAAAATAAGGACAGGCTTTTAATCCCCAGTGCCCTTGTTTCCTTTGGTTCCAGAGTGTCCCCATCAGACAGCAGGTTTGAGGGTGGTGGGATTGAGAGAAAGGCCTCCCCTGATGATCTCGATCCTCGGGCAGGCTCAAGATAGAGATTCTCAAACTGGCCACTTTCAGAAGCTGCGGATGTGGCCCAGTATCAGCCCTTATAGGATGGCTTTCAGAACAAGTCTTGTGTGCCGAGTGAGAACCGAACCTCATGTGAATTCTTGGGGGGGGTGTCAGAAGAATTAGTGGAAGCACCGTCAGCCCCCTGTAATAAGCAGGCAGTCCCAGGAGCTTGACTTTCTGTCCTGGCCTGATCAGTAGAGCCGTATCATCTGCATGCTTGTTTTTGGGGCATCAGCCTTCGTGGGGCCCTGAGCCGGAGAGACGTGACCTCTGGATCCGGCCCGTCCCAACCCTGGCCTTGACAATGACAGCACGAGGGCACCCAGCCCCGGGAGGGAGCCTCTGGTGCCCACAATCGGTTGTGTGTCAGGACAGGTCCCTTTTGGCTGATCCCTCTCCAGGGTCAGTGGTGCAGACTGGGCGGTAGACGCATGCGGTGAATGAAGACAAAAGGGGAGGCCCCCCAGGCAGGGGCAAGTTCTGGATCCCCAGGCTATTCCAGGAGGGATAGATCATCTAGGTCACAGCTGGAGCCTCACCCTTTGCTGGACACATTCCTCTTTTCCAGCACTGGGGGGGGCATCAGTCCATCTGTCCCTTCCTTCCTCCCCCCACCCTTTCCTTTTCTCTGCTGCCCTGGCATTTTTTTTCAGGAGCAGGGGCTTAAGGTCCACCCCTGCTCCTTTGACCCGCTGCTCCGAAACCATCGCCTCCCCCTCCAGCTCCGCTTGCTTTCTTGCGTCAGATCGCTTAATTAACCGTCAGGGAGGATTTATTAGCTTGTCAGGCCCAGGGTTGCTGAGTTAAACAGGGAGGGTGTTCACAGTTCTGTATTTCTTTGGAGCCACGGGGAGGGACAGCACAGAACAAGCCCATCTTCCCTCTGAACTCGGTCCGACGGCCTCTTAAACCTGCGTTTAAGAGGAGTTTCGGTAAGCAGGGGATGGAGTGAGGTGTTGTTGGTCCTTCCTTCCCTCTCTAAGGGGGGGGGGAATGCAAGCAGCCCCCAAAAGATACAAGCCCCCTTTATCATTCCAAAACATCTTCTCCCCCTCCAGTTGCTTCAGCCTCTGCTGAGCAAGGCCAGCTTTGCTTGGGAGGGAGGTTTATATCAGGGGGTTTGCCGTGCGGGCTCGTAGAGCGTCCCCTCTGTTTTGGGAATGACAGACCTGGGCTCGGGCAGGGTTGTGGAGGGCTGAATGTGAGGCGATCCTGAACTGAGATCAGTAACTTTACGGAGCGCCTACTGAAGGTTCGCCAGGTAGTTTGGGTCCATTCTGCAAAAATAAAGAAATTTCACCTACTTATTTGATTTCTCTCGCCCGCTTTGTCCCGGAACTGGGGATGGAGGTCGTTCACCACCCGATTTGAAAAACAGGCTCAAATAAAAACCAAGATCGGCTATAACAGCAGAGCGCCATCCGACAGGTTACAGTGGTGAGGTTCAGTTTAAAAAGCATACACCCGTTCATTGTCATGGATGTCTTGTTTTCAGCTTCCATTCTGATGTCGTTTTCGTTCCAGATTTTTTTAAAAAATGCAGATGGGCATGATTTCACTTAAAGGCTTCATTCTGAAGCTGCTTGAGCACTCCAAGTACTATAAACAGTTTAAGCACTGCAAATACTGTAAACAGTATAAGCACCGTATAAGCACTTTTTAAAAAAAAGGAGGAGTCGTAAACTGGGGAACTGCAGGCGGGGGAAAGGGCTCCTTGCTATGGATGCCATTTATCCTAGAAGTAGGAGGTGATGTTCATACATGTCCATGCAGCCAGAATGTGGGTTTTGGAACTACTGTATTTTTCCGTGTATAAGGCTATACTTTTGTCTAAAATTTTTAGACTAAAAATTGAGGGTCGTCTTATACACGGAAGTAAGCTGAGGAGAGAACAAAAACAAGTGGAAGGGAAAGCAGGGATCAAAGCGATCCTGCTACGCTTTGATCCCTTTCCCCCTGCAATTGCTAAGCCCCAGTTAGATTTCTTAATTTTGGATTAGAAAAGTGGGGGGGGGGGTCTTATACATAGAATAATACAGTAATTAACCAAAAATTAACTGGGCTTGACTTTTGGGAGTTGGTTACATTGTTTCCACTCCACAATCCTTTGCATGGCTGGTTGAAACTTGCTTTGTTGTGATGTGTGTGACTACCCTGTGAACGAGCCATAGTGCCATTTGTTGAAATCTGGCTTGTCATAAGATCTAAATTGGGCTATGCTAATTAGCTTTGGTTTGTTAACCAATGTGCAAATCACAGGCTGAACCTATGGTTTGTTCTTGGGTCTAGGACTCTGGTTTGTTTAACTATAGTTTGTCGTGACCCCCATAAACAGCAACTCTGCCTTGTCCCTGGCTCAGGTCCCCAGCTGCTCACCCTGAAACAGGAGTGAATATTGAGAGAGAAGCAAACCATAACTGGGAAAGACAAATAATGGTTTTCTTGATCCTCTGCTGTGCAGTTTATGGCTTAAGCAACAAACCATCATGGCTGACATAAGCCATGGTTTATCATTACACGTGAACATGCCCACTAAACGTTGATGGATTTGTAACAAAACTAAATACTGTATATGCTTTTTAAATAAACACACACAATTCAGAGAAATGCCTTGCAAAACCAGTTATTTAAGATTACAACATGCTTTCCTTATTTCCTTCTCAAGAAAGGCTGGAGTGTTTCGGCTTTTTTATTCAGAGAATGGCAATGGAATTACATGTCAGCCGGTTTGGAAATCTATCATGGTGTGGAACAAATGAAAGGGATAGTGTTTCGCCCCTGATTCATATAATTCAGGGTCATCCCATAAAATTGATGAACAGCAGATTTAACATCTACCAAAAAAGAGTAGTTTTTAATAGAAAGATTTACCAATAACATAGCTACATATTTGTTTTTGAAGCAGCAGTTTTCAAGTATCATCCTCCCACTTGATTATGTGTTGGATGAATCTCACTGAACTATGTAATAACGTTTTCCCTTAACAAATCAAAGCACAAACATAACTCATCTTTTAATTACTTCACTCCAGCCTTTAACTCGCAGATATTTAGAGAAGATTATAGCCTGCACTCGAGCGATGTTTTGAAAACCACAGCCTTTGAGCCTGTTTGATACCTTGGCTATCTTCAAAATAGTTACCGTGGCCAGATCTAGATGTTGATCTCCACTGTGGAACCTCTGCTGCATGAGGACCTCCTGAGTTTTCACTGATTCGTTAGCCCTAATTAGATGTCATAGAAACCAGTGTTGTCAGAGCAGTGAGGGGGGGACCAACTGTCTTCATCCAGAGCCAAAAAACATGGATGCTATAATGCAACTTTGGGTCGCCAGATGTCCTTGGACTGCAACTCCCTGAAGCCCTGGCCAGCACAGTTAGTGGTGGTGGCTTCTGGGAGTTGTAGTCCAAGAACACTGGGTGTAAGTCTATTTAGGACGAACGGTTTGGTTTAGACCCTGTACTGTTTGGGAAAAGAAGAAACCAAGTCAAATAGTAGGGCCGTGTTTAGATCACTCTTGCCACTTCACAGACCACCTGAATAGGGCTTAGGAACCACCGTTTAAGAAGTTCTCCTTTTAAAATCTGTACCGTGCTTTCAGAGGGCAGGATCCACGCGGCTGTTTTTAATTCAGTCCGTGTAAAGCAGTTACCGTATTTTTCCGTGTATAAGACTCCCCTGTGTATAAGACGCCCTCCACTTTTCTAAACCAAAATTAAGAAATCTAAGTGGGGCTTAGCAAGTGTAGGGGGAAAGGGATCAAAACACTGCAGGATTGCTTTGATCCCTGCTTTCTCCCTTCGTTCTAAGCCCCGCGAGGCTTAGGAAAAGGAGGGGGAAAGGGATCAAAGCTATCCCACGACTGCATGATCATTTTGATCCCTTTCCCCCTTATACAGCCATGGGATTGCTTTGAGCGTTTCCCCCTCCTTTTGCTAATCCCCATGGGACTTAATAAGCAGAGGAGAAAGCAAGGATCAAAGCCAATCTGCAGCACTTTGATCCCTGCTTTCCTTTTGCTAAGGCTTAGCAAGTGGATGAGAACACAGGGATCAAAACCCTGCAGGATCGCTTTGATCCCTGCTTTCCCCTCCACTTGTTTTTCCTCTCCTCAGCTTACCTCCGTGTATGAGAGGACTGTCAATTTTTAATCTAAATATTTTAGACAAAAGTATAGTCTTATACATGGAAAAATACAGTAATCATCTCCTGGTGGTAGAGCAGCCGAGTTTGTTGCTGGGAGAATGTGATGCTAAAAGCTTTTCCCGGCTCCCTGGTTCTTGGATCCTGTGCTCTTTATGGGATCCTTGGCAAGTCTTCCTGGGAGCACAAATGTTATGATCTTCCCAATGCAGTAAGGCAACTCTTCTGCTGTGTTTTGAGCACCTTCCTGCTCATTCTATGGAGCAGTCCTAGGTTTCTCTAACAGAATCTCTCTCTTTTTTTAAATGACACCCATAGATTCCATGTCTGGATAAAATGATCTTAGATATATTCACAGGAGACCCTTTAAAGCAGCCCTTCTAATAGTGAAATGGAACCCCCCAAGTTCCGAACCATCCCACATCTGGAATACTGGTAGCTGGGCAGCCACCGCTATAGACAGCCATTACCTCTAAGGTCTGCTTTTGAGTTTTGCAAAGAGCCCTTCTAGGAAACCAAAAACTGGACTAGAGCAGGTCCCCGAATCTCCCTGTGGCATGGCGGACCGGTGCTCGACGGTGGGAGTTGTAGTTTGTAACTGTGGGCTAGATTAGAGGTTCCCAACCTTGGGGGTCCCCAGATGTTCTGGTCAACACAGCTCGTGGTGAAGGCTTCTGGGAGTTTTAGCCCAAGGACATCTGGAGACCCAGAGGGTCTTTCTGTCCGATGCTATTCAGAGGGATAAGCAAGAAAAGCTAGCCGGGAGCGCCGAATATCTGCAGCAAAGCATCACTGCCTGTCTCTCCCCAGGATCCTGGTCAGATGGGATTTGGAGGCAGGATTGTTTTATGGGTTTCTCATTCCCGTTCTGCCCTCTGGTTAAACAGGTTTGTCGTTTTCTTTTTCTTTTTTAAGGGGGAGAACTCACAATAGTTTCAATAACCTACTGGAACTCTTTGACCTAGATGCTCCCAGGTTTCAACTCTCTCAGAACTCGTTTTGCGTTTTCAGGTTCATTGTCTCTGTTGTTCTTACATGCTGGCAAGTCGTCTCTCACTTATGGCAACCCTATGAATGAGTGGCACACACACCCACACACCCAAATGTCCTGTCCTCAGCAGCCCCCTCTTCATTCTTGCAAACTCAAAGTCGTGGCTTCTTTCAAAGAATCAGCCCATCTTCCTCTTTTGCTTCTGCCTTCAGCTTTTCGTAGCACCATCGTCTTTTACAGTGGGTCTTGCCTTCACAGGATGCGCCCAAAGTAGGACAATCTTGAGTTTCATCATTTTTTTTTTGTCTCCAGAGAGTTCAGGCTTGATTTGATCTAGGACCCACTTCTTCATCTTTCTAGCTGTCCAGGCTATCCACAGAGTTCTCCTCCAGCACCATTTTTTCTTCCTGTCAGCTTTCTTTACTGCCCAGGTTTTACACCTGTACGTAGTGGTTGGGAATAAAATAGCACCGATGATGGTCTTGCTCTTGATCTCGAAGTGACACATCCTTACCCTTGACCTTCTCTACACTATTTCTCTCATCGCTGCCCTTCCAAGTCTTAGCCTTCTTCTGATTTCTTGGCTTCCATCTCCTTTTGGGCTAATGTCTGAACCAAGGTATACAAAATCTTTTAACCATTTTAATTTCTTCATTTCCTCTTCAAGGGTGTCAATCTGGGCTAACAAGGACAAGTGATGGAGGCCAAAAGAACAGCTTGTTATATGGTTTTGTAGTCGTTGAGCGAAAAGTTCTCATCCACCCCCAAAGCAAGGATTTGGAAACGAAATGGCAAACTTTGAGCACCTCCTAGCTGTTGGGATTTTTCATAGGTTGATCAGGATAGCACGGCGTATGGAAGGAGCTGTCCCATATTTCCAGGCCCTCTCTCTTTCTGCATCCCCATCACCAAACCCACATCGTGGGAGTTCATCTCCGTTGAAGGATTACCTCCCGGGAAAACAAACGGGTTCATTCTGAATCCCCCCCCCCCTTTCTTTCTTTCTGTCCCAGAAAATTCCCCCTCTCTTCCTCCCCTTCCTCTTCCCAGCCGTTGCTTCCAGGGTTTTTAATTGCAGGGCTGTTTTAATTGCGGGCACTCAATGCTCCGAAGGCTCCTTTCGATTCCCCGCCATGCAACTTTCCACGCAGCCCCCTTGAGCGCTATGTTATTCCTGCTTCACTAAATCAGGATTCCAACACCCCCACCCCCACATGGAGGGCTATAACCACCGCCCAAACAGGTTTCTGCTTCCATTCTTTTCAGTAAAGCTCATGTTAAAGAATGTAGGAATTTGTTTTGTACCAGATAAGACCAGAGGTCCATCTTCAGTGTTGCCAAAACTGCCCAGCAGCGACGCTGAGATGCGGATCTTATGGAGGGATTTCAAGGATCACATCTGGGACCTTCTGCTTGCAAAGCTCTGCTTTTGCCACTGAGCTAAGATTGGCCCGAAACGGGAGAATAGGAGCTTGATTTGTTGGCCACAAAACAAAAATACGTATTATAATCCCTCCCTTCCTTCCTTCCTTCCTTCCTTCCTTCCTTCCTTCCTTCCTTCCTTCGAGCTTACACTCTGCTGAGTCAGGACCCCCTTCACCTCAATTGGGGGTTGTGTCCTGTTTAAATTAAGAAGAACTCAGGTGGGCTGCTTCATTTTCCCAGGACTGAAAAGCTGGCTCCCCCCCCTTGCTAGCAGAGCATCGGTCGGGGGAGTCCAGAGTCTCCAAGGGGCTGGAAGGGCATTCACTGAAGATGGGTCTCTCTTGCCACCCACTGCGGACGAATGCTTGCGGGGGGCATTGCAGGAGCCGTCGGCCCGGCAGTAACAGAAAACGGCAGCCTCGGGCGGGCCAGGCCCTTTGTCCCAGGTTATTGTCTTTGGAAGGAGGCCTCCAGCCACTTATCTTCCTCTCTGGCAGCCTCTCCTGCGATCCCTCGGCTGGGAGCCGGTTGCAGCTTGCTGGCCAGCTGGAATCAGAGATTACGGCTCTCTGGCACACCCCCTGCATCCGGGCCAAGCCACCGCGGCGGTTTGCTGGCTCAGTGGAGGAGCAGCGCTGGTGTGGCTTTGCCCGAGGAACGGGGCCCGCAACCTTTTAGGTGGCGTCTCCGATTGCTGTTCAGCTAGAGAGCCAGCGTTGGGGTCGTGACTGAAGTGACAGGCTTGACCAATTTGCTAAGCCGTGAAACTGGCCAGTCGCTCTCTCTCAGCCTGGTCTACTTGGCAGGGGAGGCGTGAGGATAAATCCGGGGAGGGGGGAATGAGAGCCCCGTGTGCCACCTTGGCTGAGCTCTTTGAAAGAAGGGCGATGCATTCGGTGTAGCGGGTTAATCAAGACTGAGACTTGGAAAGGCATCCGTGAAAGAATTAGAAAAGCTCTTCGAGTGTAAGGATGCGTCCCTGGAGGCCGAGACCGAGGTTGCCCGCACGCTTTTGTATTTTTCGCTATGGATTGATGTGAATGCTGTATAGTAGAGAAAGCTGGCAGAAAAAAATTGATTCATTTGAAATATGATGCGGGAGGAGAGCTTTTCGGATACATCCTTGACCTCCAGAAAGAAGAACAAGTGGGTCCTAGATGAAATCAAGCCTGAACTATCTCTGGAGGCAAAAAGGTTGAAACGGAAGCTACTTTGGGCCTATCAAGAGAAGGCGGGAGGATTCTGTGAAAAAGACAAGAATGCTGGAAAAAGTGGAAGGCAGCAGGGAAAGAGGAGGACCAGATAGGAGATGGACGGACTCCCTCAAGGAAGCCACAAGGTTTCAGTTTGCAAGAGCTGAGCAGGGCGGTTGAGGACAGGAGATTTTGGAGAGGGCTCATTCCTAGGGTCACTTTGAGTCGGAGGTGTCTTGACCTCACAGAACAACAGCAATAAGTAATTTTTTTAAAAAAAATAAGTGACCATTGCTTTTATGCCGCTAATTTTGTATCTTCCAAACACTGCTGTTGGTTCTCTTTTCCTAGCTTTGTGTCATGTTTTTTTTTTAAGATGTGCAATCCCAGAACCCTTATATTTGGGGCCAGAACGGAGGAGTCGGGCCGGCGCGTGTGCGCGTGCGTTCACCGGAATCACAGGTTGTCGTTGTCTCCTCTCTCTGCAGCTCCATCCTGACAGCAACCCACGTGATCCTGATCTGCACAACCAGTTTGTGAAGCTGAACGAGGCCTACACAGTGTTAAGTAAGGAGAGCAGTCGGAGGCAGTATGACAGCATGCGAGCCGCCCGAGCCGCCTGGGGACCTCCGCCCGGCTATGGAAGGAACCCCGATTTTCAGACAAGGTATGGTGAATGGGCTCCTTCTGCAAGAGAAGCTTTCCTGTGCAAGGCCAGCTTTATGCCTGGCTTTGAGGGAAAAGGGCCCTTTTTCTGCTTGAGGGCCGAATTCTGATTTGCAGAGGTCCTCAAGGGCCCAAGGGAAAGTAGTGAGGCTGCAAATACAGTGGTGCCTTGCTTTAAGATTGCCCTGCATTACGACGAATCCGCTTAACGACAATCTTTTTGCGATCGCAAAACGATGGTCTGAATGGGGGAATTTCGCTTTGCAATGATCGGTTCCCTGCTTCGGGAACCGATTCGTCACAAAACGACGTTTTTTGAAAAGCTGATCGGTGGTTTCAGAATGGGCGCCGGGTGATTAAAATGGCTCCCCACTGTGTTTAGGGACGGATTCCTCGCTATACAGGCAGCGAAAATGGCCGCCGTATGGAGGATCTTCACTGGACGGTGAGTTTTTACCCCATTGGAACGGATTGAACGGGTTTCAGTGCGTTTCAATGGGGTTTTAATTCTCGCTTTGCGATGTTTTCGCTCAACGGCGATTTTCCTGGAACGGATTATCGTCGTTAAGCGAGGCACCACTGTACCACCATGTTTCAGCTTCAGGCTTTTCCCTCAAGTAGCCGTGGTGGCGCTGTGGGCTAAACCGCAGAAGCCTGTGCTGCAGGGTCAGAAGACCAAGCAGTCATAAGATCGAATCCACGCAATGGAGTGAGCTCCCGTTGCTTGTCCCAGCTCCCGCCAACCTAGCGGTTCGAAAGCATGCAAATGCAAGTAGATAAATAGGTACCATCTCGGTGGGAAGGTAACAGCGTTCCGTGTCTAAGTCGCACTGGCCATGTGACCACGGAAGATTGTCTTCGGACAAACACTGGCTCTATGGCTTGGAAACGGGGATGAGCACCGCCCCCTGGAGTCGAACACGACTGGACAACAATTGTCAAGGGGAACCTTTACCTTTACCTTAGCTAAGTCTTAAGAGAGAGAATTCCCGAGTTGTAGAATCAGACAGGACATCCTCCAAAAACATTGGGAGATCACTAAATAATGCTTTAATGTGGAAAGGGGTGTGGACACCTGGGAGGGACCCCCCTCCAAAAACCCTCACTGGGTCCGAGAAATATTGGATACCACCTCAGGGTCCGAGGTGCCACCCATCCTGTCTTTGTCATTCTCAAATATATACCCCATCCCCGAGAGGGCAAGAAAGACTTTCACGCCTTTCTGGGCCGGCCCTGCCATCCGACGGAGTGGGCAGAGCTTGGAAATAACCCACTAATTGAAAACGTTAGCATTACAGCAGTTGCTTTTGCGTTAAATAAGGTAACAGGGCAAACGATGCATCTAGAGAATAACATTTTTAAAGCAGTGTTTGGGCTTTTAACATGTAAAAAAATGAAGGTCAGTGCATTCTTCCTGTTTAATGCAGAAGCAATGAGTTCCACCCCGACCCACCATTTTTCTGAGCCTTGTGGCTGTTTCCTGCTTTTGCCACCCAGTTCCTGCACCTCCTAAACTGCCTTCAAGTGGAAGAACTTTTGAAGTATGAGTTGAAATATGACTCAGCTATCAACCCAGTCATACATGAAATGGAGGGAGTGTCATGCCATCTGAACCTCTGCCTCATCCATCCATCCATCCATCCATCCATCCATCCATCCATCCATCCATCCATCCATCCATCCATCCATCCAAAATATTTTACCTCACCTTTCTCCTAAAAAAGGAACCAAGGCGGCTCATATCATTTTAAAAAAAAGACAATATTTGGAAGCGAAAAAGAGTAAGTTGTTCAAATATTTAAAAAGAATTAAATAAACCTTATATTTATAGGGTTAGATGAACGCATTATAGAAATAGATTTAAAAGCAGCAAAAAATACAGACCGTCCCCTTTAAAAAAAAAACCCTCTCAGGTAAGTCAGTCACTGAGGGAAAGCCTACCCTGAAGAGGGAAAAAATAAATAAATCTCAAAATCTCTTGGGACAGCCCTGCTGTTTTTGTTCAGCAAGCGGTGGTGCGCGGCCCCCTCCCATCCTCCGGGCTCCCCTGGTCCGGTTTTTCAGCGAGATGCTCCTCCTTTTTCCCCTCAGGAGCAAAACGGGGCCCGGCAAGGAGAAGGACTTTGACGAGTGGGCTCAGCAATTCTACTACAGGGATCCATTTTCGGCAGAAGAGGCCGAGAGGAGACGGCAGGGAAACCACAAGCTGGTGCGGTACATACTGATGATGATGATGGGCGTCGCGTTAATTCAGTTCGTAGCGTACAGGTAGGTTTCCCAGGAGATTCCCCTACCCGATCTTCTTCATCAACCCCAAATGGTAAGTTGAGTTGGAGAGACGGGAGAAGACTCTCCCTTGTTTATGAAGCTTCTGAGGGGAGGCTTAGGCAGAAGTACACGAGGTTGTACTGGTAGGTTTCCAGGTGATTCATGTAACCATCATCACCATTTTAGAATTTGAAGCGCTGTAAGGGGGCTTGTGGATCCTTGAGTCTAGTCTCTGCCAAGGAGGCACCGTGAGGGAATCAAACTCCCAACCTCTGGCTCCACAGCCAGATGCCTAAACTATTGACTTATCCACCCAGCAGTTCCCCGGTTGCCAAGGGAGCTGCTGCTTAGGGTTTACTAATCATGGCCAGAATCCTCTTGCCTTGCTACCCTAGCAAAGGGGAAATGGCGTAACACACAGCAGATTAGCAAGTCCCTGCTTGGATTTCTCGTCCGCTGGTCAGTACTGTCCAGCAAGGCCCAGGAATTGAAACAAAGACGCCTTAAGAAGTGGCAATTAGTTGCTGCGAGTTACGCCGTTTCCCATCCGCCAGCAGAGCTACCCAAGTGGATTTGGGCCAGTGACGACACCTCGCCCTAGCTCCGTCGGACTGCTGACATTGAGAAATCTCAGGCAAATAACAGAAACAGGTGCGGTCGTGGGAAAGGAAGCCTGCGAGCTTGTGCTACCAAAAAAATTAATGGATGGACGCAGCGTATGCTCAGAGGCACCCTTGTTCTGGCAGGCCTTGAGGGCCAGGGAAAAACAATAGGTTTTCCAGGCCTGAAATCTACCCAGACCCATCTTAGGGTATCTAACTTGCCATAATTGGAAGACTCAAGACTGGGAGGCTTTCCTTTATTCATTCATCATCTTAGACCTGCAGAGCAGGAAGGGAAACGTACGGATCATCGAGTCCCGCATTGTGACTTGCCCTTAGATCTTCGTTGAGCCTGCTGTGTTCTTTTCGTTTGTTCGTCTTGTTCTCCTTGTATCCCTCGGTTTTATTAAAACCAGCCCTGGGCAAGACTGTGGCGCGTGCCCCTTTTCGTGGCACAGGACGAGCCCGTCCGTCCCTGTTGTGGGATGTGGGCAGGGGATTCTAAGAACAAGCCCAGGATTGGCTCCAAGGGTGCCTTGTCTCCTACCCATGCGTTACCACCATGAGAACTAGAAGCATGACTTTCAAAGAGGGAAATGGGACCGCCGCAGATCTTCTGCAGAAGCGTCTCCAGCCACCAGGTCCTCTTTTTTCAGCGCCATAAAGGCTGATCCTTCTAATGCTTTGCTCTCAAGCCGTCCATCTTTTAACTCCCACCGTCTTCTTAATCTTCTTCTGCCCTCAAAGGATGCTTTTGCTGAGAAGCCCTTCTGCCTTTCTCCTCTGAGGTCACACATTCCAAGCCCTGGGCAACCTTTGATGTCCTCTTCCAAATCCTTCCTGGTCCTGCGTCCTTTTTACCGCAAAGGAGGCAGGGCTGGGCTTGTGTCGAATAACTCCAAGAGATCCATATCTCTTCAACATCCCTACAAAGGGGTTTGAGACTATGTAGGATCTAAAGTCAACCTGTAGTATAGGAGTCACTGCTTTGATAGCTTGTAGAGGAATCATGGAAGCGGTCTCGTATCAGTTTGCGGTATTTCTCCTGGAGCCCATTGCTGCTCCTCTTGACGTGCAGGAGCGGTCTATGACATTAAGCAGAAAAATTATCTTCCCCTATGAAGATGGGCAAGAGGCTAACATGTTACCACCTACCTCCTCCTTTGCTAGGCATCTCTACAACCACTGATGGATCTTTTCACCACAAAACCAGATTTAAAGGGAGCAGGATCAGTGGAACCTATGTTTAAATTTGAGACAAGGTGCATGGGAAATTGGCGGCTTGGTTTGCATTATGGTGGGAAGCACGATCAGGCCTAAAAACAAGATGTGCACTCTCCCTGCTCCTTATTTTGGGAAGCACAATCAGGCTTAGAAATAAGACATGGCACCTACCCGTTGAAATCCGACATGGGTTCAAAAAATAAAGTAAACCAAGTGGATAATGGGTTGGACTGCTGGTGGTATTAGCTAGACATAAAAATGCAATAATGAGCCAGGGAAGAGATTTACGTGAAAAGATAAAAGATATGTAATGTAAACAGTGTGTATATGTGAAGGAATGAGTTTGTGAATAAGAAATGTACTATTATTATAATACAATAGGTATTGTCCTGTTATGCAGTTTGAATGGATTTATAAAATAGAAATTTTTAAAACAGAACATATATATAGAAACAAGTTGCACACTCTCCCTGGCTTATTACTGTAAAGAGAAATTGATTTTTGCATTGCTGTGCCACTAGCATTCCACAGTGGAGGGGCAGGAACAGCCCCCCTACATTGATGGAATTTGAGTGAGAAATCTACTCTCTAAAGTATTTTTAAATGGTTTTGCCCCGGGGGGGGGTCACCAGCCCTACCCAGAGGCTGACGGAAATTTGTTTATTTATTTATTTGATTTATTTGATTTATACCCCGCCCATCTGGCCTATAAGACCATTCTAGGCGGTCGTTACATTTCTGAGGTTCAGCAAAAGAAGGCAGAATCACATCTGGCACCATGCACATGTTTGAAAAAACAGGAATACTGTATACAGTTGCAAAATGGACAGCCGACACAGTTTAGTCCATGGGGGCATGGGTATCAAAATGCCACACAGATAAAAGCATATCAAATGGCTGTGAATTTCTGCATGTAAGAAAGAAAGAAAGAAAGAAAGAAAGAAAGAAAGAAAGAAAGAAAGAAAGAAAGAAAGAAAGAAAGAAAGAAAGAAAGCCTTGTGTAGAATGGGGTGGAAAGCACTAGGAGGTGGGGGAAAAATTAGACTCTTGATGAGCTTGAATCCAGCTGTCTATTGCCATTCTTCCTCGTATGGCATCTCTCTTTGAGTGCTCCTGGCTGGTCTCCATCACACTGGGGATCCGTGTGTGGCCGATGGGCCTGGTGGGTGCTGGTTTTTGGGATCAGAGGGCTTCCCCCCCCCCCGCTTCCCCTCCTGGCTGAGTAGACAACACAGCCTGCCAACCGCACGCCCCCCATGCCAACCAGCCTGCTGTAATTCTAATCCATTGCCTAATTAGCCAGCCATGGCCAGGGAGAGCTTAATCGTGAGAGGCCTTTAATCAAGCCTAATGCAATTAAACATGCCCACTTAGGCCAGGGAGGAGCCGTTTAAGGGACATGAGAGGGGAAGAGAGACCGGGGGGGGGGAGGACCCTGATAAATCAAATCCCATGCCCAGATGGGGACATGAACAAGAGAGACCGCCCTCCTACAGAGCATCTCCCAGTGGCATAAGCCTTCTGCGACGGCCTGGCATAAAGGGACGTTTTTCGTCATAAATCTTCCAAGCCTTTTTTTTGTTGCTTCTCAGCGTGGCAGGGAATCCCAGGGGTCAGCGGGTGCCCGTCAGTTCTCCAAATGGGGAGAAGACCGTCCTTGGCGGGGTGTGCTCTTCGGTTTTGAGTGTTAGGAGGACGAGGTGACTTTGGTGGGGCTGATTTTAAGCCAGAAGAAAGCAATTTGTTTCCCAAGAGATTCCCCCACCCCACTACCTTTCCACTTTTTTTAAAAGCTTCACTGCTGAAATTCTGCTTTGACAGGCCACAGAAGTAGCCGTAGTCCTGTAGCAGCTGACCACTAATACAGTCTACAGATAAACTCTCCGAGTATGGAAAAGAAAGCAGGCATTGTGCAATTCTATATTTTCCATTTTTAAAAGGCATTATTTCTTCCTTCTGGCACAGAAAGCTTCCTTTGATCCACCACCCCAATTAGCAGCAAAAAGTCAGAGGACACTCACATCCACAATCTGCATTCAAAGTGGCTGAAGTCTTTTCATGCCAACGCACATCTGATCCGCGGTGGGAGGGGTAGGTGGGCACCTTTTTCGCCGATAGCCACCGGCCATCATCCTTCATGTAAACAAGCATCTCTCTTTGTCAGTGTGGAAGAGGCTCCTCTATGTTTACGCTGTCCAGATGTGCAGAGTCGGATAGGGCAGCCTGCATGTGCTCTCTCTCTCACCCCTGGCTGTTTTCGAGCTCTCTGGCTCGCCGCACCTTCTGTAAGCAAAGTGTGCTGTTAAAAATGGTTGGCAGCCCCATGGCAGGAAGAATAGAAGTCTCCCCATATGGAAGAGAAGGAGACACTCTGCTCTGAACATACACAGGACTCTGTGCTGCTGTGGGACCCCCTTCTGCACCAGAGAGAGCTGAGTTAGGGCATGCCCACGGTGGCAAGCTAAATTGGACTCTCCGTCTCTTTTGCTTTCGATTTGGGGGACCCCGTGGAGACCCTGAGTCTTTTCAGTGCCAATGTCCACACTGGCCCCTTAATCCCATGCGGTTCGATCTGTGCCCACAGCTCCACTTCCTTTTGAGATGGCCTTTCTGGCAGTCCCAACCTCTCCCTTTATGGTCTGCCATCAAGCCGCTGGGACTGTTGGAAGGGTAGCAGGGTGGTAGGGAAAAAGCAAAGCGTGCTGCTCATTTGCTCCACCCTATAGTGCTTACAGGTTTCTCTGGATGGTTTACAATTTAATGAGCAGAATCTTCACTGCAGTACTGCACTTTAACCTCTGTGCCACGGGGGACAGTTTTCTTAAGTTCTCCATAAAATACAAACCTGTACATATATTCCAGCTTTGGAGGCGTTCGAGAGAAATTCGGAAAACCACCTGTTGGATCTGCTTTGGTTTGGGTTCCTGCCTTGAGCAGGCGGTTGGACTGTATGGCCTTTGATGCCCCCTTCCATCTTCATTATTCTATGAGTCTGTGATACCATGGAAACATTGTAGTCTTCTGAGTTTATCAGAGTTGTTTCGATTTTATATTGATTTTTTTCTCTATATAAAGCAATATCATTTTTTCCTTCCTCTTTTGTTTGTGCAAAGGTGATCTAATGCCAAACTAACAGAGCCATGCCGTGATGACGTGATTTAGCGCTCGACTCAAATCATTTGTTTTTAAAAATTAACAAAATACCAGGGAGAAAGAATGTGTGGAGGTGGCCATTCCTGCTGTCCCAAAACAGAAAACCACCCATAGTCACACCTCCTGATCTTTTGTAGAACAAACAATCGCCCAGGCAATACCCCATTTCAAGCTTTTGCTGTTAGGAAAAAAGTTGAAGCCCCCGGCGGTGGAGGGGACAAAGTCCAGACTGGAAATGGGTGGAGGGGGGAAGGATGGCTGATTTGCATTGTGCTTGACGTCGCGTAGTGGTTGAAAAATCGCCCGTGCTGATTCTGGAATAAATTGTGGAAGATTCTCCCTTGTAGTTGTTGGCTCAGTTGCCAGAGCCTCCGAGAGGGTGACCCCTTTCTAGCCCTTAGAAGTTGCAAACTCCTGGCCGGGCACACGGAATCGGTTTCTCCCATTCCCTGGTGTCAGTGAGGATGCACGAGGTCCCCAGAATCTGTCCGCAAAGTTGCAACAACGGCAGATAGAAGGTTTCCCATCGCTGTTACTCTGCTCTTTGCTGCTCGGTACCTCTCGGGCAGATGAGTGCCAAGAAGACCGGGAGCATTTTAACAGTACAACTCTCCTCACCCCATGCCAGGCCCCTGCTCTTGCCAGCTGTTTTCCTCAGAAAGCTGCCAGCCTTTTTTTTTTTAGCTTGCTTCCAAATCCTCTGAGCCATTTCCCCACAGATAAAGGGCTGGGGGAGGACACCCGTCAATCAATCTGCAGCCTTCCTATGGACACACACACACACAACCAACCCCATCATCCTTCAGCTCAGAAAGAACAAGAGGTTTACAAAGGACTGTGGGAGCTGGCGAGGTTGGCCAGCCTGAGTCCCTTTCTCCCCTCTCTTCACCTCAGTTTTTCTGCAGCTCGGTGTAAAACACACAAAGAGACTAAAAGAGGCAAAACTATTTAAAAATCCCTTTTAGTCATGATAATTGGGGAAAAGATGAAGGATGGGTTCTCATCAGCTCTTCTTCCTGCCTTGTTGAAGCTGGTATTTTTCTGCTGACCGGCACCCCCTCTTTGGCGATGTCGGCTTTTCTTCCGGCAGGGAGGTGATGGTACTAAAACCAGCAACCGTCCCTTGGCTTTCTTGGGAATCCCAGGACACGTGGTCAGGAATGCAACCAGGACCTCATTAAGGAAAGGCAGTTTGGCACTGCAACATACTCCGTTTCCCTTATGCAGGCATAAATAGCCAAGAGGATTCTGGCCAGTGGCAGTAAAGTTGCATAGGAACCAATGACGCCGTGGTGCATTTTGATGTACAGTCAAGCCATTGTGGTTATCCCAATAGCAGAATTTGCTGATGAGAGAGACTCAGAATGTTAGCATCAGCGTTAACGCATATGAACAAATCCGTGCTTGTCATTTTTATCTCCACGAGGGGTAGGTCTTTTGTGAATCTAATGGGTCTTAACTGCCCATTGAAATTAAGCTGTCCCAAAATATTTTGCCCTTCCACAGGGATAGTTCATAATAACATAGGGCTGCAGAAATTCCATCATCTCCCTCTGCTACCGTGAATATTTTAGCTGTACTCCGAGGAACAAAGAAGGCTGAGAGAATGACAGATGATGCCAGCATTCAACCCTGGGAACTCTGGCTCACCTACAACACTGGGAGAAATATGGATTTCTGGTTTTTTTGTCCTTCTAATCACACCGTTCACTTAAACATGTACTGCTTTCCTTCTATTTCTCCCTCTCTCTAATTTCCTACAGACAGTTTTCAGAAATTAGCGCAAGGAAAGTGGCTGAGAAGAATGAACAGCTCACCCGGATATATAATGAAAGCAAGGAACGAGCAAGGTATGAATTTATGCAACTCCAGCAGTCTTTCCTGCTTTTGCTTCCACGGAGAGAAGTACGTACAGCCCTTATCTCTGATACCCTACGAAGATGATCTAATGAGTTACCATGAATGATTTAGGGGGTGAGCGGATAAAATCACTGTGAAATGGGAGAATATGTGGAAATGTATTTTTTAAAAGTTAACAAAGAGGGACGAACCAATGGTAGTGGTGGAAGAAACTGCGCATGTTTGCTTGATCAAGAAGTATCTCCCACCATTATGGGTCCTCCCACGTGATCCTAGGAGCGCAGAATGCTCTCTTTGACATCCGTAGCCCAGACATTAAATTATTTCTTAGGTGTAAAAAAAAAGGCGATTAAACTACGTACTTCAGACTTTCCCACTCCCTCCGCATCTCGAGGTTGATCCGGGGGGGGGGGGGGGAGAGATAGATGTGTGAAAATCTCCTTAATCCGTTCATTTTTGTTAAGAAAGCATGTGGAGTACTTCCTAAGCCCCCCCTATAATTTTTCCTCGGCTTGAGCCCGTAAATAAGACAACTGCTTTGTGGTCTTAGGATTTTTGTGCAAAATGCCCCTGCATAAATCTAGTGTTTCCCCCCCTTAAGAAGATGAGCACGCAGGTGCTTTTGGACACCGAGCTTCAGAGGGCCGACGGATGGCTTAAAAACAGGCTCTTCGGTGCTCCAGATTTTTAAACATTTGTGCAACAAGCCGGCAGTGACCGTACTCTGGCACAGCGGCATGCTTTGTGCAAAAAACCGGTCTCTCGGTTGTCCAGAGGCCAGCGGAGACCCGCAGCAGTTAATGGGGATGTCTTGGAGAAGAATTTGCAATACTCCTTGTTTCTTAACACAAACATGAGACAGACTACATTTTGTGGGATATGCTGCTCCTGCGTGGATGTCCACAGCACGGCCCAGTGCAACTGTAGGATAAATCGGCAGACAGGCCTTTGTGTTGTGGTTGGGGCTGCTTTGGAGAATGAGTTCTTGGTGTGAATAAATCCTGAGTAAGTCACGCCTTATTCCTGGCATTGGGGAAAACAGGAAACGGGTCCACTGGACTTACCTGTACCCCTTTTCCTTCCCTGCAGGGCTAAAAGGAAGAAGCGGCAGCAGCTGGAGCTGCTGTATCAGAAGCAGAACGAATTTGTCCAGCGGTATTACACGCGCTGCAAGCGGTTCGCTGCAGCCCCTGGACGCTTTGGATCGGTCACGGATCCTGCGGCGTCCCTCCCCACTGCCAAATAAAACTGAACAGGAGCTGAGATCCCAGTGTTTCACCGTCTACCTTCAGCCCTTGCCAGATAGTGGGGGGGCCACTCACTACAGGAGTCTAGGGGGGTCTGTGAGCAAAACAGGGTGCCCTAGGCTGCGCCCCCCGCTTTCCTCCGGCTCAACTTCTCCACTTTTTGGCCTTTCCGAGAGAAGCGTCGTCCTGCAGCGAAGCAAGGGCTTCCGCGGTTACTTGCATCGATCCATTTTTTTCTCTGTTGCGGTAAAAAACAGAACGAGGTGCTCGTCTCCTCCGTTGGCGTGGTTTCAGCGGAGAGCTCTGTGTGACCCATGCGGCCTGCCCCCTGCCCCCTAAGCTCACCCACTGTCTTCAGGTATGGCAAAGAATACCATCCCGTCATCTGGGACAGTGTCCCGTCGCAATGAAGAAAAGATACCAGTGTCGCTCTGGTTGGGTTTGATGCTTGGAATTTGGGGGGGGGGGGACGAGCCTTTTGCCCTTTGCCTCAGGCAGCGAAATCTCCTGGGCTAGCTCTGCACTCCATTTAGGAACTGGGACGAAGGCTCGGCGTGTTGGATGGGGTGGCGGGTGGGGATCTTTGGCTGCTCAGCCAAACAGAGGCGACCAGATCTCTCGACCCAAACTTCTTCAAGTCTTTGCTGGGCCACCGCTAGAATTAAAAAATATTCTTCTCCTAGCCACCCCGAGTGGGTCTCAGAGGATGCAGCAGGGAGCTGTCGGTCATGCATAAAATAGAGCAAAGCAGCTGCTTCCATGTCTGGGTGCTTCGGGACTCCGTAACTGCATTTCCCACCCCGTCTGCCCCATAACACGCGCTAAGGGTGCAATCAGAGAGCGACGAAGCGGCTGGACCGAAAAGGTCCCACGCGGGCATTGTTTGAGTCTCCACGCAATGCTTTGCAGAAGGGAGAGACCGTAAGAGAAAGAGGGGAGAGGGTGTCACGGCCCCCCTTTGGAATTAAAGCAACCTCTGTGGCAAGGATTCTGTTTTCCTCCGGTCGGTCGTTGAAGAGAGGGGACGCCCAGGGAGGATTACCCAGACCAGAGCCGCTCTCAAGGGAAATATGTGCGAAATGTGGGTTTAATCTCGCCGTGCGCAAGGACCTGAGCCGGCAGAAAAGGCTCTCGCAGCCATGGAGGGAGGGGGGGAGAGTGTACACAGCCATGGAGGGAGGGGGGGAGAGTGTACACCCGAGCAGCCCCCAGAGTTTGTCCCCATGTTGTCCGCACCGGGTGTCCGTGTGGACAGGCTTACACAAAGTTTGGGGAGTATGGCCTGTGGACGGGAATGTGTGCACAGAGACGGAAAGGAAAGAAAGCTGGGAGACGTGAGGTGAGGCCTGCAGAATCAGATCACGGCACGGACACCTCCCCTGCCTGGCACATGGAACTGCGCCAAAAACTGCTCTGCCTGTGGAAAGCTAGCATCTCAAGGACGAGGCAGGAAGTCGAGCCCTGCTTGATGAGCTAGCTTTCTGCATGCAACCACCCTCTGCTTACAAGCTTTGTTAGCCACCCAAGGATTGGGTCGCTGAGCCTGCCCTTTGTATCCCTCTCCTGTGCCGTGTGGCTTACGCTGTTGTGACGCTATTTCAGATTTCGTGGAGCAGCAGAAAGGGGCTGAGAAATCCAGCATGAAAAGGGCTTGCGGTGATAAAAGGAGGTGTTGGCCTTCTCTTATCCCAACTGGAATGTCCTCCACCCCTCCATTCCCCCCCCCTTCTCAGCTGATCCAACCCTGCTCTCCCTTTGCTGCCTGCCGGTCAGCAGGATTGATCGGATCCTGCCTTGAGCAACTGAACTCGGGAGATGCTGGGGCTTCATTTTGCTTGAAAATGCAGTCCCTTGCCGTTTGACAGCGCTGGCAGCATTTCAAGTGAAAAATTAAGACGATCCATCGGTCAGATATTCTTGGAGGTGCTTTCCCACAGGGAACAGGGGGTCGGAGCCGATGGCCTTACGGGGGCTTTTCCTGGATAAAATATCTCTTCTGGGTTGAGGGTCTGTTTCCAGCTGTATTTTAAAAATAACATACAAAGAAAATGGAGCATACACTTCATGTGTGAGATTGGGCCATGTGCATTTTTGTACCACGCGACCAAAACTGGCAGAAATGGGTCAGGCACTCTGTACATGCTCAGAGATGGAGTCAAGATCGGCGCTCTTGTCTTGGGCTAGAGGAGAGCAGTGGTGCTGTGTTTCTTAAGCTGACATCAAAACCAGAAACGGCCTTCTGTGATGTAGCGATCCGTCAAAAGTATTACAAGCCCCATCCTCCCCATCGTGATGGTCTAGTGTCACTAGTTAATCTGGACAGCAGCAAGTTGGAAAGCGTCTATTTTTTAAAAAAAAAATTGCTGGTTTCTTACTGACTGAAGTTCAATATTCTGCCATTTGAAAAGGAGCTTCTTATTTCCCTACATTTAGTTCGAAACCTCGTGTTCGGCTGAGACGTTGGTTCCAGGTGGAAGATCTGAATGACCGAACGAACGGTGCTTTAGGGACCCTGATTGCTCCTAGGCCAGATGGCACCGAGATCTAATGGGCAATGCCAGATGCGAATAATTTTTTTCACATTTGGCTATCACAGAATCATAGAATAATTGAGTTGAAAGGGGCCTCTAAGGCCATCCAGTTGCTCAAGGCGGGAATATAAGTCAAAGCAGATCGGGCAGAGGGTGGTCCCATTTTCTCTTGAATGCCCGCCTCCAGGGTTGGAGCGCTCGATGGGTTCTGCTTTCAGCCTCTATGATAACACCAGAGCTTCTCTAAGGCACTATCCTTTCTGTTGAAACCCTTAAAAATGAGTAATGCTTCTTTGGGTCAAGATGTTCTTTAAGGCCCGTATGCAAAGTGGCGCAGCTAGGGAGTATTGGATTTTTTTTAACTGAATATCTTCTCGCGCCTCCTGTTCTTTCGACACCCGTGATGGAGAACGAATCCCCATCCAGGACTTTTGTTCCCATCACACCTCACTGAGGCGAGGGCTAGATCTGATGGGAACGGCGCGCCAGTAATAACTGGAGGTTGCATCCCCTTGCTTGTCCACCTCGGGAGAAGAGACATCCACCTTGGAAAAGACAAGATTGCTGGGAAAAGTTGAAGGCAGCAGGAAAAGAGGGAGACTGAACGTGAGGTGGATTCACTCAGTAAGAGAAGCCACAACCTTGGTTTGCAGAGAGTGGCTGTTAATAAAGCATTTTGGGAGGTCACTGATTCTTGGTGTCCCCCTAAGTCAGAAGAGGTTCAACAGTACATAATAACAACCTTAACTGGAAGGTTTTGGGTTGCCTTCCTGGGCTTTAGAAAAATCATGATACTGTACTTTAAAAAAAAAATGCAGATGGCCAGCCCTGGTGCAACCTGGTGGTTGTAGTCAAGAATCTAGACTTCCACCCAAAAATCCTGTCCTGATGTGGACACCCCTGTTCATCTACCCCGTGTCTGATTCTGTTTTGGGGTGGCGTGGGGTCTTTCTCTGCAACCCACCTTCCTTTGGGGGGGGTGAGTGCATCCTTGCCTGATTCTCCACCACAAGGTGTATGTGTGAGTGGTGTTTTTGTGTGTCTTCTTTTATAAGAAGGTGCCCCTTCCTCTTAAAAAGAAACAAAAATTGGCCACAGGATGAGAGAAATCCTTTTTCTGCCCGGGGTGTGCCTGTTACTCAGTTATTTCAGCACTGGATGCATTTCCACAAGTGCCTCCTCCTCCTCTCTGAACTGCCAAACTGGAAGGGACCCCCCCCCCCCGATCATCCAGTCCAACCCCTGTCCAGGAGCTCCAGTGGGGGGGGGGACTCGAACTCCCAACCTCTGGCTCCACAACCAGAGAGACCTCAACCCCTAAGCTCTCCATGAGTCCCAACTTTTTTTTTCTTTTAAAAAGCAGCAATGACCAAGGAAGTAACGAACAGTCCGCTACCCTCCAAGGTTACTGAAACTCTGCTGCCTTGGGGGGGGGTGGAGGACTCGGAGTGGAGCCTCCACGTCCAGGAGTAGCCTATCTTGCAGCGCTCTCTCTTCTTCTGCGCCCTCATCTTTTGCGCAGCTTTCCCTCCCGAAGCCTCCAGGTCGTGGCTTTGTTAGATCACCTTTCCCACCCCCAGCTAAGGGCTTAATTTTGAGAGGTGGGGGTGGGTGGGAGGGCTGCCCTTAGCAGCATCTTCCCCCACACACACACACACACACCCTCCCTCTCCCTCTGGCTTGTCCCCAGCATCTGCTCTGCCTGCTCCAGCGGCTCGACTCTCCCTCCCCTCCTTAGGGTGGGATTGGAGCAGAGTCACATGAGCCGGCGGGAGTCCCCCTTCTCTCTCTTTTTTCTCACTCTCTCTGCCAGCAGCAACAGCAGCAGCTCCTCCCTGCCCGCTCGCTCTCCTCTATTCCGAGCCCAGTTCGTCCCCGGGCACCCCCAGCTCCGTGGGCATCAGCTGCTGCCATGCACCTGTAGCCCACCACCACCTCCACCACCCCCTGCTTGGGATCCCCAGGTGGGAACAGCATGGATTTCCCAAAGGAGAAAGGGGCCTCGGTGGGCAGCCGGATCTGAGCGCCCATGCCCTTGCCCAGGGGCCATGCCCAGCCTTGGCGCTGCCAACGCCTCCCTCTGGCCGGGGGGCGCCTGCTCTGACTTCTTCATTGATTGGGATCCTCTTTGGATGGAGAGTTTCCTTCTCCCCTCCCAGCTGGACCCCGCCGGTGGATTGAAGGGTGCCCCCTGAAGAGGTGCCAAGTTTGGCAAAGGGTGCCCACCCCCGTCGAGAAAGGGAGCCACTCGGAGTGTGAGCACGCTTCTCTGGCAGGGGCCCCCTTGGCACGGCCATGAATGCCCCCTGCAGCGCCCTTCCGCTCCTGCTGGCGACCACTCTGCACCTCCAGTATTGCGCCGCGACGGTAAGGTGGGCACCGGGGTCGAGGGTGGGTGGGTGGGAGGGAGTTGGCGTGGAGGAGCCCCTGGCGTTGGGCAGGGGAGAGCTGAAGGAGCAGAGAGAGATCGAGAGAATGAATGCCATAGGATGAGCATGAGGTGGCAGACCTTGGCAGGATGATCTGGGGGGTTGGCAGTCTTGAAAAAATGCAGTGCCCACCCTCTGGTAAGGTGGAGCAAAGAGAGGACAACCAGGATGCAGGGGACCCTCTTCTTCCCCCCCCCCCAGTGTGTCATTAGGGGCACTGGATCGTAAGCAGGGGGGTGCCCCCTTCCTGGAGATACAGAACCCCAGATGTTGTGCCCGGGAGGGGGGGCAACCACTGCTCGGAACAGAACTTCTTGAAGTTACAGTAGGCATCTCACAGGATCTGCTCCATTTTTTGTAAAGCGTTTCTCCGTCTCCTTAACCTCATCCTCCATTCCATCTGGCCACCGAAGACGGCAGTAGCTGCCCCAAAAAAGCCTACCGAATAAAGCCTTTGAGTTTTTTAAGGTGCCACAGGGCACCTCGTTGGTTTTTTTGGCCGCCGCCTCGCACAGCGGCATGTCTGGGAAAGAAGAGCCATAGTAATAATATAGTATTAAGCATCTTCCCGCAGCCCGCATTTGGTGTGAGCCGATCCACCTCCTGGAGAGGGGTGGGTTGGACCCTTGTGATTCCCTGGGGGTGCCCTCAGTAGCCCCCCACCCCACCCTTCTGAGGTGTGCGCTCGGCTGCACACATGCTCACATGTTCGGGCTCTGCACTATGAGAAAGACAGCCGGCCGAGGGCATCTTGCGGAATTGTGGCTGCCACAGATTAGTGACCTTTTAATGCCCTTCACCACATTTTCCACATTCTTTCCCGAGCATGATATGGGGGGGGGACAGAGGGATGAAGAATGACATGTTCATGTTACATGCGAACATGTGCCAGTTGTGGTGGGAACTTACAAGGTACAGTGGGAGAATCTGGTGACACCGTATCTGGGAAGAACTTCGGGGTAGACGTTGGAACGGGGGAACGGAAAGCTAAAACAAGCAGGCTAGGCTCTAACACATTTTGAAGGAAACAGAAATTATGTGTGCTCCCCCCCCCCAGTCAAAACCAGTGACCAAAATTCTCCCACTGTCCTGCTGGGTGGCAGGAGCTAGCCGTTTTTAAATACAGAATCAATTGGGTTTTTCCAAAGGTTTTCAGCGTGGGCCTCTGTGTGTGTGTGTGTTCACCTTGAAATGTCCCCAGCATATCACAGATTTCCTCCGTCTGCCTGTCTCTAAACAGCGGCTAGAGAGATTCTTAGGATTTAACTGTTATAAAATAAGATGACCCTGAATCTCCAAAATGGATGATGTGGCAATATTTCTTCCATTCCCCCCCTCCCTCAAATGTACAAAAGTGCTCGGACGAAGCTCACAACAGTCCTGTAAGGTAGGCTGCTGTACATGCACCTGTACGGCGGACGCAGGCATGTCATTGTTTAATGCTAAGTGTCATGCACAGAAATTGTGTGATAGAAGACCATGTTCAAGCTCTCTTACAAAGCATGGATGCTACCCATGTTTGCCCGCTCCCAGTCCTACCTCGCCCTGTGAAACTGTGCGCCCATATTTTCTGCCCTTTATGGGTAGCGCTCAGGGCCGGTCCTACCTATAGGCAGAATGAGGCACTCAGATCATAGAATAGTGAAGGGGCCTATGAGGTCATCCAGTCCAACCCCCCTGCTTAATGCAGGTATACAAATGAAAGGATGCTGAAAGGCATTGGATGCGAGGCTTATTTACCACCTGGCCTGTCCCGCTGAACTAGAGCTAAATTCCAAAAGATCTGCCAAGGAAAAGACCTCTGAGCATATGCAGAGTGTGACGGGTCACCCCTTTGGATCCAAATTCACTCCTAAGCCATTTCCCTTCGTCGGCACAGAAATAAGATCCAGCCGCCATCTGGTTGATGTTGGGGGTACAGAACGCGAGGGCCGCGGTCTTCTTAACTTCAGGTAGCCGATGATCTTGGGTTAGCCGTGGGTCGTGTTTCGCACACATCGTCACAGACCGACACCCTCCCGGCCACCGCGGTGCTGATACCTCCTGTCTCCTGTTCCCGGGGATCAAACTGGAATCGCGGTTTTAAGACAGATTTCCAAAAGTCCTAGAAAAGCAGGAGGAACACGCAGGTCAAATAAACATCAAAGTGCTTGTTCGTCAAAGAGCAGCTTCTACAAGCAGTTTGACTAGATCATCCAGAGGGATATATACAGTATATATATTTTTAAAAATGGGAAGATGATTTTGAGATTCTCAACATGTGCTATGTGTTTTGCCTCATGCTAGCGGCTTGCGTCTGAGCCTCAGTATTCCTCATCTGCAAAATGGGGATATTCATTTGTCGTTCTGACCCAAGTCATTGGAGCCCGTCTGCCCGCTATGTTGAGAGAGTTTTGTATACGAATCTTTGCGGGAGTCTTTCTTCTGTAGATAAAAAGTGCGGTTCATGGGACGCAACAGCTAATTAAACGCTTGCGTTTGGTTCCAGTTTGGTGGATTGACTCAGATGGCTTGAAAGGAAAGGTTAAGCAAATTCGTAGAGAAGGAGTGAAATCCATGAACCTCAAAGCCAAGAGAATGTCTTTTAGAAAAGAGGAAATTGCTGTGGAGAAACAGTAAACACACAGTCTCATTTTCCTTATCATAAAAATCTGAGTTTTTCGTAGGAGAATACATTTAAAAGTTCACCTTTTCGGATTCTAGAATTCACTTGTCCTTGGGGTCTAGAAACTTGGTTTTCTTCAAAACGAAAACCGAGCTTCTCAACCTGATGTCCTTCAAGAGACTCTGAACTTAACTCAGACTGTTTCCCAACCTCTTTTTTTCTCCCTCTCTTCCATGATTCAGTCAAACTTTGCTTCTAGGTCTGTGAAATCTGGTTCTTTGAGTAACTTGGCTTTAGGCTTTCAGCAGATCAAGCTGCTAGTCCTTAAGATCAAGGACAACCGTCAAGAAACAGAATGAGGGAAAACAGGCTGTGTTTGCCTCCCTCACAGGAGAGTCCTGTCATTATTTGTTCAAAATGTTTTTAACCCACCCTTCATCTGAAGGTACCAGGTGCGAAACACACACCCCTCAAATGATCTTGGCATACAATATAACAAAAAATGCAAAACATTGCAATGAAAACAACGAATACGTTTTTGCTATCAGCTCCAGTTTGGCAAAGGGCCAGTATAAATAATGCCATTTGCCACCCTCAAGACCCGCCTGCGTTTAGTTTCCTGCTGACCATCCTGCCTCACCTCAGCCTCTCAGCGCTTGTTATTGTTTATACATGCCTGAAATTCTGGCTATCATGTCAGAGAGTTAATATAGTGAGCTTTAATTCACAGAAAGCTAGTGCTGTAATAAATGTATTAGGACCAACCAACCAAGCGCTGGACAAATGTGCAAGCTTCAGAGTTCCCCAGAACTATTCAACAGGCATGCCTGCCAGTGCCTCGTTTAATGATCTTCTCCTTGGGACTGGACTTAAGTGCTGCATATCTCATGGACACACCGCCTGGCCAATCCTTTTAACATTCCTCCCGATATCCCTTATTTTGAAATCCTACTTAGGTTGATGAAGAGACCTGAAGCATCTGAAAACTTGCATGCTTTTATGACATCCCTTATTTTGAAATCCTACATAGGTTGATGAAGAGAGCTGAAGAATCTGAAAACTTGCATGCTTTTATGACATTTTACTTGCTCCTAACAAAGACATTTGCACTGGTGTGGTGTAATGGATAGGACAGACGGACTAGGACTCTGGTAGAACAGGGTTCGAATCCCGATTCAGCCATGGAAACTGACTGGGGAAACGGAACTCCTTAAATATCTCACTTACCTTGAATGCCCTATTAGGGTCGCTATATGTCGGTTCCAGCTTTTATTTTTATAGCAAATGTGTTAGACTTCGAGGTGTCACCCGAGTTTTTGCAATGATAAACAGGGCTTGATGCAGTTTGCCGGCCAACCTGTTCAGAAATGGAGGACAGACCGATTCCCAGGTATTTCTGACCTGATTCAATTTCTCTTTCTCACCTGTTTATAGATGCTGCTGAAACAAATCAACAAGACTCACCCATCTGAGGAAGGTAAGAGCTAGAGAAGGGCTTGATCAAGCGCTTCCTGCTAGACATGGTGGGGTGGGGGGGGCGGGATTTGCAAAATAAAGTAAACCTTATTTTAGGCAGACTTAACAGAAGTGTTGTCTCCAAATCCCAGGAGGTATTTACTGGTCCCTGCCCTTTGGCACAGGTTGGGCCTCATCTGGAGTCCCGTGTCCAGTTCTGGACAGCACACTTTAAGAAGGATGCTGACAAACTGGAGCAAGAGAGAGAGAGAGAGAGAGAGAGAGAGAAATTTCCCCGCTGTGAAAAATGCTATTTCCAGCATAGAGAAGATAACGTCGTACCTATCTTCAATAAAGGGAGAGCAGGCTTTTGTAAACTTAATGGCCTTTAATTATTCAAGACCATACCACCTTAACTTTTTTTCTTTCTTTTTTTGTATTAGAGCAGAAATATATTGTTCCCAAGGAAACCTATTTCTGCCCCAGCGATTCTGCAGTTGAGCTTAAAGGGAACAGAAAAGCCTGGGAGGAGGGTTGGATGATGTCACAACTCCAGCTAATCAGAAAATCCCCCCCCCCCCCGTGTGTTGACCCTGAATCTGTCACACTGCTGAAGGCAACCCTAATTCAAACACTCAAAGCCCTGGGCTTGGGTGAAAGAATCTGCCCGTTTCGGTTTCTCCGAGGTTGTTTTTCCACGACAAGTTCTTTCATTTCCCGCATAGAAATGTTTGCAAAATGGGGCACAGCCTTGTCAAAAGCGAACTATCATAAACCTCTCACCCTGACAAGGAGGATGGTGAAATAAACTTTGTGGAATAGGCAGTAGAGATGGGGGTTATTCATATTTGGTCAGGAAGAGGTAGGAAAAAGGTAGGGGAAGGGCTGGGGGGCGGGGAACAAGCCAGGAGAGGGGTATGATAATCATCCTGAAAATAAAATAAAAAAATCAGTGCTTCAAATTCAATTCATGCCCAACCTGTTGAAGGAGTCCTGGGGGGGTCAGAAGGGGGCCTTAAAGGACGCAAGATGTCCCCAAAATGTTGCTTCCTTCTCCCACGATTTGCCCCAATGTCAGAGCTGGCCCGTTTTTCCTTTGAATGGCTGGGCATCTTGAAGACGGAAATAAAGAAGGTAAGCCAGCTGGACTGTGGTTTAACTCTCTGACTGCAGAGCTGGACGTTGGGCGTTCGATTCCCCCCACTGGGCTTCCAGGGAGAAGCGCCAGCCTGGGTGGCCTTGGGCAAGCTGCACAGCAGTCCCAGGGAAACCCAGAAGTAAAGAATGATAAAACCACTTCTGAGTATTTTTCTACCAAAAAAAGAGGGTTGCCATCAGTCGGAATTGATTTGACATCACATGGTTGTTATTATTATTAGAAGTGGCACAAATACAGTGGTGCCTCGTTAGACGATGATAATCCATTCCACTGAAATAGCTGTTTAGCGAAATCATTGTCTAGCGAAAAGCATTTCCCCATTGGAATGCATTGAAACCTGTTTAATGCATTCAAATAGGGAAGGATCGTCATTGTCTAGTGAAGATCGGCCATAGGAAAGCCGCTTTGCGAACCTCCGATCAGCTGTTTAAATCGCTGTTTTGCGAAGCTTATGTCCCAAAAACACCTGTTTTGCGAGTGTGGAGGGAGCTGTCAAAATCGTTGTCTAGCGAAAATTGGTTTGCGAAGCAGGGACCAAACATTGTCCAGCAAAATTCCCCCATAGGAACCACTGTTTTGCAAATCACTGTAGCGATCGCAAAAAGCCAATGTCTAGCGAAAAAAAACTGTCATGCGGAGTAACTGTCTAACGAGGCACCACTGTAGTGAGCATGGAAGGAGGTGTAACTCAGATCATCGCCTGCCCCAAATTTGGAACCAGGCCGAGAGGCGGAAATGCTTGACTCATGAAACCAGTACCTTTCCCCCCACAGTGGTCCGGTTCTTAGACGTCTATAACCGCAGCAGCTGCCAGCCAAAGGAGACCATGGTGCCTGTGACGGTCGAGCACCCGTATATGGTCAACCACATCGTCATGCCCTCGTGTGTAGCCCTGAAGCGTTGCGTCGGCTGCTGTGCAGACGAATCGCTCGAATGCGTGCCTGCCCAGACCCGGGACTTGGTCATGGAGGTAAACCGGATGGGGTGTGGCCAGTCGGGCAAAAAAATCAGATTAGACTGTTGCGCAGAAAGAGACATTAGAGGTATCCCATCATTAGAAGAGAAAAAATCCTTAACTTATTAAAGCATCTGAGTGTCACGGAAGGATATTATCCTCCCTCCATGAGTCAGTGGTGTAGTGATACATTTGGAAGCATGGGTCCTCATCATGTCAGGCCCTAAAGCCTGCTGCCTCGCGTAATGAGAATCCAAGCATGTAGGCACCAGACTCAGGCTGTATCATCAAACAGGCAGCTGGTATCTTTGTAAAGTCAATGGGTCTTGATTGCCCATTCCAGACCTAACCCCTTACACTAGTTTGCATTATAACATGGATAGCTTGCAACAATACCTATTCCTATGAAAATCCATCTTTTTCAGGTACTCTACAATGAGGATTATAGCTAACCTTCCATCGGCAGGCAAATTTTCTCTTTGGACTGCCTTTCTTCCAATAATTGGCTGCCTATACCTCTTTCTAATTTTTTCCATGTGCTGTTAAAACTGTTTCAAACTGTTTTTACGGCCTCATCTTAATAGGGTGCCAATTTAATGTGTGTTTTTTTTAATGGTGCAATAATTTACTGGCCGAAATCCTGTTCAGCAGCTACGCCTGCATAATTTAGCATTGCACAAACAGTAGGCTCTAATTGTGCCAAGTCAGATGTTCTGTTACAACCAAAATATCAACATCAGATTCAATCATAGGCAGAAGCCCACCCTAGGACATTAGCCTAGAAGATATATGAAAATCTAGGCTAATGGTAACAAAACAAAGACAATTATCCCATAAGCAACAGGTCATCAGTAATTAAAGGAAGGACTGCTGGATAGCTCAAGGGTTGAGATCTCTGGCTGTGCAGCCAGAGGTTAGGAGTTCGAATTCCCCACTGGACCTCCTTGACTCCATGATCCATTCTATCCCGTCTAGCTCTGGAGTTCTGAGGTTATTATTGTTATTATAAATAAGCTTAAGCAGGCGTGCGACTGTAGAAAGCCTGGGTAAAAAGCGACATCTTTGCTTATTTCCAGATTTTAAGCTGCCTTGGGGTCCTCTTGGGGAGAAAGGCGGGGTGCAAATGCTAAAAACTGAAATGAAATTGACATGAAAAAGCGATGCCCTCGTCAGAGTGGATCTGATTTATATCGCATCGGTTTAAGTCACAGTTTAAATCACGGAAGGGTGGACCAAAAGCAATTATTTTAAATGTATAATTTTAAGAAAATTTTAAAAAAACAGGTTTTTTAAAAAATGAAAGCAGATTTTTAATTTAAAAAAGAAATCACTGATTTTTTTCCTCCATCCTGCCCAGTTCCCCACTCTATGGCTTCTGAGAGGCTACAGATTAACTTGCTTTCTTTGATTATTGATCCTCAGGACTTAAGTGCCAAAATCCTTTAGAGTTCAAAAATGCAGAAAGACAGCCCTCGATTTCCTATCTGCAAGAATTTCTCAGCTCTGCTTCTGGGCTATCTTGAATATCTGTTTCTGGGTTGAGTCATACCCTGCAAGGTAATTTTTGTATCTTTTAAACATTCTCTTCTTTTCTCTTTAGGTAATGCTAAGTTTATTCCCTCACCATCATCTAAATCGACTGACTTTTGTGGAACACACAGCGTGTATATGCAGGTGAGCACCACTGAGGTAGGCATGAACACATACACACACCC